>NC_091432.1:41267892-41964181 GCF_964237555.1 Oryctolagus cuniculus
TTATTTAAAAAGAACCAATTTATTATTCTACATGCATTTTGAATTGCATCTTTTTAAAATTACGTTCCTAAATATCTTTTCAAAATGTTATATTCTTAAAATGTTTAAAATTATGGTATTTTTAGAAGCAGATTTATTTGTTTGGTTTATTGAATAAGCGGCAAATTTTAAGCATTAAATAAGGAAAAGACAACCATTGTGGAAGCCTGGCGACAATGGATTAAAATAACACAGAGAGGCACTCACTGGAGTAACACACATTGTAATAAGCTACAAAAAAGCCAGTGACTTTAAGAAATGTGAATGGGGCATTTGCAATGCTACAAAATAGTCTGTGGAGGCTTCTGTTATAAAAAGGGGCACATCTTAAAACCCATGCTTCTATATCAAAGAATAATTTGCCTCAAAAAGAATGACTTGAGTGTCTTTCTTCTAAACTTAATTTTTGAAAAATAGACACTAACATGGACAAGAAGATAAAGGATTCTGCTCTACTTTCAACCAGACAAAAATCATCAGCCATTTAATTCCCCTCCTTAAACTCCTGTGAGCTAATTAGATGATGGTGCCCTGGCAGAATATCATGAACGTCTGAAATCAGTTATTTCTTAACCACATCCATTCCCACTATCACCTTTCCTAACCCAGCTTATCGTAAGTATGCACAAAACCTTCACACATAAAGGCCAGCATCGTGGCACCAGGATCCCATAGTGAGGGGCCAGTCTGAGCCCTTACTGTTTCTCTTCCAACCCAGCTTCTTATTAATGCATCTGGGAAGGCAGCTAATTATGGCCGGCGTAATTGAGCCCCTGCCAGCTATTTGGGAGACATGATGTTCCTGGCTCCATGCTTCCTCCTGATCCAGATATGGCCCTTGAGGCCATTTGGGGAATGAAACAATGGATAGAAGATCTCTCCCTTTAGCTCTATAGCTCTGATTTTAAAATAAATAAATACACAATTAAAAATAGGGTTAAGTTTTCTCTAATTTATGGTACTAATATACAGACTATGAAAATGTATATGAGTGAAATTTACATTTGGAGATTTTATACCCCTTATCTATACTGCCAAGGCGTAATGATCTTTCCACTTATTGCTTGTTGATTTCTTTATTTAGAGGAGGATTTAGCTTGTGATTGTAAAGTAAATTAAATGTACTTCATTGCAAAAATTAAAAGAAAAGTAAGAAAGGAAGGAGGAAAGAAGGGGGAGTTAGCAGGAAGGAAAGATAGCATGGGGAGTATCATTATGTTCTTAAAATTGTATATATGAGACACACGAAATTAGTTCCCTTTATATAAATAACATAAATTTTAAAATTATAATTACTTTAAAATATTTCTTCCTCAGGACTTTCTTGATGATGTTTGACTTTTTTGTCCCTCTGTTAAGTACATTTGAAATCAGCACAGAGTTTTAACTGGAAATAAGCTCAAAACCAAAATTATTTGGGAAGAATTGATATCTCACCATTATTGAGATTTCCTATCCATAATTATGTTTTTGTTTTTGCTTTTTACAGGCAGATTTAGACAGTGAGAGTGAGAAAGAGAGAGAGAGAGACAGAGAAAGGTTTTCCTTTTTCCTTAGTTCACTCCCCAAATGGCTGTTATGGCCAGTGCGCTGCGCTGAACCGAAGCCAGGAGCCAGGTGCTTCCTCCTGGTCTCCCATGCGGGTGCAGGGCCCAAGCACTTGGGCCATCCTCCACTGCCTTCCTGGGCCACAGCAGAGAGCTGGACTGGAAGAGGGGCAAATGGGACCAGAACCTGGGGTGCCGGCACCAGAGGTGAAGGATTAGCCAAGTGATAAAATCTTTTGTTTAATTCATTATGTTAAAGCTTATAGTTTTCTCCATAATTATCATGTATATGTTGTGTTAATTTTTTTTCTTAGATATTAATAGTAGTGTCTTTAAAAATTTATTTTCCCAAATGGGAATGTACATCTTGCAAGAAGTCCGTTTCTCAGTAGAAGCAGTATATTCCCAGTATTCCTCATTTAAAAGGTGGTTCTGAATGTTGGAACATGCCTTTCTGTTTTCCTGAATAATTGGAAACTACCCACAATTACTCTTGAAGGTAAAACTATCTGGTGGCAATATGTAAAAAGTAATCAACATCATAGTATTGAGTTTAAAAAAAGAGATTTAAAAATCATTCCCTTTAACCAAATATAAAAACATCCCTCTCATAGTGAAAAGCTTGACCACAGGAAAAATGATTCTCAGGAAAGTGAACCTTGAAGGCTTCAAACATAAAAGAAATGCCACCAAACCCAAGAGCTTCTAGGTTTGCAAAATGAATTTTGGCAAAGGGAATAAAGAAGGCTCATTGCCAAGAAAGAGGTAGAAAATATAACACATTCAATGTTCCTCTTTCTCTGCATTTTTGTGTCTGCATTTTATGCTCCCTTTTGCAACTTTTCATCAAATATAAAAATTATTTTCAAGCACAACACTTTGTTTAAAGGATTTATTCTAAGCCAAGCTCCCCCTTCAAATTAAAAATGCAAGCATGAATTCATTCCCCTACAGATCATGAATGTCACAAGGATTATTCTTTGGGGAAAGCTCATTTTCTTCGACCCAACTTGCTGATTTTACTTTCCCTGGAGAGAATGTGAATAGTAGGCGATACTGATACCATCTGTGAAGCAAAACATCCTCCAGGCTCTGCCTTTCTTAGAAATGCAAGAATTTGCAATTCCCAGGCAGGCCTTACACCTATAACTAATTTAGAGAGTTTATTTCTCTTTTTCTCAGGCCTAAAGAAAGAGAAGACAGGTCAATTTTCAAATTAAAATATCCATTTTTTCTTGCTACAGATTAACAGCTACATCTCTTTTCTTTTTACCTCGCTTCACTTTTGGTTTCAAAGACCACGGATCAGCCCCGTTGGATCAATGCTTATATCAAAGCATTTAATAGGCTATCATTTGGCCACTCTTGAGAAAAGACACATACTCCTTATAGGTAATTATATCATTCCAACTGGGCTGCTGTTGAAACTGTTCCAGCATTGTTTCTGGTCAAAGCCTCAATCTCCATGTTCATCACTGTGCTCTGCAACCAAATGTTTCTGAATGTTACCATACAGAGAGTTGCATGTCTAACAGGTTCCTTTGCCACTGACCTTATTGGCCAAGGACCCAAAGTGGTTCTGGAGGAAGACATGGGAGGCTACCATCAACCAATACTGCTGTGGTATCTTGAGCAACACAGAGAACAGTATCAGGAGGGCAAAGCACCACTTGCAGGCACACAGCACAAATTCTGGAATTTGAAGTTGGTCAGCTCCTCTTCATCTAGGTTGACCATTCTTCTTCCATGTCATCTACCTGGCAGAAGATCTCTACCAGCATGCATTGATCATGCTGATGGACAGAGGCACAAACATCAGCATAAGCTGAGGGGGGGCTCTTCCAGAAAGGGTAGATTTTTTCCCCTCAGCCTATAGTTGCTGTCTTTGACCTAGTTCGTAAGTGCTTTGGTTTCTTCCACCATAAACTTCTTCACTTGCTGCCTCTCAAAAGCAGACAGAAAGAGTAGCCTTTTGTACTGGGAGTGCAGGAAAATAGACACATTAAAAAACTTGCAGGGCCGGAGCCGCTTCTCACTAGGCTAATCCTCCACCTGTGGCGCCGGCACCCCGGGTTCTAGTCCCGGTTGGGGCACCGGATTCTGCCCTGGTTGCTCCTCTTCCAGTCCAGCTCTCTGCTGTGGCCCAGGAAGGCAGTGGAGGATGGCCCAAGTGCTTGGGCTCTGCACCTGCATGGGAGACCAGGAGGAAGCACCTGGCACCTGGCTTCAGATCAGTGCAGCACGCTGGCTGCAGTGCGCCAGCCGTGGCCACCATTTAGGGGGTGAACCTGAAAGGAGCCAAGAGCCACCATAAAAAAAAGGGGCTCCTGAGACAAACCGTTCCAGAGACGGCCTTGGGAAATGGGGAGTAAACCGGTTCACAGAGAAAGCAGTCAGCTACTAACCAGAGATACACAGAACACCTGCCTTGTAGATAAGCCCCTTCCCTACGCTTGCTCAAGGTTAACTAAAAAAGCTACAAGGCACATAGCAACCTATTCCTCTCTCCTAGAAACCCCCTCCCCTAATGTATCCCTTTGACCTAGTACTTTTCCACCGACATTACCACTTTTAGACTGCCATACAAGGCCCGCTACTGAAAATTATCCAATGAACTTACGCCAGCCTATAATATGTTAATTTTGTGGTTTTGCCCTTTAAAAGCTGTGTGAGATAGCTGCTCGGGGCTCCTCTCACTTGCTTGCTGCTTGCAGCAGTAGGGGGCCCATTTGTGCAAATGAAATAAAATTACCTCCTGCTCTATTGCATCGTCTGGTCTGGAGTCTGTGTTTCTGGGGTCGTCACAAGAGGACACCGCTTTTGGGGTCCTACAAACCAACAGAAAAGTAAGACCTTTCTCTCTGTCTCTCTCTCTAACACTGTCTAACTCTGCCTGTAAAATAAAAATAAAAATAAAAAAAATAAAAAAAAATGCAAGCTGTGGCATCTCCTGGTAGGTAGAATAGCTTGACAGTTACTTCTTTGGCCATACTAATTTTCCTGGAGTTGATCTTCTTGATATTAAGCATGGTATTGAGGAACATATGCAACAATGTCTTTACCAGGCTAATAGTGTACTACTTAGAGAAACAGTATCTCAGTCACTTATTTGAAGGGATGTAAGAGTTCCCCCACCCCTTTAGTGGTCGTCCAGTTGGTGGCTTCCAGCTTTAAGTGGTGGTTGTTGTTGTCCTCCCCAGGACTCCTGTGATATCAAGCCACTGCCGCTTGAGGTGGTACAGAATGGCCATCACACTTCCCCTGCAGGGTAACTAGTGGTCCCCTAGCTTGTAATGTGCCATGTTGCACTGGTTTTACTTTTGGGACAGTATGTACATGATTACAGTGGACTGCCTGAGGTAGTCCACCTGTTTGCAACACCAGAACAAGGGCTACCAAAGACCAAGACCAGCATCCTGGTGATAGTTTACATGGTACCCTACCTGAGCACCTCCAATTTTGAGGGTGGACTCATCCTCAAGGGAGGTCAAATCTATTTTGGAGAATATGGTCACAGAGGTCTACCACATTTGCTTGGTGTGGACAAACACAGAATTCTTGGAATGAATCTTTTCCATTTTGTAGAAGAGATCAGAGGTCTTTCTGGAATATTCTCCTCACTACAGAATGTATCCTTCCATATTTACGTTGAAGCCAAAATAATTGCACATCTTGTTCTTGGAATATGGATAGGTCACTATCTTGAGGTCTATCTTGGAAAGTGCTAGGCCCATATTCTTCATGGCTTCTTTGCCAGGGTCTACCTCCTGTCTTTCAACTATTTCATAGCACCTGGTTCCAGAAAGCCTTTATAGAAGTGACACGGCAGCTACTGAGACAGCGACACCATAGTCCCCACCATTTAGGCATGCAGAGTCACCCACTCTGCAGACAAAGGAGACTTGGCTGCTCTGGGCACACAACTGACCAGTAGCATTTTATTAATGATTTTAATGCCAGAAAAGAACTTTCTAAATTTTATTAACTCATGACTTTTCTTTTTCAAAATTGCTTTCAGATTTTATAATGTCATATTTTATCTTTCACCAGGAAATTATTCTTTAGAAGCCTTAAGGAATTCATTCTAGCCTTTTTAATAAGATATGAGAGCATGAACTCATCATTTTCAATGGCTATCAGGTTTTGTTGATATCCTTTATTCATGAGCACAGATATTCTAGAAAGTTTTGAGTGTGAGTCAACAAACTTGACAGATAACATATGTCATCTCCCCATAAATTTGAGTGTGGGTCTTGAATGAAAGCTGAAGAAATAAAGCTTCTAGCCAAAAACTATCCATTTAAAATCTGTTTATCTCGGGTAAATTTCACAGAACATTTATTATGCCATTATTTCGCTAACAACATAACTTCTTAACAAAGACCATGCTACTCATCTTACGTATATAAAACTTATACCAAAGGAAAACACAGGCAATAGTGGAAGCAAGGAAGAAGGATGATGAGTTCTACTCACTCAGTATATATCATCAGATAGAGATGATTGTGGTTGTCAAATCACCTTAGGTGCCTCCACATCTTCTTATACAGCCTCTAGTTCGTTCTGTCAGTCTTGGGGATTATGATAGTCTATCTAACTCTGATACACTGTATAGCTTTTTGGATCCTACTTAGTGAATCCTAGACTGTAGACCATACATCTCAACATTCTAAAACATTGTGAAAATGTCTTGAAGTTTTATTCACTGTGAATATCATTAAAGATAAAATACTTTTTACTTCAGGAAATGTGGGTATCAGAAATATCCTTTATTCTGCTCCTCCAAAACAAGGAATTTCCGAGACACATATGAACCTGCATTAAATATATGCTTTGATATACAATCTAGGAACATCTCATTTTCTTTACTGTGGTTTTAATTAACTTCATGAGGATAAAAGTTACTATCAGTCTTTTGTCTTTATCTACTTGAAGCATTCTAGAAAGCAATGATTGCTGGCAAGAATGATCCCAAACCACAATATACCATATAATTGTTAATTTGAAAGAGATTGGGAAGAAATTAAGAGTATCTAACCTGTATCCTTCCTGTTGGTTATCATCAGTTCATAGACTTTAACCTTTTAAAATCAAGGATGACGAGAGGCTCCTTAAATTACATAGGCAATTTTTAGGTTAAATATGAAAAGTAATAACTATCTTAAATAATTTGGGGCAGAGTTTAAAAAAAAGTAAACAAAAAATACTTGTTGCTAATATATTACCATCAAATGAGGATTTTTTTCCTAATCACATCTGTCTTTATATCTATCATTGGATTCTGCTTTCTTTTTTTTTTCTTGTTCTTTTGCTTTATCTGAGATGATAAAAAATGCCATTCTTTAATTGCTAGCATGTAGCAGGTAAATGTGCCAATTCATGCATTAACCTTTAAATATTGTCATTATTCCTAAACTATAAGTAATATCCAAATTTGGCATACAACAAATATAGGTGAGTACAGGGAGAAAAGCAATTCCCTATACATAATTGGTAGAGTAGAAATTGGTACAGCCATTACAGAAAACTGGATGGAGTTTCCTCAAAAAAATTAAAAAATAGATTCACCAGTAATCCCACTTTTGCAACACTTTTAAGAACAATCATGTTGGGGCCAGTGCTGTGGTGTAGAAATTTGAGGCTTCACCTGTGGTGCCAGCATCCCACATGGGCACCAGTTGGAGTCCTAGCTGTTCCACTTCTGATCCAGCTCCATGCTGTTGCTCCTGGGAAGGCAGCAGAGGATGGCCCGAGGGCTTGTGACCCTCCAAACAAGTGGGAGACCCAGAGGCTCCCAGCTTCAACCTGGCCCAGCCCTGGCCATTGCAGCCATTTGGGGAGTGAACCAGCATATCAAAGACTTCTTTCTCTTTCTGTCTCTTCCTCTCTCTCTGATTCTGACTTTCAGATAAATAAATAAATCTTCACTAAAATAAAATAAAAACAACCGAGTTATACAGTTCACTTCTTAAGTTTCTTTCAGCACAGAAATACACACAGCACAGACACATACACAAGCACACTAAAAACTATTCACCTCTTTGTGATTTGAAACAGCATGGATGGAATTCAAGAATATTATGCCAAGTGAACAGAGACAAATACCCCACATTTTCATTTATATGTGGAATCTGAAACATTCGAATTCAATGAAGTACAGGTAATATGATGGTAACTAGAAGCTGGAGACTGGGAGAATGGAAATATGATGTACAAAGAGAAAAAAAAAAACACAATTAGAATTTTGCTTTCTTTTTTGAGATATACTGCATAGTGTGGTAAATATGGTAAGTAATAATGTGTTGGATAAATATGTTTGAATATTGCTAAGAGTATATTTTAAATGTTATCAACACAAACTTATATTTGAGATGATGGATATGTTAATTTACTTGAATAATTCCACATGTGTTCATAGAGCATAACACCACTCTGGAAGTTTATTCAACTGTAATTTGCCAATTTAAAATAAAATCTTAAAATTACACATATAAAAAAGAAGTGGAATCATGCAGAATTATCAAAAGACAAAAGATTGTTCTTGTACTGAATCTGCCATACTTCACAACCCTGGGTTACTATCATTCTGATAGTTTGAAAGCTAAATTGTAAAACATGTCCAGCTATACATACAAATTAAACAGCGTCAGTCCATGGCACACTTTCAACTCCTTTATGGTAGATGGCTTTGTAAGGCAATATTATCCCAAGAAACAACTTTTTTTCATGTAATATGTTTTTCATGTGTAATACTACTCTGGAAAGAACTGATATTTGCATTCTCATTTTATTTTAACTTATAAAAAGGCAAGCACTTGACCCCAAAAGCAGATCAAAGATGAAAACTCCTTGGGTTTACCAAAGGCCTCAATGCCCTGGACCCCTGTGCAGCAAGTTAATCATCAACTCTTCTGGAAAATTGTTCAGTAAGACCCTGTAAAAACTCCCACCCTCTTTCATTTATTCCATATAGGCTCATTTTTCTGTCACTTCTCAGCACTCTCTAAGGGGAACCTCCTTTCTCCTTCTCTACTTAAGAATTCAGAAAATCCTTAGCTCATATCACACTTAATAATTCATCAATCAACCTGATTTCCATGTTTTTTATGGCTCAAGCTGCTTTACTTTGCTATTTCTTGAAAGATATTCCCAGTCCTCACATGCTTTTAATTCCCCCAAATCAGTCTGTGTAAAATTGAAATCATTTTCTCCCTCTGCATTATCATCAATGGCATGCTAGATTGGTTTCAGATTGCTGTTGTAACAAAATATCAAATGTTCCAGGGATGGTTTAAAACAAAGACCATTTCTATCTTAAAATCCCAGAGGACAGGAACCCAAAACATTTTTCATAGGGCTGAAATCAAGGTTTCAATAAGCCGGTTCCTGCTAGAGCCACTGGGGCAAAATCTATTTCTGACTCTGCAAGCTTCTTCGTGGCTGCCTGCGCTTCTTCATTTGTGGGCAGATCACTTTAAGCTGTGCCTTCATGACCATCATTCTTCTATGACTCTGAATCTCCTGTTTCCTTCTTGTGGAACGTTTGTGATTACAATGGCATCACTCAGAGAACTCACAGTAATCTTCCCATCCTAATGTTTTTAAACGCCTCTGTGAATTCTCTCTTGGCATATAAAATAACATATTTATGAACTATGAGGATTAGGATGTGGACAGATTTAAACAGGTCACTACTATGTTTCCCACACATATCTCCTTTCCAGATTCAAAAGTAGTTTTCCATCCATGTCTATCTAGTCATAAATTCCATATTTTCCTTCTCTATTGTTTTTATTATCACTAGTAAAGTTCATCCAAGCTTCCACTCTTAGCTAGATGGCTGCAAAGGCCTTGTTCTTTTCTCTGCCTTTGCTCCATACCTTCCCTCCTTTCTTCCAAGAAGTCATCTGCGTGCCCCATTGTTTGTTTCACATGAACTTTTCATTTGTTCCATTTGACCAAAAATACCTTAAAATTCTGCATACCTTTACAATAACACCAAAATACACCATATGTAGCTTGATGCTTTACATAGCCTGTGCCTACACTATCTTTCCAGTTTTAGTACATGTGCTGCTGAAGCGAGCACATGACTATGCTATTTTTAGAGGTCATTGCTTTTGCTTCTCTTTGTTACCTAGTCAAAGGTCATGAATAGTATTGTTTCTCATGACCTCTGGTGATGAAATTTGTCTACATGAGAATCCCCCTAGACACACCAACAAGGAGTGTGCTCCTCCAAGAGGATCATGTGAAATCGCACCATGTGTATATGCTGTGCCTTTAGAACTTACAGAATGTCAGGTCAATGAGCTCAGACTGTATGCTTCTCATTTTATTTCCTTGTGTTTCTTTATGCATCATTTCTTATATATTCCACCTTGCTCATTCAATTGTACAACAGATATTTTCTGCAGATCTAATAAATCCCAGACATTTTTGTAAATGTTATACTCCCCCAATCTGGAAAACTCTTTTTTTCCCTTGCCCCTTCCATTCCTTACTCCTTCACTTTCTCCTGCTTTTCCTCCCTCACTCCCTCTGTCCCTCATTCCTCTCCCAGATCCTCGCTTCCTTCCCTCTCTTTCCCACATCTTCACATACAAATATCATTTTCAACATTTCATTTGCAAACACAATACAGCATACAGCCACATTCTTATCTTTGTGAAGCCCACAGTTGATAAGGGTCTCTTTTTTTTTGTATTCACTACTAAAACTCTCAATATGTCTTTCACATAGGGAGCCATCAAAATTATAATACAGTTCTGTTTGAAATTTCAGAACTCCATCTTTACTAGCAAAATTACCTGTGTTTTGCCAAGCTGTCAAAATAGCTGGCTCAAAAGAATTATATAAGGTTTCTTTTCAATAACTTATAGTTCATTGAGTAAGATAGATTCTTAACACAGATGAGACTTTTCACATGCATTTGTTTTTATTTTTTAATTATACTTACGGAAAATTTTTGTTATATTCCCTCTGGTTAATTCATAGTCATTTTTACATCCCATTTGAATTGCTAAATCTCATAGAAATTCACTTTTGAACTACAAAATATAATTGTAGCACCTTGGTATATTCCCTTATGCGACCCTGTCTTTTCTTCCTACTACTTTCAGCAGCTGTGACATTCAAAACACAAAATGACTGATATTATATGGGTATGAAACAATAAAATCAGACACTCTCTTGAATGTTATATCAGGGTTCTTTGAATTCCCTGATTGACAGGTTTTAAGCAGTAAGCAGTCCCGAAGCAGCAGCGTAGTGAAAACTGCTAAGCTGGCTTGCCACACTCCCATAGAATCTGCCAGGAGAGAGACAATGAGCCCAAATCAATTTGGACAGTTTACTACTCACACTGAAAACATAAGGTAGATCAGCATGGTGTTGGCAACTCACATTCCTAGTCCCGATGGATAACACCAGGCCAGGAATGCCAGATGACAGATAACACACGTGGCAGGTCTCTCTGGCATTGTTGATCTGAGTCCAAACAACAACCAAGAAATGTTAGAGTCTACAGCTGCACACAATGAAAAGGGAGAAACACAATATGGTAATTCCCATGTCTCATTAGCACCAGAGAGACAGATAAGAAATTGCTTAATGGCAGCCTCCTGCAAGTTAGAGAGAGAGATGAGAAATAGTCTAGTAACAGTTCCTAACAATTTACTATCTATCCTATGTTGTGTGGAGAATCAAAGGGCATTCTGTCAAGACTTCAGTGACTCTCCAAGTTTCTGACTTATATGGAAACATGCAAGATTATGAAGGTTATGAGGGTTTTATGGCAAAAAACATTCTGCAAAAAAACAAGTGTTTCCCATTTATTGTTGACAGTGATGTGCCAAGTGGAAATGAAGGAATCCTGGATAAGGACCAGAATGAACTGAATATTTACTAGTTGATGCAGATATATTTAATATTCGAACACTTATACCACTACATTAATTCTCAGTGGTCATATATGCATTTATCTGCTTGACTACTTAATATCTCATTCCTAACTAAATAAGTTTCATCCACAACAATGATTAACATCTACTTTTTCCTAATCAGTGAATGAATAATTGTCAAAATAGTGCTTGGTAGATACTAGAGGCTTAATAACTGTTGTGTGTACAAAGAAATAAATGAGTAAATTCAATGCTGATGCCACATACTACAAAAAAAAAAAAAAAAGAAAGAAAGAAAGAAAGAAAACCACAGGTTTCCTATCTTCCTTAAGAGTACTTAAATTGTTTCTTGAGTTGTGTCTGAAGAACCTCAATAGTCACAAGAACTTTGTCTAGTTGAATTTTTTGGTGATTTCAATTCCTCATTGTAATGGTATAAGGAATGCTTCTGGAGGAGACTTTTCCATGTATCATCTGCGTGTCTCTTCTCTGGCAGCTAATTGGTGTGACCAATAATGTTTGCATTTCCTTCTAATAAGCAGAGGAATGATGGCTTAGTACTATTAATCACTACGTATACTAAGGGGACAGTGGATGTAATCCAGCTTGAAATTTTGTGGATGTCAGAATCAAGTCAACAGATATATTTCCAAAATATAATTTGTTTTTTCTATGTGAATCCACTTGAGTGTCATGGTCCCTGCTATTTTGCAAGTCATTCTGCAATTTCAAGGCTGCATTAAGCCAATTGTTTGATTTTGTCACTGCCAAAGTAGAGCAGCTGTACTGGATGCTTACCCCAAACATCTTTTCAAAAACCATATTCCGTGAAGTGAATTTTGTTGAAAGTACCAGATATTGACACATTACACACCAGCTTGTCAAACTTCCTTCTTCTCCAAATAGGTGTTTGTTTCCTACTCTAAATTCATTTTATTGCTTTTTTGTAGAGAATTTTTTCCTACATTTTCGCAGCCTATTTCCCAGTAGACTTTTGTTTTTTAATTCTTTTCACTCGAATTTAAAAGTGGAACAGAAGAGAAACTGTAGGGAACACTGAAGCCTTAGAAATGTGGACTTTCTAGAAATAGGATAAAAGTCTCTGAACTAATATCATTATCTCACCTCTCTTATTACTGAATAGAACCAAACTACTCTCTTTATATAATCTTTATTTTTTTTAGAATATATTAACTAGCAGTTAATATTTTAAAGTCAAGTTCTAAGTAATTTACAAATATATTTAACTGTCAAACAATGGGGCAAAAAAGTATTTTGTTTTTATTGAATAGATTTGCCAAAAGAAGTTTGTGCATGTCCAGAAAACTATTACCAAGCAAGAGAAATAAAATAAGAGTAATATTCATGGTTCTAAAACCCTCTCAAATGCCTTACTTCTATCAATTATTGACTGGCATTATCTGTTCAAAGAGGTCTATTTTAAATTTTAACACAGTAAACTGCTTCATGACTCAAATAGAATTCCTAATCCTCTATTTCTCTACTTTTTCCTATAACACTTAATTTACTAATATACTAAGTAATTTATTTTACCAAGTAGTTTTTACTACATGCACTTGAGTGTAACCTCTTCTAAAGATGCAAATTTTGATCAATGCAGAATCATATGGGCACCAGGAAAAATGCTTGGCAAAACTAGTCTTACAAAAGAAATAACTGATTGAATGCATTCTCTGTCTTTATATTATCACATGATTTAGGTCTTTGGAAGGATTTGAAACACTATTGATAAGGATATAGAGATGATTCTCAATAAGTGATAAAGAAAAGATGATGAGGATGATGACAATGATAATTTAAATCATAATTAATGGAAGATGTCATTTTAATAATCAGGCTATGTCCATACTATTTAATATTTAGTCATCTTATTACCATTTCTAAGATCTTATTACCATTTCTAAGATTCACCTCATTTTCCAATAAATACATCTGCTAAATTATTAACAGAATTATGACTGTTATTTAAGTCATTTCAGATTAATTCTGCAAGTATTTTTCAGTTATGCATCATGTACTAGTCAGTATAGAAATTATATTATAAATAAACAGAAAATATAGACCTCCCTTTTCAAGAACATTTACTGTGTAAAAGGATATAATATACTAATTACTTGTTACTTCCCATTTTACATAAGGTATATACTTTAATAATGAATGATATAAAGTTCTGGTTCAATTTTAGCTTAATTTTATTATACTTAGAGTGTCAAGAAGAATGTAGACTTGAATTCTATGTTGCAAAAGCTAACTCTCACTGGCACCACCACTCAATAGGCTAATCCTCCGCCTGCGGCGCCGGCACACCTGGTTCTAGTCCCGGTCGGGGTGCTGGATTCTGTCCCGGTAGCCCCTCTTCCAGACCAGCTCTCTGCTGTGGCCCGGAAGTGCAGTGGAGGATGGCCCAAGTCCTTGGGTCCTGCACCCGCATGGGAGATCGGGAGAAGCACCTGGTTCCTGCCTTCAGATCAGCACGGTGCACCGGCCGCAGCGTACTGGCCGCAGCGGCCACTGGAGGGTGAACCAATGGTAAAGGAAGACCTTTCTCTCTCTCTCTCTCTCTCTCACTGTCCACTCTGCCTGTCAAATAAATAAATAAATAATAAAAAAAGCTAACACTCATTGTATACTATTGGATAGGAAAATCTGATTGAAAACTTTCTGGTGGATAGTGGTGCAAATCTTATTTTATATGTTTAAGTATATTTTATTTAAGCTAATTAGGATAATGACTAAAACCACATGTAAGAATAAAATATAAATGGTCCCTAAGCGAAAAATCTACATAGAATAACCACATAAACTTTATGGACTCATTTATTAAATCTTAAGTGCTTACATCTAATTAAATGCTTATAATTGGAGGTATCAAAATGACACTAAAATATAGCTTAAAACTCTCATTTCTTTGTCCTTGCCTTTCCATTTACCAGCTTTATGATTATTATCATCCATAATAGATATCTGAATTGTGTTTCCAGAGTAAACCAAAAATGGGAGTCAATCAGTTTCTCTGTATGTCTCTTTCTCTTCTTCCCTCCCTTTTCTAAATCTCTCAAATTTAAAAAAAAATGATGAAATTCAAATTGAGATTTCATTTGAAGTATTTCATGAAACTACCAAGTTAACAGAGGAATAAAATAAAGTTTTTTAAGAATGTTTTCATTAATGAATTCTTCATGTGAAGAATGTATCATAGTTGTAGAAACATTAGGAAAATAATTAACCTAATTCTTCACTAGATTTTCCTTCTCAATAAAACAGTACCATAGCATTTATCTAAGTCAAACCTTTGTTCTTAGGCTGAAATTGGTTAAAAAAAATGGGAAATAAAACCCCAAAACAAAACAAAAAATAAAAGAAACCGATACACAACTTTTTTTTTTTTATCTTGGACTTTGGGATATTTATCTGGAAGTCAGAGCTACAGCTTTGTTTTCTACAGAAATCAGTGTGCATGATTTATTTCATTAGCTATATTGCTTATATAAAGATGAAAAGAATTGCTTAATTTCTGTTGGCCTGTCTCATATTTCACTTGTTTATTCTAACAGGTAAAGAAGTTTCATGATGTAATACTGCATCTGTCAAAATGGGGGTTAAATGTTAATTCCACCTGTCTTGTAACTGTCACTTTGCTCTATCTATTTAGCTTCCACAGGAGTTAGTGTGTTCCAGTGTCATGACCATGATATATTTCTGAAAAATTCACAATTGGGTTATAAATAAAGAAATGAATCTGTTTAAGTTATATACATTTGATGAACATGAAAAAAATCATTTTTTCTGGGTAGTTTTATAAACATTTCAAAAAAGATGTTATGTTTACAGTTATTATTATTTTGTGTATCTTTTATTCCTTTCTTCATTCAACCACTCATTAATTAACCCTAGCATTCATTAATTCAGCTCCTAGTTTGCCCATTCACTCATCACTTATCTTTCTTCTTATATGTTCTCTATTCTATTACCCACCCATTCCTCCATTTCCCTTCTCCATACATCCATCTATGTACCCATTTTTCACTCTTCCATCTTTCAGTTCACCTTTCCTTCCATTATGCATCCACTCATTCACCTCGCCAACCCAGTTACAAGTATAAGTAGTTAACAACATATATTTGAAATACAAGAAGTGTTACGTTAAGCCTATCTCCACAAAAAAGGAGAGGGTTGGTCTGAACTGAGCGAGGACAACATTAATCATCCTAAATGTGACTGATGCTAGCTAAGTCCTACTTACTACTCTTAAAATAAATTTGATATGAGATCTTTAATCATATTTTAGCTGTTGTTTTTCAACAATTTCTGGTGATAATATTTAAAGATGCATACTTTTCAAAGTATATTCAGATAAATCTCCATTATTTTATATAGATATATTGCAAATTAAACACCCATTCATACATGTACATAAAAATGCAAAATCTCTTGATATATGAGCTTACCCTATCGATCAGTAGAGGCATTTCCTCCATTATCTGTTTATTTCTTGAAGTGAAATTAGTACAGGACTTTAGATAAGTTTACCAACATTTACCATTAAAACTGATTCCAACCCTTGATACATGCTTATCCTTCACCTGCAATATCAAGTCCACATGTTAAAAATATATTGCCTTCAGTATGTTTCAATTTTGTTCACCTTTTCTCCATTTAACTTTATTAATCTGGTCCAAATTAGTACCATTTACATCTGAATTGCTTCAATAACCTCATGTGAAGAAAGGAATTAACAGAGTAGTTTAAAAAAAGATCTGCTTGTAAGATTGGCCTTAAGCTTGCATCTGGGTACTTGAATTTTGTGAAACTTCCCACCATTGCCTGATAAACAATGATTAGTGACACTAAATTCCTTGCCCAAACAACATAAATTTTATGAATATCTACTTTCTTTATGGGAGTTTGGTATTGTGGTATATAAGTGTCTATATAACCATCTTCCAGTTATAACCAACTCCTTGGTTCAGGGAAATTTTTCTTGTTGAAAAAATATTTCATGTGTGTTATCAAAACTGGTTGCTAAAGGAATTTAGCAGGTCTGTTGGACACCATGAAAGGCCTCTTGGACATTACTGCATGATATCCTCTAGATTTTGCCCCATGTATCTTCCTTCTTGGCTGATTTTATGTTCCTTTCCTATCATAAAATCAAAGTCATACATGAGTTCCATGTTGAAAAATGAACTTGTAACTTTGTGACAGTTCTAACAAAAAAGTAAAACAACAAAGCAGCTTGAGGTTCTAAAAAAAAAAAACATAAAAAAATATTAAAGAGCTCTCCTGAGGCTATACACAGTCTGGTGTCAAGATACTGCATGTATGTCCTAGGATACAACCTACTTAGACATCATCAAAATGGAATAAAAGACAGATTTAAGCTATATCCTATGCTGTAAGCAGACCCATTTTCAAAGAGTAGGAACTTAGAAAGGACTTCAGCACAATGACTGACCAAACTGGTTGAACAATAAGCTAGTCTGATTCAGATATAACTCTAAGAAATCAAAACTTATGAATGAATCACTCTCATCTCTGATGATCTGGAAAATTACAGATATTACAAGGACTGTGCTCATTCAGGAGAAACTGAAGAAGTAATTTCTATTGCTAGTTTCTGGATGAACATGAGATGAAAATAAAAATTCATTGAATTATAAATGCAATGTCCAAGTCAACACACAGGTCCATCAATGAAGGCTGAAAGTCTAATTGACTAATGGGACATAAGCAGAACTGTTAATCAAAGAGTCCTTATGCTAATCCAGGATTGGCCCTTGAGTTGTCAGGTATACAAATGAAAGGAACAGGAAACAGATCTGAACAGAAACATCCAAGGCTACAAAAGGTGAGGAGAGATTTCACAAATTGGTTTAGCAAGGTTGGTAAACAAGAAAGAAGGAGATCAAGCAAACAGTAACAACAAAATTACTATTGAGATTTCCTACAGTATATTATGTAAAGTATCTAATTTTCATCAAAAACTATTGATACATGAAAATAAATAGTAACAAATGACTCAGTTATTCATAGGATTAAAAATTATAAAGGTAAAAGAAATTGCTTTTGAAGTAGTTTAAATGATGCACGTGAAAAACAGTATTCTAAGGAGTTATTACAAATATTTACAAATAACTAAGCAAGTAATGCCTAAGTAGTAAAATGAAGATATGATGTCAGTGTCTTATCAATAAAAGAGAATATATGTTTAGAATATATATGAGGGCAGAATCTCATACGAGATCTAGATTGATTCCCAGCTTTTCCGCTTCCAGTTTTGATCCGTGGTAATGTTCCTAGAAAGCAGCACCGGGAAGTCCAATATTTGGGCCCCTGCCTCCCATGTTGGAGAACAGATAGAGTTCTAGGCTCCTGGCTTCTGCATGGCCCAGTCTTGGTCATTGCAGCCATGTGGGGAGTGAACCATCAAGTGGAATTTCTCTTTCTGTCTCTCTTTGTCTCTCTAACTCTGCCTTTCAAGTATGAAATAACTAATAAATAAAGCTTTAAAAATACCTAAAATACCTAGAACCAAATATATTTTTATCTCAGCATTACTTATGATATCTGAAAGGTGCACACACCTTATTGCACATAATTTGCAAAATGGATAATTGAAATATGTGTATCCATGCAAAAGAATATTATATAGCAATTAAGAAAAATGAAATACTATTATATGCTGCAACATAAATGAACCTTGAGAACATTATGTTAAGGGAAACAAGCTAGATATTGCATGATTCTATTTATATGAAATGTACAAAATAGAAAAATTTATAGAAAGAATCATTACATTAGTATTGCCTAGGGTTAAGGGGAAAGAGGAATAGGCAGAAACTGCTAATGCGCATGGGTATTCTTTTGTGAAAATATTCCATAATGAGATACTGGTGATGGCTGAACAACTCTGTATATGTAATAAAGCCATGAGTTGCACACTTTGTATAGATAAACTTTATATCATATTAATTACAACTCTCTAAAACTACTTTTAAATATAGAAATAAATCAAATGAAGAAAGCCAAAATTTACATGCCAGAAAGAAAAAAAAACATTAGGGGACAAAACAGAGGTGAAAAGTGAAAAGCTCAAAGACCATTTTTATTGATTGATGTTGTTACAATTGAGGAGGAAAAAAGAGGTAGGAGTAGTTCACAGAGAGCCATGGAAGCTACACTGAGATTAAAATTATTGCATAAGGCCTAGACAGCAATGATCAACATTGAAATAGAAAAATAGGCAAACCTTAATTTAAACAGACAACTCTTCTTTCAAGAGCATGGAAGTAGGCCAGTGGAGTAGTGTACCACATTAAGCCACCCTATGCAAAGCCAGCATCCCGTATGGGTGCTGGGTTTGTCTCCCTTCTGCTCCATTTCTTTTTTTAATTTTTTTAATTTATGGTAAACAAACCTCATGTGATTCATATATACAGCTTTTGGAACATAATATTTCCCACTCTATCCTCCCTCCCATGCATACTCCCACCCTTCCTGTTCCCTTCCCTCTTAAAATTTGCAGTGATCTACTTTCAGCTTACTTTATACACACAAGGTTTACCCTACACTAACTAAAGAGTTCAAGAAATAGTATGAAGAAAAAAACACTGCTCTACAATAGTAGAGGCAAGGGCTGTAAACAATCATTGAAGCCAAAAATTGGAATACAGGTTACCCTTTCATTTGCTGATTTCATTTTGTTTGAGTAAATTTCCAGGAGTGGGATGGCTGGATCACATGATAAATCAATTTTCAACATTCTGAGGCATCCACATACCATCTTCCACAATGTCTGCACCAGTTTACATTCCCAATAACAAGAGATTATGATACCTTTTACCCATATCCTCACTAACATTTATTGATTGTTGATTTCTATATGGAAGTCATTCTAACTGCGATGAGGTGAAACATCATTGTGGCTTTGATTTGCACTTCCCTGATGGCTAGTGATCCTGAGCAATTTTTAATGTGTCTGTTGGCCACCTGAATTTCTTCTTTTAAAAAAAAGTCTATACTAAGACCTTTCCCATTTCTTAATTGGATTATTTGTTTTATTGTTGTTGAGTTTTTGAGCTCTTTATAGATTCTGGCTATTAATCCTTTATCAGTTGCATAGTTTGAAAATATTTTCTCCTCTTTCTCCCAGTTGTCTATTCATTTCGCTAAGGATCCTGGGAAGGCATAAGAAGATGGCTCAAGTACTTGGGCCTTGCACACACATGGGAGAACCACATGGAATTCCGGACCCTGGATTTAGCCTGGTCCAACTGCAGACATGGTGACCATTTGGGGAGGAAACAAAGAGATGGATTTTCTCTCTCTCGCTCTCACTCTTGTTCTCGCTCTCTCTCCCTTTCTTTTCCCCTCTCTGCAACTCTGCCTTTCAAAGAAATAAATGAATCTTTTAAAAAAATGGAAAACAGCTAAAAGAATAAGTCTGGAGGACTGTACCGTGGTGTAGTGGTTAAATCTGCCACCTGCAGTGCCTGCATCCCTTATAGAGTCCCCATTGCTACACTTCAGATCCAGCTCTCTTGTATGGCCTGGAAAAGCAGCAGAAGATGGCCCAGATCCTTGGTCCCCTGAACCCACAAAGGAGAAATGGAAGAAGCTTCTGTCTCCTGGCTTCAGATTGGCATAGCCACGGCCATTGCAGCCATCTGGGGAGTGAACCTGCGGATGGAAGATTTCTCTCTCACTCTCTTCCTCTACCTCTCTGTAACTCTTCCTTTCACATAAGTAAATAAATCTTAAAAAATTAATAATTCTGAAGTCAGTGAGTTCTCTCAGTGATTCAGGAGAGAAGAAAATCTGAACTAAAACAAAGAATGTGAGGATGTAGAAAAATATGTCCTAGAACATTTTTACAATAACTTTTCTATGTATATTTGTGTACCCACTACATCCTACTGTAGACTTCTGAGTTCCAGAATAAATAAAATTATCTGCTTCCCTCCTTTCAGGTTTTCCCATCATGAAAACATCAGGGAGGAGTGGAGAAAGATATGGAAAGGATGCATTTTGACATCCAGTTATGTTGCTAATCTCTGGAATTGGCAAATAGGAGTCTATTCGGGGATATGTGACTCTTGCCAGTGGCATCTGGAAATTAATGCTGAAATGTGGTCTCCAGCTTGCAAAGAATTTGGGATTTTACTGCACAGATTTAAGAGAATTGGCACCCACTCACTGCTTTCTATCACAGTGCATGGAAAAGCAAATTATGCATCAATGTAGATATGAACCAATAAAGTATATTAAAGATGAATCTACCTATAATAACATTCAATTAAGTTCAGCAATTTTTAATAATTAGTAAAAGATAAAGCTATTATTTAATATACAAAGCTGTGCTGGAATAAAAGACATATATTTCAGCTGTGACTCCAGGTCTATTGCCAGGCCCCCACTTGCTCCTTTCACTATTTGCCAAATCAAAACTCCCCATGATCTCCAGTGCCTTGAGCAGTTTGACCATGCTGCTCCATCTGTTTTCAAAAACCTTCTCCAAATATTACACCTGGATAACTGCTTCTCTTTCCAAACTGAGTTCAAATTTCAATTTCTCTTCAAAATACTTGTGTTCCAATGATAACTCCACATCACTTAGCACCGCCAAAATGACATTACATTTTCCAACATTGCTACTCTCTACGCTACAAAATTTCTTATATGTGTTCATTTGGCTTATATATTAAATGTGTGTATCTATATATATATATATTAAAACTGCATGTTTTTGTGAAGATGTAATTGTATGAAACATGTATAAATGTTTATACATATAATTTTAGGTGAATTGAAAGTATTTGGGAGTCTAAGATCCTGGAGTCAGAGTTCCTTAAACTTTGATAGACACAGTTAACCTGTCTGAAGTCTGGATTTGGTAATACTGTAAAAATTCTTAAAGCAATGGTTCCCAAAAGTGTCTATATATCAAAATCAACTTAACAACTTCAAACAATAATTATGATTTTGTCCCTTACACATCCATGTTTATTTGAGCAGTCAGGTGCATTTCCAGGCTTGAAAAATCTTACAAGATTCTGAAATGATCGTACCGTGTACACAAATTTGGCTACTACTACAACAATGGTATTATGGCAGTTAAGCATGATTATGTACCTATGAATTAGTAGCACATCCCCTGACCCATACCTGACATTTAATCAATAGTGTCCTTATTATTTGTGAACTTTTAAAGACAGAAATGATGATTTACTTATTTTTTGTTCATGGCATATAACTAAGATATTTAATACAAGATATTTAGTACAAGGATAAAATAATATGAATAAATTATTATTAAATGAAGTTCTCCAAAATGGTAGCTTCTACTTCTGTAAGGAATAGTTGCCCACACTCAGATAACAGCAGAACAGTTTGAATACTGAGCCTAAAGTGGCATGTCATCACAAGGGAGAATCAGTTGGGTAAATGCATTTTCCCTGAAACAAGGAGCTAAAGAAGGTGAAGGGTGAAGAAGAAAAGGATAAAAGCAGAACCTAATATTTGCAAAGTTTGCCTCTGTGCTAGGCATTGCATAAAAATATGAACTACCTCAATTTTACAGAAAAAGTTAAGACCCAGAAGATGAAAAATTGGCCCCAAGTCATAATAGTCAGTGGAAAACATAAGACTTTTATTCAAGGTTTTCATACTCCAAATTCAGCATACTTAAAGCTTTTGCTAAATTGCAAAAAAAAAAAAAAAATCACTACTCAATTCTATACAAAGGAGCTTTATATGGATTTCTTATCAAAAATCCATGAATGATTTTTTTTTTTTTTTTTGACAGGCAGAGTGGACAGTGAGAGAGAGAGACAGAGAGAAAGGTCTTCCTTTGCCGTTGGTTCACCCTCCAATGGCCGCCGCGGAGGCGCGCTGCAGCCGGCGCACCACACTGATCCGGTGGCAGGAGCCAGGAGCCAGGTGCTTTTCCTGGTCTCCTATGGGGTGCAGGGCCCAAGCACCTGGGCCATCCTCCACTGCACTCCCTGGCCACAGCAGAGAGCTGGCCTGGAAGAGGGGCAACCGGGACAGAATCCGGCGCCCCGACCGGGACTAGAACCCGGTGTGCCGGCGCCGCTAGGCGGAGGATTAGCCTAGTGAGCCGCGGCGCCGGCCCCATGAATGACTTTCATAACAAACTCTACACTACTCAAGATATGTTTCTATAGCCAACATGTAGTCAATTCTGATTGCCCATTACTATGCTAAAAATAAATTACAATAAATTGGAACAATTGGACATCAACAAATAAAAAAGTCTCACATGGTTAAGTCATAAATTATATAAACCTTATATTCAGGTGGATAATAGATTTAAACAAAGATCCCAAAAATTAAAACATAAATAAAACTTATGAGTAACTTCCATGACTTGGGTTAGGAAAAAATATGTTAGACACAAAAATCCTCCAACATCATAGAAGCATTTATAAATTTGACTTCATCAGAATAGGCATTTGGTTTAGCAATTCAAACACAATTTGGAATGCCTGCATCCTATCTGAGTGCCTGGTTTCAGTCCAGGCTCTTCCGCTTCCTGCTAATATGTACCCTGAGAGGCAGCAGATGATGACCAAGTTATCTGTGTCTATACCACCCATGTGGGAGACTCAGATTGAGTTGTAGGCTCCCAACTTTGGCCAAATCCAGGCTATTGTATGCATTTGAGAATGCACCAGTGTATGAGAGCACCCCACCACCACCATCTCCCTCTCTCTCCATCTCTCTCTGTACTTCAAATAAAATAAAAATAAAATAATAAATTTAAGTTGATTAAAAACAAAATGCTCCTTTTCTCATTTAAAGTCACATTTAAGAAAGCGAAACCAAACTCCATACTGGGCGGAAACAGTTGCAAGAATATAGCTGACAAACACTCCTATCAAGAAAATAGGACGAAAGACTGACATTGTGATACAGCAGGTGTGCAATGCCAGCACACATATGGGTGCCAGTTCATGTCCCATCTATTCCATTTCCAATCTGGCTCCTTGCTAATGGCCTGGAAAAAGCCACAGAATATGGTTTAAGTGTTTGGGCCTCACCCACCAGTATGGGAGACCTGGTTTCAACCTGACCCAGCCCAGAGCTGATGTGGCCATTTTCAGTAGAGAACCAGCAGATGAAAGATATTGCCCCCCATTCTGTTCTCTCTCTGTAACTCCAATTATCAAAATAAATAAACATTTTTTAAAAAAGAATATATGAAGACCCATTAGAACTCAATTATTATAAAACAAACCATTCAATATAAAAATACAACTTTTTAAAATAATAAAAATCTTTGAACAGGCACTTAAAAAAGAGATACAAATAAAATTAGGTATATGATTTGTGTTCAACTTCTTTGATGTTAGAGAAATATAGATTACAACTTTACTCATCAACACACTAAGCCAAAATTCAAGTCACTAAATTCATGAATCTTATACATTGATGATGGGAATAGATTGCAAAATTCAAACAGGAAACAATATGGAAGTTACTTATAAAATTCAAACATGCAATATGATATAATTAGTTCATTCTAAAGTTCATCCCTGAGAAGAAACATTTATATTCACACAGAAACTTCTTTGTGAGTGTTTATAGCAGTATTAGTCATATAGTCCCAAATTTAAAGTCATCAAAATATCAATTAACTGATTAAATAGAAACAAATTGTGGGCCATGTATACACAGAAATGAAATTAGCATTACAAAAGTGAAAATGATTGATGCATACAACAATATGGATGGACTGAATAGCATTGTTCTGTGTTTCCAATTCTATGACATTCCAGAAAAGGCAAATAAATGAATAAAAAGTGACAGAAAACAGAGGAAATGAACCAGCAGATGTTTTGTCCATCTATCTATGTATCCATGTTTCTATGTATCTGTCACCTAGATAAAACTATACCTGTATTTCTCTCTCTCTCTCTGTGTTGCCTTGCCTATCAAATAAATAAAAACAATTACAAAATATATAAAACAATGATGGCAGTATGATATATCCTCATTAAATGACAATGACAGAAGCTGTATATTTGTCAAAAATCAATGAGTTGGGGCAGGGCTTGTGACAAGTAGGTAAAGCCACTGCCTATGACCTTGGCATCCCTTTTGGTTGCCAGTTTTAATCTTGGCCACACCACTTTTGATCCAGCTCCCTACTAGAATGCCTGGGAAAGCAGTGGAAAATAGGTCAAGTACTTGGGTCCCTACAACCACATGAGAGACCTGGATGAAGCTTCTGGCTCCTGGCATCAACCTGGCCCAGCCCCGACTCATCCATCTTCAAGCTCATGCATCCTGGGAGGCAGCATATGATTACACAGGAGCTTGGATTCTTTCCACCCACATGTGAGATCCTGATGGATTTTTGGACTCTTAGCTTTTAACTGGCCTAGCCCCAGCTGTTGAATGCATTTGGGAGTGAACCAGTGTCTCTTTTCCTTCTCTCTGTCAAGCTGGCTTCCCAATAAATAAATTAATAAGTCTTTTGAATAAATAAACGAAATTTCCAATTAAATGATGGGTTTCATTGAATGTCAAATATATTTCTAAAGAACCTTTATTATTTTTTTTTTTTGGACAGGCAGAGTGGACAGTGAGAGAGAGAGAGACAAAGAGAAAGGTCCTCCTTTTCTGTTGGTTCACCCTCCAATGGCCACTGTGGCTGGCGCACTGTGACCGGCGCACCATACTTATCCAAAGACAGGAGCCAGGTGCCTCTCCCGGTCTCCCATGCGGGTGTAGGACCCAAGGACTTGGGCCATCCTCCACTGCACTCCCAGGCCACAGCAGAGAGCTGGACAGGAAGAGGAGCAACTGTGACAGAATCTGGTGCCCCTACCGGGTCTACAACTCGGTGTGTCGGCGCTGCAGGCGGAGGATTAGCCTATTGCGCCGCGGCTCCGGCCTAGAACCTTTATTTTAAAAGATTTATATATTTACTTGAAAGCCACCTCATACAGAAATAAAAAAAAGAAAATTCTGGCTAAGATGTGGGGAAATGGTTCCCTAACCCATTGTTGATGGGATTGCAAACTACTACAGTCATTGTGGAAGACAGTATGGTGATTCCTCAGAAAACTGAAAATACATCTAACATATGACCCAGCCATCCCTCTCCTTTGATTTTGCCCAAAAGAAATGAAATCAGCATTTGAAAGGATTATCTGCATACCCATGTTTATTATTGCAGCTGAATTCACAATAGTTAAGATATGGAATTAATCTAGACGTTCATCAATTTATAACTGGATAAAGAAATAGCGGTTTACTTACACTATGGAATGCTACTGAATGCTAATGAAATACTGTCTTTTGCAACAACATGGATGCAACTGGAAAGCATCATAGTTGGTGAAATAGGCCAGATCCAAAAGACAAACACCATGTTTTCCCTGATATGTGGTAACTAATAGAGTCCAAAATATTGTAATGTTCATATATCATGAACAAAACTGACATTTTGGGAATTTACTATTGTTTAGAACCCTGTCTCTACTGTTGAGCAATACTGATTTTTTCTTCTTACAAAAAAATAAAAAAAGAAGCAATAAATTTAGAGCTGCACAGAGAGAGACAAAGAGACAGAGAGACACACAGAGAGAAAGGTATCTTCTATCCTATGGTTTACTCTCCAAATGGCCACAGTGGCCAAGGCTGGGCCAAGCATAAGCCAAGAGCCAAGAGTTTCATCTAGGTCATGCACTTGAGTGACAGGGGCACAAGAAAATTTGGTCATCTTCTACTGTTTTCCCAATCTATTAGTAGAATGCTGGATCAGAGTGGAACAGCTGGTACACATTTGAGCACCCAAATGGGATGCCAATGTCACAGGTGGTAGCAGTAGCCACTGTGCCACAACACTGACACCCAAGAAAGCCAATATTTTAGATATAAATACGTTAAGAATTTGCTTTTGGATGAGGCTTCACACTGTGCAAGGGATTAGATTTTGAAAATGATGGTGGGACATGGTCCAAGATTTCCACTTACTTGCAATAGGCCATGTAACTCCCTGTAGAAAGTACTTTAATTGTTTTTTTTAATTAATTAATTTATTTGAAAGGAAGAATTGAGAGAGAGAAAGAGAAAGAGAGACAGAGACAGAGAAAGGGAGAGAGAATCTTCGAACTGCTGGTCCATTCCCCAATGGCTATAACGGCCAGACCTGAGTTTGTCTGAAGTTAGGAGCCAAGAGATTCTTCTTGGGTCTCCCAAGTGAGTGTCATGACCATCTCTGCTACTCTCCCTGGCACATTAGCATGGAACTGGATCAGAAGTGGAATAGCTGTGACTCAAACTGGTGCCCATATGAAACACTGGCACTGCAGGTGGTGACTTTACCAGCAATGCCACAATGCTGGCCCCTTTAATTGTTTTCTGATATGTGAATTTCATCTAACATAATGTGTCGAATTTTGAAGTTCCTTGAGAATTATCTCTTGAATGGAATGAATTGTGCTTTACCTTGTTGATAAGCTAGAACTTAAAGAGTGAATTTTCATTTTCCTGTATGCAGGACTTAATTTGGGATTTAATTTTGGGATATTTTTCCCCAAACATAGACACTAAGAGATGAAACATCTAAATAAGGAAAAATGACATAACTTATTTTAAAATTATAATGAGGCCGGTTCCGCGGCTCAATAGGCTGATCCTACGTCTGCGGCGCTGGCACACCAGGTTCTAGTCCCGGTCAGGGCACCGGATTCTGTTGTGGTTGCCCCTCTTCCAGTCCAGCTCTCTGCTGTGGCCCGGGAGTGCAGTGGAGGATGGCCCAAGTGCTTGGGCCCTGCACCCCATGGGAGACCAGGAGAAGCACCTGGCTCCCAACTTCAGATCAGCGCGGTGCGCTGGCCGCAGTGCACCGGCCACAGCGGCCATTGGAGGGTGAACCAACGGTAAAGGAAGACCTTTCTCTCTGTCTCTCTCTCTCTCTCTCTCTCTCACTGTTCACTCTGTCTCTCAAAAAAAAATTATAATGAAAATACTTTGTTTCAGAAAATTATTAGCATGAAAAGTAAAATAAAATCTTACTATAATATTAATTAAGGTTTGTTAGAGCTATTAAGTATAAGGCATTGATAGCCAATAACTTAAAATGCCACAATACCTTCAATATAAATGTTGGAAAAAAACTGACTTTCTACTTTTCCTTTGAGATAACAAGAAGATTCATGATGCTGTGCCCCTTGGGATTCCACGAAAATTATTTTTATGTCCGTACTATCTAAACAGAAGATTAACTATCAGTCCCATCTCAGACTTGCCTAACAGCAAAAACACTTATTTTTCTGTTAGTCTGCTACATTAAAATAAAACAGAATAACAACAACAAAAGAACTAGAGTAGATAATTAATGCAGCCAATATTTTCTTAGAGCATATGTAGTTATTTCAGACTTCCTGTCTCTACATACATCATTAATGCAATGTAGTGATAATTTGCATTTTGCAGTTGAAAAAATGACACAGAGTTTTTGGAACTCACTCAAGAGCTGGAAGAGCCAGGATTAAATCCAGAACCTTTAAGAATTCAAAAGACTTTGCAAACAATATTATGATAAAAAAGTAAAATTCCATTTTTCTAAGAATAATAGCTAACATTTAGTGGGCACTTATGTACCAGGCACTGTTGTGAGTTGATATATTACTTGTATTAACTCATTACATTCTCAAATAACATTACAATGAGAAGTCATCAATTTCATTTTACAGATGAGGAAGAAAATGACAAAATTTGCCTATCATATCCAAAACCATAATACTGCAGTTGACAAAGATCATCTTGGACACAGCAGGCTGTGATCCAAATTCTCTGCTTTTAAATAATGCACACTTTTGCCTTTTGTATGGGTTTAGGATAAAGAGAGGGAGCACAGTTGTGAATAAAATACAGTCTTAATAAATGACTAAAATTAATATGATCAATCCAAGGCCTCCCATCTCTCTTATTACACAGAATATTTGAGTCTACTTATGCTACAGTGAAATGCATAACTTTAAATGAGAAAAATTTTATACCCCATTAAGTAAAAACACAGTTTGCACTCATTAAATTGCATATTAAGGAGAAATAAAAATAAACAAAATGTGGGATTTTTATTTATTTTTGGTATGTTTCTTGGGTCCACTACTATATGTTCAGCCTCCTTTCCTCTCTCTTTTTGTCTTACAATGTTAAAAGACAGCTAAGTTTAAATAATAAACAAGAAAAATCAAACTAGAATTAGAATCACTGCACCTGCTGATCAGCTGAAAGTATCTGCATAGTGTCAAGTTGCTGTTTGCATATACTTCACTGACTGAAAAGATCAGTCATGCCCAGGATCCTTGTGATTTTCAGAGCAAGTCAAGAAAGGGAAACTGATTTTCTTATTTTGAAGTCCCATGGAACAGGAGTCTTTTTGTCATCAACAAAATGAAACACTTTCTAAGAAGTAACTGTTATTTCCCTCATATTTGACACAAATCTAACTTTGAGGTTCCTTTCTCGCCTCTCTTCACTATACCATACATTTCAGCAAGTTTCTATGGCAAGTTATTGAGCTGTGATGCCAGTCCAAACTGTCCCCACCCTTGGTGCGACATTTTTTCCTAATAAATACAACATTCTTAGCTTACATTGATTTCTTTCTTCTTAAGAACATTTTTCTTTAGTTTCAATTCAAAATCTCTTTCTTTAAATATTTTAGATAAAAGTTCTGAACAGGTAGACAGAGTGGTAGATGCTACAGACACTAGTATTGGCTCCCATCTCTGTTTCCCTCCCCTCCTTCTTGGCTCAAGATACAAAATGCCACCTGTGCTAATCAATGGTCCCCCTTGCCAAGTATCAACAGTCTCAGGCCTGGAAACAATTGGATACACACTCATGAAGCCTATTAGCTTTCACCATGCTCCAGGGAATTCCAATTACGGTACTGAACCTCAGTGACTCTTTCAGCCATTTCACCAGGGTGCACTAACATCTTGAGGCTGGTTTCCACCACAGTCTGTCTTCTCTCCACCTAGATTTGCATCCTGAAGAAGACAGCAGACCCTCCAGGCCACAACACAGGAAGAAGAGAAGGATGTCCTTAGTCCACATGTTTATATATACTTAGTATAGCATCACAAGTCAATCTGAGCTGGTCCAGTGGTAGCCTTTTCTACTGTGGTCCACTGGACAGCACTTTATCCTGTGCCCTGTCCCACAGTCAGGATATGCTAGAATATGCTCTAAATGAGAACAATGCTAGAATGGTTCCAAGTAGCTTAGCAAGAGTTTAGGCATTAGGCAGAGTTGGCATGATCACAGCTGTAACTGTGCCAAAACAGATTTTACTGACTTAAGCCCATGGAAGAGAGCAAGAGGACATCTCTGGGTTCTGCTTTCACCTGTGATTACTATGTAGTCCTCAGAGGTACACAACACTTCCCACCATTTCCAACCAGATCACCTGTACTCAAAAGATAGAAGAGGCATCTTAAACTCAATCACAGGTGAGAATGAAGGTGCCACTTAAGAAGCAAAACAGTGTGGAGACTCTTATCCAGTCTCTGGATCCCCCTAGATGTCTCTGGAGAGCAGCCCTCTCAAATGTCAGATGCTTAATCACATGACCCCTGAGGAATTCCTATTAGCACACTGGCACTGGGGAGAGGCAACACCAGTTCTGCAGAGGGGTCAGAGAAGAAAGGCTGGGTTATAAATGCATGTCCACTAAGGCTCTATACCTCTCTAAAAACTCGAGTAAGTAAGATATTTCAGGGCCAGAGGAACGAGCAGAAAGGGAAAGACTTGGCAGGAAAACCAAGAATAGACCTGTGACTGCTGGATTGCATTGTGTACTGAATTCCTTGCTCAAGGCCAACAACATGTGCTGTTCCAAGTCTAACCCAGGACCCATGAGGGGACAGGGATAAGACTGGCTTTCAGTTCCTGCATGATCAGTTTGTATGACTTGTGACATCCTCCTAAATGCTTAAGGAAAGGACTCTGGGATGCTCTACTGATGACTTGATTTGTCAGAATAAAGTATTGTTCTCTTTGCTATCAATCATCCGGTGACTGAAAGTCAAAGCCTCATACATCATGGTCCACACTTCCACATTGTCTCCCATTGTCACTGCCCTGTTAAAAATGACATGCAGAACCTGATGGCAGACTGGGGGAGCTTGATAAAGGTGTTCTAAAGAACAAGCCAAAAATACTTCCAGTGCTAATGAAGAAAGTACAGCCATCCATGCCTTCAAAGGCAAGTTCATTCTTTTACATCTCTCCAAGTTCACCGACGGCTCATTCAATTTCAGCATTAATAATAGCTTTCATATTCCTGATGACAGAACCAACAGAACCTGTGGAATCGCCAATACAACACTGATGTCAATGTAATCCTGTATACCATCTCCTTGGCTGACTCCTCAATCAGTGCATTTACCACAGGCTGCTCCTGCGAGGCAAATGCTAAGGGCTTCGCAAATGACAACATAAACCCTAGTTTGAGGTATGTTTCTTCAGAAAAGCATCCTTGTGCTAAGCTTTCATATATTGAATGTTACTCAAATCAATCTCATTGAAAGTCATCAGTATTGCACATGTATTCTAAGTTTCCTTTAGATGCTGAACAATGCACTGTCACATCTTGTTTATTTTCTCCTGATCTTCTGCAACTGTGTCCCTAACAGCTTTCTCCCACTTGACATCTTTCTGCCTCTGTGACAGACTTCGCAAATGCTGAGTTTTGGCTTAATCATATCATTCTTTTTTTTCTTTCATTTCTATTTTTTAATTTTTTTAATTTTTTATTTAGTAAATATAAATTTCCAAAGTACAGTTTATGGATTACATTGGCTTCCCCCCCTCCATAATTTCCCTCCCACTCGCACCCCTCCCATCTCCCGCACCCTCTCCCCTTCCATTCACATCAAGATTTCTTAAACACAGCTATTGTTCTGAAGAAGCAAACACTGAAGACATTACTGTTATTAATGACAACTTTCCTACCGTCAGAGCAAACTGGTTCCTGAAATTAGGAAATTCTGGGCAGGTAGCACCTCCATAGAGGGCAGTTACACATCTGGCAGGAAGAGAGTGAGTGGCTGAATGCCAGGACATGCGACAGCATTATGGCAGCAGACCCACTGATTCTTCTTTATTTTTCTTTTCTTTCCTTCTGCAAATAAGATAGTGCCTATCCAATACTGGTGTGATGCTTGAAGGTCTAACCTAACATTACTGTTCCATGAAGTTTTTCCCAAAATGGCAGTAAGTTTAATGATCTTTGACACTCCCCTCAATGACCCCTTCCCCAAAGCTAATATATAAAGGGCTTCCAATACAGTTAACATCTTGAAATTAATTTGGAGCCATCCTATCCTGGTTACTAGACTGTGGACCTGGTAATATGTCTTCCAACTTTGTTTAAATGCCCACTGTAGCTTTGTTGAATAAGAGAGGATGTTAAATAATAAATGCAAATACTCTCTTTCTAAGTTCCATATACAAAAGAAACATTAACAAGTTAAGGGAAATTGGTAAAAGTTAATTTAGATCAGATGATTTCAAATGCTGGTTCTTACTAGCACTCAAGTGTGTGTAGAAAACTTAAATTAAGCACAAGATAAAAGGATAAAAAGCCCTTTCAAGTTAGATTAACTAAATAACTAGAAAAGTACAACCTAAATTGTGGCCCATAGACCATCAAAGTCAGTAGCATGTAGGGACTTTGTGTGAAATGGAGAATCTCATGTCCCCACCCAGAACTACTGAATCTGAATCTTTTTTAACATGGCACACAGAGGTCTAGGTTGTGGCACAGCAGGTTAAGCTGCAGCTTTTGACACCAGCATTCAATATCAGGATAGCAGATTGAGTCCCTGATCCTCTACTTCTGTTTTAGCTCCCTGCTAATGAGTTTGGAAAAGCAATAAATGATGGCTCAAATGCTTGAGCCCCTGCCACTCATTGGGGAATAAGCAAGCAGATGGAAGATCTCTTGCTGTCTCTCCTTCTCTCTGTATTGCACTAATTTCCAAATAAATAAATAAACAAATAAACAAATAAATTCTTATTTTAAAAAAGATAAACAGATATCTCCTCCCTATGTTAAAATTGCTGAAACACCCGCAGAGAAACTTCATTCTGTCTAACTAAAGATGAATAATCTCTTTAGAAGAGCTAGACTAGAACAAGTAATCTACATGACTGGGCTTCATTTTTACTAAACACTAGCAGACAGACATAATAACAACATTCATCCAATACATAAGTAAAAGGATTCAAATCAGCTAAAATATTGATATGGGATTACCACCTCTCCCCAACCCATATAAATTATAATCAAATTTAATATATGAGGAAAGGGGGTTGGTGTAATATTTAGTTAAAACAGTTTCTGCCTGATTTGAAAAAAGTTCAGAGAACTATTTCAATAATATTATTTTAGAAGACTTCACAAATTTTAATGTATAAATTATGAGCATATCAAACATATCCATGATAGAACCAAACTGAATTATTATAACAAAGGCATCATATACCTCTAAGGTTACAGACACTTTTCCTTTATTATGATCACAAACAATGTTAGAACAGTTGAATAGAAAAATATTATCTTTCAGATCTTTGTCTCCATTCACAGGTAAACTGCATTTGTATTAAGAAATAGCATTAGTTCTTGGTTTCTACATTGATTTCTTTTCTTTAAAAATATACAAAATAATTTATATCTCAAAATTTATTAAATCTTTAGACCTTGATAAATATTAAAAATCCATGAATTGCCTCTCTCCAAAATATTCTCAAAATCTGTTTGCCTTTATTTATAAATAAATAAAACAAATATATTTACCAAAAAAGAAAACACTTTACCCCTAGCTTCAAGATGACTTATTAAGTAGCATTAAGTAGGAAAGAGGAGACTAGAGGGTATTTTTACATATCCCAGAGTTGGAAAGTAGTAGGGCCTCAGTTATTGCGTGAAATATATTTTTCAAAAGAACATAGGAATAATATATGATTAGATTTAGGGAAAGTGAACTGATACTATCTGAAGAAATAAATTTAGCTAGGGAAAATAAAAATAATTCATTAAAATGGAATATGTATAAAATATTTTGTAAAATGCATTTTCGTGTGTAAAATCATCTGATCTTATTAAATAAATTTGAAGTGTGGGTATTAATCTTATCCATATTTTACTGACAGAAAAATTGACATCCAACAAATGACCTTACTTATGCTCTTTTTCCATTTAACTGAAATAGTTAATAAAAAATCCAGATGCCATCATATCAATTATACATTCTTCTAAATACATAAACCTACATTTAGTAAACAAAAAAGAAAAGGACAAAAAATTCAGTCGATGGGCTTGGGCTTGACATAAGTAAGAATTTTTATATATGGATTAGTCAGAGTTGCAGAAAAAATTTCCTAGTAGTACTTTTTCCCTTGAAACACAAGATGCCGTCCTGAGCCCAATAGCAATTATTTTTTAATTGCACCCTGTGGTTTTCCTGATTTGTTGTCAGAAGCACTGATTAAACAAAATTACCTACTCAAGATACAAAGAGTTCTAGCAAATTATATATCTCATGCACGTTTCTATCCTTATGGAATTTTTATACTCTTACTTCTTGAAGTTGTGTAACAATGGTTGGGGGAAGAGTGGTAAAACATGAGAGTTGGGAATTTGACAAAAGTATTACATAATTCAAATGAAAAAAGCATACAAGTGTGGGTGAATATAAATTCTGACTTCTAACTAAATGGCATGAAATCAGAGCACTGAAATACTTTCTATTATCTTCTCATATCCTGCACTTGACTTTGTCCTTCCAGTTTATTTCATGACCAGCATTAATTTAGTTCTGTTCTTGGTTAAAACCACAAATGTTCCTGGAAGAGAAAATTCCTTAAATGATAAACCTAAACTCTACATCTAAAGTGAGCATAGGCAAGTGAGTATAGACAAAAGGATGAGAAGATACAAAGAATGAAGAAAGAACCACATCAAGAGGATTAAGTGGATAAACCACACACTAGGTTATAGACAAGACACTGGCATATCTGTGAAAATCCAGTAGTAAATGAAGGGTCCTTTAAAAATTCATGACTGCCCCGTGCTGCGGCTCACTAGGCCAATCCTACGCCTGCAGCACCGGCACCCCGGGTTCTCGTCCCAGTTGGGGTGCCGGATTCTGTCCCGGTTGCTCCTCTTCCAATCCAGCTCTCTGCTGTGGCCCGGGAGGGCAGTGGAGGATGGCCCAGGTCCTAGGGCCCTGCACCCGCATGGGAGACCAGGAGGAAGCACCTGGCTCCTGGCTTCAGATCAGCGCGGTGCACTGGCCACAATGCGCTGGCCATAGGGCCACTTGGGGGATGAACCAATGGGAAAAGGAAGGCCTTTCTCTCTGTCTCACTGTCTCTTTTCTCACTGTCTAACTCTGCCTGTCAAAAAAAAAAAAAAAAAATCATGACTATAGGGCTGGTGCTGTGGTTTAGTGGGTAAAACCACTGCCTGCAGTGGGGGTACCTATATGGGTGCCTGTTCGAGTCCCAGCTGCTCCACTTCCAATTCAGCTTTCTGCTATGGCCTGGGAAAGCAGTAGAGGATGGCCCAGTTCCTTGGGACCCTGCTCCTGCATGGGAAACCCAGAGGAAGCTCCTGGCTCCTGGCTTCCGATTGGCACAGCTCAGGCCATTGCAGCCAGTAGGGGAGTGAACCAGTGGATGGAACACCTCTCTCTCTCTCTCTGCCTCTCCTCTCTCTCTAACTCTGACTTTCAAATAAATAATAACTAAATCCTATTAAAAAATTCATGACTGTGCATTATGAAAAAACTATGTACACACTTCAAACTAATTGCACCAAAGAAAAATCATAATTCCACTATAAAAATCGTGGCTTGGGGCTGGCACTGTGGTGCAGTAGGTTAATTCTCCTGTGCGGCCGACATCCCATGTGGGCACCGGTCCTAGTCCCGACTGCTCCTCTTCCAATCCAGCTCTCTGCTGTGGCCTGGGAAAGCAGTAGAAGATGGCCCAAGTCCTTGGGCCCCTGCACCCATGTAGGAGACCTGGAGGAAGCACCTGGCTCCTGGCTTCGGATCGGCACAGCTCCAGCTGTTGCAGCCATTTGGGGCGTGAACCAACAGAATGAAGACCTTTCTCTCTGTTTCTCCCTCTTGCTGTCTGTAACTCTACCTCTCAATTAAATAAATAAAATATTTAAAGAAAAAATCGTGGCTATATTAGGAAGTGATAAGGAGTTTTCCAATACTTAGGATTTTGCAAAACGAAAAAAAGTATTGGAATGTTGTGATCCATAATCACTGAATGTTGAAATGAGAGGAAACGCTGCTGGGGAGATTTGCCGACATTTTGTAACAGATCAGCATCAGTGTTGTTACAGGACCATTTCAACATAAGGGGTTATTCTCATAAAGGTTTAGATAATAATTGATTGAGTTGTTTCTCAAATGGGGTGCGTTATATCCAAAAAAATGAAGTATTGTGGGGGCTCAAATACATGAAAGTTTTCTTTGGAACGTCAAATCTAGTCACAATGATGGACCACTGGTAAAAAAAGGTTCAGTTTGTACTTCCGAGTGATTCTGCTCTTGCTACATAGCTCTAAACTCCTTTTTACAAACTATGAAATTTATGGCAAACTCTTTTTATTTAATTGCTTTAAACTATATCTGTTGCAGCAGCTTTCTATGTAATTACTTTCCAGGGTAATTGGCTTCTTTTCTTTTATTGTGCGTAGGTTAACAAATACCCTTGTAACTGAGCAACAGTAATGAAATGAAGTGAAATAAATCAAGCAAATTCACAATTGCGCTTTTGAAAAGTCTTCTGCCATGACAGAAAGAGAACATCTCAATATATTGCCACAAGAAGAAATATTAAAAGGAGAACAATAACTTGTCCTTACAAATTACTTGGCATCACCATTAGGGTAAAGTATATAGAAAACAAGACACTCTTAAAAATTGCACAATGAATGAAATTGCTGTGTGTTTTGTCTATGCTTCTTGAAATTCTATGTCCATAGTAAAAAAAAAAATTGTTTATAATAGAGATGGTTCTGTAATTGTTCTATATTTTAATTAGAAATGAGAGCTTTTGAGGTTGTAATCCATCCCTGAACAATACTTTCAGTTTGCTCAAACTGATCCTACGAAAGGCCAGAATTTCTAATCTGCAGTTTCAGAACTTAGAATGAGTTATGATTAGAAACATGTGTTGAACTTTCCTTGAGCTCAGAAGAAACAGATGTCTCACCTAAAAAAAAAAAAAACAACCTGGATTTTTTAAATGTGCTTTAAAATGAAGTATTTAGAATCTAAATGCTTATACAGATCATATATATATCATATATATATGATATATATATATATATATATAGGAATACTACCAAGCCATTAAAAAAGAAAGCTACCCTGTCTTTGCAACTAAATGGATGAGATCAGAGATCATTGTTCTTAGTGAAATAAGGCAAACCTATCCAAAAAATCATGTTTTCCCTTGTATGTGTCAGCTAATATCTAGATCGCAAAAAAGATAATTTATGTGCATGAAATGTACATCTTGATATTTGATTATTTTTATAGCTAAATAGTCTTTCTGCTTTCTACTTGTTGAATTCTATTTTTGGTAGAGGATTAAGCTTGTGATTATAAAGCAAATTGAAATTATGTTATAGCATATTATTAAAAGAAAAATAAGAGGGGCCGCCATTGCAGTGTAATGAGAGGCAGTAGATGCAGGAAGAGAAAGACAGAACAAAGAAAGCCTTGGTTACTGACTTCCCAGGCAAGCTCCTACAAGGCTCAGATTTTTGTCTGCTGATCACCAGGCATCCATTCTAACACTACAAATGTGTACTTTCTTCATGATGATGCTGATGGTAGGATGGAAAGATAACAGCAACAATTTCACAGATTGATAATGGATTGAATAGGATTATCTCATGTACTCCTCACAGTAACTACCCAAGTCAGGATATTATTATCCTCATTCTACAGATGAGAAAGCTAAAAGCTCAATGATGATTAACATCTTGGCCAAAGTTAAATCACAGAACCAGGGCTGGCATAGTGGCACAGCAGGTAAAGCAGCCACCTGTGATGCCAATGTCCCATATGGATACAGGTTTGAGTCCTGTCTGCTCCACTTCCAATCCAGCTCCCTGTTAATAACCTGGGAAAAGCAGCAGAAGATGGCCCAGGTGTTTGGAGTCCTGCTATCCACATGGGAGACCTGGAAGAAACTCCTGGATCCTGACTGTTGCAGCCATTTGAGCAGTGAATCAGCAGGTGCAAGATATCTCTCTCTCTCTCTCTCTCTCTGTACCTCATGTCCTCTGTAACTCTGACTTTCAAGTATATAAATAAAATCTTTAAAACGAAAAATAAGAAAGGAAGTAAGAGGAAGATTGAAGGGTTGGCTGGAAAGTATCATTATATTCTTAAAACTGTTTATATGAAATACAGAAAATCTGTGCTCTTTAAATAAATAAATAAATAAATTCATATATATGTATAAAAGAAATAGAAAGGATGTACTTTAAAGACATTATTTAAAGTTATAAACACCTTTATAACATTAGTATTAAATTTATTACAAACTTAGCAATTATAGAATACTACTTATTTTTCCAATAAGTGAACAGATTAAGAAGAAACACAGAAATTGGAACAAGCATGATTTACATCTTGTGAAAAGAAAAGAAAGCTTATTTTACCATTGATTCAAAGGCTTAGAATAGTGAAAGGTAAGGGTCAGCATGAAAGCAGGAATGCAAACTGGTAAAGCCACCATGGAAGTCAGTCTGGAGATTCCTCAGAAACCTGAATATAGCCCTACCATACAACCCAGCCATCCCACTCCTTGGCATTTACCCAAAGGAAATAAAATTACCCAAAGAAATTAAATTACGCAAAGGAAATAAAATTACCTAAAGAAAATTAAATTACCCAAAGGAAATAAAATTGGCAAATAAAAGAGTTGTCTGCACCTCAATGTTTATTGCAGCTCAGTTCACAATAGCTAAGACCTGGAATCAACCTAAATGCTCATCAACAGAAGACTGGATAAAGAAATCATGGGATATGTACTCTATAGAATACTATACTGCAGTAAAAAACAATGAAATTCAGTCATTTGCAACAAAATGAAAATCTGGAACACATCATGCTGAGTGAAATAAGCCAGTCCCAAAGGGACAAATATCATATGTTTTCCCTGATCCGTGACAACTAACTGAGCACCTAGAAGGAAACATGTTGAAGTGAAATGGAACACTATGAGAAACAGTGACTTGATCAGCCCTTGTCCTGACTGTCAAGGAACAACTTATTCTGTTTAGTATTTCTTTGTTCTACTTAATACCATTGCTTGAACTCTAATTAACACACAAGTATTCTTAGGTGTTTAAATTTAACTGAAAAATGATCTCTGTTAAATATAAGAATGGAAATAAGAGAGGGAGGAGATACACAGTAGGAACATGCTCACTCGGACTTATCCCTAATTGTAGAACTAGCAACGTGCCAGGGGATTCCAATTCAATCCCATCAAGGTGGCATGTACCAATTCCATCTCACTAGTCAAAGTGATTAGTTTCAGTTCATAATTGATCTTAATGATAGGATTAAGTGTCAAAGGGATCACATAAACAAGACTAGTGTCTGCTAATACTAACTGATAGAATTAAAAAGGAGAGAACAATCCAACATGGGAAGCGGGATACACAGCAGACTCATAGAATGGCAGATGTCCTAAACAGCACTCTGGCCTCAAATAAGCCCTTAAGGCATTCGGATCTGGCTGTGAGTGAGATCCCAGCGAAAGAACAGGCCATCAAAGAAGGAGGTACCTTTCTCTGAAGGGAGGAGAGAAGTTCCACTTGACAATGGCCTTTCCTAAATAAGATCGGAGTTGGCGAACTTAACTTAAGAGGCTTGCACAGCCTTGGCAGCTCATGACAAGAGCCTAAGGTGATTACTGATGCCATAAACAAGAGTGTCAATTGTTAAGTCAACAACAGGAGTCACTGTGCACTTACTCCCCATGTAGGATCTCTGTCCTTAATGTGCTGTACTATGTGAATTAACAGTAAAACTACTACTCAAACAGTACTTTATACTTTGTGTTTCTATGTGAGTGCAAACTGTTGAAATCTTTAGTTAGTATATACTAAGTTGATCTTCTGTATATAAAGATAATTGAAAATGAATCTTAATAAAGAATGGGATGGAGAGGGGGTGGGAAATAGGATGGTTGGGTTTGGAGGGAGGTTATGGGGGAAAAGCTGCTATAATCCAAATGTTGTACTTTGGAAATTTATATTTATTAAATAAAAGTTAAAAATAAATTATTCATTGAGAAAAAAAAAAGAAAGCAGTGATTCTTTTTCTTTCTTTCTTTCTTTTTTTTTTTTTTTTTTTTTGGACTGGCAGATTTAGATAGTGAGAGAGCGAGACAAAGAGAAAGGTCTTCCTTTTTCCGTTGGTTCACCCCCCAAGTAGCCGCTATAGCCAGCGCATTGCAGCTGGCACGCTGCGCTGATCCAAAGCCAGGAGCCAGGTACTTCCTCTTGGTCTCCCATGCAGGTGCAGGGCCCAAGGACCTAGGCCATCCTCCACTGCACTCCCGGGCCACAGTAGAGAGCTGGACTGGAAGAGAAGCAACCAGGACAGAAACTGGCACCCCGACCTGGACTAGAACCTGGAGCGCCGGTGCCACAGGTGGAGGATTAGCCAAGTGAGCTGCAGCACCAGCCTAGCAGTGATTCTTAAACTACTAAACTTTGTATGCATACAGATTATCTCATAATCTGATAAATTTTACCAACTCACCTTCAAGAAAAATTTCATATCCTACTCAATAAAATTTATGGACAAATTCTGGGCTGTCAGTATCTTTCTGAAAATCATCAATTAATCCTAAATCCATCACTTAATCATGAAGGTACATTGTAAATGGAAAGAACATTTTGCCAGGGCCTGATAGATAATACATGCATTAAAATATTTTTGAATAAATGAATGAAAATTAAGTGAGGAGACCTAGATACATGATTATCAATAATTCACTTAAAATGCTGGACTTTTCTTCACCCAAATCCCCTTAAAATCCATGTATTTCCAGTGCTTTTCAATATTTGATGAATCCCTGTAGTTTTCTGGAGAAAATGTTTATTAATTGTAATATGTCAAAGTCTGAAAAGAAACATGTAATATTTTAAAATCTATCTGCTCCAATATTTAGTGAATAATAAAACAATGAGATGAGTTGGTTTTATGCAATAGGTTGAAATGTTGAATTTATTTGGCAAAGCAATTAATGTTCTCTTGTTTCTTACCCATAGAACATACCCCTAAGCTGTGTGCTCTTTAGAACTGGTGGGTAGTTTGGTGGGGAGAGTTTGGCCTACTGGGTGAGCTACTGCTTAGAAAACCCACATTCCATTTTAGAGTGCCTAACTCAGTCCTTGCTATCATCCTAATTCCATGCTCCTGCTAATGTACACTCTGGGAGGCAGCAGATAATGACACAGATGCTAGGTCCCTGGAACCTATGTGGGAGTACAAGAGTGAGTTTCTTGCTTCATTCTGGCCCAGGCTTTGGGGAGTGAACCATCAGATGAGAGACTTTGTCTCCTTCTCTCCTACTCTTGATGTTTCTCAAATAAATGAAATAAAATGAATTTAAATTGGTAATGTGAATCTCAAGAAAATGTGTTTTCTTAGAAAAGACAAGCAAATGTCTATCTTAGATGCATCATAAATTTTGACTGACAACACTTAACATTTTAAGGAAATGTTTTGCATTTTAGTTAGCAAAAGGTACTATGGATTTTAATTCTTGTATCAAGCCTTATTTCTGGCTTTACGTGATTGAATTTGAATATAGGAATGTATTAGAAAATATTTCTAAACAAATCTCCTATGAATCATCAGCAGAACTGGAACACAATGGAAATAAATGTGACAGAGTGGAGTTGAAAGATTTAACTTAGTGTATAATTCTAGCACTAGCTAGTCCAATGATTTTGAATAGCTCCTGTAACTTGTTTGGGTTTTAGTTTGCTAATCCATGATAATGGAAAGTATCACATAATCTACTGGCCCATATAATTATTTTGAGGCACTAATCAATGAAAACTGGAACACTTGAAGCTTATGGACTCATATAAGAAAATTAAATCAGTAAACCCTTCAGCCACTTTTGTAGAGCACCTATAATTTTGCAGCAAACATCTTTTACCCAGAGGTAAATTGGTATTTGTAGCAAATATATAGCTCTGAAGATACTTTTTCTCATTAAAGAATTGATTTAACATATGGATTTGATAAATATAATTTCATAATGGACAGATGCATAAAAATTAAGTCACACAACAGCTTTAAAATTAAGGCATAACTACTTCAAAATCTTCCCTCATAGATGACTCAAAAAATCATAAAATAATCTGACATTCTGGTGCCCAAATATGGAAATTCATGGAGCAACATTTCTGCTCAGAAACAGATGATAAGGAAATATCAAGTAGAATATGCCAAGTCTCTTGAGAAAATGCCACTGATTAGACTTGCTATTTTGATGTCTGAGTTTATATATTTATTTAAAATTTTGCTTATTTTATTTGACAGAGAGGGAGGAACAAAGAGATCTTCAATCCACTGATTCACTTCTTGAATGCCTGTAACACACAGGACTGTGCCAAGTTGAAGCTAGGAATCCAAAACTTTACCTGAGATTCTGACAAGGTAGGTAGTAGGAAACCGGGTACTTGGGTCATCATGTACTGCCTCCTAGGTGCACTTAGCAGGAAGCTGAATCAGGAGTAGCAGGATTTCAATATGACTTTAATGACAATAAACCAGGTCTCCAATATGAGGTTCAGGAGTTGCAAGCAATGGATATCAATATCTTCCCCTGATGTCTGAGTTTTTGAAAGGTTGAGTGCATCTGATCTAATACCACATATCCCAGAATAATCATACCAGCATTTTGATGCAATGGCATAAACATATGTTGTAGGCGTAGTTATCAATAAACTATGCAGTCTTGGAAGACATAATTGACCCAAGTCACTTATACTTAAAATAAATCAATATAAATAAATAAATACATAAATAAATAATCAAATAAAATTCATGCTGTTGGTATTATTCTGCTGGTAAGTTTGTTGTCCAAGTAACTATTTTCAGAGGCTTAAAATATCACACTTCTCTAGCCCTGGTTACTATCACTGTGAAACTGATCACACACCTTTTTCTCTCATTGTGATGGGGTGAGTTTCAGATTAAATAATGCACATCACAGCTCCAGATACAGTGTAAAGTATGTCAGGCCTGAGGAGACAATGCCCCAAAGTATTACACCCTGGCTTACTGAGGACTTTAACTTAAAGGGCATTGGAAAGTCTACATAAGGTCTCTCTCGAAACTTCTTCCCTCCTGCCTCTTCTGCACCTCCAAAACAATTCATAGAAACTGAAATCTTTCCTTCTCAAGGTGAGTCATAGAAACTAGAATGCTCTGCCCCAAAGACAAACCACGTAATCTAGGAATATCATCCCACCCTTCCTCTGCTTTTCTATGTTAAAGCTGGCCATAAAATAATTACTTCCTCTATCTGTCAGAAGACCCTGGTTCCAGAGAAATCCTACTCCACACCCATGAAAAACCAATACAACTCAGAAAGTCAGAAAGAATCTGAATAAACAGGCTCTATTAGCTTAACTCTACTTGGTCTATGAGCATTACATCACACCCTTTTGTCCACTGACATTTATACAAGGCTGTCTGTTCTGAGATCCTAAATGCAGGAATGAATCTTTTAGATTTGCATTCGTTATTAGTTACCTACTGTAGCATTGACTTTGGGTAAGCAACCTCCTTGCTTTAATTTCCACATACACACACTGAAAGCAAGAGTTTTCAAAAGGTACAAGGAAATATTCATTATATAAAAGACACATGGATTTCAAAAATTTTGCATCAAAATAAATTGATACTTTAATTTCATTTTCCAATAACTTTTTGGAAGACATTATATATGCATATATATACACTGATAAGCCCAATATCTTATACATACCCAAATTGTTTAGAAGAGAAAATGAGATAATCCTTATACAACACTTAGCAATATATCTTATAAGTGCATAGTTGGTAGTCAATATGATATTGAATCACAACTGTAAGGTTAATTGTCTGGCCGGCACCCTGGCTCAATAGGCTAATCCTCCGCTTTGCGGTGCCGGCACCTTGGGTTCTAGTCCCAGTCGGGGTGCCGGATTCTGTCCCGGTCACTCCTCTTCCTGTCCAGCTCTCTGCTGTGGCCCGGGAGTGCAGTGGAGGATGGCCCAAGTTTTTGGGCCCTGAACTCCCATGGGAGACCAGGGGAGAAGCACCTGGCTCCTGGCTTCATGTCAGCGCGGTGCGCCAGCCGCAGCGCGCCAGCCGCAGTGCGCCAGCCGCAGCAGCGGCCATTGGGGAGTGAACCAACAGAAAAGGAAGACCTTTCTCTCTGTCTCTCTCTCTCTCACTGTCCACTCTGCCTGTCAAAAAATAAAAATAAATAAAAAAATAAAAAAAGAAGGCCTGACCAAAGCAAACTGACATGTTGAACAAATCCTTCATAACTTGCATAAAAATTAGTAAATCCTCATAAACATGAAGTTCGGGAAATCTATTATAATTAAAATACATGTTTTGAAAGTTTACTACTAAACCTGTAGCTAATCTTTAATCTAGAGAACATGAAGTGTATTCAGAGATAATTTCCAATTAAATTTGACAATTACATCACCTTTTGAAAATCTAATGAAAAATTCAAATTGTCTCTCATTCCCTGTTGCATAGATAAGATGATAGACTGAATTTTTGGTGACTGGAGAATATTGTGAAAATTGTTTTGAATTTACTCAATCTAGTAAAATAAAAATAAGTAAAAGGAAATCAAATCACGTATTTTAAATGTTCAAATTGTCCAATGATCAAGTTTATGACAAAACAGTAATTTTAATCTCCCCAAACAAATAAATGTGTTGGTTTATTGTCTTTTTTAATTTATGTAATTACTTACCCACTTATATTTGTTCTTATATTTTTTAAAGTATTTGTTTATTTGAGCTGTGTGTCAGAGAGATAGGAAGAGAGATAGGGAGTGATATCTTCTATTCTCCAGTTCACTCCCCAAATGGCCTCAACAAGCCAGGACTGGGAGGGAGCCTACTGACAACAGCAGCCAGGAACTCCCTCTAGATCTCACAAATGGGTGACAGATGCACAAATATTTTAGCCATCATTCACTGCCTTCCTAGCTGCATTTGCCAGAAGTTGGTTGGAAGTGGAGCAGCTAGGACTCCAACTGGCTCTGTGATATGGGATGCCAGCATCATAAGCAGAGGTTTAACCCACTGTGCCACAACATTGGTCTCCATTTTTGTTTGTTTAATGAGAATACTCAGTACAAAGGAAATTGTAATTAAACTGAACCATGTACATATTTTAATGAAATCTTAAACTCTCTTAAAAGCAACCGATAATAGGGATCAATAACATTAACTGTTTTGAAGTAATTTTAGTTAACTGATAGCTAGAAATGTCAAATCAAAACTATAGAGCTCAAGTTACAAAGAAAAAAATATTTTTTCCGCATAAATCAAAGGTCTAATACATGCATATACAAATGTATACACGTATACAGATAAAGGAAAGGTTAAGTTACTTTTGGCACACCCATATAATTGAAGATGCAGCATTCAAATATATGTAAAATGGAAAGAACATCTTCAGATGGTGGATATTCAGCTAAGAGGTTAAGGTATTGGTGGAGACATCCACATCTCACATTAAAATACTTGGGTGACAGCAGAAAGAACGGGCCATCAAAGAAGGAGGTACCTTTCTCTGGAGGGAGGAGAGAACTTCCACTTTGACTGTGACGTTGTCTAAATAAGATCAGAGTTGGCAAACTCAAGAGGCTTCGATAGCCTTGGCAGCTCATGACAAGATCCTTGGGTGATAACTGACATCATAAATAAGAATGTCAATTGTTAAATCAACAACAGGAGTCACTGTGTACCTACTCCCCATGTAGGATCTCTGTCCTTAATGTGTTGTACTATGCGAATTAATGGGAAAACTACTACTCAAACAGTACTTTATACTTTGTGTGTCTGTGTGGGTGCAGTCTGTTGAAATTTTAGTATATACTAAATTGATCTTCTGTATATAAAGTTATTGAAAATGAATCTTGACCAGTGCCGTGGCTTTCTTGGCTAATCCTCTGCCTGCGGCGCTGGCACCCAGGGTTCTAGTCCCGGTTGGGGCACTGGGTACTAGTCTGGGTTGCTCCTCTTCCAGTCCAGCTCTCTGCTGTGGCCCGAGAGGGCAGTGGAGGATGACCCAAGTGCTTGGGCCCCTGCACCCGCATGGGAGACTGGGAAGAAGCACCTGGCTCCTGGATCCTGGCTTCGGATCGGTGCAGCGCCAACTGTAGTGGCCATTAGGGGAGTGAACCAACAGAAGGAAGACCTTTCTCTCTGTCTCTCTCTCACTGTCTATAACTCTCTCTCTGTGTCTCTCTTTCTCTCACTGTCTAACTCTGCCTGGCAAAAAAGAAAAAAAAAGAAAAAAAATGAATCTTGTTGAAGAATGGGATGGGAGAGGGAGTGGGAAATGGGTTGGTTGGGGGTGGGAGGGGGATTTTGGGGGGGAAAAGCCTCTATAATCCAAAAGTTGTACTTTGGAAATTTATATTTATTAAATGAAAGTTGAAAAAAAATACTTGGGTGATATATTTGCCTTCTGCTCCTGATTCTGGCTTCCTACTACTGAACACACTGGGAGGCAATTGTGATAATTCAAGAAATTGAGCTCCTGCCCCATATGGGAGATGTGAATTGAGTTCCCACTTCTGACTTTGTCCTGGCCTAGCACTGGCCATCATTGGTATTTAAGGAATAAACCAATAGATAATAGCTCTGCTTTGTCTTTCTGTATCTCAAAGAATTTTTTCCAAAGACATTTTTATGTTTTAAATTATTTAAAAAGAGAGCCGGCACCGCGGCTCACTAGGCTAATCCTCCAACTTGTGGCGCCGGTCGGGGCACCGGATTCTGTCCCAGTTGCCCCTCTTCCAGGCCAGCTCTCTGCTGTGGCCTGGGAAGGCAGTGGAGGATGGCCCAAGTCCTTGGGCCCTGCACCCCATGGGAGACCAGGAGAAGTACCTGGCTCCTGCCATCGGATCAACACAGTGTGCTGGCTGCAGCGCGCCAGCCACAGCGGCCATTGGAGGGTGAACCAACGGCAAAGGAAGACCTTTCTCTCTGTCTCTCTCACTGTCTACTCTGCCTGTCAAAAAAATAAAAATAAAATAAATTATTTAAAAAGAAAATATATATTACTTACAAAGCAGAGCATGTCTTGTGTATAAGGAAGTAGAAAAAATGAAATACGTAAAGAATCATTTGTATTTGTTCTGAATTATGGCATTTTAAGTATTTCTTTTTGGCTTTATGATTTTTGATAATTCCAAAATTTTTCTAGACAATAAATGAAACTCAATTAAAAGGCAATGTGATGTGCTGGGGCCTGTGCTGTGGACTAGCAGGTAAAGCCACCACTTACAATACCAGCATCCCACATGGTTGTCAGTTTGAGTCCTGGCTGCTCTGATTCTGATCCGGCTCCCTGCTAATGTGCCTGGGAAAGCAGTGGCAGATCTTGGCTCCTGGCTTCAGCACTGGCCATTGTAGCCATCTGGGGGAGTGAACCAACAGATAGAGAATCTCTCTTTCTCTATGTATCTCTCCACCTCCCTGGAACAGTGGCTTTCAAAGTAAATAAATATTTTTAAAATTGCTTATAAAATTAATAATTACAAATGGCAAATAAGTATTCTAGAGAATATGAATTCTAAATGGATTCAAGTAGGATACAGTCGTCAAAATGCTTGGCAAAAGTTTTTTTTTTTCTTTTGTCAAAAATGTTTATTGTGTTTGGTACCCTTTCCCAAGAAAAAGCCAACTGACAAATATTAATAATGGCACAGAATTTGTCATCCCATCTCACAGTTCCTCAACATATACCATTATGTTTTAAAATAAAATTCAAATGTTTTGGCTGCAAGCATTACTCTATCAAAGTCTACATTTACTAAAACCATCACATTTATTCAACATTGATGATATTTTTAGGGGAAACTATTTGAAATAGAATCTTCTACTCATCTCAGGTTTCAGCAAAGTAGCACCAATTGTAGATTCATTTTCCAAGGTATATTGAGGAATTTCTGTGGCCACATACTCTTCTGTGCAACATACTCTTACATGAGATCCCATTGTCTACTACCATATGTACTTTTAACTTAACACATATTCATTTAACACTAATGCATACCATTGATACAGCTCTAAAAAGAGCAGATCAGCTCACTGCTTTCAAGATCTATGATGATCACATCATAGCAGAAACCACTGACTGTGTCCCTATCACCAATTACCATCATTTCACTTTATATCTAAAAAACAATCTTTCACTATGAAAACAGACATTGCTAAAGTTTTACTTTTGCATAGATCCATGATTCAATTTGAAGAGACAGAATATGCTAACAGCATCCTAATTCATGCAACTTCATGATTTACAAATACACAGTTCTAATTTTGTATAAATGTGTTCCTCTCAAAGTGAGAGTGAAATAATAAGGCTTTAACATAATATATCTAATTCTGTAATTTTGAAGTAATAAAAATTTTCCACAAATCTTAATGTAGGTACTTTCTGAATGTTGATGTTTCTAATCTACATTTGACCAGTATATTACAAAGAAGTAAATCACTAAACATTACTGCATTGTCTAAATTTTCCCCCAGCTTTTCTTTCGAAAACTGTTTGATTAGAAAAATAAAATCCGAAATATTCAAAAAGTCTCATATGACCTTCCATATTTGCATAAGTCTCTCATCCTATACCTAAAAATCATAAACTGTAGGGAGCCTGAGTTTGCTTTATAACACTTCTGACCTTATTAAGTTAAACTAATTCACTGAGAACAATAATTTCTTTCCAAATGAAAGTGCACACATACTTTTTGTATTAATTCCAATTTATAATTGATGACTACAAAAAGCTAAGACCAGGTTGAATGTAAGAGTTAAGATATCCTGAACTCAACTGTCTCAGCATGAAAGATTAAAGGTAGAAAGCAATTGCCTTGGGTTTCATGCTTTTATCTTATCTATTTATCATATAAAATTAGTAGAGTGCTGGGAGGTGAAGGTTAGTAATCATCAACGAGAATTAATTCACAATATGCTTGGGGTGCTAGGGAACATCAAGTTATAAATGAAGCCAAAGTAATAGCAGGAAGCGCATTTGTGAAAGATCAAATGACAAGACGTGACCAGATTCATGCCTTCCCTGGAATAAGTGTTTAATAAATATTGGTTGACATGATAGGAACACTTTCCAATGAGTAAGCCAAACGTAAAGGAACTATACAGGAGTGATAAGTTATTTCTCATCTTTGCATTAGAAAAATTGCAGAATTTTCCAGTCATTTAAGAAAAATGGGAGTAAATTTCTCTTTAATGTAAATTTAAATTTCATTGATTGAATTGGTCATTATTGTGAAAAAATTTAAATGAAATATTATTGATAAAGTAATTTTCACTTAAATAACAAATTAGTATCTTAATGCTAAATACTCTGTCACTCTTACATAATTTGCTAATGCAGATATACAAGTACAACAGTTAACAAAATCTGCCTTTTATCTCTCCTGATTACAAAGGAATAAAGAAATTAACTATGTTGGTCTCCTCTTGGTGCTGTAGCAATTTACCATAAACTTAACGGCTTCAATCAAGACAAATTTTTTCTCTTACAATCCTGAGCGTCAAAGGTTTGGAGTAAACCTCATGGGAGTAATAGGAAGATGTAGGCATAGCATATTCCTTTTGGAGGCAGAGGCTTTTCATGAACTGTTCCTTCCTATTTCTGTGATTGCAACACCTTTTTTCTATTGACCCTGCCTCTTTGCTATAAGGACTGAGGCAAAACATTAAGGCGCACCTGGGTAATAAGAGTAATAGTTCAAGCTCAAGTTATTTAACTTAATCACACCTGCAAAGTCTGCTTTGCCATATTAGATAATACCCACAAGTTCAAGGAATAAGGAATTGAATAATGTTGTGGAAAAATTCAGTCTTCCACATCCTATATTGTAGTAGATGCTCTCTTAGTCACTAGATTGTCTTGTAAAGGGAAGCATCAATAGCTAAAATAGAATAATTATTAAATATGATGCTCTTAGCAATAAAGGGTTTTACAGATGGATCTCTGAAAGTCAAGACGCTAGGTCACCAGTTAAATTTTTTCTCTGGATACTTCCTCACTATATTCTCTACTGTTTGTAAACGTTCCAAAGAGAATATTCCTTGATGTTGAATTAAAGTAATTGGAGTTACAAAAGGCCTTTAAAGGCTTTGAAATGTTTGTTTTATTCTTTATTTTTAATTACAGATGTACTCCTGAACTAATAGTTACATTTAACTCCATCAATTAAGTGGGGAAAAATGAAATTACCCTTAATTTCATTTGTAATTTAAACTGTCAAATACAAGTCTAATTTTTGAAAAATCCAGAAATTAAATTCTGAAATAAATAATGTCTCATAGTTTAGGTGTCAGGATAGGAAATTAGATAGCAAGAGAGAAAGAGGCTTACCTTGAATAATAAATCCTTCTTCCCATAGCGAAGCTCCTTTAGTTGAGCTTGGATTTTTTTTGACTGTAAGAGCAGAAACATGATTAGCACGTTAATTTATTTATATTTTCAAACTGAAAATTAACATTTTTTCATATGACAAGAAAAAATTCTGCAGCCAAGCAGCCCGGACTCCAACTAACTTGGAAAGGAAACAGAACTTAATCTTCACTTTGGGAGTCAGACATCTAGATATCCTAGGAAGAAAATAAAATAAAAAGCCTATGCCAAAAATTCAAGTAGTTAAAATGTTGGTATCTAAAGAAAGCTGCTATATTTTCCCACACTCCACACCCAACACCCAAACATATGGAATTTTTGTCAACAATCTATTTTTAGATGCTGGATACATATACATGTATTTAAGAATATATGTTATATGTAATATATATTTATAGAGAGACATGTACATCTAAATTTTCATTAAATTCTTGATTATGTGTTTGAGGTTAAATGTGAGTAAATTTAAAATGATAACAAAGTTTAAATTCTCCATTTGTCCAAGAGGGAGGCAATAAGTCAACACGGCAGGAAATTGATGAAAACTACTAGAATGCGTAGATGCTGAGGCGAATGCAATTTACATTTTTGAGAATTTACAAGGGATATGGCAGGTAGAAAACCACTTAAGTCTTTCAGATATTTGGGGAAGATTTGAATCCTGATAAGCAGTAGTTGATTATCATGTATTCCAAAGTTTCAGGGATGGGTTAGATTTTCAATATTCTAACTTAGTTGGGATTCAATATTCAAGGTTCTACCTACGTTAATTGCATTTGCACACCTTAAATTGTTGGTCCTGATTCTTTACTCCGAAAAAAAAATGAAACAAGATAAATTATCATAGTCACATGAAGCAAAAATGATAGTAAAAATAATATTTGAGTGAAAGTGTAATATGGTACAATATGAGATATAGTTTAGCAGTTTCTTATGAGGTTAATCATACCCATGGGAAATTATACCATAGATTAAAATGTTTACAGTATATTTATTCATAACTAAATTCTAGGAACAACTCACTTGTCTATTTGCTGTTGAATAGATAAAGAAATTGCCATACATCCATGAAAAGGAATATGAGAATACTTTGGAGCAATTTGATGGTAGGTAATAAAGTATTGACAATGTAATAATGTGAATGGATTGCAAAAGTATTTTATTAGGTGAAAGAATTACTAGAAGATATGCATAATTGTGTTTATCTGATTGTCTATTAAAGGCAAATGATTAGGGACAAAAATCAGTTTAGTAGTTGATGTGCTCCAAGGCTGGGGATGAAGACTGGAGTTCAAAACAGCCCCAAAGTCTATTTTGGGTCAAGTAAATGTTCTGTATCATACATATGTTGGTCAAATCCATCAAATAATTTTACACATAAAAGAAGATGAATTATATTGTATGTAAGTAATATCATAATAGTATTCAATTTGAAGTAAATGGGTGTAATAGATAATATACCCAAAATCCTATGTAGCTATTGTTCCCACTAAACTGTGTTAATATGAAAGTCTTCTTTGAGGAAGTCCATCCAGATTCTTATCCTATTATAATTCTCTGTGTATACTTTAGCTGAAGCAAGCATATTGGAATTCAGTTGCCTGTTATATTCATTATGAAGCCATAATTCTTGAATCACCTCCTGATGCTATATGCATCATTGATTAGAGTTGAAAGTTGACAGTGTAGTAAATGGTACACCATTGCAAGCTGCTCATATTGTAGACAAACTTTTTTTTAATAGACATCTCTGTTGTGATTCTGCTGTATTTCATGATCTATTGATTAAGGAATTTAATAACAGAAAATAAAAAGACAACCAAAATGAAATGGGAAAGCAACAAGAAAAGAATGAGAGAGAGAAGGGAAAGGCATAGAGAGAAGCATACAGAAAAATAAAGGAAAGGAGGAAGGAGAGAAAATGAAGAAAGAAGGGAGGAGAGGAAGGGATGGAGAGAGAGAGAAAAGGATGAAGGAAGGAAGGAATAAGGAGGGAGATTTAGGAGGGGAGAGAGAGGAAGGAGAAAACATAAGTGCAAGAGTTTGACATGTTCCGTAATATGAAATTGAACTGATTGCATAAGGAGCAGTAGGAATTGGGTAATGTCTTACACAGTAGTTAATATTGTCTCATTTCCATAGACATCCTCTTTTCCTTGCTATGAACAGTAAATATGAATGTGAAATGTATGATTCCTAAGAATGTAAAAAAATTCAACATGGTGTGTATTGGTTTGTTAATGGTTCTTAAGAATGAAAATTCACACTTGAGCACTCAGCAGTTTGAATTTATACTTGTACTTCAGAATTATTTTTAATACTCCAACCATCAGCACAGTTTCCCAAGTCACTCAAAATAATGCTATTTTAAACACTACATCTCTGTATTATTATATTAATTTTCTAAGATAACTGGTTGAAGGGAATATCATTTTATGCTGCTGATTTCAGTAAAGGATAATTTCTGTTGATTTTTTTCACAATTTCAAATGCACAATTTGGCATTTTTCTTCCTTCTGTTTTAATGTGCTGTCCTGGACTCACTTATAGCCAGGATAAATAGTCTTTAAGGTAAACAAATTTTCTTTTCTTTTTTTATTTTTCTTTTTTCATTTTTTTCAATCAACAAATTCTGATGAATAGCAGCAGGGAATACATTGCTACTGCATATGGTGTATATAATTTACTGGATTCTACTACTATTGTGCATAGTTAATGCTATATTTTTCAAGGGCTAAAAATCATTTTAACCATATAGATTTACACTGAAATTCACAGAATATAATTTAAACTTTACTTCATGACTTGGAATCATCATTAAAACACTAATCATTGCATTATTCACTCATTCATCAGAGACTGTTCACAACATTCATGAATTTGGTAATCATTTTCAAGTTGCCTGTTTAACTTGTTAGCAACATTTTGAAAAGTTAAAATGATCAAATGAAACAATTGAGATATTACTCTATTAGGAATTTTGGCATTTTCTTTTTCCTACATTGATATTTAAATGCAATTTTAATATTGGTTCCTTTAAGTCATGATATTTTCACATCTATAGTAGAATTAAATTGCAAATGATGATGATAAGAGGATGAGAGTGAACAAGATGAAGAAGGTGGTCATGACAGAGTATTTTCATTAGCCTTATTTATCTCATTTAGGAGACTATCTTTTAGTCTGAGATTTTTTTTCTCCAACAATTTCATGTTCAAACAGCATCACTTTCATGAAATAAAAGTGATGGTGATGATAGATAGCATTCCTAGCTAGTATTTTCCATGGCAAATTGATGCATTGGCATTCCATTAAGTGTCAATGGGATATTAATATTTTATCCTTCTGTGATACTAAAAGCCCAGGGTCAGGGCCGGTGCTGTGGACCAGTGGGTTAAAGCCCTGGGCTGAAGCGAAGTTTGAGACACGGCAGCTCCACTTCTGATCCAGCTCTCTGTTGTGGCCTGGGAAAGCAGTAGAAGATGGGTCAGCTCCTTGGGCCCCTGCACCACGTCAGAGGCCGGGAAGAAGCTCCTGGCTCCTGGCTTCAGATCGGCACAGCTCTGGCCATTACAGCCATCTGGGGAGTGAACCAGTGATGGAAAACCTCTCTCTCTCTCTGTGCCCTCCTCTGTCTGTGTAACTCAGACTTTTAAATAAATAAATAAATCTTTAAAAAATAAAAATTAAAAAATTGAAGTCTAGAGTCCTTGATCTGGAGAAAACAGGCTCCTTTTTAGTTTCTAAATAATAAAAAAAATATTATTTTGTTTTTTGGTAGTGATACCGAATCAAATAATTAAATTTTCCAACATATTGCTTTGAATTTTATTGCAACAGACAAAAACAAATGACTTCCCTATTACCTCATATGTTAAGCTATAAATTTACCCTACAAATTAATAATAATATAGGATAAATTGATAAGTTATAATGAACCTATTACAATATAATTCATCATTATAAAATTCTCATTTATTAAATATTTAGCAATGCATAAATAAGAATTCAGAGATAATCATATTACCCTAAGTGCTGAAATGAAAAGAAATATGTGAACACTTTTTATGATTTTTAAATGACTGTAGTATAAAATTAAAGTCACTTTTTTCCCTAACCATAACATTTTCTCCTAGCAGCCTTATTTCTTTCATCTGTCTGTATGAGCATTGTGAGAACCCTAGGAACATGATGACTTCTTCAGATATCACTGGAGCAAAACTTCATTCCTAGTACGATCATCTTGTAAACAATATTCAGAACCTGTACAAAGAATATTTGTACTATTTCTATAACCTAGCAAATATGAACCATGTCCAAGTCGATTTCTACCCAAATAAAAAAAGAAATGAAATGAAACACTACACAGGATTAGATCTACAAACCATGCTGTCTGATCTTTCATCTCATGGAGCATCAGCCTTTAGTTTCTATATATTGAAAAGTTCTACTCATTTCATACCCAGTACTTTTTGAATGATATTATTGTTTCATATATATACAGTTATATTACATATTAGATTTTTCATTTTTAAGTTTATTATTTTAGTTTCAAAATTTAACAAATTTTAATATTTTGCTACATTTATTTCATATGTACACATTATATATATATATATATTTAGCTATACATGTTGGGGTTTAATTTAAATGTTATGTAGTGACTTTTACTTGTTCATGAAAGAATATTGTCATCTTCTTCAATAAAAGAAATCCCAAGCTTGTATTGGACCCAGGAGCACCAAGTTAACAACATCTGTTAGCCTTTTCTCAAGTTGGCTAGGACTGTGATCTGGTTCAATAAGATACGGAGCATTATTTCCTAATTGGACTCCCAAAAAGCCATGACTTTCTTCACCAGGTCATATTCCTTTACCCTCCTACAGGGAGGTGATAATAACAGTAAAAGGTATGGTGGAACCAGAAGCAATAAAGGTGGGTGCACATAGAGAATAATAGAACTGTGTTAGCAGCTTTTTGATTTACTTCTAGAATACTATGGGGAAAGACATAAATGTTCACCTTGTGAGAATCACTCTTTTTGTACCCAAATCTTCCTTCTCCCTTTTTTGGTGAGCCTCAGATATAAAGCCTCTCTCACTTTTAACATATCTCTCACAAGTTTTTCCTTAAATAAATTTACAAATCTAACCCATATTTGTGTCTGCTTGGAAAACTCAACTAACCCAATTGGTTCCCATCTCCTATCTTTCATATGTATTCCCCTTATGGCACTATCACTACTTTTGCATTATGATTATCAGAAATCACATATCATGAACTATGATTCTACATTAAACACAGGTTTATAAAAAAGATATATTTGCTATAAGAAAATTATTATCTTATTTAAATCTGTGTTAATCAGAAGGACTTATTATTCTACCTAAGCAATACATGAGATAATTTTGTTGCTTCACGGGTAGAATCAATGGCTCCTGCCATCGGATCAGCGCGGTGCGCCGGTCTCAGCGCGCCGGCCGCGGCGGCCATTGGAGGGTGAACCAACGGCAAAGGAAGACCTTTCTCTCTGTCTCTCTCTCTCACTGTCCATTCTGCCTGTCAAAAAATAAAAAAATAAAAAAAAAATAAAAAAAAATAAAATTTGTTTTGTAAAGTTTATGGTGCATCTTGGGATTCTTATTCTAGCAATCACTGTCACTGCAAAACTTATTTAAAAAAAAAACTTAATTTAAAAAAAGAAAAATTATGTGGGCTTCAAGATATTTTTTAATTGGGGAATCTTGATAATACAGCTAAAGAAATCCAGAAAATCATCTTATTAGCATTTAAAATGTACTGCATTTCCTTATTTAAGTTTGCATTTGTTTTAAGGAAAAATATTACTAGATATCTGGGTTTTCAAAATCTGATAATATGGTTTGTAATCATTTGAAACTAGAAGAAAAAATTTACTCACCTCTTCTGCATGAATGCCACACAGCTTGTTTCCTGATAATAGTTTATTTTTCAAGCTTTTATTCTGAGGAAAGAAACAAAGTTTTACTGATAAGAAGTGAAAAAATATTCAAGGAATGTCTTTCACTATTTCAGCATCATATTTCTGTTTAGCTCACAGACTTGTCCTTCTTGATGTAAGATATAATTGATTTGTATAAAGCTAAGTTCAATCTCTAATGTTAAATAATTTTAATTTTATTCAATTAAAATTTTGAAGGAATATCATTAGCCCATGCATTAAAGAAAAATGAAACTGTACTTGGATTTTCATTTAACTGTTCATTATATTTACATAAATGATTTAATAAAATAATTTCAATTTCCAATCACAAATAGATGTCAGTTTCTGAAAGCAACCCTTTAAACTACAAGCATTTATTGCCATTCTCACTCAGATGCTGTACCCCATCCTCCCTGTTGTCATATCCCATGTACTCATTAGAGGTTCAGCATTCCCTGTGAATGCTATGGAGTAGTCTTATGTTTAGGATGCCTGCATATTACACTCAATGGGTCTCTTGATGTTCAAAATCCATTGCTTCCTCCAAACCTCAAAACTGTGCTCTTTCTGCGAGTGTAAGTACAGTCACCTCTGTTAACTCTTTGAAGCTGTCATAATTGACTGAATTTAAAGGACAAAAGTTCACTACTCTGACTTCTTATCTACCTAAGTCTAACTCCTCACAGCTGTATAATTATAACTGCTTAATTACACCCAGTTTTGTATGACATTTTACCCAATAATCAAGAAATAACAATTCCATGTAGTTAGGCAAGCTATAGGATAGCAAATAACTCCGTAAAACCCACTGAACTGAGAGTTTATACTGGCTCTGCAGGAGTAAACAATGAAGCTGTGAAATACATCTCATCTGAATGGCTTTAAAGCAAGCCAGTTTGATGAGTACCATGAATAAATCCAACTGTATTTGATGCATAAGGAATGAGAATATAAACAAATAAATATATCAAATTTGAGAGTTCTCCACTGGCAATTCCCACATAATTCTCTACATCATTATTTCCCATTTGATTTTCCTGTATTACAGGTAGGGGGTACAGTTATTCCAATTTGAAATAATCCTTTTTCTATTTATTCCTCATTTGACATTTATGAAAGCTCAATTAGAATTCCAGTTTCATTAACCATTTTAACCAAAAGGAATTTGTCTTGATTCATTGAGCTAATGAATTTTTGCAAATATTTGTAATCATCACACATAGCACAATAAAAGCGTTTAAATAAAAGTATTTTATACGCTGTCTCTATATTTAAGGGCAAATGTATTATAATAAGGGAATATATGCTAATATGTTCTAAGTTAACAGGGTTATCAAAAAAGTTCTCAATCTGAGACAAGATGAGTAAAGAACACATGATATGATGATTTATATTCTAACACAAACTATCCCCATCAGATTAAATTCATTAGAATTAATAAATAACTATAGAGCCGGCGCCGTGGCTCAATAGGCTAATCCTCCACCTTGCGGCGCCGGCACACCGGGTTCTAGTCCCGGTTGGGGCGCCGGATTCTGTCCCGGTTGCCCCTCTTCCAGGCCAGCTCTCTGCTATGGCCAGGGAGTGCAGTGGAGGATGGCCCAGGTGCTTGGGCCCTGCACCCCATGGGAGACCAGGAAAAGCACCTGGATCCTGGCTCCTGCCATCGGATCAGCGCGGTGCGCCGGCTGCAGCGGCGGCCATTGGAGGGTGAACCAACGGCAAAGGAAGACCTTTCTCTCTCTGTCTCTCTCTCTCACTGTCCACTCTGCCTGTCAAAAATTAAACAAAAAAAAAAATAAATAAATAACTATAAATTAATAATATTAACATTTAAATATTGATGCATGAAGTCAATGCTACCTAAAATTTGTATTGCTATCTAAAGTAATTTTTTCCTTTTTTCTTTGTTAGCTAATTTATTAAGATTTCCAGTACCCAAGAAAAAATTTTAATGCTGAAGTGAATGATGAAGATTAACATATATTAACTTGAATCCCTCAAAAACCACATATTTTATTATTTGCTGAAAAGGAAATAGGGCAGCCCAGGACATTTTTTATAATACCAATAGACTTATATCTCTGTTTTTCAGATTGAACTCCAGAACAGATCATTCCTTTATTACTCAGAGTAGTAAGCTTTCTGTGATTGGGATATATCCTTCATGAAGTGAAAAGCAGTATGGAATTGTGGGTGATCCTGTGAGACTGCCTACCTTGCCCATGCAGGAAGCTGAGCGGGCTTGGCAAGCTATGCCTCCTGGGAGACACTCCCACCTCCCCCTCACAGCCTGGCTGTTGGTAGGCAGCAGGAGCCCCAGGTGCATTTACCCCAACTCCCTCCTTCTATCAATCAGGTAAAGTGCTCTCAAGTGTGGCCTAGGCCCATCTGGAAAGCTATGGTAGCCTACACCACCTTCAAGCTCATTGGAGAAGCATAGCAGCACCAATATTGGCTTCATCCTATAGAATTAGTATTGCCCTGAATTAGTTCTGCCCCCTGCCTGCCTTTTGTGTACATGGTCGTTAATAAAGAAGACATGTTCACCAAAGCCTGTCCCTGGTGCTTCTTGTAGAAGAACACCATCACTCCACTATCCAAGATGGTGCAGGCGTCACAGGATGAGCCCACACAGAATATTCCACGTCATCACTGAAGTCACAATTTTTATGAAAATGTTATACAAAACCATGGCATGTGCGCATGCTCACCAAATGGCTGAAAGAAGGTGCCATTTGGTCCAGAGAAACGGCTATGGCAAATCTTGTGCACGATGTGATCCAAGGATTTTACCAGAGGGAAAAATTCACATTCCCCACTGACTTTCAGTCTGGAGGGAGGGTTGACAAGGGCTGGGCACCCACGTAGGACTGTGAGTTGCCCCGAGCCTCTCAACATATCACAGGCCCTGGGCCTCAAACAACCAAGCATAGTACATACAGGCAGCGAACTCTGGGAATGCCTTTGCCTCCCCATGGATGGGACAGACTAGCAGGGTGGAGTGGATCCTCTGCACCCCTTGACTGTGGGAACTTTGTGTGCTGAGACTGGAATTCTGTGACTGCATGGTCTCTTGGCAATCACTATGTGGTGACATGTTCAGAGCTATCCGATTGCCTGGAGTGGGTCATTTTAGCAGGATCTGTGCTAACACGAGGACTACATAGATTCTTTGTAAAGTTCATGCAGAAAAAAAAAAAAAAAAAAAGAGATAAACCCAAACTTAATAAAATCAGAAATGAAAAAGGAAATGTAACAATGGATATCACAGAAATAAAAATAATGATCAGGAATTACTTCAAAAAGTTATATGCCAACAAATTGGAAAATCCAGGGGAAATGGATAGATTTCTGGACACATACAATCTAACAAATTTGAGTCATGAATACATGGAAAGCCAAAACAGACCAATAAGCAAAATGCAGATTCAATAAGTAATGACTATCCCAAGAGGGAAACTCAAACTGGATCAAGTACCTATACCTATAACCTGATACCATCAAATTATCAGAGAAGAACACTTGTGGAACTTTGCAAGACATTGGCATAGGCAAGGACTTCTTGTAAAAGACCCTTGAACACATTCAATCCTAGCCGAATGAGTCAAATCGCATTACATCAAGCTGAGAAACTTCTGCACTGCAGAAGAAACACTCAGCAAAGTGAAGAGACAACAAGCAGAATGAGAGAAAATATTTGCAAACTATGCAACTTATAAACAATTAATAGCCAGAATCTATAAAGAGTTCTAGAAACTCAACAACAACAAAACAAACAATCCAGTTAGAAGATTTGGCAAAGGACTTGAACAGGTATTTGTCAAAAGAGGAAATTCAAATGGCCAACAGACACATTAAAAATGCTCAGGATAGCTGGCGCCGCGGCTCACTAGGCTAATTCTCCACCTAGCGGCACTGGCACACCGGGTTCTAGTCCCGGTTGGGGCGCCGGATTCTGTCCCGGTTGCCCCTCTTCAGGCCAGCTCTCTGCTGTGGCCCGGGAAGGCAGTGGAGGATGGCCCAAGTGTTTGTGCCCTGCACCCCATGGGATACCAGGAGAAGCACCTGGCTCCTGCCTTCGGATCAGCACAGTGTGCCGGCCGCAGTGCGCCAGCCATGGCGGCCATTGGAGGGTGAACCAACAGCAAAGGAAGACCTTTCTCTCTGTCTCTCTCACTATCCACTCTGCCTGTCAAAAAGAAAAAAAAAAAAATGCTCAGGGTCATTAGTCATCATAGAAATGCAAATTAAAACTACAGTGATGTTAAACCTCATCCCAGGCAAATGACTCTCATCCAGAAATCAACAAACAATAAATGTTGGCAAGCATGGGGAAAAAAATGTAGCCTAATCCACCACTGATAGGAATGTAAACTGGTCTAGCCATTGTGGAACACGGTATGGAGATACCTCAGAAAGTTGAAAATAGTTCTGCCATATGTCTCAGCCACCCCACTCCTAGGAACTTACCCAAGGGAGATGAAATCAGCCTATGAAAGAGGGATCTATACCCATGTTTATTTTTGCTAAATTCGCAACAGCTAAGATATGAAATTATTCCAGATGTTTATCATATGATGACTAAAAAAAGGAATTATTGTATAAATACAGTATGGAATTACTCAGCTGAAAAATAGAATGAAATCCTGTCTTTTGCTATAAAATGAACACAACTGGAAACCATTATACTTAGTGAAATAAGCCAGTCCAAAAAGACAAACACCATATGTTTTCCCTGATCTATTCTATCTAGTAGAGCACCAAACATGTAATATAGGAGTGAAATGGACATTTTGAGATTTGAGAATCCGTTGCAACCCTTGTCTCTACTGTTGAGGAACAGTATTTTATTTCTTCTTACTATTTGTTGAACACTTTACTTAGTGTAGGGTTAATCTTGTGAGTATAAAGTAGACTGAATGTAGATTTTTGTAAAAATTAAGTGAGGGATTAAGAGGAAGGAGGAGGAAGAGTGGGACCATGGGCGATATGGAGGATAGGGCAGTATTATCACTGTGTTTCTAATCTGTATACATAAAACTTGCATACCTTAATTAAAACAAAGAAGAAAAAAGAAAATACACCCAGTATTTTTCACAGTAAAAGACCAACAAACAAAACAATGATTACTCCTGAGGGCTAGCTAGGAAGTGTGGGAGATAAAGAATTGGATCAGATTCAGATAGCAGTGAGTAAGACATTTTCCCACACATTATAATTTAGTATAATTTTTGCTGCAATTGAGCTTTGTTCAAACACTAGGCCCAAGGAACAGCCTTCACTGGAAGTGACCCAGAAATTTTAATCAAGGAACCTCTGTTAGCAATATTTTTTTTTTTTGCTCAGTTAAGCAATTTTTGCCTACCTCAAAATATTATGAGTATTGTTTTTAAATATTTTACTTTTGCACATGAACATCTCCAAGTTACCTCTTTTGCATTTTGGTACAAAGTGAGATAAAGGTCAAAGTTTGCATTTTGTTTTTAATACAACATCAATTACTGGAGCACCACTGATTTGAAGAGACTGCTTTGTACAGTAAAATATCTAAGAGAAACTAATTGAGTAAATAACTCCTTCGGCTATTTTGTAACATTAGGAGCCATATTAACCTTCTTTGCATTAACAGCTAGACATCAGGACAAAATATATACAACAAGTGTTTCATGTCTTACATAATAACTACTGTTAGACCAGGGATCCAGAGAGAGAAAAGGTAAATAATCCCAGCAGCCACTCTGATTTTCTATGTAAGCAATTTCTGTACTGTAATACGTATGTAAAACACACACAGGACACAGAAGTTTTGATCAGTTAAAAAGGAGTCCATTCTTAGGGGAAACTGGTCAGGAGGAATTTGACAAGATACCAGAGGGTTGGAAGTAATGTAGAAAAAGAGCCACGGAAGATTTTCAGAGAGAGCCTTTGTTTCTTTAGCTGAAGGGAAATCTGCATATGCATAAAATGGCACGTCACAAGGCCAAATAAAGGACCACACAAAGGAAATACAAGCTGAAAAATCACTACAGCTCACATAGACATTCAATTTCTAGTCACTCATATTAGAAACATTTAAACAACTAAGGTATTCAGTAGTTCCCAGAAAAGACTAATGTAAATATAGGGCTAAAGTATTCCTACTATAAAGACATATAGAACAACTTTACAAAGTTTAAAACACCAGATTTAAAAGAATCAAGAATGAATGTCTATTAACTATTGGAATAAAACTTAACATTCCTAGAAGGAAAAAAAAAAAAAACAGGCGCACCAAATGAGATATTGAAAATTCAGCACTCATTCACAATTATTAGATATGAGAAAAAGCAGGAAATAAAATCCATAAAACAAGGGGAGGAGGAATCAGTCAATAGAAACAGCTGTCATTGGCATCGAGAGTGAAATTGATTTTAAAATAGTATTATACTTACTTAGGATGAAAGAGACTTCCAGCTTCAGTACTGAAAAATAAGGAGCTTTAAAATTATCCTACATTTGTCTCTTATAACTTTACTGATTTTTCTCTTTGTTCAGTCTCTTAGCTAGAGGAGAACATTAAAACATTACAAAAAAAATGATGGTAGACTAGTCAGTCTATTCTTACAGTTCTGGCATTTGTCATTTCATATATTTTGAAGCTCCTTCTGACTGCTTACAAAATTTTTAAAGGTATTTGTTAATTTATTTGGTAGTCAGAGGCACAAAGAGAAAGGAAGAGACAGAGAAAGATTGTCTATCTGTTGATTGACTCCCCAAATGTCCTCAATAACCAGGGTTGTTCCAGGCCAAAGCCAGGAGCCAGGAGCTTTTCCTGGATCTCCCACATGGGTGCAGGGGCCAAAGCACTTGGGCCATCTTCTGTTTCTTTTCTAGGAGCATTAGCAGGATGCTGGATCTGAAGTAGGCAACTGGGAACTCAAACTGGTGCCTTTATAAGATGTTGGCGTTCCAGGATGTACCTTTTATCAGTAAGACACAAAGCCACCCCTTTGATCCTTACCAATTGTAAAACCACTTTGTCTGTGTGAGTAGTCACTATTTTCTCATTACAAAATGCTCCCCTCTCTTTCTCTGGCATTATATTTTCATCATGGCTAATTTTTCTGATTTTAGACATACTTGCTTTATAAAAAAGTTTTATGTTTTGAAAATGCAGAGACAGAGATCACCTATCAGTTGTTTCACTCTTGAAATGCCCACACCATCCATGACTGGGCCAAGCCAAAACTAGGGGCCAGGGATACAATCCAGGTTTCCTACATGGGAGGCATGGACCCAAAAACTTAAGCCATCACCTGCTGCCTCCCAGGGTATGCATTATCAAGAAATGGAATTAGGAATGGAGTCAGAACTGAAATCTAGGCTCTCTGAAAAGAGCTGTGAGTAACCAAATCATCCTGCACTCCACATGCCTGCCCCTTAGACATACCAGCATGCAATGTGCATGGTATACACAAGGTTGCTTCAAAATGTAACACAATGGAACTAAAATATAAGTTCATTTTGATGCAAAAAGCTTTTGAAATCTACACATAGTTACTTTATGGTATGCATTTCCCAGAAAGTTTTGAAGCCCACTCATATTCACAGATTTCAAAATTCTTTTAACCAAGTTATTCCCACACCCTCATCCCTGCAAAGCTATAGCAAGGCCTGCCTTTTGACATAGCCCTCTTTTTGACTCTCTTCAGCCTGTCGAGTTTCCTCTGTCAATAAGCCCTTTCCCTTACTCTGTTTGGTGTTTGGTGTGCTTTGTGTTGGGCTTTCATTTGTTCCATGACTCAGGTCCAGGTTGTTCCCTCGACCTTGCTCTCTCCTTGGGGGTCTAAGCTGCTTTGGGATACTGGATCCCTGCCAACCACAAAACTCACCACCAGACCTCCTTCTTTGCCACCAAATGCTCTGTGATTTCCATCCACACACCCACCACCCAAAATCCTGAGGTAAGGCAGGGAATGAGGAATCCTTCCACTGTGAATGCTGCCTTGGGTTGTGGTTCTGCTCTCCTTTGTTGGGAAATCCTGGTCCCAGGCACCACAACCTTCATTGGCTTTACACCTCTCCTTGGGCTGCATGACTTGGGCAACAGTGGGCATGGGTGACAACCACCCCTCCCCGCTTCCCTTCCACAGGCTCTACGCCTTGGAGTTCAGTGGGTACTGGTGACAACCCCCACGCTCTACTCCCGCACACTCCCCATTAGACAACTGTAATCTCGGGGATGCCTGATATCTGCCAGTACGACCCCACGTGTCGTTATGGGAGCTTCCTCATCCCATGTTCCAACTCTTCCCTCAGTTGTCTCCTAAATAATCTTGTTCCTCTCAAAATAGCTCCGGATCTCAAACACCATCACCTCATCTTTCTTTGTAATCAGGTGTGGCCTGATATGATCTCAACAACCAGTCCAAATTCCCTCTTAATGGCACGTTTGACCCTACATTATTAAGGATCTTTACCACTTGTGTGAGTGTTCAAGAAAGTGGGAGGAATTCCCCTGTGTTCAACCTTTCTCTTATTTTTGTTCTAAACCTTCTCTCTGCACTTTGTGTTCTCCAGTTCAGGTCCTTGTGGCCTCCAAGGCTCCCACCAAAGGTCCAGAGCCTGAGCTGAAACCCCTTTCTTCTACCTTTGATCCTGCAGACAAGCCTCTCCCTTACTGCTCCAACCAACAGGCACTGACTCAGCCACTTCCTGCTCAGGCCCTGGCGCTGTCACCTGTCACCTCCCACTCCACAATCTCAAAGCCCACTGGCTGCTCAAGTTCTCCATATTTTGACAGCCCTTCTCCCTCACACACAGGAATTCCAGGAAGTGGTGTCTGCTTCTATTCCAGCTCTCATTGTACCTCCTGTGCCCAGTTCCCAAGTCACTCCATCCTGAACAGCAGCCAAGGAGCCTGCCTCCATGTTACTTCTATGGCAAGTGGTGGGGGCAGAGGACATAGTCAATGTCCACGTTCCTTTCTCACTTGCTGATCTCTCACAAATCAAACAGAAACCAAGTTCCTTCTTCTCTAACCCAATTTTGTACATTAAAGAATTTCAATATTTGACCCAATCCTATGATCTGACTTTTCGTGATGTCTTTGTGACCCTCTCCAATACCTTCCTTCCAGAGGAGTAAAGGTGAGTTTGAGAATAGGCCCATCTCCAGGCTGGTGAGACCCATCAGTCTGACCCTGCCCATGTCATAGGAGTAAATGCAGCCCCCAAACAGGACCCAACTGGAATCACAACTCTCCCAATGACGTAAAGGGGAGAAATCATCTTATTACCTGCTTATTACCTAGCCTCAAAAAAAAAATCCACCAGAAAAGCTGTAAATTATGATAAACTGGGAGAAGTTATTCAAGATAAAAAAGAAGAACCTTCTGCCTTTTCACAGCACCTTAGGCAAACTCTCTTCCAGTATAGCAACTTAGATCCAGAGTCTCCTGATGGCTGAAGCCTTATCATGAGTCATTTCTTTGTCCAGAGTTTTTGAGACAACAAGGCAAAATTAAAACAGCTTGACTCCAGGCAGAAATTCTAGAGCATATAACGGGAGGGATGAAAGAGCCCTAAAGGAAAAATTCCAAATGTTGGCCAAGGCTTTTCGGCAACCTGCTGCCTCCAATAACCCCACTAACTATGGACGTCTCACTGACCACAGGAGTTCTCCAGGTCCATGCTTTAAATGTGGCCAAATGGGTCATTGGGCCAAACTATGCCCCAAACCTGGAGACCCATCTTGTTCCTTGTCCTAGATTTCACCAAAAAGGCCACTGGGCAGTGGACCGTCCTCTTGACTGTTGAGTCAGTAGGCCATCCACCCTATCTATGCCACAGGTTGACTGTCTAGTGCTGGCTACTGAGCACTGAAGGAGCCCAGACTCCTGCCACTGATTACAGCCATCACTCTGTGGGAGCCCAGAGTAACTTTGATGGTAGCAGGTAAGCCAATTTATTTTCTTATTGACCCAGGGGCAACCTCCTCAGTCCTTACCCAGTATTGCTGCCCCAACCTCCACAGTCTGGGTGGAGGGAAAACCTTACAGACCCGTACAGACCCCCGACCTGCCCTGCATAATTAATACAATGCCCTTACCCCACTCTTTTCTCATTATATCTCAACATCCTACTCACCTCCTGGTAGGAGATATCCTTTAGTAATTTTGTGCTCAGGTGGTTTTCACTCTCCAGCCATTGGCCCCATCCTCCAGAATGCCTTCTATTCCCTTTTTATTACTTCTTTTTCAAGATGACCCAGCCCCAGCCACCCAGAAAACCTCAGGGTCCCTGTCCACTGTCAACCCATGGGTATGGGACACCAGTCACCCTACAGTAGCAGCCCACCATCCCACCATCCAGATAAAATTACAAGATGGCTCTACATGTACTTCCCAGCCAAAATACCTCTTACCCCTTTCCAGACTTTGAGATCTGTAGCCTATAATTTTCAAAATCCTCTACCAGGGCCTGATACAGAATACTAACTCCTCACTATAACACTGTAATTTTGGTGGTTAAAAAGCCTAATGGGCCATCCCATCTTGGTACAAGGCATCCACCTTATTAATGTGGCAGTATCACCCATACGCCCAGTGGCCCCCAATCCATACACCTTTCTTTTCTCTATCCCAGATTTTTCCTCTCACTTCTCCATCCTGGATTTAAAGGATGCATTTTTTACAATTCCTCTACATTCTAACTCTCAAGACATGTTCACTTTCACCTGGACTGATGCTGACACCAAATCTCCACTCAACTGACCTGGATATACTCCTCCAGGAGTTCCAGGATAGCCCTACCTTGTTTGGTCATGCCTTGGCTAGTGATCTAGGTACCCCCCCCTTTCTTCTCCAGTATGTCGGTGACCTCTCCTTTGTAGCCCCTAAAAAATAGATAGCCAAGGACAGACTGCTACTCTCCTCAACTTTCTAGAAGCCAAAGATTATCAAGTATCCTTCACCAAGGCACAGTAACATATTTTGGTGTATATCTCACTCCTACTCTATTGCAATAGACAGAAAGCACCTCATAGCTAACCTCCCACCAACCTTCTACCAATGAAGAAATCCTTTCCTTTCTAGGCCTGGTAGGATTCCTACATCCATGGATTAATTCCAAACTTCTCCCTTCTAGTCCAACCACTCTATGAAGCTGCAAAGAGATCCCTCCAGGAGCCCCTCATAATCCCCAGTCACCTCCAAATATCTTAAGTTCCAACATGCTATTCTACAAGCCCCTGCCTTACACCTACCTGATCTCACACAGCCCTTTCTTATTTATGTCACTGAAAACCAAGGAAATCCTTGGGTGGTTCTTGGCCATCAAGTTAGTTGTTTGTTTTTTTTTTTTTTTTTTTTTTTTTTTTTTTTTTTTTTTTTGCTCCTGTAGCCTCTCTCTCAAAAACATTAGATCCCACAGTCAACGGTTGGGTAACCTGTTTACAGCTACTGTGTTATTGATCACTAATACATTTGAGGACGGACTACTCCCTTTCAATACTATTAATCAACAGACTGAATTCTATGCTCCAACCTGTGCCTTTATGCTGCCAAAAAATAAAACTATCACTTTCTATACACAGTCAAAATATGCCTTCTCTATCCTCCTATCCCATTTGGCAATTTGGAAAGAAAGGGACCTTCTTACCACTAAGGGGATAGCCATCTCCAATGCTACTTTCATAACCCCTCTCCTAGAGGCAGCCTGTCTTCCAATATGAATTGGACTTGTCCACTGTAAAGCTCATCAGACTGATAACTCTGTCATCACAGCTGATAATAAGAGGGCAGACCAAGCAGCCATCAGGAGGCACTGTCTTCCTCTTCTTCCAGCTGATCCTCCACTCCGTCTGCCATACTAACAAACCACCCTCAAGACCAACTATCTCAACAGCCCTCAACTCAGGCTATCTTATTTTAGCTCCACCATTTGTTTCATCCTGATGTTTCTTCTTTATTGTCATTTGTTAAATGATCTTTCCTCTCTCACCAGTATTATGTAACAATGCTTACCGGAAAGGGTGCACATCATGGTCCTGTAAGTACTACTATACTGACCATGGATATAGCCTCCCTGGAAAACAATTCTATAAGCTCCTATCCCAAGGAAATCTCAATATAACTTTGAGGCCAAAGAGTAGATGTAGATCACCAAGCCCAACCCCTTTTAGCTATCACTGTAACTGACCCCTACTTTCAGGCCTGGCAAGATGGGGTTGAGGGATCTGTCACATTGTTTATGGCATCTGATATGCGAGATCTCCATGGAATCATAAAAATTATCAAGACATACACTCAACTCCCAACAGCTCTCAGGGATTTGGTGGTTAACACAGTAAAAGAGTTCTCTAAACAATTATCTCAGCTAATTTACCTAGCCAAACCTCCCTTAATGGGACTATAGCTCATAAATCTGTCTCTCACCCTACTTTATCAATTACCAAATTCTACTTTACCCTCTGCCCTTTACCAAGAACGATGCTTTATATACACTCCCCTATGGGAACCTCCCATTGTGGCTACTCTGCTCACTAATGTTCCTGCTTCTACAAACTCCTGCACTCCCAGTACTCAGAGAGTTGTCGGTCATCTTCTTCTGCATTCTGGAGAAAAGATGCAACGTGTTGGATTACCACCATAACAGAACAACCTAATGAGCTTTTGTCACATAACATTTCCTGTGTCATCAATATGACTATCACTTCCACAGCTTCCTTCTCTAGCCCACCTGGAACTTCATTTCTTTGTAATTATACCCTATACACATGTATCAACAATTCTACACCTGGTCTATGTGTATTGGTGATCCTTTCCCTCCATCTAACATTATATGACTACTCAGAGTTCCTTTTACAGACTAATCCCTCTACCCGCAATAGCTGAGTGCTCTTTCTTCTAGTCTTGATTGGATTCAGCTTTGCAGCTTCTCTCTCTTTGGTGGTGGTCTCGGGAACTTCTCTAGGCCACAATGGTATGTCTATTAACAGTTTCCAATAACAACTCCAACAACTACAAGAGGAGATCAACAGGTCCATTAAAACTTAGGCAGACACTACTCTGGGACCCCAAATTCTGCTCACCTTACTTGCAGTTACAAAATAGACAAGCTCTGGCCCTATAACAGCTGAAAAGGGGGATATTTGTATTTTTCTGGGAGGACAATATTATGTTAATCAATCTGGCCAGGTAGAGCAAAATTTTTAAAAAGCTCCAATAAATTGCCACATCTATTAAACAGTCTTCCTTAGGGTCCAGAGAGTCTCTTCTCCCTTCCTCCCTATGGAGTCCCTTCACCACTTGGTTAATAGCACTCCTAGGACCATTGGCTACTATTCTCACCTGGCTTTTATACTACCTTGTCTGTCTAAGTGTTTACAGGAGGTGATGATGCAACAAACCAAAGCCTTCACCAACCAGGCAGTTCACAAAATACTACTACAGGGATATACTTGTCTCTCCACTCAGGAGATCAAGACTTGAGATGTCACCCCACTAGTGGAGAGTGACCTGTCTTCCCAGGTCAGGAAGAAGTAGCTCTGGAAGATAGATCATTGTTCTTGCACCCTTCCTGGGCTTTTGGGGCCAATGCAATCTGATATAACACTTGCCTTATAAAAAATAAAAAGGGAAATGTTAGTGAAATGGTGCCATCTTATCTGAGGTGCCATATTAAGCCCTGAGGACTCTCTCAGGCTCTGGCTCAGCTGCCAACTTATACACTACTTTTGGCCCCTCCAGGACCCAGCCTGGCTTACCAGGAATCCAGTGACCAAATAGTCCAACTATAAGAGACAACTCTACCTCCACTCTAACAGAATTTAGAATTTCCCACTCTCTCATTCTTGCAGAGCTATAGCAAGGCCCTCCCTTCCTCCATACCCTTCTCTCTCCTCTTTATCTACTTTTCAGATAAAATAAAAATAAAATAATTAACAATACAAAATAGACTTTCAATGAATAGAAAATTTGGCACTCTCTCCATCAGACTTTACTCTTACCTGTAGTGATACTCTTCTGAAGTCAGATTAGTCCTCAATATTAATCCCAATAACCTGATTTTACTTAAAAATTACCCCTGTTTTTATATTCTCCTTCCCTCTTTCCTTGTGCATTTTTATTAACTATTTTAATTTTAAGACCTTTGGTTGCTTCTGACAGTTTTCTGTGATCTACCTTACTTTGATAGATTCCAACTGTATAGTTTGCAAGGTTATCTGTGACACAAATATCTAGAGGCTTTTCAAATAAAATGATCCATTAATTCATGTATATTCTATTCATTCACATATTCACTGACCTTATGTGCAAAGCTCAGTATTAAATGTTAAGAATGCAGCCATGAATGTCAGTTATCTGCTTTCAAGGAGCTAGCATTCTGAGTTAAGAGGTCTACAGACATATAAACAAACAATGAAACACAGAGTGAACAATATAAATTGTATAGCTATCAAAAATAATAAAGTTTTTAGTTAAGTGGATGGATGCACATATCAAATTGTTTTGGAGAGGGGGCGGAGCCAAGATGGCGGAATAGTGAGGGCGCGCACCGATAGTCCGGGAAAATTTAGTTTAATAAAAGGGGAGTTACGGTAGCCGCAGAAAAAAGAACCAGGAAAATATTGCAGGGGAAACCCTTCTGGATGGAGTAGCCGTGAATCGGAGGACCTACTGGCAGAACAAGGTCGCCCACAGCGCGGAAGCCAAGTCGCAGGACCGAGCCGCGGAAGCCCCAGGGTCTGTGCGCCAGTGCTCAAAGGGGAGTGCATGCCACACAGACAACAGCAGGGAGACTTGGGACGCTCAGGGCTCCAAGTCCACACATCGGCGCTGGAAGGGGAGGTGAGCTCAATAACCCGAGACATTGGTGGGGAAACGGGGGTCAGAATCTAGAGGGGGGCCGGAAAGTGCAGCAAACTCACTACCGGAAAGGAGGAAAAAAAAAAGCTTCGGGGTTTCTCTTCCCCCTAACCTTGCAAAGGTTACAAGGCTGCAAGGCTTGAAGAATTCCCAAGAGACAAAGAGCAGGCCTCCTCTCTGGATTTACATATCAATGGGGGAGAGCTAAGGAACTGAGTCACTACAATTCAGTAGCCTAGGCAACCCAGTGGGAGTCCAGAGGAGCCAAAGACTGGAAGCCAAATACCATCAATTCTGCACAGCCTTGCCCTGCGGTGTTACTTACCCCCTGAATAAATAAAATAAATAAATAAATAAAAAGAGATAGATTTACCACGCATAACCTGAGGGTGTCACCTTTGCACACCCTTAACCAGGAAGAACCAGGCAGCGCTCTCAGGCCGCACCCATCTCAAGCCTCCAAGGCTCCTCCAACAGCAGGCAGTCCACTTAACACGGACACAGTATAAAAAAAAAAAAAAAAAAGAAAAAGAAAAAAAAAACAAAGCACAGTGACCCAAGAAGAATTAACTATGCCGAGTAACAAACACAGAAATAGAGGGAGCAAGATCAACGATGACACTATGATGCCTCCAAATAAGCAAAACACCCCAAGCCAAGAGTATGAAGATGATGAGATAGAAGAAATGCAAGATACAGATTTCAAAAAATTTATGATAAGAACATTTAGAAGTTTTCAAAAGCAAAACCTTGAACTACAGAAATCCTTAATGGACAAGATTGAAAATCTCTCTCGTGAAAATGAAATTTTAAGGAAGAGTCAAAATGAAACTCAGAAACTAGTAGAACAGGAAAGTGTTATAGTGAAGAGAAATCAAAATGAAATGAAGAGCTCAATAGATCAAATGACAAACACATTAGAAAGCCTTAAAAACAGAATGGGTGAAGCAGAAGAGAGAATATCGGACTTAGAAGATAGAGAACAGGAAAACATACAGTCAAACCAAAGAAAAGAAGAGGAAATTAGAAATCTACAAAATATTGTTGGGAATCTACAGGATACTATTAAAAAAACCAACATTCGAGTTCTAGGAGTTCCTGAAGGCATGGAGAGAGAGAAAGGATTGGAAGGCCTTTTTAGTGAGATACTAGCAGAGAACTTTCCATGTTTGGAGAAGGACAGAGATATCCTAGTACAGGAAGCTCATAGAACCCCCAATAAACATGACCAAAAGAGATCCTCACCACGACACGTGGTAATTAAACTTACCACAGTGAAACATAAAGAAAAGATCCTAAAATGTGCAAGAGAGAAATGTCAGATTACTCTCAGAGGATCTCCAATCAGACTCACAGCAGACTTCTCATCAGAAACACTACAGGCTAGGAGGGAATGGCGAGACATAGCACAGGTGCTAAGAGAGAAAAATTGCCAGCCCAGAATATTATATCCTGCCAAGCTCTCATTTGTGAATGAAGGTGAAATAAAGACCTTTCATAGCAAACAGAAATTGAAAGACTTTGTGGCCACTCGTCCGGCCCTGCAAAAGATACTTAAAGATGTGCTACACTCAGAAACACAGAAACACGGCCATCAATATGAAAGAAGGGAAAGGAAGAACACCTACCAGTAAAAGAGCATGGGAAGCTCAAAGCATATACTAGAAAATATTTCCGGGAAAATGGCAGGGCAAAGTCACTACGTATCAATAGTCACATTGAACATTAATGGTCTGAATTCTTCAGTTAAAAGACACCGTTTGGCTGACTGATTCACAGAACACAACCCAACTATTTGTTGCCTACAAGAAACACATCTCTCTAACAAAGAGGCATGCAGACTGAAAGTGAAAGGTTGGAAAAAGATATTCCATGCCAACAGAAACCAAAAAAAAGCAGGTGTAGCCATATTAATATCAGACAAAATAAACTTTAATACAAAAACTGTTAAGAGAGACAAAGAGGGACACTATATAATGATTAAGGGTTCAATTCAAGAGGAAGATGTAACTATTATAAATGTATATGCACCTAATTACAGGGCACCGGTCTATTTAAAAGATATGTTAAGGGACTTAAAGGGAGATTTAGATTCCAATACAATAGTACTGGGGGACTTCAATACTCCACTCTCAGAAATAGACAGATCATCTGGACAGAAGATCAACAAGGAAACAGCAGATTTAATTGACACTATTGCCCAAATGGATCTAACAGATATCTATAGAACTTTCAACCCTACATCTACAGACTTCACATTCTTCTCAGCAGTGCATGGAACCTTCTCTAGGATTGATCACATACTAGGCCATAAAGCAAGTCTCAGCAAATTTAAAAGAATTAGTATCATACCATGCAGCTTCTCAGACCACAGCGGAATGAAGCTGGAAATTAGAAACTCAGGAAACCCCAGAAAGTATGCAAACACATGGAGACTGAACAACATGCTCCTGAATGAACACTGGGTCATTCAAGAAATCAAAAGAGAAATCAAAAACTTTCTGGAAGTAAATGAAGACAACAACACAACATATCAAAACTTATGGGATACAGCAAAAGCAGTATTGAGAGGCAAATTTATAGCAATAGGTGCCTATATCAAGAAATTGGAAAGGTACCAAATAAATAAGCTTTCAGCGCACCTCAAGGACCTAGAAAAACTGCAGCAAACCAAACCCAAATCTAGTAGGAGAAGAGAAATAATTAAAACCAGAGAAGAAATTAACAGGATGGAATCCAAAAAAACATTACACAAAATCAGCCAAGCGAGAAGCTGGTTTTTTGAAAAAATAAACAAAATTGACACCCCATTGGCCCAACTAACTAAAAAAAGAAGAGAAAAGACCCAAATCAATAAAATCAGAGATGAAAAAGGAAACGTAACAACAGACACCACAGAAGTAAAATGAATCATCAGAAATTACTACAAGGACCTGTATGCCAGCAAACAGGAAAACCTATCAGAAATGGATAGATTCCTGGACACATGCAATCTACCAAAATTGAACCATGAAGACATAGAAAACCTAAACAGACCCATAACTGAAACAGAAATTGAAACAGTAATAAAGGCCTTCCCAACAAAGAAAAGCCCAGGACCAGATGGATTCACTGCTGAATTCTACCAGACATTTAAAGAAGAACTAATCCCATTTCTTCGCAAATTATTCAGAACAATCGAAAAAGAGGGAATCCTCCCAAATTCTTTCTATGAAGCCAGCATCACCTTAATCCCTAAGCCAGAGAAAGATGCAGCACTGAAAGAAAATTACAGACCAAAATCCCTGATGAACATAGACGCAAAAATCCTCAATAAAATTCTGGCCAATAGAGTACAACAACACATCAGGAAAATCATCCACCCAGACCAAGTGGGATTCATCTCTGGTATGCAGGGATGGTTCAACATTCGCAAATCAATCAATGTGATTCACCACATTAACAGACTGCAAAAGAAAAACCATATGATTATCTCAATTGATGCAGAGAAAGCATTTGATAAAATTCAACACCCTTTCATGATGAAAACTAAAAGCAAATTGGGTATAGAAGGAACATTCCTCAATATAATCAAAGCAATTTATAAAAAAACCCACAGCCAGCATCCTATTGAATGGGGAAAAGTTGGAAGCATTACCACTGAAATCTGGCACCAGGCAGGGATGCATACTCTCACCACTACTATTTAACATAGTTCTGGAAGTTTTAGCCAGAGCCATCAGACAAGAAAAAGAAATCAAAGGAATACAAATCAAGAAGGAAGAAGTCAAACTATCCCTCTTTGCAGACGATATGATTCTGTACTTAGAGGATCCAAAGAACTCTACTAAGAGACTATTGGAACTCATAGAGGAGTTTGGCAAAGTGGCAGGATATAAAATCAATGCACAAAAATCAACAGCCTTTGTATACACAAGCAACGCCATGACTGAGAAAGAACTGCTAAGATCAATCCCATTCACAATAGCAAATACCTTGGAATAAACTTAACCAAGGACGTTAAAGATCTCTACGATGAGAATTACAAAACCTTAAAGAAAGAAATAGAAGAGGATACCAAGAAATGGAAAAATCTTCCATGCTTATGGACTGGAAGAATCAACATCATCAAAATGTCCATTCTCCCAAAAGCAATTTATAGATTCAATGCAATCCCAATCAAGATACCAAAGACATTCTTCGCAGATCTAGAAAAAAGGATGCTGAAATTCATATGGAGGCACAAGAGACCTCGAATAGCTAAAGCAATCTTGTACAACAAAAACAAAGCCGGAGGCATCACAATACCAGATTTCAGGACATACTACAGGGCAGTTGTAATCAAAACAGCATAGTACTGGTACAGAAACAGATGGATAGACCAATGGAACAGAATTGAAACACCAGAAATCAATCCAAACATCTACAGCCAACTTATATTTGATCAAGGATCTAAAACTAATTCCTGGAGCAAGGACAGTCTATTCAATAAATGGTGCTGGGAAAACTGGATTTCCACGTGCAGAAGCATGAAGCAAGACCCCTACCTTACACCTTACACAAAAATCCACTCAACATGGATTAAAGACCTAAATCTACGTCCTGACACCATTAAGTTATTAGAGAACATTGGAGAAATCCTTCAAGATATTGGCACAGGCAAAGAATTTCTGGAAAAGACCCGGGAGGCACAGACAGTCAAAGCCAAAGTTAACATTTGGGATTGCATCAAATTGAGAAGTTTCTGTACTGCAAAAGAAACAGTCAGGAGAGTGAAGAGACAACCGACAGAATGGGAAAAAATATTTGCAAACTATGCAACAGATAAAGGGTTAATAACCAGAATCTACAAAGAGATCAAGAAACTCCACAAAAAAAAAACCAACAACCCACTTAAGAGATGGGCCAAGGACTTCAATAGACATTTTTCAAAAGAGGAAATCCAAATGGCCAACAGGCACATGAAAAAATGTTCAAGGTCACTAGCAATCAGGGAAATGCAAATCAAAAGCACAATGATGTTTCACCTCACCCCGGTTAGAATGGCTCACATACAGAAATCTACCAACAACAGATGCTGTCGAGGATGTGGGGAAAAAGGGACACTAACCCACTGTTGGTGGGAATGCAAACTGGTCAAGCCACTATGGAAATCAGTCTGGAGATTCCTCAGAAACCTGAATATAACCCTACCGTTCGACCCAGCCATCCCACTCCTTGGAATTTACCCAAAGGAGTTTAAATTGACAAACAAAAAAGCGGTCTGCACCCTAATGTTTATTGCAGCACAATTCACAATAGCCGAGACCTGGAACCAACCTAAATGCCCATCAACGGTAGACTGGATAAAGAAATTATGGGATATGTATTCTTTAGAATATTATACCGCAGTAAGAAACAATGAAATCCAGTCATTTGCAACAAAATGGAGGAATCTGGAACACATCATGCTGAGTGAAGTAAGCCAGTCCCAAAGGGACAAATACCATATGTTCTCCCTGATCGGTGACAACTGACTGAACACCAAAAAGGAAACCTCCTGAAGTGAAATGGACACTATGAGAAATGGTGACTTGATCAGCATAGCCCTGACTGCTAATGGACAACTTAATACATTATCCCTCTTAGTATTTTTTTTTTGTCTGTTCTACTTAATATGACTGGTTTAATTCTGTAATTATAACAGATAACAGTTATTCTTAAGTGTTGAAAATTAACTGAAATGTGATCCCTGTTAAACATAAGAGTGGGAATAAGAGAGGGAAGAGATGTATAATTTGGGGCATGCTCGGGCTGACTTGCCCCAATTGGTAGAGTTGGAAACATACCAGGGGATTCCAGTTCAATCCCATCAAGTGGCATGTGCCAATGCCATCTCACTATTCCAAGTGATCAATTTCAGTTCACAATTGATCATAATGAAAGGACTAAGAGTCAAAGGGATCACATAAACAAGTCTAGTACCTGCTAACACTAACCAATAGAATAAATAAAGGGGAGAGTGATCCAACATGGGAAGTGAGATACTCAGCAGACTCATAGAATGGCAGATGTCCTAAATAGCACTCTGGCCTCAGAATCAGCCCTAAAGGCACTCGGATCTGGCTGAAAAGCCCATGAGAGTATTTCAGGCATGGAAAGCCAAGACACTCTGGCAAAAAGATCTCTGTGAGTGAGATCCCAGTTGAAAGAACAGGTCTTCAAAGAGGGAGGTGCCTTTCTCTGAAGGGAGGAGAGAACCTCCACTTTGACTATGACCGTGTCTAAACAAGATAAGAGTCGGAGAACTCAAGGGGCTTCCATAGCCTTGGAAACTCATGACTGGTGCATAGGGAGATTACTGATGCCATAGACAGGAGTGTCAATTTGTAAAGTCAACAACAGGAGTCACTGTGCATTTACTCCTCATGTAGGATCTCTGTCCTTAATGTGCTGTGCATTGAGGCTTAATGCTATAACGAGTACTCAAACAGTATATTTCACTTTGTGTTTCTATGGGGGTGCAAACGATTGAAATATTTACTTAATGTACACTAAACTGATCTTCTGTAAAAAAAAAAAAAAAAGAAGAAGAAGAAATTATCAATTCCCAACTTGACTCTCACTGGGATTAAACATGACAATAGGTCTGATCTGATTTCATCATCATTTTAAAAAAATCATCTATTATTTTTCACTTTATGTTTCTGTGTGGGAGCAGACTGTTGAAATCCTTACTTAAGGTATACTCAGCTGATCTTCTGTATATTAAGATAATCGAAAATGAATCTTGATGTGAATGGAAGGGGAGAGGGAGTGGGAAAGGTGAGGGTTGTGGGTGGGAGGGACGGTATGGGGGGGGAAGCCATTGTAATCCATGAGTCGTACTTTGGAAATTTATATTCATTAAATAAAAGATAAAAAAAATTGTTTTGGAGAAAAATAATTTATAAATAAGTTTATAAATTCAGGTATAACTGAAAATCTAAACTGTAATATATATATGTGTGTATTTGTGAATTATGTTCATGTGTCTGCACGAAATTGGTAAAAATGAAAACCTTATGATAGGTTTTTAATATTCTCTTGCAATGTTAAGTGAAAATAGTGAAAATAAAATGTTATTTATATTTTGAATTCAAATACGTGAAAATTAAAGGTATGTATTTAAAACAAGGAAGCAAGACAAGCCTACTAAAAGTTTTATGTGATTTGGTTATGTGATTGTTATATTTTTCTAGAATCTGTGTTATAATTTTAATGAAATTTAACAGCTCATTAATTTTCACCATTAAATATCACCCAAATGAAAATGAATGGCAATATGCAAAATAGCAAAACAAAGAGATTATATAAATAAATAGCATACACATGTATGTGTTTATGCATGTATGTGCATAAACTTCACAGAATTGCTGAGTAGTGAATTTGGGGATTTCCTGCTCTTTTTATTCATTCTTTTCTTATAAACTTATGCTGAATATATATCTGCTTTTTCTGTGTTTCCAGTGCATCCAAAATTAATTGGGATTCAATGAATACTGATGAGTAACTTGCATGAATGTTTGTAAATGAAGATAATGTTATTAATAAGGGCTAACCTAAAAATCTATGGCTTTTGTGATATTACATCATTTGACAATAGTTGAGTGTCTATATACATAAATTTAAAACATATACTGCCTTAATATCTTGATCTATATGATGATTCTTAAAAATAAAAAGAAGAAAACATTATAAAATGTGATACAATTAGATGACAATGTATATTCCTTTAATGTCTTGGAATCCCAAAAACTTTCAGTGGATTCACAAGTTTTCTGCTGTTTATTAGTTGCGAAATATCATTTAGTGTAAGGAAGATCGTGACATCCATTATTTCTAATTTACTCCTGATGTTGGCACCTCTTTTAGTTTCAATAACTGTGATTTTTAATTTGTTAGATGCTCAGAAATGTCATCAATTAACATTAGGAACGAGTGGCTCAAAAATGTTGGCTACTGAATTTGGCTAATGAGTTAATTTAATAATCCTTGAAAATGCTGTGCCCACAATTTGTTCTTATATATAAAACCCATGAAGATTCGTATTACCTGGTCCTCAGGATGCAGCTGATAAATTATCTAATAAATTAGAGCTCATTCAAGAAAGCTGTGTGGAAACACTGTTGTAGCTATCTAAGAACAGAGCATTTTCAAGAATAGAAATATCAACAGATAGAATTAAATATGTCTCTGCTTCAGTAAGCAAAAATTGATTGTACCGAATATTTAAGTTTTCTCAGTGGTATAGATCCCCATTAAAAATTTCAGTTTTTATTTATATTAATTGGTAAAAGAGATATGATTGTGTACCAATAAGAGATATAGAAACTTTTATCCCTCTTCAAAATGTTGTCAAAACATTTTGATGTTTTTTCTATATTTTATTATAGAAACTTGTTATTGTGCATGCATATGTATACATACTTATAAATATATATACCCATCATTCTATATAATCTGTTCATTACCTACTAGAAAAATACACAACCATTATCACTAATGTCCAATTGAATATATTAATTTCTACTGGAAAAAATGTGTGTCTCATTTAAAAAAAATCTTACTTGTATTTTCTTTTAGAAAAAAGTTGAGTAAATCCAGACAAGTGAGTATCAAACAATCAATGTTTTTGATGTCAGAATGTAATGTTCCCAGTATTTTGAAAAATCACATGAATATTTCCCATGATATTTTGAAGTGTCCTTCCTCCTTAAATCACACTTGAATCGTAAAACCCTCACTGATAAATTAAATGTACAGATTAGTTGGATTCATTGACCTCCTTTTCTATCAACAAGAAAATGACTAATTTATAAATGGTGATTCCACTTGTTCACTTTAACAGTCAAATGAAAAGAATTGCATTAAAGAACATCTAAATATATATATAGAATATATACCATAAATGTGTTATAAATTTTATTATTTATAGAGAAATAAATAATTTTCTGTGGTATCATCTTAATGAAATACAGCTAGAATATTTGAAAATCTCTGTACTTTAGATTTTAAGGACCTTTCTGGAGTTAGAAATGATCAATTATGCATATGTGGGTGGTTATGTGTACCTGCCACTGGTTTGTTACAATATTTCTGAGATTCAACAGAATCTGTAAAAGAAAATCTTTTATTACTCAAGTGTATGCTTAGCATTATTTTTATGCTATCTGTGCTCATTTATTAATTAACAATTGAATGTTGCGGACTATGACCATCCATAGTCTCGGATTTCAAACTCAGATTTCAAAGAGAACATGTTATCATCTTATCTAATGTCCAACTGAATATAGTGATTTCTACTGGGAAAAAAAAATGCGTGTCTCATTTAAAGGAAAGAGAATCTTGCTTTTATTTTCTTTTATTTGGTTCAATTCTTAGGTGATAAAGTTGTGAAGTAAACATTACTTCAATTAAAATATATATGATATATTTAAACAGTGCTCCTGGGAATGCACAGGGAAGCATATCATTCTATAATACAGATATCTTTCTAACTACCCACAAATAGTGGTGTCTTTTGCAACTGGTCACACTTGGAACACATGTCAATTAATATGTTGTCATCAAGCTGAATGTCATTTCTAGAGACTAAGTATTAATTTTAGTATTTTGAAACTCATCCAGAATTTCAGATTAATTCATTGTAAGCAGACACAACTGTTCACAGGGATTGGAAAAATTTCATCAAGGTAAATTGTGAGATGATTCTATGTGGCATATTCTTCAGAAACATGAATGGCATGTGATACTAAAGAGGAGACTGTGATTCTCAACCATTTCTCTGGTTCTACTACTCATGCATAATGATCATTCTTCTTTATTGCCTGCCCCCACTCAACAGCTACCACCTCAAATTAGGGTTTGGTAGTACCTGTGCATTGATAAAAGATAACAATATTTACTGTTTTACAAGGCATCTGTAATATTCAGCCACTCTAATCAGTGGATCTCAGCCATATCAGAACTGAAGACACTTTTACAACAAGATATAAAATAACAATACATGCTCATAATTATATCCAAAATGACATTATCAATTATGATTCACTTCAGCATATACAGAAAAGGATTTGAAAAAAAAAACTCTTTCAAACATCCAAGATGAGTGAATTATATACGCTACAAAGATTTATCTTCCAACACAAACCACCCCCATCTGACTAAATCTAATATAAATTTAAAAATGAAATTAATAAAGAACATATATAAATATCTGTGTGTCTTCTGTGCTACTTAAATTTTGTATCACTATCTAAACCAATGTTTTCTTTTTCTTTTTCTATTAGCTAATTTATTAAGATTTTTCAATGCTCAGGTGTGGGGAGCAATCCGGACTGGACTGAGTTACTGGAATTAGGACTTATTCTATGCATCTGCTCTCCCACAATATGGCGCTGGGAGAGAAGTAAACAGCTTCCGCACAGCTGACTCCAGTTCAACTGATAAACTGTAGGACTTGCTCCTGATTGGAGGAGAGCAGCGTACTCGGCGTGTGGGCAGCCGAGTTGGGATTGGCGGAGGAAGACTATAAAGGAGGAGAGAGACGGCATGCACCAGGAACATCTATGGGGAACATCTAGCTGAAGGAACACCTGTGCAGCCCCCGAGAAGAGCCGGCCGGCGGTGTGCCGCTCCCCTGCGGAAGTGGGGAATGTGGCCAGGGGGAACTGCCCTTCCACGGAGGTGGAAGGGATAGTAGCCAACCCGGGAAGAACCAGCAGCAAACCCGGGGAGGGCCGAGCAGACGAAAGAACAGCGCAGGGTCCTGTGTCGTTCCTCCACGAAGAGGGGGAGCGACACTCAGGAAAAATTTTTAATTTTGATTTTCATGATGAAGACTAATACATTTATATTTACTTGACTCCTTCAAAACTGTTACATTTCTACAATTTTCTAATAGGGAAACAGAACCACATAAGAGAGTTATAGCATACTCTTAACCTTATATCTCTGCTTATCTGATTGAACTTCCAGAATAGACAAAACATAAAGTTTGAAAAGCCATCATATGTTTCATTGCCTGTTTTGGTACCAAGTTCTACAAATCCTTCATTTGTCAACCATACACTGATATTTTTCTAAGAAATATTTATCTATGTTCATTTATGTGACTTCTGTCTGTGCACCAATTCCATCAATAATATCAAGGAAAGGATTAGACTCAAACCAAGCTACTCAGAGCCTTCATCCAGATTTGGTAAAGTAGCACAGTCACTGCTAATGAGACTCAAGTATAACTCTACTGTTCCTACCTACTGAGGGAAGAGTGTTAAGAGGGCAACACTAAAATAGTTTACCTTAAAATCAAGCTTAGCATAGAAAAAAAAAAAATAAGACAGAGACCTGAATCAGGAATGATAAATGATGAACCTGTTGATGTTGCTTGCACTTCTTTGTCTTAATAAAACCTTGTTTGACGCTTGAATATTCTGGGTTTTTCAAGTACTTTCCTCTAGTTGGAGCCATCCTGGCCACTGGACACCGTGCTTAAATAATTTTGCCCCTCACATTTTGTTTTTACTTCCTTATAATCCAGAACAGCAAGAAAAGCAATCAGTGCCAGCACTGTGGTGTAATAGGTTAAGCCTGCACCTGTGGCACCAGCATCCAATATGAGCACTGGTTCAAGACCTGGCTGCTCCTCTTCCGATCCAGCTCTCTGTTTATGGTCTTGGAAAGCAATAGAAAACTGGCTAAATGCTTTGGCCTCTGCAGCCAAGCGGGAGACCCAGAGGAAGCTCCTGGCTCCTGTCTTGTAATTGTCCAGCTTGGGCTGTATAGCCATTTGGGTGGTAAACCAGCAGATGGAAGACTTCTCCCTCTCTTTCTCCCTCTCTCTCTGTGTAACTCTACCTCTCAAATAAATGCATAAATATTTTTTTTAAAAAAGAAAGAAAAACATCCAGGGAACTGAGCTTATATTACATGGAATGTCATAATCTACCAAATTATGGGCAGAGAACACATCCATCCACTTTAGACTATGATTAATGCAAGGCAGATATCTGAATACTAACTACCTGGGAATACTTCTCAGTTGAATGATATTTGGATGTTGTATAGTTTACAAACAATTATCCGTACTAGCTTTTGGGAACTCAGTTTTTACGGGAGTTTATTTCAACATTGCCTAAATAAAGTCATTTAATATTACCCATATAAGTATATATTAAAACTAAACTCAAATCTGACAGTGACATAAAATCTTTCCTTGTAAATATGCTCTCTAACCTACCTCTTATTTTTGACTTGGAAAACTTAAAAATTATATTTTCATTATTGCTTTCACAGTGACCCAAATCCACCAAATCTCTATACTAAAAATATAAGTGAAAATAGTAATTCCAGGAAACCTCTACAGTATTGTTATATGTAAATATATAATTAAAATTGTGGTGATCATGTATTTTTCATAATGCTTTCAGCTGAAATCCGGTATTTATCAGTATTTTTGTTTCAATTAATCACAATGGGTAATTAAAAAGAGATTATTAGAAGTGTTTTGTATAGAATAAAGAGAAAGAGTTTGAATAATGCTCAAAACATAGGCAAGAACCTTGTAATGGGAGCATCACAGTCATAAGACAGCAATACAGTTATTGTGACAACTGAATAAAAGTCATTGCACTTAATTACATGGTGTAATAATGAACCTTCAGTGAAATGAAATTCAGAATCTGGGACCACATAAGACTGTCAAATATAATAAATTATGTAAATATTTATTATGCATTTTGGATTTAAATAAAATACACTGTTGCAGTCAGGAAGCTGAAAACATGCATTAATTTCTCCAAAGTGCAATTAAACCGAAACAAGAATCAAAAACACCTGCAGTGATATCACAAATAAAACAAGAGGTACCTGTTTCTCACCATGGAAAGCATATCTTATTTTACAGTTTTCTAAATCTCATTGTGCAAAATGGCTTTTTATGATGGCTTTATATCCACATTGGTTTCAGTGCAAGTATTGGTTTTTGAAAGACTACAAAATTGACTTTTTACCTTTCAAATATGTCATTTTACAATTGGAAATCTTATATCTCATTTTAAGGAAAGCAATAGGTTTTAAGGTTGATATATAAATATAGATATTTGGCCTCTAAAATACTGGCAGACCTAATGATATTTTACAAAGTCCTTAAGAATGCTTCACCTTAGATTGTTCAAGCTGCTGCAACAAAGGTATCATACTCTGGATCACTTATCAACAAGGGAAATACATTTCTCGCTGTTCTGGAATTTGGAGTGTCTGTGAGTGCCTGTTTCCTGGTTCATAGATAATACCTTTCAGCTGCATCCTCACATGGTGAAATGGCTAGAGGAGCTCTCTTGGTCCCACTCATGAGGGATTTTTCATGAATTATTCACCTTCCAAAGATCTAACCTCCTAACGCCATCAGATTAATGATTAGCTTTCAACATTTAGATCTGGAGGAGACAAACATTAAGATCAACACGAGCCTTCTTGGGGACATCTCAGGAAGTGGATGGGTACTGAACTGATTGAAATCATGCATTTATCTCAGTAATGCTTAGAATTATAAGGACATTATTTGACTTTTCATGTGTGGAATCAGGATATAGTTTAAAATATTGCATAGTTTTTTATTTAGAATTTTTGGATCCCTCTCACAAAAAACTTGCTAAATGAAGTTAATGGCTATTATAATCCATGACTCCTTCTAATTTAAAGAATGCTACTGGGGCCAGCGCTGTGGCGCTGTGGGTTAAAGCCCTGGTCTGAAGTGCCGGCAACCTATATGGACGCTGGTTCTAGTCCCGGCTGCTCCTCTACAGATCCAGCTCTTTGCTGTGGCCTGGGATAGCAGTGGAAGATGGGCCAAGTCCTTGGGCCCCTGCACCTGCATGGGAGACCTGGGGGAGGCTCCTGTCTCCTGGCTTCGGATAGGCGCAGCTCCTGCCATTGCGGCCATCTGGGGAGTGAACCAACGGATGGAAGACCTCTCTCTCTCTCTCTCTCTCTCTCTCTCTCTCTGCCTCTCCTCTCTGTGTAATTCTTTCAAATAAATAAAATAAATATTTAAAACAAAATAATGCTATTACAAAATTACTTAAAAATTAAAGTTGAAGAGATAAGGAGGGAAGGGGGAAAATTTTTTCTCCAAGTAAGAAAGTCCTTGCTATATAGAAATCATGGAAAATTGAGAAACTCATATATGAATTATTATTTTTTTCTTAAATAGAAGAAAAAGTAGACTTCAAATATAGAGGCAATTAAAATTACCTATAAAATTTTTGAATATTAATATTGAAAAAAAGCTCAAGAGAATTAGCCATCCAGGTGATATGATGCAAAGGCAGAGTTTTAGACAATGAAAATACATCTAGTCAAACAGTGTCTTATAAAGTCACCATTCAATAGCCACACCATCACTGAAGTAGTACTAGATACCACTACTGGTATCTAGTAGCTGTAGATGTAAAAAAAAAAGTTTACAACTGCTGAAAGATTTTCTTATTGATTGTACCTCAGGAAGGGGATGGGACATAGAACCTAGATCATGCTTTTTTTTTAAGAATTTTAAGAGTATTTTTTAAAGTTTTATATTCTTTTTCTTTTAAAGATTTATTTTACTTATTTGAAAGTCAGAATTACACACAGAGCAGAGGCAGAGAGAGGAGTCTTCCATCTGCTGGTTCACTCCCCAGTTGGCTGCAATGGCCGGAGATGCACCAAAGTTTTATATTCTTAACTTAGCATAGAACTTGTGTAATACTCTGTGAGTTTGTTAATCCCTTGACATCAGTGTCTATAAGTGTGAAATAATGGAGAAATCCATGTCTTCTTTCAGATGACTGTTCTTCCAATGAGAAGCCATGAGGAATATGAGACAGTACCTTGTTCTCACGTCAGGCAAGATAAAATTACCACCTTTCAAATTACTGGGGAAAAAAGAAAGCACTTTTTGTTTTAATCAGCCTCACTTTCCTGGTAGCACAATGGCTGGGTTCTTAAGTTAAGGGTTACTGGAATTGAATTCCACTTCTTACAAGCTCTGTGACTTTAAATACATATTGTAACTTCTTGTATCTGTTTCCTCATTTGTAACATTAGGAAAATATGAGATGACATGTGATGGCTTATTAAAATACACAAATGAAGTATGTATAACAGTGGCTTGAACAAAGTAAGCACTTAATGAATTTTAACTCTTATTACACTAAAATTCACTTCATCTTGGAAAAATAGAATAATCATTTTTGAGTAGGACAGGATTTCAAGGAGATTGTCAACATCACAATTTCTAAAGAAGAGTATTTTCATGGGTTGCAGGGAGGTTTTAAGTGAGAACCCAATCTGTCTCGTAGATGAATAAAATTTTATTGTGAAAGCCATTGCATCAGAGGTAATTCTCTACATCTGATTTTTTTTTCTAAAAGGGCAATTCTGTTATAAATAGTGCCCACTTACTTTGTTAATTATAATTCCCTTTTCTTACCAGAAAGTTTAAATTCTGAGTCTGGAATTGTGGCATAATGTGTTATACCACAGCTTGGGAAATCCTCATCCTACATCAGAGTGCCAATTCAAGTCCTAGTTACTCTTCTTCTGATCTAGCTTCCTGCTAATGTGCCTGGGAAGTAGCCAATATTAGCTCAAGTACCTGAGTCCCTGCTATCTGTCCACGTGGAAGAAACAAATGGAGTTCCTGGCTCTTGGCTTTGGCCTCGCCCAGCCCTAGCTGTTGTGAGAATTTGGAGAGTGAACGAAAAGATAGATGATATCTCTCTCTCTCTGCCTTTCAAATGAATAAATAAATCTAATAGGTTAACAGATGTGGCTACATATATGTGAAACTTCTCACTCCAGAAATAACATCATAAAAAGAACATTCATAAGCCATCAACATTTTTATTTTTTCCATATTTATTTATTAATTTATTTGAAAGCAGAGTCACAGAGAGGCAGAAGCAGAGGGAGAGAGAGAGAGAGAGATAGGTCTTCCATCCGCTGGTTCACTCCCTAGATGGCCACAATGTCTGGAGCTGGACTGAGCCAAAGCCAGTAGCCAGGAACTTCTTCTGGGTTTTCCACATGGGTGCAGGGGCCCAAGCACTCATGACATCTTCTACTGCTTTCCCAGGCCATACCAGAGATCTGGATCAGAAGTGGAGCAGCTGGGTCTTGAACCAGTGTCCATATGGGATGCAGGTGCCACAGGTGGCAGCTTTATCTGCTACGCCATAGCACTGGCCTCAGCCATCAACATTTATGAATATTTTCTGCTCCAGAAATGGGGCTAAAACAACCTCTTTCTTCAAGAATTTTACAGTCCATGAAGGAGCCTGAGAGGAATACAGAGAGTCTCCTGGGAGGCTTTTATTTAACGATTGATGCAGCACTGTCTTTAGCTGTATAATGGAGTCGGGAAAATTACAGGAAATAGCAAGAGAGGTTAAGAGTTATCCTACTGGAATTGTAAGATGCTCAAGGGACTTACTGAAAGAATTGAGAGATATCAGAGAAATGCCCTGGGGTTGGCCAGATGTGTCCATGTATGAGTGTCAGCCCATAGAAGTCAGAGCAGTAGAGGTTTAGCATGAAGGCCACATTGTCAGATTTACCCTCTAAGAGGTTAATGCAGAGAGAATTGGGATTTTATTATCATTAAATAACTACACAGCCTCACATAGGGTAAATTATTCAGGTTTCAGGCAGTACTTTATAGTGAAGAAAAATTACTGGGTGTATGTGTGTATTTAAACTAACATTTGAGTGTTTATTTTGTGCCGTGTATAATACAAAATGCTTTATATATAATCTTTCATTCAATCCTTACAGCAGCCCTGTGAGGCAAAATTCTTAATGATCTCTAATTTTAGAAATGGCAAACCTGAGACTTCATGAATTTATTTAACCTGTTATGGGCAAAATGTGTGTTCACACGAAATTCATCTTTGAATTTTTAATTCAAGATGTATGCAACTTCTACTTGCCCAGCCCCATCAGGCAATACAACAATTTATGATTTATTAAATAACTCCACCCACACAGCAATAAAGGCAAAACAAATTTGCTATGAAATCATTAGAAAAGATCAGTTAATACACTTGCAATTATTCCTGAGGAAGAATAGTATAGCATAGATATTTTTTATGCTAGTGAAACTGCTCTGTAACACTAGAGTGATGGATCTGTATCATTTTGTATTTATCCAAACCTGCAGAATGTATAGCACCAAAAGTAAACCTAAATGTAAGCTAGACTTTGGTTGACAATGCTGTGTGAAAGTAGGCTCATTGATTTTTTAAGAGTGTACTATTTGAAAGGCAGAGCCACAAAGAGGGAGGGAGAGAGGGAGAGAGGGAGAGAGGTAGAAAGGGATAGAGGGAGAGAAAGAATCTGCCTTTCACTGATTGACTCAGCAAATGGCTGCAACAGCCAGATCTGGGCCAAGCAAAAGTCAAAAGCCAGAAACACCATCCTGGTTTTCCACATGGTGGCAGGGGCCCATGTATTTGAGCCATCTTCTGCTATCTCCCAGGCACGTTAGCCAGAAGCTGGATCATAAGCAGAGCAGCCACGACTCCAACTGGCATTCTGGTAAGAGATGCCAGAATCTTGGGCTACAGGTTAACTCACTGGCCCAACAACTCAAAATTTTGACTCCTGTTTTCACAATTATATTTCCAGCAAGCAAGAGTATATGTGATGTGTAAATGTTTGGATGATGGGTTAAACTTCTCTAATATCTGAAGCATTTTTGTATAATGTGGATACTTTCAATCCTTTCTGTATTTTTTCACTTATATCCCCAAAACAAAAAAATCAAAATTCTAGCTTTGGCCATGAAGAACTCATGAAGAAACATGACCCTGATTCCCTCTTACACATTACTCACTCTTCCTGCCCAGTTTACAAATGCAGAGAGAAGCTCATGCTTAACTTTATCTCCATTTCATTGCCTAACTTTTCTTGTTAAGATATCTATCCTACCTCCATTTTGAAGGAGGGATATCAATACTCAATCCTTCTTTTTATTAAAATGGTTTTATCAAAACTAACGTATCCCCAGTAAACAAGAGCCAAAACAAAACCTCTCAGTTGAATGAGAATTAATATAATTGAAGTTTAAATGAATTGATTCATTGAATATTTGAAATAACCTCTGAAGTAATGATTACTTCAAATGATTAAAACCATATAAAAGCAAAGTGAGGACACTTACACAGTTAGGTAAGTCCCGTAAGTTTTCACGGCAGGTAAATAACAAAGAGCACATTCAAACCCTCATTTTAAGCTGCATCATTTTAAGTTCTGCCTCTTAGTCTCAGGCTGGCAAAGCTATATCCTTGCCTCCTACCCAAAAGCACATCTGTGCACAACACAAGTCACCTTAGGAGGGATTCTGCTCTGTGAAGCATGTATTACCCTGCTCTGAGTCTGCGAAATACTTTCCACAACATAGACACATCAGAAAGCACATCTTTCTGCCTGGAGCATTGCCACAGAGAAGAGGAAAACAGGGAGACTTTCTCTTAAACCAAAAACATAAAAAAAGAATTGGAAGCAGCTAAGAAGTGTCGAGATCTGGGCAAAGCCTCAGGGTTACAGCAAAGACACAGCTTTTGCCCTCTAGGACTTTTAGAACCAAATCCTTGTGTACATATGGGATGAGATGCAAACCACAACCGTGAGAGATGTCAGCACAGACCAGGCCTTCTTACAAAGCACTGCAAAGACTTCCTAATAAGCCAATGGATCTCAGAATGTGTTCTCTTGCCAACATCACCAGCATGACCTTGTAATTCACTGGAAATACAAATTCTTAGACCTAAACTCACTCAAACCAACTGAATAAAAAATGTTTTGGAGGGAGTGGAAGGTGGCTAGCTATATGTGTTCTACATCTCATTCAAACCTAAGAAGCATGGCTAAAGGCAAATGGAAAGATATGGCCCAGATTTATACAAACAAAATCTAATGGTCATTCCATGGCTGGTTTTATGCAGACAGTTAACTACTATCTCCCTAAGTCATACCATTCTAAATATTTTAAGTTAACTAAGCTGGCACCGCGGATCAATAGGCTAATCCTCCACCTGCAGTGCCGACACTCCGGGTTCTAGTCCCGGTCGGGGCACCGGATTCTGCCCCGGTTGCCCCTCTTCCAGTCCAGCTCTCTGCTGTGGCCCTGGAGTGCAGTGGAGAATGGCCCAAGTCCTTGGCCCTGCACCTGCATGGGAGACCAGGAGGAAGCACCTGGCTCCTGGCTTCAGATCAGCGCGGTGTGCCGGCTGCAGCGTGCTGGCCGCAGTGGCCATCGGGGGGTGATCCAACAGAAAAAGGAAGACCTTAATCTCTGTCTCTCTCTCTCTCACTGTCCACTCTGCCTGTCAAAAAAAAAAAAAAAAAGATTAAAAAATATTTTAAGTTAACTATTCTAATCCTTTTACCTCTGCCACATACCTTGTGTGATTTTTTTAATAATACAGATTACCTAACTTACACAGGGATATTTTCAAATGTTTCTCTGGTATCATTGCTAAGCTGTCTTCTCAAATATGGGAAGTGTACACCTATAAATCTTCCTGGCTGCAGTAATGTAATGGGGCTATTTTTCATGATGTAGGGAATACAATTCAAGAAGCCTGAAACATAAGCCTTGTATTGTACACTGCTCATGAATAATAAGGCAGCTGCCTGAATCACTTTTTAGTATCCAGATTCATAGTCATTTCCTAGATATTTGTTAAGGGCCTTGGAACTAAGGATAGCTCATGCTTAGCTTTCAGTTATTCAGTATTGTTAAATCACTTGTAAGACTGACTAGTATTTTCCATTGAGGGCCTTTTGTCCCGGAGTTCTCTTAGAGTCTTACACTGAATTTAGAGTTGAAAGTATGTCATTTTTCTATACTCATTCACAATGATTTGTAAAGTACTCATTAGTTATGAAAATGAGTATAAGATGCTACCTGCAAATCTGAAGCTATTTCATCAGGCAATTTTCATGCATGTTTATCTTGTATGTTTCTCCCAATAACTTTTTGAAAGAAGTTCAACAATGTCAATTTTGCATATGAGATGACTAAGGCTCTGTGTTTCACATTCTAGTATTGCATAGTTCTTCTTCTACGTGCTTATTTGATGTGAATTTGGCACAGTATGATAGATTCCAAAAATAGCAAGTTCCTCATTTGGATGGACATTTCATTCCCTCTTGGAGTTTTTGACATAAAGTTTGAGTGTTATGACTATATTCCTTGAAGATGTTAAGAGCCAGGCTCCTTCTCATTTCACGAGTTGATACGTCTTTGTTGTTGCCTTTCACTATTTGATCCACAATAACCTCATTTCTAGGTCTAACTTTTACTATCAAGGAAAGAAAAAAGAGAAAGAGAGAACTAAATTTCTTTTCTTATGGGTACAACCTAAAGATGGCAAAATCTCTTCCAGTTAACTATCAATGGCCAGACCTATGTACATTACCTTAAAACATTCCAAATGCATCTGGAAATTTTTATTCAGGATGAAAATTAGATCCGATAAAAAGGAATATCATTGTAGAACAGAGAAAACTATTCAAGGAAAACTATCAGTCATGTGCTGTGGTCTTTCAATCTCCTTGCACGTTGATTCAGAACCTGAATCTTGACTCTTAAAATAGACATAGAGAAGTGGTAAATAACACATCTTCAGCACTAAAGTTAATTAACATAGTGCAGGAATAGTTCCTATTTCAGCAGAAAACATTAATCCAGCCAAGTGCCCACACTCCACGATTCTGCAGGAACCAATTAATTATTCAATGTAGTTGTTCTTCCTAAGAAATTTATCCATCTAGTTAGAAAGAAGCTGCATCTAATGGAAGGTTTACTCAGTATTTCACACCGAGGTCTTCAAATCACCTTCCTCAGAATCATCTAAAATACTTAATAATATTTCAGAATTGTGAGAATAGCCTAGAGAATGCGAATGAGAATTTTTGCCCATATGATCCATGAACCTGCATTTTAAAATTGCTCATTAGGAGGATCTTATGCACAGCAAAGCTTTAAACTGATTGTAGAGATAGAGGGAGCAATAAGTATTTATGAATTGTTTTAGATTCTGACTTAACATATCCTCCCACTGATAACATTCTATGAAAATATCTGCAGGTTGATATCTTTTTCTATGGCAGTTAACCCTTGTCACATGTTAGAGGTCAACTGTTACAGGAGAAAGTTATTCAAGTACAGAATTATCAAAACTAGATAGATTGTCACAGTTATTTTCTTATCCAATCTGCACAGTCTTAGAAATAGTAAGCAAAACACATTGTTCCTACTTATTAGATAATTAAACTAAATTGACACTCAGAGCAGTCAAGAAACGTTCTGTCACACAGCTCCTAAAAGATAGATATGAGATGTAGATCTTTAGCTGACCTGGGCCCTGTGCTCTTCTTAATCTACTTGGAATTGTCACCCACATACTGAGTGTGAGAGTATCTCCTTCAGCATTCACAGCTTCAGCTTGCTCACCTCTGACCGGTGAGGGTGTTCTCTATAGTATCTCTCTTCTTGGTACCTGCAGTTTATATCAACCAGTGGTCTACTTAGCAATTTTATGTGAGGCAAATGATATCTGAATCAAAGGGTTATCCTGAGTGAAGGGGGAAGTAAGTGATACTTAGTGGCTGCTCGAAGTCCTGAGGTAGGCTTTTCATTTGATGCTGTGATACACATAGACTTCAGAAAACAAAGTTTTAAAATTGACGATTTTGATTTAACTTATGCTGGACTTATGACATACAAATGATCTATGATCCTGTGTTTGCTTTCATTTTCTTCTAAATATTTTCAAAGTTTGAAAAATGTGTAGCCTATATGGAATTCAGAATAGGTACAGTATTTTGATATCAGTATCTTTTCCCTTTCAAAATTCTGAAAACTCTCAACTTGAGGAAACATTTTGCTCACATTCGATTTTTCTTCCTGTATGTTTACCATGACTTGTGTCTGCTGACTAGCACTGGGACTTGAATGCATAAGAGTCTTTGAATGAACTGTCATCACATCTGTCTTAATTGCATTTCCATCTGCTCATGCAGTGTGCACCTGTATTTGGCTGATTAGATAAGAACAAGAGGAAATTTTCTTAATGCCATTCTTCTTACAAAATCCAGCCTTATCATTTTTATGTGATAGAGTATTATAAAGGAAAAATATGCAACAAGATTCACAAGATGCATGATCTAGTCTTGGGTCTTCCATTTACAAGCTGTCATCATGGATATATCTGGGCTGTAACATTTCTAAACCTTGGTTTCTCTATCTATAGTGAATGCCTCTTTATCACTGTGAGAATAAAAGAAAACAATGAATGTGCAATGCCTTGTAAATACAAAGATGTGCAATTTTGCATGAGTCATATATTCACACGATACTGATAGTGAACTGTTACCTACAACTCACAGAGTGCAGGATTTTCCTCAAAATATTAGGAGTATTGGTTGCTTAAACACAGATTCCAATGTACTGTTATTGCTTCCATATGCTTTAACTGCTTTGCATTTTGGTAAGTTTAAAATAGGGGATAAAAATATTCAGGATGAAAGGACTATTGAAGAATTTATAGATAATTAACATCTTAAATATGCTTTTTAATCCTCCCAAATGTCTTAATCCCCTTGAATGGTTTAATAGCTGCACTACTGAGTTGCTACAAGGAGGGCAGAAAACAAAGTGCTGAGATTAGGAAGTACAACTGAGACTACAGCAAATGGAGCAAGCAAATACAGCATGAAATTGTTCCAGATGGATATAAGTACCCATAATTGGCAGAAAACATTGTGCAGTGCACATTAGATGGAACAAACCTCCTTCAAAATGCTATTGAATAAGACTAGCAGTAGTATATAAGGTGAATTTTTACTAATTAGTAAAGCCTGAGAAAAATCTACAAATGTAACTGTTTCTATGGCTCTACAAAGAATGATTTGAGGAAGAATATGTCTGAAACATAAAAGGAAATCAGAACAATCTGCACAATACACTTACCAGAATGGAAGGAAGTGGAGGATGGGGAAAGACTGAGATAGGAAGTCAGGCAGTGAGGAGAAGCACAGTGTGGCAGGGAAATAAGAAAAGAAGGAGAATCATACAAGATCAGACTCACATGGAACTAACAGCTTCCACAGATTTCTTAACCATTTGGATTAGAAATGAAAAAAAATCTTATGAGGACATCACCATGTAACATTATATATTGAGGAAATTACTTTCTAAAGTAATTGTGCGAACATTGCATATAAAATTCACCCCAAAAATGTGAGCCAGTAATTCCCAAAGAACTCTTTACATTCAATTTGTAAAATCTTGAATTTATTTTTTCCAAAAGGGCTAATGTTTGGTGTAGTGGATAAAGTTGCTGCCTGCTATGCTTACATCCCATATGGGCATCAATCTGAGTCCTGGTTGTTCCACTTGGGACTCAACTCTCTGCTATGTGTCTGGGAAAGCAATTGAAGATGGTCTAAGTCCTTGGGCCCCTGCCACCCATTTGGGAGACCCAGAGGATGTTCCTGGCTCCTGAGTTTAGTGAGGGTCAGCTCTGGCCTTCACAGCCATTTGTGGAGTGAATCTGGATGGATAATTCTCTCTTTCTCTCTCTTTTTTTTTCTCTTTCTCTCTCCCTCTCTCTCTGTAACTCTGCCTTTCAAATAAATAAAAAAAAAGTTTTTTTCCAAATACTATTCAACATTTCATAATGTATATTCTAAGATTAACTGGCTCTGTGGAACAGTAGCAGTAATAACAATACAACCAATTCTGTGATTAAATTAATTTGAGAGTGTTGGTTCTTCGTTAAAAGACATCCTAAACCTGATTTCAGAGGCATGTTAGAAGTTGCAGCCCTTAAAGTGGGACACCTTGTCCTTTGAAAAGCCTGTATGGCAATTAAATCAAGATTAATATGCTCAGAATGGATAATTTATAGCAACAACAAAAATTGGAGAATGAGTGGTCTGTTTCCAGTCTGACTACTATGCTCCTGATTTGAGCTCCCTGCTAATGTGCACCCTGAAAAGCAACAGATAAGGGCTTGTCTTTGATTGGTTCCCTTGAAATCACAAATGGAACCTGCATTGAGTTCCTTATTCCTCTCTATGGCACCTGGTCAAGCATAGCTGTTTTGGGCATTTGAGGAGTGAACCAGTGGATAGGAGATTCTGTCTCTCTCTCTCTCTCTCTCTCTCCCTCCCTTTCTCTCTCTCTTTCTTTCTCCTCTGTCTCTATCTCTCTCATTTCTGTCCCTCTGTCTTTCAAATAAATAAATACATCTTTAAGAACAAAGATTTTGGGACCAGTGCTATGGCATAGTGTGTAAAGCCTCTGCCTGTAGTGCCCAGCATCCCATATTGGCACCATGTTCGAGTCCCGGCTGCTCCACTTCTGATCTAGCTCTCCGCTATGGCCTGGGAAAACAGTGGAAGATGGCCCAAGTCCTTGGGCCCCTGCACTCATGTAAAAAGACCTGGAGGAAGCTCCTGGCTCCTGGCTTCAGATCAGTGCAGTTCTGGCTATTGCAGCCAACTGGGGAGTGAACCAGTGCATGGAAGACCTCTCTCTCAGTCTCTCCTCCTCTCTCTGTGTAACTCTTTTCAAATAAATAATTAAATCTTAAAAAAAGAAGAAAGATTTCATGGCATATAATGTTAATGAATTCTACAAAATATCCACTGACCATTAAAAGTTTTGTTAGAAAAGGGTACAGTTGGTTGGCTTGGCTTTGCAATTGTACAAGAGGACAAATATAATAACACAACTGGTAGCTAGCAGAAGACTAGGGCTTTAACACAGGCTAGCACTACTATATGTTGAAATTAACAAGTTGATAGATAGAAGTTCATTTTTCAGACTTTTTTAGTCCCTGTTAGCCTTCTTAGCTAAGTTTCAAACTTTTCTCAATTTCATCACTGTGTCCGTGGGTTGGGGAGTTCAGGGAGGAGAAAGAGATAAATCAGGTAGGATTGGGGGAAAAGAAAGGATGTGTGCTATGCTTAGGTTAGGCAAAGTTAAAACAGTGTGTTTGTTCACTTAAGCATAAAAAGAGGGGAGAACTTCAGCTTTCTATGGCATATCAATAAAAAACTATGCAATTTAAATCACTCTAATTTCTTTGTTCCTGCCCAATGCATATATAAGTTAACCCTCTGCAACTAAACTGTTGTTTCATTATTTTCATCAGTATCTGTCAGGTAGAGTATTTTGAATCCTACATTTCTTCAAATCACCCAACTGCAGTCAAAACTCCCAAAGGATGATGTTGTCACAGACTGGAAAATCTCTTCCATTTGTGAAGCCAGTAAATTCCAAAGACGCCTGACAAAGAAGCAAAAAATATAGAGCCAAAACAATGATACTTGGTACATGGGAAAATTCTTGGATAGCTGCCTGCTTTTACAAGCAATTGCCATGAGAGTTATGAAGAGTGAGAGCATGTCACATAGGTCATAGAAAAATAACAGAAGGGGCCACTATTGTGTTTTAGCATGTTACTCCACCACTTACAGTGCTGGCATCCCATATGGGGGCCAGCTTAAGTCCCAGCTCCACCACTTCCTGTCTAGCTCCCTGCTATCATGTCTGGGAAAGCAGCGGAAGATGGCCCAACTGCTAGAGAACATCTACCCATGTGAGAGTTCCAGACAGGCTCCTAGTTCTTGGCTTCTGCCTGGAAAACCCTGACCATTGTGGCCATTTGGGCAGTGAACTACCAGATGGAAGATCTCTTTCTCTGTGTTTTTCTCTCCCTCTCTGTCTCTCTGTGACTCTACCTTTCAAATAAATAAAATAAACATTTAAAAAATAATAATAACAGGAGGATTTTAAGTTCCCATGCTAATTTGTGTTAGACAGAGAGAGAGAGAGTAAGAAAGAGAGAGAGAGAGAGAGATGCAAGGAGGTTTAGGTATGTATGTAACCACATCTAAACTAAATTTAAGCTGCAGCAGCAAGGATAGGTGAACTGTTGTACAAGAACAATAGAAGCAGAGGTGAGACTGATATCAAAACTCGAATGAAGGGAGGGAGAAAAACAAAGAGAAGGAAGCAATTCCAAAGAAATTAAGGGTATGACTAAAAGCTGAAAATGGAATTAAAAGATAAGTTTATTTTGGTGCAAAGCATTTTCAAATCCATGTCTATTTTTTCATAATATTTATTATCTATGAATATCTGAATATTCATATGTGCATAGATTTCAAAATTTTCTTATAATAAAATAAACATCTTTTAATTGCCTTTTCTATGAACCGTTTAAAGCACACTTGTTTTGCTGAAATACTGCCACAGGGCACAACTGGCAAAACTTAAGAATAACTGTTGACCCAGTGCATCATACAAGTGAACATCCTACTTGGTGTGTCCCTGGGGACTCCAATTCTCTTTTTTTTTTTTTTTTTTTTTTTTTTTTTTTTTTTTGACAGGCAGAGTGGACAGTGAGAGAGAGAGACAGAGAGAAAGGTCTTCCTTTGCCGTTGGTTCACCCTCCAATGGCCGCCGCTGCAGCCGGCGCACCGCGCTGATCCGATGGCAGGAGCCAGGATCCAGGTGCTTTTCCTGGTCTCCCATGGGGTGCAGGGCCCAAGCACCTGGGCCATCCTCCACTGCACTCCCTGGCCATAGCAGAGAGCTGGCCTGGAAGAGGGGCAACCGGGACAGAATCCGGCGCCCTGACCGGGACTAGAACCCGGTGTGCCGGCGCCGCAAGGTGGAGGATTAGCCTATTGAGTCACGGCGCCGGCTTGGGGACTCCAATTCTTAGTTCTTACTCTGAAGTCTTGTCTTAGCACAAGATGAGGATGCAATGGTTACTCTGGGCTCTTAAATCAATCCTTCTTTCATTTTGTGGAAATGTATTTTTTTTTAATTTTTTTTATTTATTTTTTGACAGGCAGAGTTAGACAGTGAGAGAAAGAGACAGAGAGAAAGGTTTTCCTTTTGTTGGTTCACCCTCCAAATGGCTGCTACGGCCAGCACGCTGCACCTATCTGAAGCCAGGAACTGGGTACTTCCTCTTGGTCTCCCATGCGGGTGCAGTGCCCAAACATTTAGGCCATCCTCCACTGCCTTCCCGGGGCCACAACAGAGAGCTGGACTGGAAGAGGAGCAACCAGGACAGAACTGGCACCCCAACTGGTACTAGAACCTGGAGTGCCGGCACCGCAGGCGGAAGATTAGCCTAGTGAGCCGCGGCGCCGGCTGGAAATGTATTATTAATATTTCTTATTAAGGAAAAAGAAGAAAGCCATATAGCCCATAATTTATATTCTGCCACTGAATTAGGCTGCCTGCTAACTCTTCTAAAGGTCTTTTGATGTTAAGTCATATTACTCAGCTTTTACCAGTGAACTGTCTTCCTGGAGAGCAGGCGTTAAGGTAGGAAATAACACCCTTCGCATTTCCTGCAAACCACAACATGGCTTTAGTTTATCTTCAGACTCACCACGGTGGCAGTCTTCTTTTCTGATCCCTCTGAGCATTTCTCAGGCCCTGTGTTCATATTTATGCCAGCTCCGCACATTCCACAGTTCTAACTGAAATGTCATTAAATTTACATAGCTACTAATCATGTCACCAGCCCGGTGAAGCCTTCTGGGACTTCTGAAGACTCAAATAACCTTCTTAATTTTATAAAGTTACCTATTACATTTGTTGACACATGTGGCTCCCCCACTGTACTCCCTTGAGTGTTATGGTGGGATCATAGTTTAACTTAAATAAAAAATCTTAAATTCCTACCTTGAGCCAAACTACTATGTTAGCTGTGTGAAGTGAAGTAGGATGTGGAATGGCAGTTGTGGAGGTAGAATCTGTGCCTCTGGAAAATGAATATATATAATCAAATGTGATAATTTCTATAAAAACATCTGTATGCATAGCAAGTGTTTTAGGACATAGAATAATTCATTCTGTCTAACTAAAATTCTTCTTGCTGTTGATCTTAATGAGCTTTGAATTATAATAGTATGTATAGATATTGTCACATATGCAATTCACATTAAATAAATTTGTATGCTCTTCTCTTGCTGATCTGTATTTCCTTACGGGTTCTCCAAATGGATTTAGAGATGCATAAAGAAGATAAGTATATCTTTCCCCACTCTCACTAGTTAGCTGTCTTAAAGTGAATGTAGAGGAAAATTTCTCAGCATGTTGTAACAAAATCCAGGAATGTAATGAAGTGCAGCTCTTAAATTGTTTATATTGTTTTATATCACCCAAGAACCCTGTGTTTCAAAATGGAAGTGGGATTTGCCAGAGATCTAAGACCAAATATAGAAATAAAGATATTGGCCTGAGGCTATCTTGGAAGGTTTTGTTTATTCCTTGTATTTGTTGCTACTGCTGTAGGTTGTTTATTGCCTTCCTTCTAGTAACTTTAGCTCAGTCTCCCTCAAACTACACCTTGTCTGGCTTTTCATAGGCACATCCTTCCATTCTCAGGATTTTATTGTTCATAGACTTATTCCATTCAGAAGGCAAGAGTGAAGCAATATTTTCTGTCTCTAAATGGACCATTAAAATTCTTTGCACTTGGCAACACCTCTTTTATTTTTCCAAATGCTTCTACTAGGGCAATCAACACAGATAGATACAGAGAAAGTAATATTATTTTACATTTCATTTTCTCTAGGTGTGATGATAGTGACTGTTTAAAAACTTTCTCCCAGTGAAAAAGAATTACTTGGTTGAAGTAAGTTACTTGGGTTGCCTTGGAAACCATTGCCCTGTCTGCAAAGAATAGTTTTATCTTTAAAGAGTGATAGCATCTCCAATATAGTAGTTATAATTTATTGAGAAAAAGAAGTAAAAAAGAAAAATAATTACATTTTCCATTCTAGGGAAGGAACAAGGCTTAGATGGCAAAATTCAGCTTCAGAAAGACAAGAAAATGAAGCTTTTTTGAAAGATCGACTCCTGAGAGTATACTCAACAATTATCTCTAAAGAAGGAGTCCTCAGAGAATATGCAGAAGCCAATTTAGATACAGGATATGTGGAACATTGTGCTTCTTTCTGTGAACTGAGTCAGTGAATGCCAAAGGAACACTGGCAAGTGTGATGAACGTAATAAACCGTATATTAGGGGAAAAGAAATATGCCTACATGCAAATAAGAATCTGCATATAATTTACCAACCTGTAAAGACTACCTGAATCCCATGCATGAAGACTAGACTCACACAATATTTGAACTAGGGTACATTCTAATAACACCAGACATAGGATTATTGAGTCTAAACAAGGTTATATGAAACCTGTTAAATTTATAGCATAAAAGATGTAAGACAGGAAGAGAGAAAGAATTAGGGGTAGAGGAGCTTGAGAGAATGCTAAATGAGTTATTTTGATTAACTATTTATTTGAGAGGAAGGGGAGGTGGAGAGAGAGGGAGAGAGAGGGGGGGTGTAGGGAGGCACAAAGTTCCCAGAGAAACAGAGTTCTCATCGTCTGATTCACCTCCCAAATGCAAAGAAACTGAGAACACAATTCAGGTATCCCACGTGGATGAACTCAACTACTGGAAACATCGCCTCCTGCCTCTGAGGATATGCTTCAGCAGGAAGCTGCAGTCAAGAGCACAGCCAGGACTCAAATCTCCACTCCTATGCGGGACGGGGGCATCCCAATCAGCATTTTAACTGGTAGGCCACACCTGAGCCATGACTTTTTAAAACTTGTATACTAAATGCATTTAGAAGCATTCATCCTGTGGATGCCCCTCATGACAGTAAATAACTGTAGTTAACCTTTTTCATGGGCTCACCCTTCTCTAGGTACCTTCCAAGTATTTTACACTGAGGCATAAAAACAAATGTAACTCAACCTCAATATTAAGCTGGAAGAAACCTTGTCAGGATTTCAACCAAGAGAACGTGACAGAGAAACCAAGATGTCATGGTAATGTAAATCTATAAATAAATTAAATAGAAAACTAAAGTTATTTATCTATTTAAGAAAATTTTAATTGAATGCCTACAGTGTGTCAGAAAATACACTCAATACTTGAGAAAACTATATATGGAAATTTTTCTGAATCTTACATTATGGCGGGTAAAGGAATGGGGTATTTGGACTATGAACAATGAAAAAATATAAAAATTGACTTGCAAGATTTTTAATGCCACTGAAGTAAACAAACAAGAGGTATAGGTACTAAATTATTTCCAGAGAGAGCTGCCTGCTTAGCATGGTCAGAGAAAGCATTTCAAAGGAATCAATACTGGGGACAGAAAGCATGAGAATCTGTGTGGCAGAGAGCATCCTAGGCAGAGAAATCATCATGTCATGGAAAATAACTTTTTTTGGTTAAAGAATTGTAGTAAGACAGTTGCACCTTATGAAATGGACTAGATCACAAAGATATTTACAGACCATTATTAGGTGGTTCAGAGCTATGTTTTGAGTGCAATGGTAAATCACTGGAGGGGATTGTACTATGAAGAGGTTATTCTGAAAAGTCTGTAAAGAATAGTTTAGAAGATATAAGCATTGAAATGCTCTTTCACACTGTTAACCACAGTGAAATTTAGCTCAGTTCTAGTTTAGAAATGTTTGCCAAATGCATTCAATAGTTTTTACATTTTTAAAGCAGTATGGTTGTTTTGAGAAACAAGTGATTGGAGAGTCTTACATGACAAGGATGTGACTAGCACCAGTTCATGACTATTTATGAGACTTGAACAAGCCAACAAACACTTTATTTCATTTTTTGGTTTGTAATATTGGTACTATATTTACATTATTTATTAAATTAATTCAGCAAATACATATAGTACATACCATAAGCATGAACCTATGCTGTAAATTCCAGAGAAAAGATGTAAATGTATATATCCTCACCCCAAAGAACCTCAGTCTGGAGAGAGAATATTTATGGAAGCATTTAATTTACTATATGTTAAATTTGTTCCAACATTGGTGTTTCAAAAAGCAATAGCCACAGAAGAGATTCAACACAGCCGGAGGGAAACCAGTAGGCACCACTTGATCAAGCAGATGTTATTCTACATAAGATTCATAGGAACAGATGACATTTTCCAAAGGAAAAAAAAAAAAAGAATTAAATGATATCTCAAACAGATTAACTACCTAATCCAAGTCACTTCTTCCTAAATTATTATGGCACATTTTGGAATTTCGAATTACAGTGGTTGTAAGCGGTGGTGATGTAGGAGATGACAATAGAATGATAATGGTGAGATTGATAAAGGCCATACAAGTCAGCAAAGAAACTCAGATTAAGACCTGCGGAAAATAAAGTTTTACAACTTCTTCCTAAACTATTTCATATAATTATAATTCCCATAAATGGGAATTTCCTTACAATATGATTTTTTCTAGAATGCAGAAGTATAATAGATTCTTGTAGCATTTAGCATATTTTGTGCCCAGTAACTTATAGGACCTTTCTTATTTATTTTGGTCTAAGGCTGTATTTTTTACTGAAGCAGGCACCACATACTGAGATGACTGATTTTAAGTGTAATATTTAATGGGTTTTCATAAACCTTATACTCTTGTAACCAATAGAAATTTTGAAAACAGAATATTAACAGCAATCTAAAGTCTATCTATGCTCTCATAATGTCACAAAATAAGTTTTATATTGACTTGCAATGGCAGAGTGTAATAGGGCCTAATTGTGATATTATATAAATTGAGTCATACAATTGTCATTGTTAACCAAAAATGTACTTGTGAGATTCATCCCTGATGTTATGCATAATAAATGTTTATGTGAACTTAGAAAACATTACGTTTTATCCTCTTGTTAAATATTTTGAATATTTTGGTATATATCATATTAAAATAATTTTTTTGAAAAAAAGCCATTGTATTAATTTTTTTTAATTTTTTGACAGGCAGTGTGGACAGTGAGAGAGAGAGAGAGAAAGAAAGGTCTTCCTTTGCCGTTGCTTCACCCTCCAATGGCTGCCGAGGCTGGTGCGCTGTGGCCGGCGCACCGTGCTGTTCCAATGGCAGGAGCCAGGTGCTTCTCCTGGTCTCCCATGGGGTGCAGGGCACAAGCACTTGGGCCATCCTCCACTGCACTCCCGGGCCACAGCAGAGAGCTGGCCTGGAAGAGGGGCAACCGGGACAGAATCCAGCGCCCCGACCGGGACTAGAACCCGGGATGCCGGCGCTGCAAGTCGGAGGATTAGCCTAGTGAGCCGTGGCGCCGGCCACCATTGTATTAATTTTATCTGTTGTGTATCATCATATTAAATTTGTTAATATTTTGTCTAATATTTTTCTCTGTATTAAAGATCTGTCTATAATTGTCTTCTTTTGAAATGTCTTTCTCAAGTTTTATAGTAAAGTTATGCTAGCTCAAATAAAAAAAGTAAGAATGTTTTGTATTTCCATAATTTCTTTTCCTGTTATTTGGACAAAGCAGTGTAGTCAGTATGAATAATGATATCAGAATCAAATGTACAGTTATATGGTTTTAAGCCAAAGAGAAAGCAGTAAAGCTGCATACTAATAAGGCAGAGGTGGAAGAAGCAGAGGTTGCATATATTGACAGCATGCAAGAGGAATTCAAAAAGTTGGTGGAAAAATGAAATTGAAAGATTGTACCAATCTTTTTTTTTCTTTCTTTCTTTTTTTTTTTTTTTTTTTTTTTTTTTTTTTTTTTTTTTTGCTATTTAAAAAGCCTTCTCATGTACATAATAGCTCTATCTCTATTTACTGAGACAGTCTGGAGGCAAGGGAGTCCAGGAGCAAGGAGCACAATGAGACCCAAAATACTATCTTCTAAAATGACTGATTGCAGGTTAAATCAGAAAATACTCAAGGTGATCAAAAAGTATCTTATATGCTGGACAATAAAGAGTATTCACTCTAAGTATGATGACAACAGGAACAGAAAAATTAGTTTATATGAGCTTTCTCTTGCAATTTGTGGAAGAACTTAAGTATTGAAATTAACAGTGACTGTACTAATAATACATTGATTGAAATGTGAACCCAAGAGGTTATACAAATATAAATGAGCTGGGCAAATAAAGGTCTTTCTTATAAACAAGATATAATGAAAATTTAAATAATTAACCTTTTGCAATAGTTATGGTAGTGACAGAGTCAGGCTGCAGTCATCTATGGTTGCTATGGTTGCAAGATTAGAATAATTCTCCTGCAAGTAATTATCAATTTTTTTTATTTGACAGGCAGAGTTAGACAGTGAGAGAGAGACAGAGAGAAAGGTCTTCTGCCCATTGGTTCACCCCACAAATGGCAGCCACAGCTGGCGCGCAACGCCAACCCGAAGCCAGGAGCCATGTGCTTCCTCCATTCCCCCATGGGGGTGCAGGTGCCCAAGCACTTGAGCCATCTTCCACTGCCTTCCCGGCCACAGCAAAGAGCTGGACTGGAAGAGGCGCAACCGGGACTAGAACCTGGTGCCCATATGGGATGCCCGTGCTTCAGGCAGAGGATTAACCAAGTGAGCCACAGTGCCGGCCTGCAAGTAATTCTCGATTATGTAGAAGAGTAGTGATTGCTGATGGAAAAACAACATGACCAGGCAATCATTGTCTAGAACACCAACGATAGGAAAAGCATCCTCAGTGCCTCTAGTAAATAGTACTTCATCAGTTCAGTCATATTCTTGACGAACATGCATAGCCGGAGCATGAACATGAGAAAACTTAGAAAGACAGGGTTAGTACATAATATCCAGAATGAAAGGTCTGCATCTTTCAAAAATGTTGGAAACAGAAAAGACTGAGAAAACTAAGGAATCATTCAATGTTGAAGAAAACTAAGAGAGATGGCAATGAAGTATGGTTTGGACTGGATCCAGAACCAGAAAGAAAAGAGATACTGTTAGTACAGATATCAAACAATGAAAGGAGTCTCAAATTAGAGGCATTTATTTATTAATGTTGATTTCATAATTTGAATAATTGTAATGACTATATAGAAAAGCAAGGGAGACAAACAGAATTGCAATAAGCTACTAAAAAAGAAATGTATGATCTAAGATCTAAGACAGGAACAGAAAGTGTCTGCTTTTGAAGACTGAGGAGTGTTTAATCATTTTTCTGTTCTCTGGGAAAGTTTATGCATGAATGACCATTTACCAAATCCACAAGAATCTGTGCGAATATTTCAACTACAGATTCATTATACTGAATAGATATTTGTTTTTAAAATATTTTCTACTGGGGCCAGTGCTGTGCTGTAGTTGGTTAAAGTCTCAGGCTACAGTGCTGGTTCAAGTCCTGGCTGTTCCACTTCTGATCTAGCTCCCTGATAGCCTGGGAAAGCAATGGAGAATGGCGCAAACCCTTAGGCTCCTACATGGGAGGAATCTCCTGGCTCCTGATTCCGTATCAGCTCAGCTCTGTCCATTGCAGCCATTTGGGGGTGAACCAATGGATGGACGACCTCTCTCTGCATGTCTCTACCTCTCTCTGTAATTCTGTCTTTCAAATAAAATAAATCGTAAAAGTTTTTTTTTTCTATTTTTTCACTTTTGCTGGCTTTGGTGTCTTTCTTTTTTGCAAGAATTTTCCAATTTCATTTTAAAAATTGAATACCTAAACATACATTTATTCATAATATTCACACATTTTCCATCACTGCTCTTGAAAATTTGTTCTCTTTCTATGTTTTAACCATAATTTTCTCTATTGTGGATTTCCTTGTTTCAAAACCACTCTTAGTTCCATCCCGTACTATTTTATTCTATTTTGGATATTTCATTAGCTCTTATACACCTATCTTCTGAAAATGGAATCTCAGATGAGCAGTATGCATTAAAGGCTGTTCATTTTCCTCTAAAGAACATTTTATCTGAATTTTTTTATTTTAATAACGAGTTCTTATGATAATCATATGAGTAATATACCATTATAGTATCCACCCTCCTTAACATTAACTGATATTTTTTCTTAAACTGAGTAAGCCCTTTTGTGCATTGTTAAGTAAAAGTCATGATGATACGGATTCTTGCATTGTGTCTGATTTGAATAGATGATTCTAATATCACACCATAAATAAATAAACATATATATGTATCAGTAGAAATGCTTTAGTATCAAATAAATTGCCTTCTAATCCTGTTTTTTTTTTCTTCTCTATCATAAATGTGTTCTTAATCTAGCAAATATATTCTGTATCTTATGGTAAGATTGCATGGTTTGGGCTGGCATTGTGATGTAATGGGTTAAGCCCGCACGTACAAAGCCGGCATCTCAGATGGGTACCGGTTTGAGTCCTGGCTGCTCCACTTCTCCACTTCTGATCCAGCTCCCTGTTAATGTGCTTGGTATGGCAGTGGAATGTGGCCCAAGTCCTTGGATCCCGTCACTCATGTAAGAGATCTCAAAGAAGCTCCTGACTTTTTTTCTAATTAGCTCCAGCTATTGCAGCCATTTGAAGAGTGAACCAGTGGATGCAAGACCTTTATCTCCAACTCTCCCTCTCTCTGTCCATAATTCTATCTCTCAAATAAATAAATAAAATCTTTTTAAAAATTCCCTAACATACTCTCTTAAAATGCTATATGAAGGCTGGCACCACGGCTCACTAGGCTAATCCACCACCTGTGGCACTGGCACCCTGGGTTCTAGTCCCGGTTGGGACGCCAGATTCTGCCCCGGTTGCATCTTTTCCAGTCCAGCTTTCTGCTGTGGCCCGGGAAGGCGGTGGAGGATGGCCCAAGTGCTTGGGCCCTGCACCTGCATGGGAGACCAGGAGGAAGCACCTGGCTCCTGGCTTCGGATTGACGCAGCGCACCGGCTGTAGCAGCCATTTGGGGGGGGGGGGTGAATCAACCAAAGGAAGAGCTTTCTCTCCGTCTCTCTCTCTCACTGTCTAACTCTGCCTGTGAAAAAAAATGCTATATGAAAGGAGTTTGAAATAGAAAATAAATACACAGTTATACTCCTTAATTTAATAACTTGGAGAAAAAATTACATTTTTCCCTGTTTACAGATGACATGATTTTGCTTATAGGGGAGCCAAAAGTCTCCACTAAGAGACTACTGGAACTCATAAGAGAGTTTGGCAAAGTGGTAAACTATAAAATTAACACGCAAAAAATCAATAGCATTTATGTATACAAGCAATGTCATAGTTAAGAAAGAGCCCAGTTCCATTCACAAAAGCTACGAAAAAATTAGACTTTAGGAAACATTTAATCAAGGACAAGAAAGATCTCCACAATGAAAATTACAAAACATTAAGGAAAGAGATATAACACACACACATACACACACACACAAAGGAAAAATCTTCCATGCTCATGCATGGGGAAAATTAATATCATCAAAATATCCCTCCTATCAAAAACAATTTACAGAGTCAATATGATCCTAGTCAACATATGAAGGACATTCATCTCAGATCTAGAAAAAAAAGACCCTAAAACTCATATGTACTCACAAAGTCCACAAATAGTTAAAGCAACCTGAAACATTTCAAAACAAAGCTGGAGACCTCACAAAACCATATTTCAAGAAAAAAATTATTCAAGAAAAATTATAAGGAAGTTATAAATAAAACAGTATGGTACCACCACAAAAATAGATATGTAAAACAACAAAACAGATTAAAAACCCCAGATATTAATCCACGTATCTGCATTCAACTAATATTTGACAAAAGATCTAAAAGGACTCCCTAGAGAAAGGACAGTGTCTTCAACCAGTAATGTTGGAAAAATTGGATTTTCACATGCAGAAGTATGAAACAAGACTGTACTTTACATCCTATATAAAAACCAACTCACAGTGAATGGATGAAAGTTCTAAATCTAAGACCCAATACCGTCATATTATGTGAGGAAAAATAGGATAACCAGAAACACAGGCTATAAAAGCAAAAATAGACAAAAGAGATTATGTTAAGCTAAGAAGCATATGCACAATGAAGAAAACAGTCAACAAATTGGAAAGGCAACTGACAGAAAGGGAGAAAATATTTGTAAATTATGTATCTGATAAAGGATTAATATCCAACATATATAAGGAATTAAAAGAAGCAACAACAAAAAAAGCAGTCCACTTAAGAAATGGGCTAAGGATATGAACAGGCATTTTTCAAAGGATGAAATATAAATTACCAACAGACACATGAAAGGATTTTCAGGATCACCAGCCATCAGGGAAATTCAAATGAAAACCACAGCAATGTTTCATCTCACCTCAGTTAGAATGGTTATTATCTAAAAATCGAAAATATTTTGAAAGGCAGATTTACAGACAGAGAGAGGGAGTGAGGGAGAGAGAGAGAGAAGGAGAGAGAGAGAGAGAGAGAGTATCTTCCATCTTATGGATAAGTGCATTAAAAGAAAGAGAATTAAAAGAACTTGGCAAATATAGAATTCAAAATTCTATCTTTGTCTTCAAGACATGAATATCTTCAATGTGAAAGAAAATACTGTGATTTCAGGAAATGGACTTTCCTATATGAAACATTAATTTCCCACAAAGCACATTTTAATATGTGGAGCACTCAGTCATCCTAATACATTTTATCTGTAATAATCATTACCTCAGAATACTCAACTTTTTTTCTCATCCCATATATTTTTGATTAATTATAGCAATTTTTAACAGCTTTCTCAAGAATCAGTCAACCTAAGAATAAAAATTTGAAGATACATACATGGATTCTATTTGTTAAGAGACCTTAGACACCATCCAAAACATCTTGTCCAAATGTACTTAGAAATTCCTATGCCATATAATTTCATACATCAATCTTTCTTAATATGGATTAATAAGACAATTAATTGGAATGCTGTATATTTATACCTATCACAAACTACAAAACATGATAAATATCATTCAGAACTACCACAGATCTTTTAGCATATGTCAGAAATGGCTAAGAACAGGAAGAAAAGGATAGATTACACAGGAAACCTACATCGGATGGATGTTGAAGAACTTAAATTCTACCCACCATATTAACAGTTTGAACATTTTCCATATTTGGTGGGTTTTTGCTTTTCTTGTTTTTGTCATTTTGTTCAGCATTCCATGTCGGTGTGGCTGCATATTTTCACTCAAATGAATGTCTATTAAAATATTCAAGAAAATTCCACCTATGATGAACAGTTTTTTTGCATCATTATTACCTAAATAATATAGCATAAGAAGTAATTACATGGCATTTACACCGTATTAGGAATAAGTAATCTAGAAATGATTTAGAGTATCAGGATGGTATGGATAAGTATGTGCTAATACTATGCTATTATATATGAGAGGCTTAAAAAACCACAGATTTTGGTATCTGCAGGAAGCTGGAATCAATTACCTATGAGATATTTAGAGACAACTTTTTTTTTATTGTACGGTTTTGTAGGGTGGAGTGTGATACTTCAAGACACTTACACAACTTGTAGCAAGTATGGTTAAATTATTTAAGGACTGGCATTGTGGCATAGCAGATAGAGTTGCCACCTTCAGCACCAGCATCCCATCTGGGCACTGGTTCAAGGTCCTGCTCCTCTGCTTTGATCCAGCTACCTGCTAATACACCTAGGAAATCAGTGGAAGATGGCCCAAGTGCTTGGACTCCTGCACTCATGTGGGAGACCTGGAAAAAGCTCATTCTCCTGGCTTTGGTCTGGCTCAGCCATGGCTGTTGCAGCCATTTGGGGAGTGAACGAGCAGATAGAAAACACCTTTCTCTCTCTCTCCCTTCACCCTCTTTATCTCTCTCTCTCCCTCACTCCCTCTATCTGTCTGTGAATCTGCCTATCAAATAAATAAATGAATCTATAAAAATAAGTTATTTATCTTGAACAATTTAAGAGTTGCCAATATGTTAACAAGGACATTTTCAGTCTTAACACCATCATCAAAATCCCAACATCAGCTCTAACAGTTCTATCATCTAAACTTAAACTGTCAAACGTTTCCTTGTGTCTCAATAAACACATTTTCTTATCAAAATTTCCAGAGCAGAAGTGCATTTTGAATTTGATTGTTGAGATTCTTCAGTCTGCTTCAATCATCTTAAGCTTTTTGGTGGCTTCATGACCTTGATATTTTTGAAGATTGCAAACTTGTTACTTGTAGAACGTCTCATGTCTTGGGCTTTTCTGATATTTCTTCTTGATAAGATTCAAGCTATGTGAACTTTGCAGGGACATTACAAAAGCAACTCTTGTCATTGTTGTATTCTAAGTAATTTGCCTTTTACCTGGCTGCTATAAACTAAATGATGAAAATTTCGATGAGATAGAATTAGGAAGTGGGACCTTCAGAAAATTAAGTCATGGGAGTTGAGTCTTCACTAGCAGAATTAGAGCCCATTCTCTAAAACCAATTCATATAAGAAAAGATACAAGAACTTGATACTTCTCTTAGTTGTCTTAAGTATGTATGCAATGAGAATATAACTATCAGCAAAACAAGAGAGGAGCTCTCAACAAACACTAGATCTGCCAGCACTGTAATCTTGGATTTTCCTGCTTCTAGTAATGTGAGAAATAAATTTTGCCTGTTTAAGACACCCTGTACATTATATCGTGGTATAATAGCCTGAATTGACTAAGGCACTGACGATGTTCTCTACCATAATATTATTCTCCACTATAAAATTGCTCTTTATCCTGTTGTAACTAATAATTATTTAGAGGCAATCTCTTTCAGGACTATGAAAGTATTCCAATTCTCAAGCTTTCCTTTTTTATTTCACGCTTTCTTCCCTTCTGTTTCTTTCACATATGGTTTCACAGTTTCCTGTCCTTTTCAATGGATTACTTTCAATTGTCCTCACTGTCTATTTGCATGCTTGATTTATGCCAGATTAAACCAGTTGCATATCCTCATTGACTTCTGTGTCTATTTCTGTGACCCAATCACAATTTGAGTAATATTTTGTTTTCTATTGCAATAAGATTTTCTATGTGTATCTTATACTTCCCATGATTCAGCACGGAATTTACTGTAAATTATTTCTCCAAATAGATCTTTAGACTGCCATTTCTAAACTGAGATATTGGGTGGACATTGTGGTACAGCTTAATTAAGGACTTTTACAACATCTACATCCCATGTTGGTGTGCCTGGGTTTGAGTCTCACCTCTGATTACAGTCCAGCTTTCTGCTAATTTGCATTCCTGAGAGGCAGGAGGAGATGGCTCAAGTACTTGGGTCCCTGCTGGGAGACTCAGATGAAGTTCCTGGCTTCTGGTTTCATCCTGTCCCAGCCCTGGTTCTTCTATGCATTTGAGTAATGAAATAGTAGATGGAAAAATCTCTTTTTCTCTCTCTCTCTCTTTCTCACTCTCTCCCTCTCTCTCTTCTTCTTCCTCTCTTTTTCTTTCAAATAAATAAATAAAATTTCAAAAAATTAAAAATGAATTCTAGGTGCCAGGGGTACATAGCTATTGAAGTGTTGCTAATCCTGGTCTATTTTTGTGGTTGACTTACAGAATATATGATGTATATTCATAGTTACACACACATATAACCTATTCTTTTAAACACACATGCTATATATGTATGCACATTTACACATGACCAATATTTAATAATAATATAATGCTACAGGTTTTCTCCTTTTTCATCTTTATTAGTTTCCTGTCAAACAGTAAGAAACCTGTCTCCCTATGAAACAGTTGCATGTAATTATTAGAACAATGGTCCTGTATTTCATAATTCTCCCATCCTTGCCATGCCTTTTCAGGAACTCTTTCCTTACTCATCTCCAGAGTCAGCTCTATGATCTTGCTCGTCCTCTTGCCCACAGGCCTCATTCAATGCAGGCTTCAATGCCCTTTCCCTACTTTGAAATAGCCCATTTTGAATTTCTTCCACTTTATCATGTTTGACAGAAAATCAGCTTCACTAAGTGGAAAGACAGCTTTTTTTTTTTTTTTTAAAGGCTACATTTTCAATCTATTATTGTCCCATTAAGTATCACTTGGCATGAACAAGAGACTTCAAACGCTTGAGAATTATTGACAAAATTAAAAACAGTGATCATTTAATGAGTATGTACTCCAGGCTGAACACTGCATTCAAACCCCTGCTGTACATTCCCTAATCCCCATGTGGTCACATCAGATACATTTGTTGCTGTTATTAGGGTTGCCATCATCACTGAACAAAATTCAAGGTGATTGTTTTATCACTAGCTTTGAAAGTGGAACAGTCAGAATTTTCTCCCATTTTTTTTTTTTTTGACTCAAAAGCACATTGGCAGTAATAACTACAACACTGGATGGTGCTTGGCATCTGTATTTCCACCTGGGGGTCAATGAAATCGCATTCAGATCTTTTTTATCTTTCTTCAGAATTTTGAAGTAAATGTTTTATTTGTAAATTCTTGAAATCCCATTGCAATATTTGGTGAACATCAAGAAAGAAGTGAGAGTTATTACAACTTAATCTTTATGGAAAGAAATGAATATCAATAATATAATTGTTAATTCACAGAAATATGCAAAAATATACTATACTTTAAGGAATTTAAGACATTCAAATTGCTAAATCCAAATTATTAATTGCTGTAAGTTCTTTATCATTTTCTGTGATGGCAATAAATATGCAATGAAATGATGTTGAGAAAATGGGATTATGGACAACTTCTGTCAATTTTTTACTCTAATAACTTATTACATAAGCCATTTACAATTCCAGATATTAATTTTCTTTTTTTGTTTTTAAACTTTTATTTAATAAATGCAATTTCCAAAGTACAGCTTTTGGATTACAGTGGCTCCCCCCCACCATAACTTCCCTCCTGCCATTCCATTCCTCTCCCATTCCATTCACATCAAGACTCATTTTCAATTCTCTTTATGTACAGAAGATCAATTTAGTATATATTCAGTAAAGATTTCAACAGTCTGCACCTACACAGAAACACAAAGTGTAAAATACTGTTTCAGTACTAGTTATAGCATTAATTCACATTGTGCAGCACATTAAGGACAGAGATCCTATAAGGGAGTAAATGCACAGTGACTCCTGTTGTTGACTTAACAATTGACACTCTTGATTATGGCGTCAGTAATCTCCCTAGGCTCTTGTCATGAGTTGCCAAGGCTATGGAAGCCTTTTTAGTTCGCCAACTCCGATCTTATCTAGACAAGGTGATAGTCAAAGTGGAAGTCCTCTCCTCCCTTCAGAGAAAGGTACCTCCTTCTTTGATGGCCCGTTCTTTCCACTGGGATCTCACTTGCAGAGATCTTTCATTTAGTTTTTATTTATTTTTTGCCAGAGTGTCTTGGTTTTCCATGCCTAAAATACTCTGATGGGCTCTTCAGCCAGATCTGAATGCTTTAAGGGCTGATTTTGAGGCCAGAGTGCTGTTTAGGACATCTGCCATTCTATGAGTCTGCTGTGTATCTCACTTGCCATGTTCAATCTTTCTCTCCCTTTTAATTCTGTTAGATAGAATTTAATTTACACACAATTATTCTTAGGTGTTTAAATTTAACAGAAAAGTGATCCCTATTAAATACAAGAGTGTAATAAGAGAGGGAGGAGATGTACAATTTGGGACATGCTCAATCAGACTTGCACCAAATGGTAGAGTTAGAAATGCATCAGGGTATTTCAATTCAATCCCATCAAGGTGACAGGTACCAATGCCATCTCACTAGTCAAAGTGATCAGTTTCAGTTCCCAGTTGATCATAATGATAGGATTAAGAGTCAAAGTGGTCACATAAACAAGACTAGTGTCTGCTAATACTAACTGATAGAATTAACAGGTATTATTTTCTTACTCGCAAAACTGAAATATTGAATTATACTATAAAGAGGTTTAAAATTTCAACATTTATTAAAATATAACAAAGCAATTATATGTACAGTGGCATTTTGAAAAACCATAAGTTTCTGTTATTAATGCAAATAATGTGCTTTGCTTCTTTATGGTGTAGTAATCCAGAGACTACCCTATGTAACTTGCCACAAGGGAAATGTTAAGATAAACTCTGGTATCTGTCTATTCTCTTGTGTTTGGGGAGAATAGTGAACTGGGTCAAGTTACGTCTAAATTTAACCGTTCCTCTAAATGCATTAAATGTGTGCGGAAGGTGCAGGCAGTGAGTCTGCAGCGTCTCTCCACTTAGCTCAAGAGATAAAGCATGTATTCAGATCTTTAAAACTAAGAGAGTTGGGGCAGGCATGAGACCTAACATGTAGACGCCTGCTTCCCACATCAAAATAACTAGGTTTAATACTCACCTCAGTCTCCTAATTCCATCTTCTGACCAATGTAGACCTTGGGAGGAAGCAGTGATAACTGAAGTAATTGTGGTGCTTGTGTTGTGGCAGAGCATGTTAAGCAGCAGCTCATAAACAAGCATCCCTTCTAGGTGCCAGTTATAGTCTTTGCTGCTCCACTTCCCATCCAACTCTCTGCTAATGGTCTGGAAAAACTGTAGGACATGGTCCATGTGCTTAGACCCCTGGGACCCTTGTGGGAGACCCAGATGGAGTTCTAGGCTCATGGTTTTATATTGGTCCAGCTTTGGCCATTGTGACCATTTGGGAACTGAACTAGCAGACAGAAGATTCTCTCTCTCTCTCTTTGTCTCTCTCAAAAATGAACCATAATGAAGAAGGGGCTGGAGAGTGAGAGGGAGTTATGATGGGAATCAGGGAGGGAGGGTGGATATGGAGGAAAGAACCACTATATTCCAAAAGTCATATCTATGAAAAAATGTATTCATTAAATAAAAGCTTAAAATATTGTGTTATGCATACATAAATGTAGCAATCTTCTCCCCACAATCTTTGAACACTTACCAGGTATATCCTTACCAATGTTGTGTCATTTCAAAATACTATGTTTCAAGTTTGAAGTTCTGTACTTGTGTTTATAAAAAGAGAGTCACTCTTTCTCCTGCTTACCATTTGTATAATTTATTTTTGTCATATTCTGGAGTTTTCCATTTCTTTCTCTTCCAGTTGTCTGTGTACACCTTTATGTGTGTGTGTGTGTGTGTGTCACAGTCTTCATTTTATGTGATCTCTGCCCAGCCCCAAACCACTTTACTTCTGCTGAGATCTTATTAAGCTTTCTCTTTCTCCTCCATCCACTTTCTCCTTTGTCATTCCTCTGTTTCTTTCTTATTTTTTTTTCTGAAGCAGGTTATTCAGACATATCTGCCTTCCTCTGCTCCTATTTTTGTAAGGAATAAAATAGTTAGCTATGGAGCTTTTCTCACTCAGCAGTCAGCAAGTTTTTCTTAAAGGAAACTTCCAGGGCTTCATCGTGCCACAGCCCCCTTTTTAAAAAGGTACAGATGACATGGTGACATCCTGTTCTCGCTGTTTGATTTGAAGCTGCAACACTGGGCCACTCATGTCTGTCCTCCTACCTGCAGAGCTCTCAGATTTTCATTCCCTCCTACTTGTGGCTTTTTATAAATCATAAGTAAGACACTGCACGCAGTAAACTAAAAAGAAGCTAAAATGCAATCGACTTCTCTTTATACTCCTCTTGACCCTGACGCCCACCCACAGCTTTTCCAACCCAGTTTGAAGTTCTCTGGGCAGACAACTCCCGTCCACCTCTGACTTAACAGAAAATAAATGCTGGGCTGACATTGAGACCTCACAGGTTTGAATTTTGCTGTGTCATTCACAGAGGGTACGACATGTCATACAGAAGCTGATAAAAACACATCAAGCACTGAGTAAGACAGGTAATATTAGTGGAGAAATTATTCTGTCACAGAGACAGTAGCTGTGAAAAGTAACCACAGGGCAAAAGATCAATGACTGAGAAACCAGCAATTTTCACCTTAATTATTAACTAAGAGTATTATCACATGTTCCTATTAAAAATATCTCTGCATGGGGAATTTCTACATGTTTGATGAGGTGTTAAACAGGATTCTTATCAAGATAATTAAAAAATACATTGAAGCTACCTGAAGCACACTCTAAAATTCTTATGGCATCGAACCTTGAACAAATCAGTCATTTAAGTGATATTTATGTATTATGAGCCAAAAGGCCTATCACTGAAGCAGATTACAAGAATATATGACCTGATGGAAAAGCAGAAGTAAAAAAGTCATTTTTAAAGATTCTAGCCTGTGTATTAAGTTTTATCTGTTTGACTTTGTAAAAATCCTCATGATATTACTCACCCATTTTTCATTATTTCCTATTTCTTCTTTAAATATCTTCTCCTTATTTTTTTAATATTTATTAATTTGAAAGTAATAGTTACAGAGATAGAGGGAGAGACAGCGAGAGAGACATCTTCTCTCTGCTGGTTCACTCCCCAGATGGCCACAATGGCTAAAGCTGGGACAGGCTGAAGCCAGAAGCCAGGAGCTTCATCAAGTTCTTACACATGAGTGGCAGGGGACCAAACACGTGAGCAAACCTCTGCTGCTTTTTCCAGGCCATTAGTAGGGATCTGGATCTGAAGCAGAGTGGCTGGGACTGGAACCAGAACCTATTTGAGATGCAAACACAGCAGGCAGCAGCTTCACCCAAGGTAACGCGATGCTGGATCCTATTTCTTTTCTTTTTCTGATGATGTGTGTGTATGTTTCTGTGTATTTGTGTGTGTGTGTGTGTGTGTGTGTGTGTATCTCCAAGACTTTGGACTGGATACAATGTACAAATTCCAAGTCTAAAGTAAATTTTACATGTTGTTCAGTTCTGTCTAGAAATACATACTTGAATATATGGATCTCTGAAAATTTCCTGTTAGTCTAAAGTGTGATCACCCACATTCATCCCTCTCTGGATGTATCTCATATTAATAAGTTATCCAAAAGACTTGCATTTCTTTTTTTTTTTTAAAATTTATTTGACAGGTAGAGTTATAGACAGTGAGAGACAGAGACAGAGAGAAAGCTCTTCCTTCTGTTGGTTCACTTCCCAAATGGCCGCCATGGCTAGTGCTGTGCCAATCTGAAGCCAGGAGCCAGGTGCTTCTCCTGGTCTCCCATGGGGTGCAGGGCCCAAGTACTTGGGCCATCCTCCACTGCACTCCCGGGCCACAGAAGAGAGCTGGACTAGAAAAGGGGCAACCGAGACTAGAACCCGGTGCCTACATGGGATGCCATGCTGCAGGCAGAGGATTAACCAAGTGAGCCGTGGAGCCAGCCCCCAAGACTTGCATTTCTAAAAGACAATAATTGAGAATTGTTCATAGTTTACTAGTTTCAGCAAATAAATGAATATAGGTAAGAAGCATGGGAACACTTAACAATAAAAGTGGATCATCTGCAGAATGTCTTAGAATTCACTGTCCTCACTGATGTTAATATAGCCTAGGACATCTAGAATTTTGCAGCAGTCACTAGTTAGGACTTGTTACTTTGCCTTACTTTCCCTCCGTAATCATTCTTCAAATGGGCAGAATCAACCTACTAATGTAAATTTGATTAATCCATAGGCCTGCTTACAATTATCTTATATTTCAAGGTACATTCAGTATAAGTCAAAAATTTTTTTCTGTAATCTAAGACTTTCTATGGTCCTAAACTTGTCCACTTCTCTGATCTCATCTCCTTTCAATTCACTTTTTTTGTTTGTTTGTTTTTGCTACTGTCCAGGTGCAAAAGTATTACCAGAACACACCAAGACTACTGCAAGATTAGTGCCTTGGAAATTGCTTTTTTTTTATTTCTTCCTGAAATATTCATGGTTCCAATTTTACTATGATTATCCTTCCTACTATTTGGAATTTAGTTGAATATTATACCATGGTAATGTAACCTAGTATGACAACTGGTCTCAATTATTACCCTCTATTTCATGATATCACTGTTTTAACTTTATAACATTCATCATCAGCTAAAATTCCTGTTACAATGTTAGCCTCAGAAGGACAGATATAGTCTGTTTTTTTCACTATATGTAATTTATAGAATTTTTCCTGACATGTATTGTAAACACATAAAAATATTTGCTGATTGTAACTAAATGTGAACAACTAGTGAAGAATTACAAATTTCAAGTTAATTTCAAGATCCTTTCACTTAATAGAAAAAAAGAAAAGCAATATTCTTACATAAATTTTAAAACTTACATATACTTAATTAATAATTAAGAATGTTATATCAACAACCAGCATTAAGATCACTGAATCTATACTTTGGCTGTAGTGAACAGTGCTGCTATAAATATTGTGGTGCAGGAATCTTTTTGATACAACATGTTCGTGTCTTTCGTATATATATCCAACACCGCAATTACTGGATCCAACTGCAAAACTATTTTCAACTTGCTGTGCAGAAGTTTCTGAGTTTTATATAATAAAATTTGTTTAAATTTTCTTTTGTTGCCATGCTTTGGGTATTTATCCACGAAGTCAATATTTACACCAATGTCTTTGTTTCCCTACATTTTCTTCTAGAAGTTGATAGTCTCAGGTCATTGATCCATCTTGAGTTGAGTTGATTTTGCATATGATGAGAGGCATGGGTCTAATTTCACTCTTTTCCATGTATACAACCTCTTTTGCAAGCTCCATTTATTGAAGAGATTATTCTTAATCTAATGCAATTTTATTAAAAAACACGTTGGCTGTATGAATGTATTTAACATTTGGGTTCTCTAATCTGTTCCATTGATCTAAGTGTCTGTTTTTGTGCCAGTACCATTCTGTTTTAGTTACTAGAGTGTTGTAGTATTCTTTGATGTCTGGTATTATGATGTCTGAGGCTTGACTTTTTTGTTCCCTCAGGATCACTTTGGCTATTATGGGTCTTTTTGGATACCACATGAATTTCATTTTTTTATATTTTATATTTTATTTTGTAAATAATTCTTTAAAGACTGTTGTGATTTTGATAGGGATTTCATTCAATTTGTAGATAATATTTAATGATATTGATTTTTCTAAATAATGTTTTTATGTATGTTATTGTCAATTTCTTTCATTAATGCTTTAGAATTTTCTTTGCAGAACTCTTTAATTTCTTTGGTTAAATTTATTCTTGAATATTTGAATTTTTGTGACTATTATAAATTAGATTTGTTTCTTATTTCTGTTTCAGTGAGTTTATCATAACAAGAAAGCTATTTGGTTTTTTTTTTTTTTCATTCTTATTTTGTAACCTGCAACTTTACTAAATTGATTTACAGGTTCTAACAGTTTTTGTTGGAATGTTTAAATTTTTCCATGTGCAATATCATGGCATCTACAATCATGGATATTTTAATTTCCTATTTTTCAATTTTAATGGCATTTATTTCTTTCTCCTCTTACCTGTCCTTGCTAATACTTTCAGTAATATATAGAATAGCAATGATGAAAATGGACATTTTTGCCTTGTTCTAGATCTGAGGGGAAATGGTGTCAGCATTCGGTATGATATTGGCTGTTTGTTTGTCATATATAACCTTACAATTTTGAGGTATGTTCCTTGCATAACTAAATTGTGGTGGATGTCTGTAATAAGGGATGTTGAATCTTATCAAATGCTTTCTCCATATCTATGGAGATGACAAAGTGATTTGTGTTCTTCATTCTGTTAATGGGATTTATGACATTTATTGATTCATAAATATTGAACCATCCTTGCATTTCTGGGATAAACCACACTTCATCGTGATGTATGATCTTTTTGATGTGATTTTGCATTCATTTTCTAGTATATTGTTAAGAATCATTGAATCTATGCTCAGTAACGATACAGGTCTGTAGTTTTTTGTTTTTTTTTTTTTTTTATTTTCATGTCATAGCACTGTTCAATTTTTGTATCAGAGTAATCCTGGAGTGACAAAAAAGCAATTGGCAGTTTGAAAAGTATTTGAGTTAGTTCCTCTTTAAATAGCTTGTAAAATTGATTAGTAAAGTCATCAGGCCATAGATTTTTCTCTGATGGAAGACTTTTAGTTACTACTTCAATCTCATTGTTATGAGTCTGTTTAGACTGTCTATATCTTCTTCATGTAATCTTTTTTTTAAAATTTTTTTGACAAGCAGAGTTAGACAGTGAGAGAGAGATAGAGAGAGTTATAGACAGTGTGAGAGAGAGACAGAGAGAAAGGTCTTCCTTCCATTGGTTCACTCCCCAATGAAGCCAGGAGCCAGGTGCTTCCTCCCAGTCTCCCATGCAGTTGCAGGGACCCAAGCACTTGGGCCATTCTCCACTGCCCTCCCAGGCCACAGCAGAGAGCTGGACTGGAAGAGGAGCAACTAGGATTAATACCCGGCACCCCAACTGGGACTAGAACCCGGGATGCCAGCGCCACAGGTGGAGGATTAACCTGGTGAGCTATGGTGCCATCTCTCTTCGTGTAATCTTGCTCTAATATATATATATGTATAATATATATATCTACTAATATGTATCTAATATATATCTATATCTAATATATAATATAATATATAATATATAATATAATTATAATATATTATAATATATTATATATAATATATAATTATAATTAATATTATATATTAGATATAGATAATATGAATATATTAATATATCTATCTATATATCTAGTATCTAATATATATTAATATATATATATTAGATACTAATATATATATAGATATCTATGTATATCTGATATATATATATATATATATATATATCCAGGAATTTATCCATTTCTTCAAGGTTTTACAGTTTATAGTTTTTCAGTCATTTTCATGACACTTCGTATTTCAGTGGTAAAAGTTTTAGTATTTCCTTTTTAACTGCTAATTTTATTTGAGTTATTTTTTCTTTTTTTTCTTCATTAGTCTGGTTAAACAATTGTCTATTTTATCTTCTCAATAAGTAAGCTTTTTGTTTTGTTGCTACTATATATATATATATATATATGTTTGTTTCAATTTTATTTATTTATGCTGTGATCCTATTATTTCTCATCTCCTGTTGGTTTGGAGTTTGATTTTTCTTATTTTTCTGTCCTTGAGATGCATCATTAGATAACTTATTTCAGACATTTCTCCTTTTTTAATGTAAGCCCTTATTGCTATAAACTTCACTCTTAATACTGCTTTTGTTCTATCTCACAGGTTTTGATAACTTCTCTAACTTACGCTACACTGTGAGCACTGGTTAAGTCCAAAATGCAGAAGTATGGCTACACTGAGAACAGGTTAAATCCCAAAATTCAGGAAATCAGGCTAATCAGTCAGAGAGACATGAGTTGCAGCCTCATTTCTCCTCTGTTCTCCTGCAGACGGGAAACTGCCTTTTTATTCTGTGGGACTCTCCACTAGGGTATACAGTTAGACTCCCAGACTTTAAAGAAGAAAAAGCTAATTTCTCTTTGTAGTACCAACTGGCCACAATATGAACTAGGTAATCATGAAGTCTGGCCAGAAAACAGGACTTTAGATTATAATACCATTTTAAAGCTAGATGTATTTAGCATGAACACAATAAAAGGACAGAAATTCCTTAGGCACAAGCCTTTATAGCAGTAAGAAAAAACCATGAACTCTGTTAAACTTACAAGCTAGACTTGGCTATGCCAAGCTTCATTTGATCTACCACTAGGAGTCAACTGTGAGAAAAAGCCAAGAGAATTGCCAATATGGGATATTGTCCTAATAGACACCTAAAGGTCCCTATATCCTCAGTTTCCCATTAAGCCACCTGTCCCCTTTGCTCAGAGAATCAGGCCTCAGCCCCAAGTGCAGCAGTCACTGGAATATTCCCCCAGTGGGAGACATGGAACCCAAATACCCCAGCAGAATATGAAAAAACTAGCTACTTTACATTGGTAAATATTCTCCTGCCACTCAAGAATAAAATAATTAATAAAACAAGCTATATTCTAACTGTGCTGCATTTGCTTTTTGAATTTTGCTAATTTTAAGAGAGCATTTTCCTGTTGTATGACACAGTGATTTTGACCAAGCATTATTCCTATAACACTTTTAAAGTCATTCCAAAATTTTCTATACTTTAATTTGTTGTTTCATAGATTCATTGATTCACATTAAAGTGGAAAATGATTCTGAATATTAGTATATGTCTCCCAAGCTCATATCATCCACTGAAATTTTTACTAATGGTTAAAATTCAGAAATCCTTCTTTCATTGCACAGATTATGAAAAAGATTGATGAAGATGACTTCTAAGGTCTTCTTGTCCCATCTGATTCTTTCCACAATGTTGGGCTGGGTCATCTTAATAAAAGTCATTTCATCTTGGGTTATGATTTATTGCTCTTCCCATCACATCTGCTGTCTCTAGACCATACTTATATCTCCCTTTTTTTAAAATTTATTTGACAGGTAGAGTTATAGATGGTGAGAGAGAGAGAGAGACAGAGAGAAACGTCTTCCTTCCGTTGGTTCACTCCTCAAATGGCTGTCATGGCCAGCGCTGTGCCGATCTGGCCAGGTGTCTCCTCCTGGTCTCCCACACGGGTGCAGAGGCCTAAGCACTTGGGCCATCCTCCACTGCATTCCCGGGCCACAGAAGAGAGCTGGACTGGAAGAGAAGCAACCGGAACTAGAACCCGGTGCCCATATGGGATGCGGGCACCGCAGGCAGAGGATTAACCAAGTGAGCCATGGCACCGGTACTTGTATTCCCCCTTCTTTACATCTCTTATCCAATCTGTCATCAGAGTTACCTTAGAAATTACTTTCAAATTTTCATATTTTTCCTAATCCTACTGTCAGCTATCTAATTCAGGTCTTATCACCAGTTGCCTTCTCCCCTAATCCATTCCCACATGAGTATAAAACTATCCTACGTAAAAGAGACCTTAACAGGGTACTTCTTGCTTTGGTGGGATTACATTATAGCTGGCTCCAAACTAACTTGGTATTCTTATTTCCTATTTCTTTTTTGAGACTCCTTGAATCTATTCCTCTCCCTCATCTTCATTCCCATCCCCACCTCCACACACACACACACACATCCACAAAAATACATGTTCTATGATTTCCTGAACCTGACATGGATTTTCTAACAAACATGCTATTTTCTGCTGTTTCCTTCCAAGTTCTGTCTGATAAATGTGTGAGCCCATGACCTAGCTCTAATGCCAACATCCTGCTGAATCTTACTCTAAAATCCATAGGTCAAATGCCCTCTTGTCACTGCGTACATTCAACCATTTTAACAGTTTTCACTATTACTACATTGAAAATTCTTTGAAAGCAAAGATAGTTATTCTTCTTGTATTTATAAGACAATTAATAAATGGAGATACATCCCTTTTCATTATCCAAAGCTGTGACTCCTTCACACAGCTTTCCTCTCCAGGGAATAAAATGAATCAATAATTATGATTCCACACCTACCACACAGAATAAGGAATTGTCAATTTCTTTTGCTATACATAGTATTTTTTCTTTATATTTTATTGGATTAGGAGGAAATTAAGAGACTCAATGTGGAGAAAATTATTAGTATAGAAAAATCTAGATGTCAAAGAATAGTAAAACAATTTTCTGATGTATTCTATTAACTACTTAAAAATGATCATTTTTTTCTAAGTCATTATAAGGCAAAAAAAAAATCCTTGTGATCAATGTATGAAAGAAAAATCTAACTTCCAGGCAGGTGATATCAATTTGATTAACAGGTAGATTCATAGTGCATGCCATGAATGTTTTATGGTCTGTAAAATATGAAATGTGAAAAGTAGTTCAAAATGGTGACAAACACTCTGATAACATATTTATAATTATGTACGAAGTTTAAAACTTAAAAGCTCAGGCATAATTATAAATATATGTGGCTATAAAGTTTTGTGGGCATATGTGTCAAAATAAATGTCTGGGTGACTAAACTGTCTAAATATCTCAGGCATATAATGTGAATATTTGAGGACAGAAGGAGTTGCTTATCCCAAAATTCACTACAAGCATGGTTTTATTCACATGAAAATTGATTCCCATTCTTCTCTCTCTTACTATCCCTGAAACTCTTCTCATCAAGAAAATGACATCAATGAAAATTGTTTAGAATATGTGGAAGGCTGACCTAAAGCCAATTGTCACCACTTGACTGAAGTCACTTCCTGGTATTCTGCACCTCAATCTTTACTCAGCTGTTAGTTTCCCAAAATTTAACTTCCTATTACATCTGCCTCATTGTGTTCTTTCACTGAAATAAGCAGCAATTATCTATCTCATAGCCACCTCCACAATAAGTCTTCTTGCCATTCCCAGGCACCCAGGCTTTGTTTGTCCTGTGTCTCCATTTTTCATTTTTAAAAATGAATGGGACTGCCGGCGCCGCGGCTCACTAGGCTAATCCTCTGCCTTGCTGCGCCGGCACACCGGGTTCTAGTCCCAGTTGGGGCACCGGATTCTGTCCCAGTTGCCCCTCTTCCAGGCCAGCTCTCTGCTGTGGCCCGGGAAGGCAGTGGAGGATGGCCCAAGTGCTTGTGCCCTGCACCCCATGGGAGACCAGGATAAGTAACTGGCTCCTGCCTTCGGATCAGTGCAGTGCGCCGGCCGTAGCGCACCGGCCACGGCAGCCATTGGAGTGTGAAGCAACGGCAAAGGAAGACCTTTCTCTCTGTCTCTCTCTCTCTCACTGTCCACTCTGCCTGTCAAAAAAAAAAAAAAAAAAAAAGAATGGGATTGATCCAGGTCAAAGACTGGAGTTAAGAACTCAATCCAGGTCCCCATTTGGATGCCAGAGACCCAATTACCTGAGACATCCCTGCTATCTCTGCATTGGTAGCAAGCTTAGTATCAGGAACCTGAGTAAGAAATGGAACCCAGACCATCTGATATGATATCTGGGTGTCTTAACTATTAGAGAAAATGCCCACTCTGACAGCATGAATTTTTGAACCTATGTTCCTTCAATAAAATGTACAGCAATCAAAATTTTCTTTTTTTATTTTTTTGACAGGCAGAGTTAGACAGTGAGAGAGAGAGACAGAGAGAAAGGTCTTCCTTCCGTTGGTTCACCCACCAAATGGCCGCTACGGCCAGCACGCTGTGCTGATCTGAAGCCAGGAGCCAGGTGCTTCCTCCTGGTCTCTCATGTCAGTTTCGGGCCACACCAGAGAGCTGGACTGGAAGAGGAGCAAACGGGACAGAACCGGCGCCCCAACCCGGAATAGAACCCTGAGTGCTGGCGCCACAGGCAGAGAATTAGCCTAGTGAGCCGTGGTGCTGACCAACAATCAAAATTTTCAATGGATATAGTTTTATCTATAGTTAGGAAGAATAAGTTCTATTGTCCTATTGCAATGTAGACCTGCTATACTTGAAAAAAACATACATTTTTAATAATTAACAATGGGGATTTTTAATTTTCTTGGCATAAAAGATACATGTTTAGGTTATATATTATATATATATATATATATATATACACACACACACACACACACAGAGGGAGAGAGAGAGAGAGAGAGAGAGAGTGCTTTGCTACAGTGCCAGCACCATGGTATCAATTTGTAAAAATCCACTTTTAGCTGTCATGTAGAATAGTGTATTCCATCATTTTTCAACATAGCTAATAAATTTAGTTAACCATTCTTAAAAAGGCAAAGAAAACTATCATACCCAAATCCTCCTAATGAGGAAACCACTTTTGCTGTTTTCTTGATGCAAAAATCCAAAAAAAAAATCCACCTGTAAGACAGATTATCCATCCTGTCATCCCTATGCAATTTTTTTTTGTAAATTTTCCCACTGATAGCTAATTCTATTTGCCACTGTATTTAGAGAAATGAAACCAAAGTTCTTTTAAAGAATTAAGTTGCTCCCCCTCAAATGTTTGGGGACTTTTTTTAAACTTTTATTTAGTAAAATTTCCAAAATTTAGTAAATTTTAGTAAAATTTAGTAAATGTCCAAATTACAGTTTATGGATTACAATGGCTTTCCCCCTCCCATAACTTCCCTCCCACTCGCACCCCTCCCATCCCCCACTCCCTCTCCCATTCCATTCACATCAAGACTCATTTTCAATTATCTTTACATACAGAATATCGATTTAGTATATATTAAGTGAAGATTTCATCAGTTTGCACCCACACAGAAACACAAAGTGTAAAATACTGTTTCAGAACTAGTTATAGCATTGCTTCACATTGCACAACACGTTAAGGACAGATCCCACATGCGGAGAAAGTACACAGTGACTCCTGTTGTTAAATTAACAATTTGACACTCTTGTTTATGGCATCAGTAATCACCCTAAGCTCTAGTCATGAGTTGCCAAGGCTATGGAAGCCTTTTGAGTTCGCCAACTTCCATCTTACTCAGACAGGGTCATAGTCAAAGTGGAAGTTCTCTCCTCCCTTCAGAGAAAGGTACCTCCTCCTTTGATGGCCCTGTTCTTTCCACTGGGATCTCATTCGCAGAGATCTTTCATTTAGGTTTTATTGTTTTGTTTTGTTTTGTTTTGTTGCTGTTGTTGTTGTTTTGCCAGTGTGTCTTGGCTTTTCATGCCTGAAATACTCTAATGGCCTCTTCAGCCAGATCCAAATTCCTTAAGGGCTGATTCTGAGGCCAGAGTGCTGTTTAGGACATCTGCCATTCTATGAATCTGCTGTGTATCCCGCTTCCCATGTTGGATTGTTTTCTCCCTTTTTGATTCCATCAGTTACTATTAGCAGACACTAGTCTTGCTTGTGTGATCCCTTTGACTCTTAGACCTATCAGCGTGATCAACTGTGAACTGAAATTGATCACTTGGACTAGTGAGATGGCATTGGTACCTGGCACCTTGCTGGGATTGTATTGGAATCCCCTGGCACGATTCTAACTCCACCATTTGGGGCAAGTCCGATTGAGCATGTCCCAAATTGTACACCTAAGAATATCTGTGTGTTAATTACAGAGTACAACCAATAGTGCTAGACAAAAAAATACTAAAAGTAATAAAGTATTACAGTGTACATCAACAGTCAGGACAAGGGCTGATCAAGTCACTGTTTCTCATAGTGTCCATTTCACTTCAACTTTCCCCTTTGGTGCTCAGTTAGTTGTCGCCAATCAGGGAGAACATACGATATTTGTCCCTTTGGGACTGGCTTAATTCACTCAGCATAATGTTTTCCAGATTCCTCCATTTTGTTGCAAATGACCGTATTTCATTGTTTTTGACTGCTGTATAGTATTCTGTAGAGTACATTTCCCATAAATTCTTTATCCACTCTACTGTTGATGGGCATTTGGGTTGGTTCCAGGTCTTAGCTATTGTGAATTGAGCTGCAATAAACATTAGGCTGCAGACCGCTTTTTTGTTTGCCAATTTAAATTCCTTTGGGTAAATTCCAAGGAGTGGGATGGCTGGGTTGTATGGTAGGGTTATCTTCAGGTTTCTGAGGAATCTCCAGACTGATTTCCATAGTGGCTTAACTAGTTTGCGTTCCCAAGAACAGTGGGTTAGTGTCCCTTTTTCCCCACATCCTCTCCAGCATCTATTGTTGGTAGATTTCTGAATGTGAGCCATTCTCACTGGGGTGAGGTGAAACCTCATTGTGGTTTTGATTTGCATTTCCCTGATTGCTAGTGATCTTGAACAATTTTTCATGTGTCTGTTGGCCATTTGGATTTCCTCTTTTGAAAAATGTCTATTGAGGTCCTTGGCCCATCTCTTAAGTGGGTTGTTTGTATTGATGTTGTGGAGTTTCTTGATTTATTTGTAGATTCTGGTTATTAACCCTTTATCTGTTGCATAGTTTGCAAATATTTTTTCCCATTCTGTCGGTTGCCTCTTCACTTTCCTGACTGTATCTTTTGAAGTACAGAAACTTCTCAGTTTGATGCAATCCCAAATGTTAATTTTGGCTTTGACTGCCTGTGCTTCTGGGATCTTTTCCAAGAAGTCTTTGCCAGTATCTATATCTTGCACGGTTTCTCCAATGCTCTCTAATAATTTGATGGTGTCAGGTTGTAGATTTAAGTCTTTAATCCATGTTGAGTGAATTTTTATGTAAGGTGAAAGGTAGGGGTCTTGCTTCATGATTCTGCACGTGGAAATCCAATTTTCCCAGCACCATTTATTGAATAGATTGTCCTTACTCCAGGGATTGGTTTTGGATCCTTGATCAAATATAAGTTGGCTGTAGATGTTTGGATTGATTTCTGGTGTTTCTATTCTGTTCCATTGGTCTATCCATCTGTTTCTGTACCAGTACCATGCTGTTTTAATAACAACTGCCCTGTAGTATGTCCTGTAATCTGGTATTGTGATGCCTCTGGCTTTGTTTTTGTTGTACAAGATTGCTTTAGCTATTCGCGGTCTCCTGTGTCTCCATATGAATTTCAGCATCATTTTTTCCGGATCTGAAAAGAATGTCTTCAGTATTTTGATTGTTATCGCATTGAATCTATAAATTGCTTTTGGGAGAATGGACATATTGATGCTGTTGATTCTTCCAATCCATGAGCATGAAAGATTTTTCCATTTTTTGGTATCCTCTTCTATTTCTTTCTTTAAGGTTTTGTAATTTTCATCATAGAGACCTTTAATGTTTTTGTTTAAGTTTATTCCAAGGTATTTTATTGTTTTTATAGCTATTGTGAATGTGATTGATCTTAGAAGTTCATTTTTTTACTTTTATTTAATGAATAATAATCCATAAGCTGTACTTTGAAAATTTAAATGACTCCCTCCCCATAACTTCCCTCCCACCCGCAACCCTCTCCTTTCTCTCTCCCTCCCCCCTTCCATTCACATCAAGATTCATTTTCAATTCTCTTTATATACAGAAGATCAGTTTAGCATATATTAAGTAAAGATTTGAACAGTTTGCACCCACATAGATACCCAATGTGAAAAATACAGTTTGAGTACTAGTTATAGCACTAAATCACAATGTACAGCACATTAAGGACAGAGATCCTACATGAGGAGTAAGTGCACAGTGACTCCTATTGTTGACTTAACAAATTGACACTCTTGTTTACGGCATCAGTAATCACCCTAGGCTCTTGTCATGAGCTGCCAAGGCTATGGAAGCCTTTTGAGTTTTCTGACTCTGATCATATTTAGACAAGGTCATAGTCAAAGTGGAAGTTCTGTCCTCCCTTCAGAGAAAGGTACCTCCTTCTTTGAAGACCTGTTCTTTTCACTGGGATCTCACTCTTGGAGATATTTCATGTAGGGTTTTTTTTTTTTTTTTTTCCAGAGTGTTTTGGCTTTCCATGCCTATAATATATTCTCATGGGCTTTTCAGCCAGATCTGCATGCATTAAGGGCTGATTCTGAGGCCAGAGTGCTGTTTAGGACATCTGCCATTCTGTGGGTCTGCTGTATATTTCGCTTTCCATGTTGGATCATTCTCTCCCTTTTTTATTCTATCAGCTAGTATTTGCAGACACTAGTCTTGTTTATGTGCTCTCTTTGGCTCTTAGTCCTATCATTATGATGAATTGTGAACAGAAATGGATCACCGGGACTAGTGAGATGGCATTGGTACATGCCACCTTGATGGGATTGAATTGGAATCCCCTGGTATGTTTCTAACTCTACTGTTTGGGGTAAGTCAGCTTGAGCATATCACGAATTGCACATCTCTTCCCTCTCTTATTCCCACTCTTATATTTAACAGTGATCACTTTTCAGTTAAGTTTCAACACTTGAGAATGTGTATTGATTATAGTATTCAACCAAAAGTATTAAATAGAACAAAGAAAAAAAATACTAAGTGGGATAACGTATTAAGTTGTTGAAGTGAAATGGACACTATGAGAAACAGTGACTTGATCAGCTCTTGTCCTGACGGTTGATGTACAATGTAATACTTTATACATTTTAGGATTTTTTTTTGTTCTAGCACTATTGGTTGAACTCTGTAATTAACACACAATTATTCTTAGGTGTTTAAATTTTAACTGAAAACTGATCCCTGTTAGGAATTTGGAAAACATTATGCTGAGTGAAATAAGCCGTCCCAAAGGGACAAATACCATATATTCTCCCTTATTGGTGACAACTAACTGAGCACCAAAAACGAAACCTGTTAAAGTGAAATGAATACTATGAGAAACGGTGACTTGGTCAGCCCTTTCCCTGACTGTTGATGAACAACTTGATCTTAGTAGTTCTTTCTCAGCCATGACATTGCCTGAATACAAAGGCTGTTGATTTTTGTGCATTGATTTTATATCCTGCTACTTTGCCAAACTCTTCTATGAGTTCCGATAGTCTCTTTGTAGAGTTCTTTGGGTCCCATAAATAAAGAATCATATCATCTGCAAAGAGGGATAGTTTGAGTTCTTCCTTCCCAATTTGTATCACTCTAATTTCTTTTTCTTGCCTAATATCTCTGGCTAAAACTTCCAGAACTATACTGAATAGCAGTGGTGAGAGTGGGCATCCCTGTCTGGTACCAGATCTCAGTGGAAATGCTTCCAACTTTTCCCCATTCCATAGGATGTTGGCCATGGGTTTTTCATAAATTGCTTTGATTGTATTGAGGAATGTTCCTTCCATACCCAGTTTGCTTAGAGTTTTCATCATGAAAGGGTGTTGTATTTTATCAAATGCTTTCTCTGCATCTATTGAGATAATCACATGGTTTTTCTTCTGCAGTCTGTTAATGTGGTGTATCACATTGATTGTTTTGTGAACATTGAACCATCCCTGCATACCAGGGATAAATCCCACTTGGTCTGGGTGGATGATCTTTCTGATTTGTTGCTCCATTCTGTTGGCCAGAATTTTATTGAGGATTTTTGCATCTATGTTCATCAGGGATACTGTTTTGTAATTCTCTTTCAATGCTGCATCTTTTCCCAGCTAAGGGATTAAGGTGATGCTGTCTTCATGGAAAGAATGGGGGACTTTTCTTGATGAGTGTATAAAATATTTTGATTCAATCATATTGTGCCCCATGTCTGCCATTTTTCTAAAGCACTAATTCAATAAGTGCATGTTATCTGCTAATGGGAATAAAAATCAAACTAGTAAATCTTATTGTCTTCATATTTGCAAAATTGAGAAGATTTGGCCACAGTAGTACTAGTAGTACTAGTAGTACTAGAAACAGTGAGATGAAACATATGTAGTACCAGGAGCTAATTCCATTTCCTGAACAATGATTTTGTTGCATTTCTCTTTGCAATTGGAAAAAACTATCATGTCTTGTCTTGGCTGAAAAAGGTGATCTGCAGTCTGTGATGCAAACTTGAAATAGTATTATTCCTTCAATTCATGACTACGTCAGCAAAGCATTCTCTATGTCCTTAGAGATTTTGGAGAACTGTATTCTGTGAAAGTGTGCATTCAGGGCCAGTGTTGTTGTATAGCAGTTTCAGGGGCCTCCTGTAATCCCAGCAGCATTTATGGGCTCCAATTTGGATCCCAGCTGCTCTATTTCCAATCCATTTCCCTCTTATGCACCTGGGAAGGCAACAGAAAGATGGCCCATGCCCTTAGGCCCCTGCCACCCATGTTTTTGCTGTCGTGGCCAATTGGGTTCTGGACCAATGGATGGATCGTTTATCTCTTCCTCTCACTTTCTGTAACTCTGCCTTTCAAATGAATAAATCTTGAAAAAATAGTGTGTATTCCCAGTCATGGTAGTTTCATTGTAGAATATGCGGGCTTTTACTTCAAATGGATCATGTGAAATACATTTCAAGTTCCAACTTCCCAATTAATACTTTTAATTCTTCACTGGGCTAGTTAATCTCTGAGACTCACTTGGAGTTAGCTTACACCTTTATGCAATAGATTTATGAAGGTAGGGATTTTCTACACTGTTGATATGCCTTTCATTAGTATCGGGAAGATTAGAATTTTTGAATGAGATTTACTACTACCTTCTCAAACATATATTAGATATTGCACTTTGGTGTATCTCTAGATGTATGTTTGCTATTAATGAGAACCTTCATTCATTGCTTACAGCAAAGCACCTGACATTGATATATTATTATTTCCATTTTACAGGTGGTAAAAATGCTCATCAAAACAATATTTCAAATGTAAATTACTCAATGATAGAGCAACCTGAAACCAGATATCTGACTTTTTAGTACATAATCACTGATCTCACTGTTCTCGAATGATTTTGTAAGAATTAACTTTTGATCATTTTATCCCTGAGAGTAGGCATCAAATCTTAAAGCATATGATAGAAGTTAAGGTATTGAAAATCATTCTTTGCTTGTTCATTTTTTGCAGAAATATGAGTATAATTGATATAAAATAGTAAAAAATGTTTCAAACATACTATTGAGGTGGGGGGTGGGGTAAAAGCAAACAACTGTGTCAGTTCACTGCCCCTGTGTCAGCCAGCACTTACAAAGGAGAAATAAAAATAATAACTGTAATATTAATAATAATATTACCTACCTCAGTGGAGATTATGTGAATTAATTTAGAAAATTAATGTATGCAATTAAATTACTAGAATCCTTGTCAGATTACTGAATGACAAGGTAAATTCTGTATTTAGATGTCTGACTTCATGGTATTAATTGAAACAAATATTTGGTTTCATGAAGATTATTTTGGTATATCACTATATTTCATGGGAATATCTTAGGAACAATTTTTATAAAAATGTCTGTATATTTTATTAGTAATTAAATGATAGCGAAATATTTTGCAGCATTGATATACTGTAAGTATCGCTAAATTTTACTTAGGTTCTTGTCATGAATTAACAACACTGCATTTTTTCACTTTCTAATCATACTGTCAGAGGCCAAAAAGCATTATTTTCCACTTCATCCCACTGTTCACTGTTGTAATCTAAACTTTTCCTAAAAACTGTCATTTTCAGAGGAAAATACTGTTAGGGCTGAATAATTAAAAAAAATTAGAGCTAACATTGTTTGAACACACATTACAGAAGAGCTCAATAGAGGGTTTGTTCACACCATAATCCCTACCACTTCAGGTACTCTTATTGTAGGTCAGACTTACGACTAGTACAGTCACTAGACTATCTAATTCTCATACAAGCTATGCTTGACTCTCTCTTATGTTAGGAAGGGAGAGTTTTGAAAGTTTCTGTAAGTCATCAATTAACACATATATGAAGTCTTCAAAAAGTTCATGAAAATCAATGTATAGATTGATTTTAAGATTTTCTTAACCCAAATAATTTATTAATTTCATTTTTAACAAATTTTCATAGTATCAACATACTTGTAAATATATAAAATTGCCAGGCTTGTTCATTTATTATAAAAAAGAGAGGAAATGACACAAATATCCAGTGGAAATGAATCTCTTGTCAGAATAATGACCTCAGCATTCACACAAGGCATATAATCCATATATAGTGCATTTACACATTTATAAATCTATATAGATCCTGGACTTTACCCATTGGCTCTGAAAGCTATTCAATTGGAAATGGAGATAACTAACCTTTTAAAATATTTTCATTTACTTTTATTTTGTTTGTAAGAGAGAAAGGGAGAGAGAAAAAGAGAGAGAGAGAAGGAGAAACAGAGAATGGACTAGGCCAAAAACAGGAGTCAGGAACTCAATCCAGTTTTCCCACGTGGGTGGTAGAGCTTTAAACACTTTAGCCATCACCCACAATCTTCTAGCGCATGAATTAGCAGGAAGCTGAAATCAGGAGCTGAGGTGGGATTCCAAGCCAGGCACTCCTTTCTGGGTAGCCAGAGTCTCAAGAGCCTACCCCCACCCTTTTTTGTAAAGAGCATATTGAGAAGCTATTTTAGCAATACACAGAACATTTGCACCTGACAACCTATAATGAAGAGATATGTTGCGCCTCCATGTTGATTCACTGAAACTACCTGGAAGCTGACAGGAGTAGAGGGTGAAAACAAATTTGCCTGGACCTGTTTTTAGATAAATACTACTCTTCTTTAAGTTTCTAAAGGCTGGCCAAGAGGACAAAGGAATCTAAATGCGGTCTGCCCTAAACACTTACTTATGTGTCTTCAGTGGATTGGAGATTTATATTACTATGACAAGTGAAAATTTAACTCATGAATTTTTAAACTCCTGACTAAAGCCAAGCATTAAGGTATTATGAAACACAATTTGATGTTGATTCTTTAACATTCGTTATGCTAAACTCCTGCTTAAAATTTTGATTATCATCTGAGACATATTATATAATTTCTTTTACTGTGTATCAATATCAGTATAGAAAATGGTTTTAGAAACAATATGGAGATTAAGAATTAAAATAGATGAGTGATTGATTCACAAATTTATAATCAACTCTGTAATATTTTACATTCTTAATTAAATTGCAGAAATAGTGATAGAGATTCATTCCCATGCCATTTTATAACAAAATTTGTGTGAAGTGTTTTATGTGTGGACAATTGAATAAATTTATACTTCAAATTACAGCCTAAATTTTTAATAACAAAAATCTAATTTCCCACAGTCAAGCTAAGTTAATAAGAAATGCAGCTTGTTAACAATAGTAATAATAACAATAATAAATTTTGCTCTCACATTGATCATTTAATAATGTTGAGAAACTCCTAACCACTGAGAGTTCAACCTTTCCTTTCAGGCATGATAAACTGTGACTAACACAAACCATTTGGGACTTCATACTTAAGAAACTATGTTAGGTTTATGGGTCAATGAACATGAATTACAACTGGGAGAAGACCTTCTCTAGGAATAAAACTAAAATGAAATGAATTGTTCTCTGTAGACAATTCATGTCTGAACACAAGGAAATGCAGCATTCACTTGTATCAGAAAGAAATCCATTCCTTCACAAATCCCTTGAGGACAACATATTCACTAGACATGAAGAGGAAGTTTCCTTTCTTATCTTTCCTTTTTCTCTTTGATAGAAACTACTCAATTTCACATTTCATCCATTTCTTCTATACATACTTATGAACTATCTCTTAAGTACTGGGATGTGTACCAAAAAACAACGATGGAAAAATAAATAAATTTTCACAGTCTGTTAAATAAGGCAGATGAATAGCAATTTTATTCATGTTTCAGAATTATAATATAAAATGTGGAAGACTAGGGTTAAAAAGAAAATATTTAATTCTTTCAAAGATAAGGAGAGAGAGATGATAGGAAAATTCCACAGAAAAGAAAGAGTAAATTATTATTAGCACAATATATGAATTTGAATTGACCAACATGTAACAATAGCTCATCTTACCAGCTGCTTACAATGTGTGAGGCACTGTGTTAATTACTTTACAGACATTAACTATTTCACTTAATTAGCAAGACAATCACTGTTCTAGGTACTACTATCATCTTTGCTTTAGATGACCAGCTGAGGAATGGAAAAACTCAGAACTTTTCCCAACATTTTGGAGAGGGTGGTTGGGATTTGAACATAGACAAAAGCCTTTACTCTTGACAACTATACTACTTGCCTTCCAAACGGAAGAAAGTAAGGCATCTCAGAAAATGACATTCAAAAGCTGGGGATTCAAAATAGCACAAGTATTTCATGTCTGGAGCAAAGCCTCTATTGGAGGGCAGCAAGCATTGAACTAGAGAGAAGAAAAAGGTATCAGACAGGAGAGTGCGTGCTGTGCAGTTGTAAGGTAGAATGCAGAAACAAAACTAGTCTTGAATATCCGGTGGGAGAAGACCTCCAAGTGAACATGAGACAGTGGTGACAGTCTGAAACAAAAACAGTATCCATGTGATAAGAATTCCTTACCAAGATGCACAAGAGGGAGAGTGGTTGAAATTTGAAGAGAGAATAAATTTGGTTAAGTACAAAAGAAAATAAGAGTGACTCCCAAATATACAACCTGGGTTGCAGGGTATTAAATTCACCAAAAATTATGACAAAAAGGATGAGAGTTGTTTTCCTACGTGCCAGACTCTTAGGCCTGATGTAGTCAGAGATTTCACTTGCATCTTTAAAATATTCATGTGAATCGTTAGGAAAGCATCATCTATTCACTAGTGACTGCTCTCAAAGTGGATGCTTCTTTCCATAATCTTTTATTTGGGGAAAAATACATCATCTGGTTCCCTTTTGCAGTCCTAAAAAACAAAGCAAAACAATTGGTCCCTGCAAACCTATAGGAAGAATTTAGCTTTACCCTTTTTGTGAGAGTTTCAAATTGATTTTGCAAACCTTGTATCACTAATATTTATATTATCTCCATGACTTATTCCAAGGAACCCACTAACCTTAATTTTAAAGGGAAAATAGTATAAATTATTCATCTTGGAAGCTAGAAATAGTTCTGTCTAGTATAAGTTCTTTATATAGGAGAGAAACTGACAGGTGGTTACTGATATTTCACGTGATGTAAATAGTTGGAGCTCAGAATCAGAAGATGAAGGTGACTTTTTCTTATTTTCCTATCCTTTTAAAGATATATTTATGTGAAAGGTAGCATTATAGAGAGAAAGGGAGACAGAAAGAGAGAGATCTTCCATCCACTGGTTCATTCCCTAGATGGCCACAAATGTCAAGGCTGGACCAGATCACAAAGCCAGGAGCCAGGTACTTCATCCGGGGTCTCATGAAAGTGAAGAAGCCCAAGGACTTGGTCCATCCTGCACTTCTTTCCCAGCTGTATTCGCTAGGAGCTGGATTGGAAGTGGAGCAGTTAAGACTCAAACAGGTGCCCACATTGGATGCTTGTTCTTCATACTTGACACACACTGTGCCACAATGCCAGCCAAAAGGTGATTTTTGTCAATACATATGCTTTTTTTTTCTTTATATATTGAAAACTTGTCCACTGACTGGTATTTTCAATAAATAAAAATCTCAAGGTGATATTTCTTAGAAATATCCATGGAAATATGGGCAGAAGTGTTCACTGTGTAAAAGTTTCTGTTTTATCACATCTGTCTGCAAGCTATACTAATATAACATGAAAATTTTATTTTGTAATTTAATTACATTAATTGCTGAAAAGATATGATCTATTAATGCATTCTTTATTAGGTTTTGGTAAGAAATTCCAATGATACAAAACGCAATGTTGTGAATGAGATAATTCTTTACTTCTGGTGTGAGATATTAAGACATCACTTTCTCTTGCTTATGTCATATTTTGTTTGTTTTGTGTCACTTGCAGATCTCCATAATCACCTGAATTTATTCACATCCTCCTTGCTCTTAATTCTGTTTGCTTTGCTCCGTTGCCTGATCACTGAGGATTCAGGTAGCCCTTCATCACGGCCTCCTTCTTATTTACCCTTTCTCTCTATAGGTGATCACATTTAATACAGACAAGATATAATGTGGGACAGTGGATAAGTCCTTGAAGAAGAAGAAAAAGGGCTGCATATTTAGTATATCTAAAAGATAGAGTTATCAGAATTTCCAGAAAGACACAATATAGTTGTGCATATGACAATCACCAAAGATGACTCTATGCATTTTGGCTGAACAGCAGAAAAGATAAAGCTACTATTAACTGTATTGGCTAAGACCATGAGGGTCACAAGTCTGTACTAGAAAAGATATCAGTTGTAGACTTGCTTTTTGAGAAGCATATTAGATATTAAAAGCTGATCAGCAGATTATTGTTGTTAAGAATTGTTCAGTATAATAATTATTCAAATAGCAAAACCAAAGCAAGTAATATGGAATATGGAATGAATTTTAGTGATGGCAACTTTCAGAGCTAGTGAGTAATCTTTGAAAGTGTATGACTTCTGAGTCTGGCATGAATTTTAAAATCAAAATAGGTCAGCAAAGCTGGCAGTCAGTAAGAAAATATGGAAAGGAAACAAGGTGAGTGAAGACAAAGGATGGGTCTCAATACCAAACTGAAGCCAACAAAAATTAGATTGAACCACCTGTGGACAAACTGAGACCTGATTTATATATATATTTTTTCTATCTCTAACATTGACAGTCAGTGAAACTGTCATAAAAATCTAGTATTATTTGTCGTGGAACTCCTTGTTCAGGACACAGAGAAGTTGAAAGAGAAGATTTAATGGGACCTTGAAGAGCGGACACCCCAGCTACTGACCAACATCCCCAAGTTGAATACAGATCCATAACCGCGGGCATGTACCACAGCAGTTTGATACACACATTCTTCACAATTTCTTTTTCCTTCACTTCCTTAGACTATCTTCTTTAATTGCACTACGCTCTTTCACATGCACACAAAACAACTTTTATCCCTGCTATTTTGTTGTCCACAGCACCTTTTATTTTGTAAAATACTATACATATATGTGACCTCTGTATCTTAATTATTATCTCACCCAAAAATATGTAAGATTTAAAAGAGCAAATATATTGGCTGCTTCATTATTGTTTCCATTATTTCCAAAGTGTGAAACATGATAAAAATTGAATAATATATATTGAATTAAATGAGGTACAAATATTCATTAAATCCTGTGGAACTGTATCAAGGAAGTAGCTATTATAAGAAATAGATCCTTGAAAACACTTGTGTCATTATCTACCATCAGGTTGAACTGCATGTAATTGCTAACTTTTTAAACTGTCCTTCAGTTACAAAAAATTGATGATATTCTATGGCTCAATTCATGTGCTAAGTGCATTTTAGGAAAATACACAGCAATCTGGATAAATATATGAGTAAAATTTACCTGTGTGTATTAATTCTCTCCTGTAATTTCCTATTGTAAAATTATAAAAAGAAAATCTCCATATAGTGTATTGAATATTTTAAAATAGTAAATTAAGTTCTAATAATATCATTACATCATTATAATCTACTCATATTGTGATGCCTTAATCAGATTCAAATACTTCACATTGAGACATGAAGGCTCACACATATAGGTGCATGCACGCACATTTGCACAAGCAAAAATGCATTTTAACACTTTTCACAGGAAACCTAAGGAAAATATTTTGAAAACTTTTTAAAATTAGGATTACAAAATCCCTAATTTTTGTTTTCCTTTCTTGGACTGGCAGAGTGGACAGTGAGAGAGAGAGAGACAGAGAGAAAGGTCTTCCTTTTGCCGTTGGTTCACCTTCCAATGGCCGCCACGGCCGGCACGCTGCGGCCTGCGCACCGCGCTGATCCGATGGCAGGAGCCAGGTGCTTCTCCTGGTCTCCCATGCGGGTGCAGGGCCCAAGGACTTGGGCCATCCTCCACTGCACTCCTGGCCCACAGCAGAGAGCTGGACTGGAAGCAGACAACCGGGACAAAATCCGGTGCCCCAACCGGACCAGAACCTGGTGTGCCGGCGCCGCAAGGTGGAGGATTAGCCTATTGAGCCACGGTGCCAGCCACAATATCCCTAATTTTAAGAAGGCTAATTCTCGTATACATTTCTTCTCCATTATTCACCTCTTTCTCATTTTATTAAGAATTGCCTTTGCTATTCCTATGCAATCTATTTCTCCCAATTAAGTATGAGCAAATGAAAGCAAAATGAGATTTCCCCTAATATTATGAAGAAAGAAATGTGCCCTTGAGATTTGAGTTGACAGGTTTAGGTGAGACACTGAAATGGAATTATTTGCAATGGAATGTGGAAATATGGGCTATTAAAAAAGGAAACTAATTCATTGATCACTTTGTGACATACTAGCTACTTATGGATTTATTTTCTTAGCATGTCTACCTGATTATCCCTTCCCACAACTGACTTGAATAATTTGAGATTAATAAAATTATCAAAACTAATTTACATTTTATCATTTATTTGTCTACTTGCTTGTTCACTTATTTTTTTTATTTTGTTATAAATAATTCAAAACAGATTCAGTTCATGAAGAATGATCACTTTCATATCAATCCTTCTGTTTTACTAGATAAATTATGACATATATTCTTTTTTATTTTAAGATTTACTTATTTATTTGAAAGGCAGAGTTACAGAGAGGCAGAGGCAGAGAGAGAGAGAGAGAGAGAGAGAAAGAGGTCTTCCATCTGCTGCTTTACCCCAAATAGTCACAACTCATCGTGTGATGCTTGAACAGAATAACAAAAAATGGTTATTTTATAATGAACAGAAATGTATTTGGTGCATGATTCTAGAGTCTGGTAACTTCAAGAGCATGGTGCTGGTGTCTGGAATGGATTTCCATGCTCCATCAGGTGAAGGAAAGGCTGGAGAGGGAAAATACAAGAGTAAGACACTGACCTGACAGTCTCAAGCCCTTAAAAGCCACCATTCGGCTATTCATGAGGGTGGTGTCCTCATGACCTAAATGCTCCCCATTAGGCCATCCTTCCCATCACTGTACCTTTTGAAATTATGCTTTCAACAGATGCTTTTTGGGAACACATTAAGAATAGTGTGTTGGGCGAGCGGTGAGAATCTTTTTTTTAAGTAGGAAATAATATCCCAAGTCAAAATATTTATTTTATATGAATTTTTCTAGCATGTTCTTCTTATAGTTAGTAATTACTTAAATGGAAGGACTCCTTAGGTGCAAAACATGACATGCAGTTTTAATTTAGCAAGAATATGTTTTATGCATTAATGTTATTTGATAAGTGGGCTATATTTCTGTGATAATCATTTTATGTGATGGATTGTCTGATACTGAAACACATACATATGTACTTTATTCTGAAAAAATTTTACTTAATTTTATTTTTGATATCAGGCATTGGCTACCTGTGATTTTTCAGTAAATTAGTGGTTAAAGATCTTCATTTTCATTTTCAGAGACACAAAATGAAAAGGCCAACATACCTAATAAATACAAATAATCTTTACATTTATGCATGGACTAGATGAATTTATTCCTTCAATTTTCACTGTGGAGTAATGCTATTTAAGAACTTTAAATAAATCAAGGTATTAAGATTTTAACTTTGTACTCCAAAGCTTATGTATATTGGAGAATATAACTTTTCTTCCATTCTACAACTTGACAGCGAAAGAATTAAATTTTCCTTGCCTCACTTTAGCAGATAATACCTGCAGGAAAGGCTATATGAACATTGAAATTTGACGACTTTCAGAACTGAGTACATTAAAAATCTAGTCAAACACTTAAATAAATAGAAAATAACATGTTAGGGACATTCACAGAGACATGCACTAAAGGTTATTAGAATTTCTACTGTGTGTCCATCAAAATACTATCTGAGTTGTTGAACTTAAGGGCATGACAAGAGCACCTATATTGACTTTATCTGGAAAATCAATCATTTGAATTAAAAATCAACATATTAATTAAAAATTAGAAATGTCCATTTACATTAAAGTGCTTTAAGAAAGACTAAAATGTTAATTTTAAATTTCTCTTGCTGTTAGTATAAATTCTCACATTCATCCACTAATTTGACAACTTATGCCTCATATAATATCCTATCCACAAACAATTATGTAGTGACAAATTTCATTTGATGATGAGACTTTTATTTCTCTCACAAACTCAATTCATTTTCAGGGAAAAATTTTGACACTGAGTTTCTTCATGACATCAATGTCAATGGCAGAGACATCACACTGTACACTCTAACCAGAAAGTGCCTAGGTGTGTGAAGTCTCCAGACCTCTTCTCTCTCCCTTATTCATCTGTTCTATTAGGGATATGAGTAAGTAGTTTATACTCTTATATGTTTAAGAAATTATTAAGGGTATACTCTTGCTATTTTATTTTGTTGTTTTTGATGTTATTGGTGATGTCACCATTCTTAACAAACTCATATGTGGTTCCCAAGTGGACCATAGAAGCAGCTCATAGAAGCAATGGTCCTTCTAAAGATAAGACTAAGACTTTTTTAATATTGAAAAATTATTTATATTTATTTATTTATTAAAGTACATTTTTCTATATTTCAAAGTCTTGTTCAAAGGACAAATCCCCAGGAATAAGACCTATCAAGTAAATTTATAGGAATAACATGAGGACATCATCAACAGGATTATAACTGGAAATTACACATTACAAATTACCATTTCTTTACCTCTTTCCATATATGAATTCTGAGTTTACCTGCCCAACTCCTTTTCTCCACCATGGTAAGTTTGTTTTTATGAATAAATTGCTACCAACATGGACTTAAAGGTCACTACTTGTAAAAAGAATAATTAGATCTGAACAGTTCATCATACTACACTGATTCTATGCAGTGGCTCAATAACTCAAAGGCTGATTGTCAAAATAATATTTAAAAATCTACAATTTTGGTGACATGCAGACAAACAAGCTCTAGGGATGGGGATGCTTATCTGTAGTCTTTGCATAGTCTGTGATGTAAATATTCCCACGATGTCCAATTTCAAGGTACCAACAGCACAACACATGAAACACATGATCCCTGAATATTTAAAAATTAATACTACCAAGTGACGTGAGTCAGCTCCATGACATTATTATATATTCACACACTGAATCTACATATTCACTGGTGATAGAATATGAAAATTCCTGAAGTTTAAACTAACTTTCTTCCAAAGATTTTGGCTGTTAAATACTTTTTATAAGTTGCCATCCAGGTAACACAGTTTTGCAGATAATATTTTTTGCCTCTCCATGTCTTCCCACCATTGGCTTTCTATGCAAATCCATCAAACATCCCACTATCATTGACCATACCTTGAGACTTTCTGCCAAATAATATTTTTCCTATTTATTACACATCACAGAAATATCATAGGATTAAAATCCCTAGAGTCAGCCGCAGCCAAAAGTTCAGAGAATGTCATAGCTCCATTCAAAAGTTTCTCTAGAAAGATTAAACCCTATAAGCATTAGTTGCCTGCCTTCCTGTCTTCATCTTAATTGTCCATTACTCTGCCAATTTTATTCCTTTCCCCAAATAAATTACTGAGTTTTGAAATTTGGTCTCAGGGCCTACTCCACAGGGAAATCCAAATTAAGACTAACAATTAAGAAAAGGGTAGGCTAGGAAATCTCAACTTTTGGCTCTAGTTTTAAAAGGTCAAACTACACCCAGAAATTGTTTCTGACATTTTCATGCTGAATGTCTCTAGTACCTTTTATCACTGTGCATGGCTTATATAGGTTATCTAATAAAAGTTTGCTGAACTAATTTTTAATTCAAGTTAACAGAGAAGAGAATGAAGTAAGGGGGTGAGGATGATAATGGGGTTCAGGACTTGCTACCACAAAATATATCACCTTGATGTTTGAGGAAACAATAGAAGCTAGAAGAGCTCTCTAATTTTCTTCTCTGAAAAAGGTTATGGGGCCAGCATTGTGGCGTAGTGGGTAAAGGAGCCACCTGCAGTGCTGGCAGCCCACATGGCACCAGTTAGAGTCCAGGCTGCTCCACTTCTGATCCAGCTCTCTGCTAGTGTTCCTGGGAAAGCAGTGGGAGATGGCCCAAGTGGTTGGACCCCAACACACATATGGGAGATGTAGAAGAAGCTCCTGGTTCTTGGCTTTACCTGGCCCAGCCTTGGCCATTACAGCCATTTGGGGAATGAACCAGCAGGTAGAAGATCTCTCACTCTCTCTCTCTGTAACCCTACCTTTCAAATAAATAAAATAATTCCTCTTTTTTAATAAAAAGCTATACAAGAATTCTCTTTAACCTTCCTCTAAACATAGACTTCCTCTAACATAAGACTTTCCCCAGGGACATTCTCTCTCTATTTTTGTCCTTGAAGACGCGGAGATGCCAGAAAGAATCCAAACAACACAGAATTGTAAAGTTAACTCCCAGCTGATTGCTATTAAGTCATACCCTTTTGCCCATCATTCATACATTTATACAACTGTCCATAAAAATGAAAAGGTTTCTATGTTTCTTAAGGTCTTCATCTTTGAAGGACTCTGTGTCATGTAAATCTTTAATATGAAAAATGCATAGCATAGCTTCCAATGACACAAAAAAAGCAACTTACAAGGTTTGCAGAGGAATTCAAAGAAAATGAAAGGAAATGATTAGTATATTTTAAGTCCTTTTTAGTGTTTGGTAACTTTACATGATTTCTGCAACCTTTCTATATAAATTGCTAGAGAACCAGTTTTATCGTCTTGGTCTCCCTTTCCCGAATCTCCATTGAGGTGAATGACAGGTATCAGACTATTACATGGGAGATCACGCTTATGTTCACGTCCCTAAATTTGCTCAGCTAGAGAATTCAGTGGCTCCTGCATTTCATCTGTTCAGCAATTCTGGAGGGTAACAATGACACATACCCAAATGGTTCTGTTGACCCTGTCAAGTTGGGAGTTAGTGCTAAACAGCATCACAGTACAGCACAATCTGACACAGTCAAGGATGATAAGGCAGGAGAAGGGGCTACACTGATCTCGTGTGAGAATTTCTTGTCAAAGTCTCACCAAGAGTTCTATAGCAGGGGACAAGTTTTCAATGATATTACCTTCATGGCTTCAAGTATGTGCCTGGACAGTAGGTAAGAGTCAGAGTTAATGTGTTCTTTCCTTTCTAGAATTCAACCCTGAACAGCAAAGTGCAAGTGTGTTTAGAGAGTAATTTATGAGCAGTAAGACAAACGAAAGGGAAGGCAGTGAGACTACAATGGAATGGAATTATAGTGGTCAAATCTGGATCCCTGCCTTACTTTTTTTTTTTTCCAGTGATGTCTATGATGGTATAGTTCATTAGCTAAATTAACTAAATACTTCTATTACATTTTCCATTTACTCTAGCAATAAATCAGTAAGATATGTTCAAGGCCTAAATGCAAGGAAGGATTAACTCTAATGCTTTCTGACAAAAAACAATGTATTACTTTTACATCTAAGAATAATTCTCACTGTCAAATGTAAAAATCATTTTTCATATTTTATTTAAAATTCACAGCATGTCTAGGGGATAGCTATTATTATTTAGAATATTTTATGGATGATAAATACAAAAAGTATTCCAGGTAAATTTGCCATGGTTATAAAGCTGTTGTCTGGCAGGTCTAATGCTAGAAGACACACTTGCCAAACTATAGAATGAAGAGCTACAATGTTTCCAGGCAAACACTGTGATTTCAGATGTGCTGGCTTGAATTTAACTGCTGTGGAACTTTTTAAATGTTTATTCCCCTTATGTGGCCCCCTGACTCCTCTCTGTATAAAGGTAAATGGTTTCTAACTTACAGGAATAGTGTGGCAATCCAGTAAGCTCATGTATATAAAAGTGTTTACAGTGGTTCCTGGAACGTGGAGCGGGCTCTGTTAGCATCCTTAGTGTGGTGATGGAGGGAGAGTAGAAGTGGAGCTGACAGTGCGGCACAAACTTTCAGTGGTGAAACAGCTCTCTGTATTCAGAGTGAGGCTTGCACTGCTGTCATAAAGGCTGCAAAAAATGAGCTGTTAACTGAACAATCTTCTTTTCTCTTAGGAACAATGTTAAACGCATGGGGGAAACTCCCCCAGCTAAGGTAAACAAGCTCTTCTGTGAATTTCCTGTACAGGTTGGCACCACTGTGGCCACTACTGCCCACCATGCTTCTCTTTGTTTCTGTGGATAAAGCACCTTGAAGCCATTCCAGAAGCCATATATACAATGAATTCTGTCCCTCAATTCAGCTCTCCCCTAAGCCTTAGGGACTGCCTCTTTCTCTCTCTCCTAATGGAATGCAGGAAGAAAGGACATGGTCATCAAATCAAGCAGATGGCCCCAGGGTCCCCTCACTCTCAGCTCAGCCTGCAGGCAGGTGGGCACACAACATCTTTGGTCTCTACACTCAATGGCCCCTGTGCGTTCTGATTTGGTATTACTCACAAGGCAAACAGGTACTTAAAGGACTGTCAATTGTGGGGAAAAAAATTATTATTATTCCAACAAGTTAAAATGTCATAAAGTACAAGAGGTCCCCGGCATCAGAGACAGAAGCTACTTATATACAATTGTAGGCAGCCTTTGGACAAGTCAAGGCTAATCTAAGCCTTGAGGAATTCCTGGGATAAGAGTCACATACTCCCATCCTGAAGGAGGATGACATCCTAAAGGAGGATGATAATCAAGAATGCTCTGTTAAAATTATCTGTACTACTGGAGGCCCCGATAAGTTGCTTACATAGGTTGTTATCTTTTGTGCTTCTTTGGTCTGCAGCTGGATATGTTTAAATACCACTGAGACTTTAGAATAAATGAGCCTTGATCAGCCCTGTTATGTTGGCTCCATTCTCTGTGATCGCTTGTCCCTCTTTTCGGTCCCTCTCCCTCCCTTAGGTTCCATTGTACTGGTGCGGCTGGCCTGCAATACAGTTACTTAAATAATTGAGTAAACAAAATTCTCCTTTATAACAAAAATTTTGAAACAAAACTCCTTGTGTTTTTATGAATTTTATGGAATATTTGGAAAATTAGTCCTATTCTCAAATACACTTCTACTCAGTATTTTTTTAGTGTTACATCAGACAGATTTTCATTGCTTTTTCAAACAAATAATGAATGCTTTAAAATATGAACAAAATAAGTTGGAGAAAATGTGTAGTTTTTTTTTTAATTTTCCCCCATAACTCTCATTCATGTATTGCTGGTAGATTTCAAAATACTTTATCAATAAAGTGTCAGTTTTTCATAGATATTTTTAGCATGAACCCTAGCAATAGGAAATTCCTTAGCATTTTTCCCCTAAATGATCGTCTAGGTATAGATGGGGTGTATCATTATTGTAGACTAGCAGATTTATTGGCAGGAGGAAGATTCTCTGGGTTTTAAATTCTGGCTTTGCTGCTCATTTGCTTCCTGACCCTGTATAAAATTTTTCAAAGTACTTGACATCCAGCTTATTCACATGTAAAATATGAGGAAAAATTACTTCCTCTGAAAATTTGTTTCCAGGTCAAATGAGCTAATTTACATAAGAGCAACTTTAAGCAGTGTTTGCCAAACATTAAGTGTTTAAGGGAAGGGTGTCATTACTTTTATCAACATCTTGGACTGTGGCTTTCAGAATTACTACCTCCCTTGAATAATTAAATTTCACTACAAATTCTGAGTCAAATCAGACTCTAATTGTGGTATAACACAATTCCTTGATAAGCAGAAGGAAATTTTTCTTAATAAAGATTTAAGTGAACAAGAATGTGCGAACAGAATAAAGAAGAAGAAACAAGAATATGTGAACAGAAGAAAGAATAAAAGAGCAAGAATCAGTGAATAAACCATTTATGTTTAAAATGTGCATAGTTTTAATCTAAAAGTTGACTCAGAACTATAGTTCCCATGTATTTGGAAAATTTAGCTATACCTTCACCAGGTATTAAACACTTGCCACACAATATTTAGTTTAACACTCACAGCATTGTGGTAAGTAACTAATTTCTAGAAACAAAATATAGGTCCAGCACTGTAGCATAGGGGGTTAAGTTTCCACCTGTGGCACTGGCATCTGGTGCAGGCACCAATTCAGGTCCTGACTGCTCAACTCCTGGTCCAGCTCCCTGCTGGTGTCTCTAGGGGTGCGGGGGACAGTGATTAAGTACTTGTGCCTGCAAGGGAGGCCCGAAGGAAGCTCCTGGCTCCTGGCTTCCAGCCATTGTGACCATTTGGGGAGTGATCCATCAGAAGGAAGACCTCTCTCTGTGTCTCTGTCTGTAACTCTGCTTCTCAAATAAATAAATCAAAAAAAGACTTGCTACTAAAAAAAAAAAAAAAGCAAAATTAATGCCTTCAAGTAATAACAAACTTGCTAAGTCCTAGCAAAATATTACTCAAGGAGATTTATAAATGTTAGTGGACAAACACAATCAAGATAAGCAACACATGTATTATCTGTTTGTAAAGTTGTAGACGTTGTGTATTTACAAAGCAGCGACACTGGATTTCTGGGGCAACCAGAAAGCATACAAAAATGAGAATTAGGACATAAACCACAAGAAATGTCATTTCAAAACAAGATTAAGGCCGGTGCCGCAGCTCACTAGGCTAATCCTCCGCCTTGCAGCACCAGCACACTGGATTCTAGTTCCGGTCGGGGCACCGGATTCTGTCCCAGTTGCCCCTCTTCCAGGCCAGCTCTCTGCTGTGGCCAGGGAGTGCAGTGGAGGATGGCCCAGGTGCTTGGGCCCTGCACCCCATGGGAGACCAGGATAAGTACCTGGCTCCTGCCATCGGATCAGCGCAGTGCGCCAGTTGCAGCGCGCTGGCCGTGGCAGCCATTGGAGGGTGAACCAACGGCAAAGGAAGACCTTTCTCTCTCTGTCTCTCTCTCTCACTGTCCACTCTGCCTGTCAAGTAAATAAATTAAAAAAAAAAAAAAAAAAAAAAAAAAAAAAACAAGATTAAAATCCAAAGTCCTTCATTATTTCATATTATAAAATGATCATAAGGACTGATAGAAATTTAGTTCTTCCTTTGTGCCTTGACAGTTCATGTAATTTTCATAACTGCCATGCAGTTTCCTTACCTCTGCCTTTTCAATGTTATTCCCTAGGGGATAGGGCTAGCAGAATTTGAAATACTTGCCAAAGGTCACAAAACTAGTGAAATCTGAACATAAAAATTCTCACTGTATTTATTTATTTTAAAGATTTGTTTCTTTGACAGGCAGAGTTTTCAGAGAGAGAGAAAGAGAGAGAGAGGGAACTTGCATCTGCATTTCACTCCCAAAATGGCCAAAGCGGCCAGAGCTGGGGCTTCCAAAGCCAGGAACCAAGAGTTTCTTCCCAGGTCTCTCATGTGGATGTTGGGGCACAAGTACTTGGGCCGTCTTCTGCTGCTTTCATTAGCAGGGAGCTGGATCCGATGTGGAGACTTGAATCAGTGCTCATATGGGATGCTGGTGTAGCTGGTGGCAGTCTTACCCACTTCACCATAACTCCGGTCTGATGTTTTGGCTTTAAAGCTTGAAGCCCTGTGTGCTGTGCTCTGTTGCCTCCAGCTTTACCCCTATTTTCTTCACACAAGTATGATTTACTGAAAGGATAAGACATGAATATGTAGATAGTTTGCACTCTTCCTGAGGATGATTTATTTTATTTATCTATGCATCTGCATAATCCATTCAACTACGTTTTGCTAAATATGTATTTCAAAACAAGCCGTCTACTGTTTAAATTATGTCAAGTGTGAAGCAATACTTCACTTTAAGAAGCTGTTATTGAGTCTGAAATTTGAAGTTGAGTCTGATTTGAACCCAATCAGAGCCTATCAGTTGCCTGAATCCAAGCCAGCCCTGTGTCCATTAGAACCATCTGAATAGTTGCTCCCTCATTAGGGTATCACCTTTTCTCTTTTTTCTCTATGCTTTGTCGTTACACACGCACACACACACAGACTCACAAAATGATTATTGTTACAAAACCAAATTCAGAAAGAGGAGTTGGGCACTGAAAGATTGACAAACCAACAGTCCAGTACCCTGCAAAGAGCTCAGAAATCAGAGTCAGAAGATCTGGTTTAGTTATATAATTTGTACTAATTCTTGTAAATTGTCAGAGCCTTTGTTTCTTAATCAGTGAAATAAGTCTAGTACATTCAACTTCATTTGGATAGTAGGATAAATATACATATACAACTCACAAAAAGGTTCTGTAGGATATTGTCACTACAGTTGTTACTGCTATTATTCTTTTGTTATTAGTCATGTTGCTCTTTTAATGCTACAGCTAACAGATACAGTTAGTGAATATTTTTGAATTTTCTGAACATATAAACATTATTTTACTACAGACCTGCCTATCATTCCCAAGAGAAGTCAATGGAAATCCAAATCAAACAAACAAATGAAAAGCGGGAAAAACAATACTTCTGAAGATCTAAAATCACATGTCTGTAACAAGAATGCTGACACATAATACAAAATAAATACAGGTTTATTCATAATAACATTTTTATTGTTAATCATGTGTTTCAGCTGTTAGTAAAATCTGCATTCTTATCTGAGGCGCCATCTTAAGCCTTGGGTACCATGTTAAGCTCTGGCCCAGGCACCATTTGTACAATAAGTTTCAGTATCTCTGAGATAAGTTTCAGATTCCTAAGTCTAGCTTGATTTACCAGAAATCAGGTTATCAAATGACCCAACCATCTGTGTTGCCTTTACTCCACCTATTGGAATTTACTTCTCTTACTTCCTTATCTCTGCTAAGCTATATAAGACCCATTCTCCTAGTACAGGCTGCTATTTCTCTTGTGTGTGGAGAAGCAGCCTTGTTGGCCAACAATAAACTTTTCCCTTACTCTGGTGTTTGGTGTGTATTTTGGTGGCCCTCTCACCAAATTATGTGGTTGTTATATTGTAGTCAACAATTATGTGGTTGTTATATTGTAGTCTGGAAACAAAGAGAAATAGCCATGAACTGTCTCAGTAAAACAAAAACATTTTGGAGGATGACCAGGAAGCTGAGAAACTAAATTTGAATTCTACTGGTTGAGTGAGTTTTAATAATATTTAGGACAAGGATATGCTATTAAACAGTATTTATATTATAAAAATGAGAAAGGCAAAATTTACACAAAACAACAAAACAAAAATCTCTATTTGTCCAAATAATATCACACAAAATTATTTTTTATCCATAAATCATTTTCATATTCATTAGTATTTTTGAGGTCCTCTTATTAAAATATATATAAATTTTCTGACCTACATCAGTATCCCTGTTAATTCATATTTTTTAATAGATAGATTTAAAAAGATTTGTAAAGTGTATGGAGTGTGTAGTTAACACAGTAGATCATGTGGAGTATTATAATATGCAATCAACACTTTGATTTTTGTTTTCTGTTGAGTCAGGGTTTAATGCACTTCCTGCTGAAACTCTGTCACCTAAAGGAAGCTGACAAGGATAACAGGGCCAGGATCTTTAGTTAATTAAACTTTTACTTAAGATCAGTTGGAAAATTTCATATACTAAAATGGTTTATCTTAAGGCCACATTGTGGCACAGGAATTTAAGCCAACCCCGGACACTGCTATCCCATTAGAGTGCCAGTTAGAGACCTGGCTGATGCATTTCCAATCCAACTCCTACTAAGGCACCATGAAAAGCATAGGAGATGGCCTAAGTACTTGGAACCTTGTATTTACATGGGAGACCAAGAAGAAGCTCTGGATTTCTGGCGTCAGCCCGGCACAGAACCTGTAGTTGCTAACATTTGGGTAGTGAACCAGTGGATGGACGCTCTCTCCCTCTGTCTGTGTACTTGTGTCTCTCCCCTCTCTCTGTAACTCCACCTTTCAAATAGCTTTTTTTTAAAAAAAAATCATTAAAAAAGTGATTACTTATTTTATATTAATTTTGAGCACTTATTAATGTTAAATGATTGCTGTAATTAACAGGGATACTGATGTAGGTCAGAAAATTTATATATATTTTAATAAGAGGACCTCAAAAATACTAACCTCAAGGTGAGCATAATGCTGTAATGGGTTAAGCTATGGCCCACAGTGCCTGCATCCCATGCGGGCACCAGTTTGAGTTATGGCTGATCCATTTCCATTCTATCTCCCTTCTGATGTTCCTGGGAAGGTGGTAGAAAATTGCACAATTGCTTGGGCCCCAGAACCCACAAGGGAGACCCCAAAGCTCCAGGCTCCTGGCTTTGGACTGGCCCAGTCCCAGCCTTTGCAGCCATTTGGGGAGTGAACCAGTGGATGGAAGATCACTCTCTCTCTCTCTCTCTCTTTTACTCTTTCTCTCTCTTTCTCACAGTAATTCTGCCTTTCAAATTAATAAAATAAACCTTTAAAAAAAACTGACTTCAAGTCCAAATCAATAGGAATACATGTACATTTTTAAATTGGATGTCTATCTCTTCTTTGTATTAAAATTTGTTTTCTGTTTAGCTCATTCATTTTAATATATTGTGATAAATTTTAGCATATTTATATATTTCTTAGCTCCAAAACAAGTTTAAGAAATTCTGTATAAATGATTTACCAGTTTGGCAGCTATTAATTACATTTACATTTTATTTCTTATTGCTCACATTGTTTTCAAAATATTTTTATTTATATAAGGAGAAAAATTGCATATATTTCATGTATACAGATTTAGGAGCACAGTGATAGCTCCCACCCTACCCTCCCTTGTGCTCATCCTTCCACCCCCCTCTTCCCTTCTTTCTTATTATTTTTAATTTTTATGACATACTTTCATTTTATTTTGTATTCATAAGCTTATGAGATGAGAAACATGAGGAAAATAGATTATAGTTAACAAACAAAAGTAAACATAACTCCCTTATAATTGCTTTTTAAACAAATACCTTTCAAGGCATAAAACAAGCATTTAAGAGCAGCTGCTGTTGTCCAAGTGTTGTTTCACAGGAGAAACTGAGCCCCATATGGGGTAAACAATTAAACTAGGATCTTACAGACAATGAGACTAATAGCCATTCCCCTCAGAACTAGAGTTTAGACAGTGTGACCCCAAGCCCAGAGCCCTCTTTCCTTAGAACATATATTTTAGTGACCTTGTAAGTGTACATTTCTTTCACCACATTTATTGAGATGTAAATCTTTTTAAAAATTTCTCAAGCACCAATTCTATCTCCCAAGGGTATCTTCCTCAAGGACTTAGGAGTTATCCTTTTGAAAGGTAATCATGAAAGATAGCACTCCCAACCAGCAACCACTGTGCTTAGATGAGGAACTAATTTCTATGACAGTAATGAATGATCACAGTTGACCTATTCACAGAAAAAAAAATGCAAACTCAGGGGTACTTCAATATGTTGGACACATCACTTGGATTAATTTCCTCCTTAAGTTCTTCTGGTACTCTTCCATGCTCACCCCAGTGATTAACAACCCACTCTCATTTCCCCTCGGCAGAATTAAATTCAGACTTGTCCTGTCCTCTGTCTCTATTTTTAGTAGCCTTAGGTAAAGTGTTCCTTGCTATGTAGTTTTCTGTGGTGCAATATTTTTGGCAAGACTTGGTGATGATTTTCCTTATTCATTTACAGATGAGAATCAGAAAGATCTTTAATTTTTTTTCATAGCAGCCCATCTGTGAGCAAAGCACATTCATGGATATTTGCAGGTAGTGACATTCACAGAGTATGCACACACAGAAATAACCCAGAGATCACAGATTCAGCGCCATAGGATTACAAAGAATTATACAGAAATAATCACAAAGGAAAACTCTAAATCAAATAAAAGCAAAGTGATGGCAATCTAAAACTGTGATTGGACCCATATTTTATTGTTTAAGAGATTTATTTATTTATTGAAAAGTTGGAGATACAAAGAGAAAGGGAGAAATAGAAAAAGAGATGTTCCATCTGTTGGTTCAATCCCGAAATGACCACATTGGCCAGTCTGGTCCAGGCTGAAGTCAGGAGCCAGAATATTCTTGTGGGTATCCCACAAGGGTGTCAGGTATTTAACAGAGAGATGAATAAGGAGCTGGATCAAAACTAGAGGAGCCAGGACTAGAACTGACTCCCAAGTGGGATGCTAGCATCTGGTTCTAGCCACTGTATCCATATTTTAAAGGCAAACTTTAATCCCATTCATAATAGCTCAAAAATTTTAAATACCTCAGAACAAATTTATCCAAGGAGGTGAAAATATCTATGATGAAAATTTAAAAAAATTAAAGAAAGAAATAGAAGAAGACATACACAAAAAGGAAAAATCTTCCATAAGTGGATTGGAAGATTTAATGCCATCAAAATGTCCATACTATGGAAAGCAACTTACAGATTCAATGCAATCCCAATCAAAATACCAGTGACATTCTTCCCAGGTCTATAAAAAACTGTTAAAATTCATATGGAAACACAAAAGACTTTGAATAACTAAAGCAAATTTAAGCAACAAAAACAAAGCTGGAGGCATTGCAATACCAAACCTCAAGACATACTATAGCACAGTTATAATCAAAACCACCTGGCATGAAAATAGACATGTAGACCAACGGATCAGCATAGAAACTCCAGAAATCAATTCATGGATCTGATGTAAAATCAATCCCTGGAGAAAAGACAGTCTCTTCAACTAGTAGTCTTGAGAAAATGGGAACTCCATGTGCAGAAGTATGAAACAAGACCCCTACTTTACACCTTATACAAAAACAAATTCAAAATTGATCCAAAATCTAAATTGATAACAAAGTTACTAATGGAGAACAAAATGGGGAACCTCTACAAGACATTGGCATAGGCCAAGATTTCTGAAGTACAAGCAATCAAACCAAAATAGACAATTGGTTATACTTCAAGCTAAGAAGCTTCTGCATTGCAAAGGAAACACTCAAGAAAGAGAAGAGGCAACCGATAGAATGGGAGAAAATATTTACAACTATACAACTGATAAAGTATTAATATCCAGAATCTGTAAACAGCTCAAGAAACTCATTAACGATAAAACAAGGAATCCAGTTAAGAAATAGGCAAAGGACTTGAAGAGACATTTTTCAAAAAAAGGAAATTCAAATGGCCAACGGACACATGAAAAAAGGCTCAGAACTGCAAGTCATAACCAAAATGAGGTTTCACCTCATCTTTGTTAGAATGGCTCTCATGCAAAATCAACAACCAATAAAGGCTGGTGACTAGAAAGTAAACCAGCACAGTCATTGTGGAAGATAGTATGGAGATTCCTCAGAAATTTTAAAATAAATCTGCCATATAACCCAGCAATCCCACTCCTGGGAATTCACGCCCATGAAATGAAACCAGCATATGAAAGAGTAATCTGTTCCCCCCATGTTTATTGCAGCTCAGTCCACAATAGCTAAGATATGGAGTCAACCAAGATGTCCATCAGCTGACAACTAGATAAAGAAATTGTGAAATATAGAATATGGACTAGTACTCAGTATAAAAATGAATGAAATACTGTCTTTTGCAACAAAATAGATAAAACTGGAGACCATTGTGCTTGGTAAAATAAGCCAGTACCAAAAAGAAAACAAATATTTTCCTGATCTGGGGTAACTAATAAAGTACTAAAACATGTAATATAAATGAGGGAAATTGACACTTTAAGATTCAATGATTGTATACAGCCTTTTTATCTAATGTTCTTACTATTTATTGCACTCTTTATTTAGTGTAGGGTCGATCTTATAAGTACAAAATAAACTGAAAGGAGATCATTGTCAAAATTATGAGAGTAATAAGAGAAGAAGGAGGAGGAAGGGTTAGAGCTTAGGTAGGAGGGAGATAGGTTGGGAAGTGTCACCGTGTTCCTAAATATACATATATATGAAATTTATTCACCTTAAAATTAGAATTAATTAATTAAAAAAAGAAAAGAGTACACAATTCTGTCATTTTTGATAATACATATGATCCTACAAGACAATATGTTATGTAAAATAAGCCATACACACAAAGACAAATATCATGTTGCTTAATTCATTTGTGAGATATTAAGAAGTTTTATAAAAAAGCAAAGATAAGAATTATTGCATTCTATATTATTCCATATTAACTGACACATATCTGAAAAAAAACATATATTTGTCTTCTGGGGATTGGATTCTTTCACTAAGCATAATGATTTCCATTTGCATGCATTTTGTTGTGAAAGATTGGAATTAAACATCCTGTGATACGATTATAACTGTTGTTATTCATGTTTGTAGTCCTGTGGAACTGTGGTATTCCTACTTTTTACTTGTTGAATATTATGATTATGATGGACTAAGCCTATAATTGTAGAGGGGATTGAAATTATATTTTTGTAAAAACTAAAGAAAAAGAGAAAAGAAAGAAGTCTGAGGGAGGAAAAAGGGCAGAGAGGGAATTGTACTTATCATTTTAGAACTGCATCTATGAAATACGTGAAATCAGTTCTGTTTTTATTAATAAAATGTAAAAAAAAACGAAGACAAAATTTGGGGGTAGGAAAGGCTAAAATATCTGCAATTAACATATCCTCAGTTGTCTGGGGAAAGTGGGAGGGAGATTCTCTCTCCTGAATCAACATGGGATTTAGATGAAATGGGGCACAGAATCCTTTACTGAATTACAAAGTTAAGTACTCTGAAAAAAATTAACACATACATAATAAATTACTAAGCTAAAGTTCAAATATGAGTCTAGCAAGTATCCATCATTTATATCCAATAAAGATAACAGGGGCAAGTGTTGTGGTACAGCAGGTTCAACTGCTGACTGCAATGCCTATATCCCATACCAGGGTGCTGGTTTGCATCTTGATTCTCTGTTTCAGTTCCAGCTCCCTGTCAACGTGTCTGAGGAAACAGAGAATGATGGATTAAGGACTTGGTCCCCTGAGATTTCTGTGGGAAGCCAAAATAGAGTTCCTGGCTCCTGGAATCAGCACTGGCACAGAATTGTCTATTGTGGTTATTTTGGGAGTGAACTCTCTTCTTTCTCTGTCATTTTGGCTTTCAAATAAATAAATATCTCTTCTAAAAATAAAAAGGAAAACAAATCATATTAGAAGTCAAATTATTTTGTCAAGAAAAGAGGTAAAATAAAACAAAAATGTAATGTAATCTGCTCCAAAGGAAGCTTTCTATCTCAATTGGGGTACATCTCTGGCTAGACAAAATACCCATCCAATGGTTGCCAGTGAGGATATGCAGGTAAAAGCAGGGTGTGGATTAAGTAAACAAGGCAGCAGTGCCCCTTTGTGAAAGGGATGAGGGCCATAATAGCATAAGAAAAATGGCAACAAAAGCCTATTTTTTTTTTTTTTTTTGACAGGCAGAGTGGACAGTGAGAGAGAGAGAGACAGAGAGAAAGGTCTTCCTTTGCCTTTGCTTCACCCTCCAATGGCTGCCGTGGCTGGTGCGCTGCGGCTGGCACACCGCGCTGATCTGATGGCAGGAGCCAGGTACTTATCCTGGTCTCCCATGGGGTGCAGGGCCCAAGCACTTGCGCCATCCTCCACTACACTCCTTGGCCACAGCAGAGAGCTGGCCTGGAAGAGGGGCAACCGGGACAGAATCCGGCGCCCCGACCAGGACTAGAACCCGGTGTGCCGGTGCTGCAATGCAGAGGATTAGCCTAGTGAGCCACGGCACCGGCCACAAAAGCCTATTTTTAATGATCTATCAGAATTGAAAACCATATAAACCTTGCTTCAAATCCAGCTTGTGCTTTTTTCTTATTTGAATTAAATTGTTCAGGCAGAATTCACTTCATTTTATTTTTTTCTGTAAGTTAGAGATTATAACATTGCCTTAATGGGTTATTACAAAGATGATAGATGATATATGCAAAACACCTAATACAGAACCCTACATAGAACAAGTACCCAAAAAAATCTTAGTAAAAGTGGTTGTTTTTGTATTATTAGCCTTACATTATTGCCTAGCACTTAAAATAGAAGTGTAAGAAAGATAGGTCACAAAAACTAAAGATACTTTTCTATACATTGCAAAAATGATTGGGCAGTTTTAAAATGAAGGGTTATATTTCATAGTTCTTAAAGGTGAAAGCTGCTTTCTATTTGGATTTAACAGAGACACTTACTAAGAAAGCAACCTGAGCATTAAGAGTAAATCCTTGACATTTATAATAGCAAAGATTCTTCTCACTTTTCTTTATTGTTTTCACTGTTTGAAATTTGGATCACAGAAAGGAAGTCTCTAAGCTTCTGTTCTAATATTTCTGATAATTGCAAGTGTCTCTAAATAACAGTTCTTCAGTTTGGAAAGACTTAACCATTGATTCATAAATAATTTCCTTTTTTCCTACAAAAGAAAATAACTAGGAAATTCTTTACTTAAAATAACTAAGGGGATAATCTAATGCTTTTTGGTGGCTGGCATAAAAATAGCCAGTGGTTACATTAATTCTAACACATTTTGGCTCCAGAAAGATATGGTTATTTATCAGTTTATTTCCTTGGTCGCCATATAACATCAAGCCAAGGGTGTGAGCACTTTGTGGAAACAAATGGATGAAAGGCATTATTGATTTTATCATAAAGGGATCATGAAAATAAAACATCAGAGTTGCTTTAATTTCCAGCAATGATATTCAGAACAAAACACTTTTAAAATTATCGTATACTTTAAATAGTAGCCACGCAACTTAAGACAACCCCAAAACCACTCAATATTATCACATTTTTATTAGATTTCCTAGCAAGTTTTCTGTATGTTATACTGAAGACACTCCCAAAATGTCATCATATCATATTTAAAGGTATAATTTTTAAGTGAAATTTAAATTCATAATTTGGAAGTTTCTTAATATATCATAGGAGAACACATGGACCAGATTTAACTGACTTTGAATAAGGTTTGTTTATCCACCAATATTGTCACTACAGAATTAATAAGATAGTTTGTATCTATTATTTCATGACTTCTTTTCTAACATTAACAAATATTTCCTTTTGTAACATGTGAGAAAAAGAGAGGCAACAAAGATGAATAAACCTTGTTTTGTCTCAGAAACTTTCATACATCAGTAGAATGGTTTAAATCTCAGTGAATTTCACATATGAGTAGGATAGTCCAAGTTACTGATGTTGGGCCTCAGAAGTTTGAGATGTCATTTGAACATACAAGGATATAATAAATAGACATTTGGACATAAGTATCTGAAAGTCAGAGAGTTGATCTCAGCAGGAAAGGTGCATATGATAAGTATACGTAGGCCAGTGTCATACATAAGTAAATATAGAAAAAGCCACTTAAAAATTCATGTGGGTTGAAAGGACAAAAGATTTGGACACTGAGACCTTATATACTCCAGTAATGAAGTGGCAGAAGCATAAGAAACAGCTATGAAGGGAGAATGAGGAAGAAGTTTCAGTGAGATAGGAAAAGACTTCATGAACATGGAATTGAGAAAGCCAAGTGAAATAAGTTTTAAAAAATGAAAAGTGATAAATTTTTATTGATAATTTCATTAACCCGAGGACAACAAACTAGCATTTGGATATAGCAATAAATAGCTATTATTAACATTGAAGGAAATAATTTATGGAGAACATAAGCAGTCTTTCAAAGTATTTTGCAACAAAAGGGAACAAAAAAAGTGAGTAAACATAAGGTGATGTAGAGCTGAGTGCTGATACTTCTTCAAAGACAGGTGATAAAGTAGCAGGGCATTTACTAAATAGACAGGGAGGGGCCAGCACTGCAGCATAGTGGGTAAAGTTGCTGCCTAACATGCCAGCAGGCCATAAGGCTGGTTTGAGTCCCAGCTGCTCCACTTCTGATCCAGCTTTCTGCTACAGCCTGGGAAAGCAGTAGAAGATGGCTCAAGTCCTTGGTCCCTGTAGCCACGTGGACCCTGCAGAACAAGCTCCTGGATCCTGGTTTCAGATCGGCCCAATTCTGGCAGTTGCAGCCATTTGGGAAATGAACCAGTGGATGAAAGACTTCTCTCTCGATCTCTCTCTGTCTTTGCCTCTCTGTAACTCTGCCTTTCAAATAAATAAATAAATCTTTAAAATAGAAATAGGGAAATTGATCCTATCCATGAAACATAGGATAATTAGTAGAACATTGAGTCTTAGTGGAGTGTAACTACAAGACACAAGAGAAGAGACTGATTTTAGTTAAGAGCAGGGATAACTCCTCTAGCCTAAAGTGGGAAAGCAGAGTAAAATGGTAGTTCATATGTGGTAATCCTAACTCATAACGTGACAACATTAGAAAATACAGTCTTTGGAAGGTGATACATCATCAGTTTGCAGCCTTTAAGAATGGAACTTCTTGGATAAGACCCCAAGACACAAGCAACAAAGGTAAAATTAGGCAAATGGGATCATATCAAACTCAGTAGCTTCTGCACATTGAAGGATACAATCTATAGATTGAAAAGGTATCCAACAGAATGGGGAAAAATTAGCAAGATACTTATTCAACAAGGCATTCGTATCTAGAATATATCAACTCAAAAAAACTCAACAACAAATAAAAATGAATGATCCAGTTAATAAATGGTCAAAGAACCTCAAAAATTTTCAAAAGGCGAAATACAAATGGCCAGCAAATACATTTTAAAAATGCTCAATGTCGCTACATTCAGGAAATGCAAATCAAAACCACAGTGAGGTATCACCTCATCCCTGTCAGAATGGCTATTATCCAAAAGACAGAAAGTAACAAAAGCTGGTAAGGATGTGTAGAAAGGGGAACTCTTAGATATTGCTGGTAGGTATCTAAGAAAGTTCAACCACTGTGGAAAACAGACTTTCTGTGAAACAAATTGGACAGAGAAAGATAAATTCCATATGTTCTCCTTTGTATGTGGAAGATAAAATTTCAAACAAAAGAAAAATAAAAACAGAAATGCCTGTGTGTATCAGTATTGTTGAAAATATAATTTTGTAGAAATTCTTTATACCTTTGTAAAACAAATGGTTAAAATGATATACAACTGTAATTTAATGATCCATGATTGTTTTATAATTTGCTTTGTATTAGTGAAGTTGAACAAAGTTTCATTTGATTATTGCTTATAACCCTTGCCTACATTCTCCTATATTCCTGCTAAACTATACATTAAGCTCAATCTTTTTTTTAATGTTAATTTATTGACTCATTGAAAAACATATCTGACACTTGAATTTTGTACTTCTGACTCTAGAAGATTTGAAATATTCAAAGGCTTAACTTCAGAAGAAATTAATTGGCTGAAGCTTCAGAAAGATCCTCCATATAGCTGCAGAAATGATGAAGTCTTCTAAAATTACTGTAAAGGATCAAGGAGCATGAATTAACAGGAATATTCAATTAAACCAAATGCTCATTCACAAATTGCATTGATAACGGTCTGAATTGAATGAGAAAAATTGTTAATCCTGCTGTGTTTTAGTGACAATCATTATTTTTCAAGCGTACAATATTTGCTAAGAAATACCAAGCTAGCATTGTTAATTTACTGATACAGGACTTACTATTGAAAATTTGGTTTACCACAAAGATACCTGGGAGAAAATTAAATTGACTAATTTATTGCAGAATGGGGCAGTCTTTATAATTTTTAAAGCAGAGCTGGAGAAAGAAACAAAATGAACAATGGGATTTTGTCTTTTTTTGCTGATGGAAATATTTAACAGAAGACTTAAATATTCTTTCTCTTCTCAAAGTTAGATATTTATACATTTTCCTACAAAGAATGAAAGTGTTATAAATAAACAACCATTAATATTGTATTTCCTAGGTCTTTTTGGTGTGGTTTATTAGTTGTGATTATTACACTGATATGAGATGTAAATAAAGGAAAATAAAATGAGGGGTATACAGGACCTCATTGTTTTACTAATTCACAAGTTTATTTTATACATCTCAAATTAATAGCAATAAAAAAGGCTACTTAATTAGATGTGCCAGTGTGGTCTATTTTTTCCTATAGTAAAATAATGGAACATAATTTCCTTTTATGCATAACTGATTTTTGACCTGCTATTCAATATAAACGCAATTGGAATTGGAAACAAAGCTAATCTTAAAGAGGTTATACAAGTGAATAATGTGTGTATACCTTTGTGTTCTTGAAATATAAATTATACAATGTATACTATGCTTTTTGGTTTTTGGTTTCCCTGAAGAACAAAATTTGTAATCTCTTCACAACCCTGAGGGATTTGTGAAAGCCAAGATAAAAAATGTAATAATTTATCAAATGCCAGTAGGGGTCAAATGTTCCCATCAGCACAGATGAGTTAATACATGGCTGCACTCAGTGCCACCATGCTGGATACCACCTGAAGGGTCAGAACAGAAAGTTATAAACCCAAACTCAAATAGTTGCATTTGGAGGCTGCTCGCAGGAAGTCATTCCGGCAGCTTCTTGGAGCTACAATCAGTGCCCATTTGAAATCAAATATTTACAGAAACAAAGAAGTCAAACAGATGCACCCTGGCCTCTAAGCCTGGAACGCTTCATCTGTGAGAACAGAGGTGGGACCCCATGCTGTCTGAAATCTGTTTGGACTCTAAAGTTTATGTATCTTTTAAGTAGAACCCTGGTGATAAATCTATTTTTTGGTTTAATGATTTATTTTAACTAAGTTTTTCCTTGGATCTTATTGTAATCATATAAAATTAGTATGTTAGCATTGGAATTGATCACAAAGGTTATCTTTTCAAGCCCATTGAGCTCCCTAATGAAATGTACTGGAATGTCATTAACACTCCCAAGCAAATGACAGTGGTTTTACAAGTCACAGTCTGTTTAAATTACTCGCATAACCACTTCCATGCAAGGTCTTTACATTATTTAATAATTCACGCATTGACACTTAAAATCAAAGCAGGCATATCTTTTTATCACACCATTAATCAAACCCACCTAACCATTTATTCAAGGCTTAATTGTTAGTTACTTCTTTCCTTTCTTTCCTCTATATTCCTGCCCTGAAATGGTAGTTCCTCAGAGTTTAACAGGTAAGACAGCTTCATTAGCAGCCACTAGGTAACAGTACAGTGAAAGCAACACTGAGAGATGTATACTGACTGGGATGAGAATAGATGATAAAGTCAATCTGTTAACACAGAAAGAAATTCAAGAAGGAATTGACCTGAATGGTATAGAATTGCGTGTTGGATGATACATGTGAGACACAGGAATGTAGACTAGCCTCTACATTGTCACAAAGCTGTAGAATTCTGATTTGGATCAAGTTTGACCAGAGTGATTATCCAGACAGAATGCTTATCCAGAGTGAATTCTATCCACTATCTTCATACTTATATATGTATATTTATGAATGAGTGCATTTAATTATGAATATATATTTATTGCTTAACCTTACATGCCCCAAAAATGATACTAACAAAAAAATGTAACTTTGGTGAGCAAAATTGACATTTTGAGATTTGACTATTGTTTACAGCTCTTGTCTATAGTCTTGAGGAACAGTGATTTTTTCTACTTATTACACGTTCAATTCTTTATTTGGTGGAGGGGTAAGCTTGTGGTTATACAATAAATTCAATGTATGTCATTGTAAAAATTAAAATAAAAATAAGAATGAATATATATATGGAATGCATTAAATATGCTCACTGTATATAAATTTAAAAAATTAAAAAAAGATAAAAGTCACACAAAATTGACCCTTTGTAATGATCTGACCTTTCTGCAGTTAGCAACATGGAGAACAAAAACACTCTTTCCATGTAATCACCAATTCACAATTGTTTTGTTTTCATGTCAGACTCATTGAAATAGAATACTGACCACATCAATTTAGAGCAAAAGACTGATTTTTCGTTAAAGAAAAAAACAAATTGGGGATGATGATTTCCTTAATGATAGAAAGTGAATACAGTTTGCTTTCAAAAGAAGCAGATAAATGATTTACTTTTTTTGTGACAGAATTAATAAGCAACTTCTTAAGGTGGAAGAAAAAGATATTCATAGGAAATCTAATTAAATCAACATCATTAATAAATACACTGATGATAGTGTACCCTTAAATATATTATTAGTAAGACAGTTTGGTAGATATTTTCAACATTAGTGATGATAAAAATGATATGAATTCTAATTTTATCAGTCAAGTAGAAAATGAAAAACAAATAAACATATTTGATACTCTTTAATGGGCTTAACTATCTTAAAAATTTTACTTTTGATATTATTTTAAGCAGCTTTATACCTGTTGATGTGAAATATGTGTTTTCTTCTTTTCACTCACATCATCAACATGAAAGTAGTTTTGCAATAGTCTCAAGCTCCATATAGTTAATGATGCAACACAAAGAAGAAACAGGAGTTGTATAACTAGCAATGTTTTACATGAAATATCAAGCAATACTTTCCTTTCTACCAAATAGATTTTATCTCCCATCTTCTAGAATATTGATATTTCAGAGAAAAAGAAAAATGGAGTGAGAGTTTGGCCTCGCATTTAGGCATACTTGTACCCAGCTCTGTCTGATCTACCTTATTGCTGTTGTGACCCTGGGAAGCAATAGATGATAGTTCAAGTATCTAAATCCCTGCGTGTATGAGATCTGGGTTGGATTACAGGCTCCTGGATTTGTCTTGGTACAGCCCGGTCTGTTGTCAGAATTTGAGGAGTAAACCATTAATTGGAAGATCTGTCTCTCTCCCTCTCTTTCTTGCTCATTGTGTGTATGTGTTTCTAAATAAATAAATTTTAACTTTTTTCAAAAATAAAATTATATAGAAGTATAAATATCATATATGTACTCAGACATACATATACACATGTAAGCACCCACACATGTAAGACCACACACAGACATGGAGAAGTCAGGTTAAGTACTTACTTGGCTACTTATTAAGATTTTATTACATATCATAATGTACTGTACTAGATACTGAGAACAGAGAACAAATATATGCATTTTTTCCTTCCAAAAAACAAATACATTGTGATGTAATAACCTTTGAGATATGAGAATCATAGCATACTGCCAGAAAACATAGATGGGGCAGTAATCTTGCACTACCAAGCAGTGTGTAGCCCTGTAGGGTGAATCAATGCCTACCACAAACTTTGAAGCCTCCACATTCAGATATGGAGACCAGACATGGACTCCATTAAAGAAGCCTCTCAATTAAACATGGAGCAGATCTTATAAGAAAAAGAACAGTTGTGAATATAAAAAGAGCTTATAAGCATAGGTGTATTCACATTTATTAGTGAATAGACATCAACATCAGTTACTAGAGAAAAGGAAGAACTATGTATAGCAACTGCATTCATTTCTGATTATAGTCATGTACTTATGATTTTTCTTACATTTATTGGCCAGAACATAGTCATGTGGCCCATCCTAAATATATATATAGTCCTTAGCCAAATACAGATGAATTCCCATATAAAATCCACATTATATTACCAAAGGTAAGATTGAGAAGAACATCATGGATACGTGGTTGTGTGCCACACATCACCTTATTTGTATATTTAGACTTCTTAATTTTATTTGATAGAGTTACAAAGAGAAAGGGAGAGACAGAGGAAGAGAAGGAGTAGGACCTCACATTCCATTATTCACTCCCCAGATGGCTGCAGTGGACAAGGATGGGACAGAACAAAGCCAGGAGCTTCTGCTGGATCTCCCACATGGGTGGCAGAAGCCTAAAAACTTGGGCCATCTGCTGCTTTTCCCAGACCATTAGCAGGGAGCTGGATTGAAGTGGAACAGCTGGAAAATTAACTGATGGTCAAATGGGATGCTGGTGTTGCAGGAGGCAGCTTTGTCCACTACACTACAATGCCAGCCTCACTAATATAATTTAAAGTTGACTGGAGACCAAGAGGAGGCACAGAATGAAAAACAGGTAGATGAAACATACACTTGAAGAATACAGTACATGATATTTGGGGTTAGCATACATGGAAGATGCATGAAATATACGAATTTCCAAGATTAACTATAAGCACTAGTTAGAGGTATGTAGTTTACAAAAATAATTATCATATCATGGGAAAATTTAATTATCACTGTATAGCAAAAATCAATTTCTCCCTGTTTTAAGATGGTAAATTATGGGGCTATCACTGTGCTGCAGTGGGTAAAGCCACTGCCTGCAGTGCCGGCATCTCATATGGATGCCAGTTCGAGTTCCGGCTGTTCCACTTCCGATCCAGCACTCTGCTATGGCCTGGGAAAGCAGTAGAACATGGCTCAAGTCCTTGGACCCCTGCACCCATCTGGGAGACCCAGAGGAGGCTAAAGGATCCTGGCTTCAGATTGGTGCAGCTCCAGCCATTGCAGCCAACTGGGGAGTGAACCAGCATATGGAAAACATCTCCCTTTCTGCCTCACCTTCTCTCTGTGTGTAGCTCTGATTTTCAAATAAATAAATAAATAAATATTAAAAAAAAGATGGTAAACTAAGTCATAACGCATACAAGAACAGTCTTTTGGATTCAAAACCTTGTTTCTCAAATTTGGAAAATGTTAGATCCTTTCCTGGTAAACTATTGTCAATGGATAGTTGAATTTTTAATCCTTTTATCTGTGAGCAAAAAAAGAGTTAATTTTTAAAGATAACTGGCAAGTACAGCTATCAGAGAGCTTGAATTGTGGGAAAAGTGCAAGACTGCTATGCCAATGCTTAAAAATAAAATGGAAGTGTACTTTTATTAAAAGCCCAGAGTAACAGTTCTCCCTTCTTGTCAAAAGAATTATAATCTTAAATAGAAGAGAAGAAATATGTGGGCAAATAAGAGGTGTAGCATTTACCACAAGGAAAAATGCTTTATGAAGAATACAAAGAGAGATGTATTTTCTGCCAGCTGTGGCAAGAATACTTAGCTTTAACAAGGGACACCTGCGTGTGATATTTAGCAAGATTAAAAGAGGCAGTTCCTTAGGTGGCTAGTGTCACACACTATTTCAATGCATAGAGTCAAGTGGGTGTTGGAACAGCATATATAGTTAGAAAAGCAGCTGAAAAAAAAAAAAAGAAAGAAAATTCAATGCCTAATTCCTGTTCAGTTTGAAATTAAGCAATGCGGAGAGTCTCAAATTTCATTTTCTTATCTCTTGCTTTCATTTTTCTTCCCTTTCATAATGGGTTCTGCTTGATTTACCAGATTGTGCAAACATGAAGTGAAATTATGTATAGAATGCCTTCCACTAGGAACTGTAATTTGCTAGCCCTAGAAACGACTGTGGTACAGGCAGACATTTTATTCCCTTGTTAGTGAAGTATTTTTATGATAAAAGTATACAAAGCTAGCAATAAAATAGTCAACATTTACTTACTGAGTACTATGTAATGAGCACTGCATTTTTCAATTGTAGTGATGGTTGTGACAGGGAAGGTAGAGGAAGGGGTGAAGAATAAAGAAGTTGAAGGAGATGAGGTGAATGAAGTGAGGAACTATTGGAACAAGACAATGGTACAGCAGGGGACTAGGAGCATAGACGCTTAAGAGTACTGAGTATCAAATATGCATCTTGCATTTTAATATTTCAAATGCCCTACTTTCTATGATTTTAAAGTTCTTTATGTCCCTGTCGTAATACTAGGTCCATTGGTTGATTTGGCTATTCATCATTCAGTCTCAATAGCACGCACTCTACCCTCAGCCTAATTTTGTATTTAAGGAATTCTCTCTTGCTCATAGTTGTGTTTGGGAAGGCTATTTGATTAGCTGCTTTGCTATTTCTTGGCTATGAAGAGTATAGGAGACACAAGGTAGATTGTGGTTTCGCCTCTCCTTAGCTGCTACAAAGGCTACTGTTGAAGACTTCCTTCCCAGCCATTTGGATTTACTGAGTTCAATTGCCAGTTATTTCTATGAACTCTTAAGCTGTACAACAAATAGAATCATTTTTACCGATTTAAGAAATGTGGATGACTACACTTCAAATTACATGACCTGATTCTGATTCTCTAAACTCCTTTAGGAATCTACATATGAAAGAAGCTCTCCAGATGACTGTGAGGAGTCAGCCACAACATGCCCACTGAGTACCATTTGACAAATCTTTACAGCTTTGCAGTACAAAGTGACTTTTTTTTAATGTAAAATGTATTGACATCACTTGGGAACTTGTCAGAATCTCGGGTTCCACCCTAAATCAGAATATTCGTTTTTTACAAGAACCCTACATGATTCATGTCAAAGCTTCAGAATCAAGGACGAAGATACCTATTTTTTGAAATACAATGGGTAAGAGAGAGATTATAAATATGCTTGAAATGATAAGTGTAAATCATTTGTAAGATAGGAACTTAGAGGCCGGTGCCGTGGCTCAATAGGCTAATCCTCCACCTTGCGGCGCCGGCACACCGGGTTCTAGTCCCGGTTGGGGCGCCGGATTCTGTCCCGGTTGCCCCTCTTCCAGGCCAGCTCTCTGCTGTGGCCAGGGAGTGCAGTGGAGGATGGCCCAGGTGCTTGGGCCCTGCACCCCATGGGAGACCAGGAAAAGCACCTGGCTCCTGGCTCCTGCCATCGGATCAGCGCGGTGCGCCGGCTGCAGCGGCGGCCATTGGAGGGTGAACCAACGGCAAAGGAAAACCTTTCTCTCTCTGTCTCTCTCTCTCACTGTCCACTCTGCCTGTCAAAAAAAAAAAATAAAATAAAATAAAAAAAAATAAAATAAAATAAAAAAAAAGATAGGAACTTAGGGTAGAACATTCTTTTTGTTTAAAAGCATGGAATACCAGCTCATTATAAATATATTAATATAAGTTTCAGACTGCTAATATGCACCATGATGTGTTAAGAAAGAAGCTTTTTTTAAAAAAAAAAAAGAGAGAAAAAATGGGCAATGGTAATGAAAATATAAGTTTCCCTTAGTTGTGGGTATTAAAAAAAATTTTTTTTTGGAACACACATGATTGATGGAGAAAATGGCTCCATCTAGTGTTGATTTCTGCAATGTAAACCAGAAAACGATCCACAACTTTGAAGGGTCATCAGGTAGGATAGATTCAATCTATTTCAGCAATAGTAAAACAGTACAGAGTTCAAAATATCTATAAGTTTTTGTGTAGTTAAAAGAAACTTGTTTTTATATCATTATGTATCACACTATCAACTATAACAATGTGAATGGACTATCCACAGGTGTAGAAGAAAAAGAAAAATGGAAACACAATGTGGTATTTCAGTAAATGGATGAAATCACATTTAAGAGGTAGATTTTTTTTTAAATTTCAATTAAGGGTTATGCAAAAATGCTAAAGATTTTACTCAGGAACTTGAATCCCTATTATGAGGTTTAGTGAAGAGGACAAAATATTCACTCTTCTATAGGACAGTATGGTTTCAAATCCTAATTGCAATGTTGATCATATGCCTTTTAAATCTTTATCCCTCCATTCCTTCATGGAAAATCCGTGGATGAGAGCCATAAAAGGGATTTTTGCCAATGTCTAACTTACATGTGGGTTGAAGTCTTTACTAGTGTTTATTAAAAATAATTATAAAATTTTAAATGTACAGCACCAATGTCCATATGAAGAATTTCCAGAAACCACAAAAGCAGTTAATTCTTGATTCAATTATGTGCACCAGATGTCATTCCATTAAAAACAAACAAATAAGCAAAGAAATAAACAGAAAAAAAAGTCGCTTAAAATGAATGAGATCATGCATGTGGATCTCCTTTCTTAATAACACGCAGCCTGGCCCTGATCATTTCAATCACAGAATAAATACTATTAAAATAATAGTTCTTGGTTCTGTCATCATTCTCATCTGTCATCCATGTCATCAACTCTGTAATGATTATTGTCATTGTTGTTACATTCCCAATGCTGGCAAAGTTTTTACTCAATATCTAATGTACAAAGTAAATTAACAAAATGCTTTGCCCCTGGAAAACATCATAATAATATGTCAGTTTAGTATGTGCTTTGAGAAATCTTTTCCACATAAGATAGATCTAAAACAAGCTTTATAAAGAAAGTCTTATTTCCTCTCTGCTTAGCATAATGCCTGGGACCCAGTAGCAGTGTGACAAACATTGGTTGAAGTCAAACAGATGGGTATTTTATCATCATCTATGAATTCCATTATAAAGACAAATGAAATATCCTCCAGATTTCAGAATTGCTGCAGAATTAATAGCATGAACCTGCCATCATACAGCACATTCTGTAATTATTGTTAACACAAACCTGGATATTTATCATGCCTATATTTGATAGTTTCAACTATAAGAAATTACAACAAATAAAGTCACTCAAAACAAAATATTCGTTCCCAGTATGAGTACTTTGAAAAGCTTGTATAAAATGGAATTAAAAGTTTATTCTTGTACAAAAAAATGAAAGCCATACATATAAGCATTCTTCAAAAATTGCATAAAAATTTCCCATTATAAAAACTTTGCATGGATTTCAAACTTTTTGCACCAAAATGAACTTACATTTTAATTCCATTTTCCAGAAGCTTTTTGAGGTACTCTGTAATCTTAGAAGATTGTCAAAAAGAAAAGTCCATATGCTGAAACTATTAACTTTAATCACATAAACCAGTATCTTTACTATAAGACAACAGAAAATTCCTGAAATTATTATTTTATTTTATATCTTTGGGCCAGTTTGAAGTCTCCTATACTTGTATTAATCATGTAAAAGCTAGTTAAAGGATATACAGTGAATAAAGTAATAGTTTATGAACAGCCATATATTGCCATTTTACTTTTGTTAGAAAGGAATAAGAAGGAGCCCAATGATTGTTTTTTTTCACCACCTTATTTCATTTGACATTCATATCACCTGTAAAATTAGGCATTGGTATTTCTGCTTAAATGATAACATTTGCAATACCATTTTATGTCAAATATGTGAGTTGAAACTGAGATAGACAAAAGATAGAGACAGAGATAGAAATACAGATACAGAAAGAGTGAGAGCAAGAGCGAGGGAGAGAGGGAGCAGGAGGGTGAGAGAGTGAGAGAAAGATGATAGACTTTAAAAAAAAACCTTGTCAATTCTCTTGCTATAAATTACATCTATTGTTTTCTTTCTATGAACTAGTATTTTACTACATGTCTGTGTGGAGGAAACAACTTATTATTTATAGTAAATAATTATTTAAAATATTTCTGTCAGTTTGTGAATTTGCACAATCACTAGAAATAAGCCAGAAAATATTTTTTTAAGTTAACCTTTTGTGTTGATAAGTAAATTCACATCTTTGATAGTATTTATTATTTTTTAAATTTTTGTGATGATAGCCATTCTAATTAGGATGAAATAAATTTCATTGTGGTTTTTATTTGCATTTCCTTGGCGATTTGTGATTCTGATAACCTTTACATATGTCTGTTGGTCATTTGTATGTAATCCTTTGAAAAATGCCTGTTCCTGTCCTTTGCACATTTCTTAGCTGGATTGTTAGTTTTGTTATCATTGAGTTTCTTCAGGTCCTTGTATATCTTGGATATTAATCTCTAATCAGTTGTGTAGTTTGCAAATATTTTCTCCTTTACCTAAGGCAGCCTCTTAACTTTGCTGAGTGTTTATTTTGCTTTGCAGAAGCTTCTTAGCTTTATGTAATCCCATCTATCTACTTGTGTTTTAATTGCCTGTGATTCTGGGGTCTTATCCAAAAATTCTTTCCTATACCAATGTATTATATATTTATTTATTTTGAAAATACAGATGTAGAGAAAGTTCCCACTGGTTGGTTTCCCCTTCAGATAGCTACAATGGCCAAGGCTAACTAAGTTATAATCTGAGACCTGGGAACCCTAGATGCAAGTCTCCCACTTGGCTGGCAGGAAATCAATTACTTTTGTCAACGTTTCCACTTTCCACAAGCATTCTAAGGTGGGACTCAGGTGCCTTGATCAGTATCTTAATGCCCACCACAGGTTCTACCCTCTTTACCATAGAAAAAGTAGTAGAGAAATAAAAACAATGAAAAGTAAATTGATGAATTATATATTATAATTTTAAGAATGAGTAACTGCTATAAATAAAAGATGAGAGGTCAGATTTATCTATTATGTTTGATTTTAGAATATGATTAGAAATTTTTTAAGTTATGGTCTTATATTTTTGTATCACAGTATATTACATTTAAATGTATCATTTTGCCTTTAAAACCACTACCTATTTTATATAAATCAGATTTACATTATATATTAACTTGCATAATATGTGTATATTAAATGTTTTCATAGTTTTTATAATAAGTTTTAATGCAGTGTGGGAATTTGTTTCTTCTTTGTTCATCAAATAAAGCAACATTCTTTTCAACCTCTCAAACTGGTTTAAATAAGTTCCTCCATGAATTTTCTTATCTTACACATCCATCAATGTGTAGCTACTTAGCTCTACTATATCTAGTCCATGTTCTTGGGGAAATAGTATTTAAACTGTCATTGAGAGGATTAAACCTATGTCAAATTGGGACACAAAGGCTGCATAGGCCCACAGGTTTCATTAATCATGTTACATCCATGATGCACACTCATGGAATAACAGAGGGAATGTGAGGGCCCAAAGCAAACACAACAGAATAATGAACCCTTGAGGAGCTTGTTATTAATCTTCCATGATTTTTAAAGTAATGGGAGATGCAGATGAACATTTACATTGTGTTTTATGACTAGAGCTTCTCTAGTTCTGTTTTTAGGGCAAATCTGAATGTAGCAAAACAACAGGAAGAAGAGGGAAGCATCTCAACTGTTTAGAATGAAGTGAATTATAGGGCTGGCATTGTGGTGTAGCAGGTTCAGCCTCTACCTGCAATGCAGGCATCCCATATGGGCATCAATTCGATACCTGGCTGCTACACTTCCACCTGGGAAAGCAATGGAAGATAGCCCACGTCTTAGGACCCTTGAACTGACGTGATATACCCAGAGGAAGCTGCAGGCTTGGCTTTCTCGTGTACTAATGTAATAATACTTAATAAAACATAAAAAGTAATGGTCACAAATGACATGAGGTTAAGAAGTCATGTATTTCCCTTTTCTTGAGGCATGGCAGAAAGCAGTAGAAATCTCTCTACCAGAAAATTGAACAGTGATGAATTGTGATTCATCACAATTGAAAAGTGATGCAGATGTAGTTGGGGTTGCCAAAAATACAGTTCCCATTGAGTGATTTCTAAGATTCCATGTCATGTAGATACATAGACAACATTTTCAGGAAATTAAATGGCAGAATTAAGTGATACAAACAGTAGTAACACGGAATCTAAGGCTAACTGTAAATTCTCATTAAATAGTAGTCCTGGGTTACCTCTGGAATGCTGAGTAAAACTTCTATTGTGTTACAAAGTAGAAAGTTCATTGATGCAAATTATCTTGTTAGGGTAACTTTTTAGATTTCTTCTCCTATATATTATACTTTGACTATATCAACCTGATTGGTTACCCAGTGACATAACAAATATTTTCAGCATTTATTTGAAGACATAATCATAATGCTTTCAAGTATAGTGGCCTGACATTGAATTCAGCTACAGCATACCAACAACATTAACTGCTCTTCTAACATCAATAAACAACTAAAAATCTGTTCACCTACGAGGGAATGTTTGAGATATCAACTTATTTATGTTTGCTTAACAAGGTTGTTCTCAACTTCCCCTTTACAACATTATATTGAAAATGAATGGGTCAAACTTCTTTACATTGTATTTATTCTGTGTAATTGTATTGACTCTTATTTGATCATATGTGGCAAGGGTGCCATCTATTATATAATATTAAGTCCTATTCTTTACATTACTCTTGGTAGGGGATTGGTTTGTGTAATTGAAATTTGATAATATATATATCCCTCTAGGATGAAGCAGAGTTCATTTGAGTAATGAATGTGTAGATATATGAATAAATAAATAATATTCCATTGATAAGCTAACATTTGATAAAATGTTCCTTCCTTGCTTGTTTAAAAAAATCAAGTTGCTTACATTTTGTATACAAAATCCCTCAGATGGTGGAGTTGTCTGAAGATCATCACTGCCAAATCCATGCCCACTTGGCCCCCCAGAATGTGAACTCATATGAAAATAGAGATTTTGCACATGTGTTACAACAAAGTAGTGTATGTTAGGGATGGGTCTTACATCTAATACCTAGAGTTTTTATTAAAAAGAGAAAAGAAAAAGAAAACTAACACAGAAACGGTCATCTGAAAGTAAAGGTAATGATAAGAGGGAAGCAACTGCGATTCAAAGCATGCCATGGGTTGCTGAAGTTAGAGAGAGGCAGGGAAGAAGGATTTTGTAGAACATTCAGAAACACATGGCCTTGCTTGCACTTTGATTTCAGACTTGTAGTGTCTAGGAATGTGAGTCAGCAAATTTCTGCTTAAACCACCCAGTTTTTGTTACTGTTTTTAGTAGCTCTAGCACCTAATGCAGTTGGGTTATAGTACACTTTAAATACTGGGTAAAAAATTAATCAGAATAACCAGTTGACTAAAATTTCACTGAAATGGTCAAGAAAGAAAGGTAAATCATCAGAAATAAAGTGAAAAAGTTGTATTTGAAAACACCTTTAGCATCCCCTGTGCTCAGTGTGTATTTGACTGACTGTTAGACCTGTTCATCTGCAGGCAGGCATGAGAATCCCTTTTCAAAATGACGACCCTGCAGGACTCCGTCATATTATGAAATATTCCATCATCTTCACTTTGGTATGTTTATTGAGGCAAGGAGATAAAATAATTTATTTTGGAGAGATTTACAGCCATAAGAGTCAAACCAAAATGGGTTTCCTTCTGAAAATTTACTGGAGTTTTCTCTAGATCAATGATTATTGACCTTTATTATTTTTATCTCACTCATGAACTGCTTCTGACAATCTAAAACTTCTTCTTTCAAAAATTTATACATGCACATGTATCTTCTTTCTTTTATCTGATCATTTCAAGCTCTTTTGTAGGGTTTGTATGCATTCCTATTAGAAAGAATAGCAAATTAGTAGATCAGCTTTAGTCTTCAAGTTTGCAGTTAGCATATATGTTTCTTTATTGCATTTAATTCACTCATGTAAGAATTGACATAAATGTGCTAGTAATTAATTCTCAGTACACACAAAGACCTGGCAATATGTTGTATTTGTGAAAACTGTGAAGGGTGACATTCTAGGAAAGTTCTTATCTAACTAAATCTTATTTAAGCAACATAAAAATCACAAGATAAGGATACAGAAATTTATATACATATATATACATATACACATACACACATAATATATTGTAACACACGTACCAAATTGAATGCTCTATCACTGATACTCAGAGCATACTTCTCAACTTTCAATATCATCTATTGATAATTTACAGTATACTAAAGCTGGTTACCATAGACTGTAATATTTTATTTTAAAAATTGACTTAATACACAGGTTATCATTTTTGGAGCACCCTTTATATGACATGAGATCCTTTTAAAAATTAAATCCATGCAATACAAATTAATCAAATCCCTTCTAGATCAAGTGAATTGCAGCTCTGGTCAGACATTACTTAGGATCTGCTACTCAGACTGACTTCTGAATATATAGATATTGAAAACAAGCTAAATGCTATCCAAAAAACACAAAACACACGGCTGTGTGATTCTGGTGTCTGCAGTATGGGGGCAAGATGCAGGTATGCAGTTTCCTGATCCTATCAAAGATAGCTCTTCCTTAGGAAAAGCAAGCCAGTGGTAAGTCTGAGAAGTTATGTTATAGTGCAGCTGACAAGATGTATTGTCTGATCTCTTAAAAATCTTGTGAGGTCTGTGTATGACTTAATAAATCCCTTTATTATCAGAAAATAAATTTTACCGGCACCAAGAACAGTGTTACATTGGCAGTAAAAATCAAAGTTTTATTACTCATGTCTCTGGATTCTTGTCATTGACTCGAAAGGCAAAGATAGGACAGTGACTTAACTTGTGGCAAGATTTTTTTTTCTCTCAGGCATTCAGAGTAATAGCAATAAAACAATATAAAGAATATTAAGCTAGTTGGTAATAGGGTCTGAAAGAGGCAGATTATTAATTAAAGTTAGATTAAACTGTGTGGTCCTTATTGAAAATATAGAGTAAGAGAACTGAAGTAATGGCCAGAGCAGAATCAAATCATGAAATAGTGAAAGGTAAAGGCTGCCTCTGAGAAAGAGTAGCTTTGATGAATTTCTGATTTCCATCACTGGCAGAAGGAGGTTCACTTTCAAAGCTCCTGACCTTAATTGTTTTAGTGCGAATCCCTATTTCATTCTTAGATATCTTGAATGAGTCCCAGGAAATGAATCGATCATAATATAAATAACAAGTTACTATAGAAGAGAATGGGGAGAAACACTTTCTTGTCTTTCCTTCCTTCTATATACCCTCCATTTCCTCATCTCTCCCTCCCTTTCTCCCTGCCTACTTGTTCTCTCCTCCCTCCCTTTATCTTCCTCTTCTTTGGATATCTACTCATTAATTCAATATATGCTATGCTTTCATATTAATGTCCATCAAAAATAGCCAACATTTTATTGTCAATGCATTCCTTTAAAAAGTCTCAAACATTATAAAATTCATGCCTCTCATTAAGAAATTTCAGCTTATCAAAGATGTTTGTGCCAATGCTTGATTTGTCTAAGGTTTCCAAGACTTGCATTAATCTATTCATTCCACCAGTCTTGTTTTTCACAAGAATACAGACAAAATGACTTTACCTTAGGGGGAAAGCATACAAAATTGAAGAAACTGAAAATGGTAATGTAGCAGGAGGATTTTAAAGTAGAAATTAAAAATAAATTCAGAAATTTGTGATATAAGAGATTGATCGTTTCACAAAATGATACAGTTACAAATATGAGAAGTCAGAGAAATGAAGTTGAATTTTTGTTTCTTTGATTTTATTTTCTGTTGAAACTTTTTGTGTTCATTGCTGCCAGAATATATCCTAACACAAAATGAGAAATTAACACTTGAATGCACAAAGAATGCTGAAGTAAATTAAAGTGAATACCAGGCACCAAGAACTTCTGAGGATAAAAACCCAGATGAGCCTCACAAGTGACTTTATCCTTGCTTGATTTTCAAATGTGAATGAAGCTTAACTTGATCCATTTGTTGCAGATGACCATATTAAAGAAAAATGAGCTTAAGTTTAACCAATCAGAGGAAATCAACAAACACAATTTTATAGCTAGGGACTTTCCTACTGCATAGACCAAATGAAGTAACTGTATAGCTATAAGCAATCCAATATTTTCTTTGCTTTAGTTCTCTGTTACTCAGACAGAAACTTTCCCCTTTCCTTCCCTTGGTGGAGCTTGTGAGTCACTTATTTTAGAACTACCAAATTCATGAACTACTGTATCTAATTTTTGCCAACTGTGCTGCTGCTTGGTAGACAGATACATGTATCTACAGAAGAAATGATTTTAATATTACCCCAAGCAAAATATATTTAGAGACGACATTGGTCTGGAGAGATTTGGACTAACCACATTACAAAATATTTGTAAATAAGAATAATGCATTCTTAAATTCTCAGCCTCACTGTTTCTCTACATCACTCTGTAAATGAAGATCATGTCTGCAGGTAACCACAGCTCCAAACTTGTGGCAGATTGATATGTGAATTTTACATATGCATTGATTTATATAAATGGGTTGAAATATAAATCTTACCTCATTCTGGAGGTCTCGGATCATTTTGCTCTTTCTTTCCACTTCAGTCTTTAAAAAGTTAATCTGAAAATGGATAGAATATCATGTATATACATTCTAAATTCATATTCATGACTTTCATAATCTTTTTACAATATTTTAAGGTATAACAAAATAATTATTCTTTCTTTTGAAGTATGAAAAAGAATAAAAGATTAAAAATTCTATTAACCAAATATTCAGTATGCAACTCACACAAATATTTGTCAATTATATAAAAATATCGCTTTCTAATGTGACAAAAATTCAATTTTAAATTGGGAAACCATGCAGGTTATTATTACGATTCTTGTACCTGGATAAACCTCATTCTAAAAATGTAGCCCTTTGAAAAAAATGATTCTAGGATTGTGTCGAGGAATCTTTATTCCTACATCATTCCCCTGGGTAATTTTGACCAGTACAGTATAGAGTGTACCTACATACAGAGCTACTTCCTGCAAAGATCATAATGAGCATTATACCAAAGAAACCATAATGTTCCCTCAAGAATACGCCGATATTATTACCTTTAAGTTTAGGAAGTTACTCCTCATTTATTTGCTTAAGCATAACAGCTTTATCTGCCATGAGTACTTTGAATAAGATGTAGTATAATATAGTGGTTAAGATATTAAAGAATTTTTATCTTTACGAACACTGAGAATTCATTGCAATAATAATTAGCTATATAATAATGAATGAAATATTTAATTTCTCCAATTTTCAATTTTCTGGTAATCACATTTTTAATAAAGCAATTTTCTGAAAATAGTGTACTAAATATATTAAAATTATAATTTGGGCATTGAATGGATTATGGAAACAGGACTTGTTTTATAATCTGCTTTTAATCTGTTTTGATAATTTCTGTGTATTTTACACTTAAAACAAATTTCAGTTTGACTATTTGTATTTCTAAGGCTTTGAAGCTTTACATATTGGACAATATAGTAGTAGAAGAGTCCTGGAATGATGGAAAGAAAGATAGAATGTGCATTTTTCTCTAGAGATAGTCTGAGTCATAGGATTGGAAATCAGGTTAGGAAGATTAATCGTCACCATAGATATAGTTTTAAGATAATGTGTCCTTCATGCTCACCTGGACTTACCCCTAGTGATAGAGCTAGAAATGTGCCAGGGGATTTCAATTCAATCCCATCAAGATGGCATGTACCAATGCCATCTCACTAGTTAAAGTGATCAGTTTAAGTTCATAATTGATCAAAAAGATAGGATTAAGTGTCAAAGGGATGACATAATAAGTTCAGTGTCTGCAAATAATTGATAGAATTAAAAAGGAGAGAATGATCCTACATGGGCAGCAGGATACACAACAGACTCATAGAATGGCAAAAGCCCTAAACAGCACTCTGGCCTCAGAATCAACCCTCAAGGCATTCGGATCCAGCTAAAAAGCCCAAGAGAGTTTTGCAGGCATGGAAAGCCAAGATATTGTCGCAAAAAAATGACCTAAATGAAAGATCTTTGAGTGAGATCCCAGCAGAAACAACAGGCCTTCAAAGAAAGCAGTACCTTCCTCTGAAGGGAGGAGAGAACTTCCACTTTGACTATGACCTTGTCTAAATAAGATCGGAGTTGGTGAACTCAAGAGGCTTCCATAGCTTTGGTAGCTCATGACAAGAGCCTATGGTGATTACTGACATAATAAATAAGATTGTCAACTGCTAAATCAACAACAGGAGTCACTGTGCAACTGCTTCCCATGTAGGACCTCTGTCCTTAATGTGTTGTACTATGTGAATTAATGGTAATACTACTACTCAAACAGTACTCTATACCTTGTCTGTGTGGGTGCAGTCTGTTGAAATCTTTACTTAGTATATACTAAGTTGATCTTCTGTATATAAAGATAATTGAAAAGGAATCATGATGAAGAATGGGATGGGAGAGGGAGTAGGAGATGGGATGGTTGCAGGTGGGAGGGAGGTTTGAGGGGAAAATCTTCTATAATTCAAAAGTTGTACTTTGGAAATTTATTAAATAAAAGTTGAAAAGAAAAAAAGCTAGCAAATAAAAAAGATAATGTGCCCTTCTTAAATTTTGCACACAAAAAGGTAATATGTGAAATATCTAAAGGAACATCTCTAAGATTAGACACACTCTTCAACTGTTTTCAGACCTTTTCATAAAGATAATATTATGCATACTCTTTCTTCATTATGTATTTTATTGTGTTAATGTGATTTTTTTAAAAATATTTTTATTTATTTTAGATACAGATTTAAAGAGAGAGGATAGACAAAGAGAGACAGACAGAGAGAGATTCTGCTGGTAAACTCTCCAAGTGATTGCAATGATTGGGCTAGGGCAAGCCAGATCCAAGAGGCTGGAGATTCTTCTGGTTTCTGAAGTTGGTGCAGGGGCCTAGGGCCTTGGCTCATCCTCTTCTCGTGTCCCAGGTGCATTAGCAGGGAGCTGGATCAAAAGTGGAGCAGCCAGGACTCGAATCAGAACCCATATGGAATGCCAGCACTGCAGACTATGACTTCATTCACTGCACCATGCAGTAGCCCCTATCCATGCTATTAAAGCCCCACCTTTCCTCTCCCCAGAGATAAACACAATCCTGAAGTATATTAGTCTTATATATATTTTGTACATTTTACTTATTGTCCATTTTCATTAAAAAGCAAATACATACTATTCTTTGTCATAAAGTTTATAGAGATTATTTGAAACTCAAGTTTAAGTTTCTGAGGTTAATCCATGTTCATATGCTACAACAGTTAGTTTGTTGTATTTGGTATATTGTTATGGTAGTAATCACAGTTGAAGATACAAATTACTGAATTAATCAAGGTAAACTAAATTAGTGTAACTTATATACTCCTAATACAGTAGTTTAAATAAGATCCATGTTCATTTTTCTTTCCCATGGCTGCGATGTAGCTTTGCCATCTACAATCAACCCTTTCACCGTTTCTCTCATTACCACCTCTTCCGAGCCATTGGATATGGCCATTCCAGAGCAAAGAAGAAATATAACTCAAAATTCTCATTCTGAAACATGGTCTGTATCTATTAGATTTTTCTAGTAGATTTGAACTAGGATACGTAGAAATTATTAGTGAGTTTGCAACTGAGACAGATAAAGGATTCTGTGAGTCAAAGCTGAGGCTAATGAATAAGCAGAGGAATGATTTTTGTAGAGATAGATGAAGTAGGTATGTGAAGAGCTAGTTGAAGGGCAGGAATATATGAATAAAAATCCATGTACTCCTGTATCTGTTATCTTCATAAGCTGCAATATTTCTAGCAGCACCAAATGGTCTTATCCATGTTAAGTCTTGGACTTGGCTTTCTATAAAGTTCCATTAAAAGTTTTATGATGACTCTTAATATCCACTCCTCTCTGGCTTACATAAAAAATAGGAGAAACTCGAAGCCTATAATACTCTCATGGGGTTTGTACTATAAAGATACTGACAGGCATCCAAAAAATTGGTCATAATTATTGACCAATTAGGTAGATAGTTCAGTTTGATAAAGCAAAGGAATTACTGAGTGACTTGAGGCCATGCAGAATATATATATATATGTATATATATATATATATATATATATATGCAAAACAATAGTGTACTTCCAAATAAAGACTTTACACCCTTTTCTTTTCTTTCTTTTTTTTAAATTTATTTGACAGGTAGAGTTAGACAATGAGAGAGAGAGAGAGAGAGAGAGAGAGAGAGAGAGAGAGAAAGGTCTTCCTTCTGTTGATTCACTCCCCAAATGGCCACCACGGCCGGGGCTGCGCTGATCTGAAGCCAGGAGCCAGGTGCGTCTTCCTGGTCTCCCATGCGGGTGCAGGGCCCAAGCACTTGGGCCATCCTCTACTGCCCTCCCGGGCCACAGCAAAGAGCTGCACTGGAAGAGGAGCAACCAAGACTAGAACCTGGTGCCCATATGGGATGCTGGCACCACAGGCAGAGGATTAACCTAGTGAGCCATGGTGCCAGCCCTTTATACCCTTTTCTATCTAAGAACTTTATTAACAAGACAATTTTGATATATTAAAGATTTTTATTTTTTTTTTTAATTTGAAAGTTCAAGTTCCAAAGAGAGAGATGGAAAGACAGAAAGAGAGGTCTTCCATCGTTGGTTCACTCCACAAATGGCTGCAACAGCATAGACTGGGCCAAGCTGAAGTCAGGAGCCAAAAGCTTCATCCGGCTCTCCCACAAGGGTGCAGAGCCCCAAGCACTTGGGCCATCTTCTGCTGCTTTCCCAGGCCCATTAGCAGCACATGATATCAGAAGGGGAGCAGTGGGAACTCGAATCAGCTCACATATAAAATGCTGGCACTACAAGCAGTGGCTTAATCTGCTATGCCACAGCACAAGCCTCTACACATTTTTCTTTAAGTCCTGAATTACTTGAACGTATTTCACTTATGTTAATAACCTCTTCTTGTACTGATAATATTATTTTTCTAAATCCTCACATATTGATACTGTTCAATATTTTAATTATAATTTAAAATTACCATTAATTAAGCGTATAATGAAAATATAGTGGAATGCAAAAACTATATTACTTCAATGTTAAATAGGGATAGAAAAATCTTGAAAATGCACTTTGTAAATATTGAGGATCTAAAATGTATCCAGAATTGTTTAAAAATATTGGAATTTTGAAAACAATGGTTCAGAATCCCAGCAGGTTTTAATATTGCTGGAGAAGTAACCATTTCTAGCAGACAGTTATGAAATAATTCTCAGGGACAGAAACTACTATTGATATTGACTTTGCAAATACTTGTAGACGTATTTACTTTGAATAATGAATGGAGGGGCCAAAGTAATTCTTTATTTTTAATGGGAGTAAAAGCTTGAAGGTATGTCTTGCTTTCGCCTAATTATGTCACACTTAGGAGAAGTTAAGCCATAAAAGTTAACAAGAGTAATGAAATGCAACCAAGCACCATTAATAACTTTAATTGTCCTACGTACATTTGAGAGTTTATTCTTCCTTGCTGTGTCTGGTTTTCCATAAGAATCAAAGGTTTGAAAAATTTGTTATTCTAGTATTTGCTCAATAATAAAAAGAAATTTTCAGGCTTTCATAAAGAGTATGCTTACAGAATTAGATGAAAAAAGATGTGACTTGAAAAGGTAATAAATTTAATTTTCAGGATTGAATCTCCTTTTGCAATCTTGTAATTTAATAAGAAAATCATCTTTATGCTTCACAGCATTTTACTTTGCATTTACCAGGTTCTTTATTTGTCACATCATTTGCATAAAGCATACAATCTTTCATTTTTATGGGAAATGACTTACTACTGAGATATATAATAAAGAGCAGAGCATGAGATTATCTGCACCTACACCTAATATAGTACAATATTTTAGAATCAAATCCAAAATTGTCTTCCTAGTTTAGAGACAGAAATTACAATTATCATAATCTTCCTTTCTTATCCAACCTATGATTACAACCATAGTCGCGCCAGTAGGAAAAGTAACTAGTGAGTGATTTACAATTTAAAAAATCTTAAAAATATATAGCAAATGGGGCTGGTGATGTGGCATAGCAAGTGAAGCCGCCACCTGCAGTACCAGCATCCCATGTGGGTGCTGATTCTAGTCCCGGATGCTCTACTTCCAATCCAACTCTCTGCTATGGCCTGGGAAAGCAGTGGAAGATGGTTTGAGTCCTTGGGCCCCTGAACCCATGTGGGAGACCCAGAAGAAGCTCCTGGCTTCAGATCAGCGCAGCTCTGGCCATTGCAGTCATTTGGGGAGTGAAGCAGCAGATGGAAGACCTTTCTTTCTCTCTCTCTCTCTGCCTCTCCTTTTCTCATTGTGCAACTCTGACTTTCAAGTAAAATAAATAAATCTAAAAGCAAATATATATATATTTGTGTGTATACATTTATTTATTTATTGTTTATATAAATTATATATGATATAATACATAATATATATTTAATATACTATATTATATAATATGTATAATATATAATATATCGTATATGTTGTTTATACACACACACACACACACACACACAATTACGGGACTAGCTTTGTGACACAGTGTGTTAAGCCATTACTGGAAATGAGAGTATCACATATGGGCGCAAGATCACGTCCTGTCTGCTCCACTTACAATCCAGCTCCCTGCTAATGCATCTTGGAAAGCAGCAAATGATGGCTCAAGTGCTTGGACCTCCGAATCCATGTGGGAGACCTGGATAATGCTCCAGACTCCTGGTTTCAGCATGGCTGGCCCCAGCCTTTTTTTCCATATGGGGAGTGAACAAGTGAGTGGAAGATCTCTCTCTCTCTCTCTGTCTCTCTCTCTCTCTTTCTCTCTCTCTCTGTAACTCTGCCCTTCAAATAAATAAATAAGTAAATTTATTTAGAACTTAGTTAACTTACAATCTTTAGATACAAAGAAAAACTGAAGAGCTTTCTGTTTGAATTTTTATGAAAGTATGAAAGTTTGTATTTGATGACTTCTGTGATAAGAAAATGGTCTTCCCCTAAATTCTTCTGGATGAACATGAAAATTTTAAATGGTTATAATTTATATTTTCAATACATTAGAGTATTTATGTACCTACATATATACACATATGTATATAAGTGTGTATGCATTTATATCATTTCTACATTTGTTAAAGTTTCTGTCATCACACAGAGAGAGAGGTAAACACACAAAAACATAAAAGACAGGTGATAGAAAGTAATGAAAGATCTTCCATCTGCTAGTACACTCTCTAAATGGCCACAATAGTCAGGGCTGCAACAGTTCAAAGGCAGGGTCCAGGAATTCCAACTGGGTCTCAGACATGGGCTGCTTAGATTATTGTCTGCTACTTTTCTGGGTGCTTTAACTGGAGGCTGGAATAGAAATGGAGAAACTAGTACTCAATACAGCAAAGAAACAATAAATAAATGTAGCTTTATTGTGAGGATCTGAGAAAATGATATTGTGATTATTTCTATTTTTCTCTAAATGCCATCATTTGTCATCAGGCTGTAGATATATCAGATAGATAGATAGATAGATAAAAATGTGATGAGATTAAATGTGATCAGTCAAAGCTGAAGTGGATTTGTAACGAAGCTGATTTGTAATTTAGATGTCAAAATGATCAACCTGCCAGTATTCAAAATTTGTCTATCATTATAAGTAAAATTTGGAGTCCAGAAAGCTACACCCCTGGTCTCATTGCAAAGGAACACTGTGTGTTGTGGTGACATAGCAGTGAAGAGCCAATATGCATGCCTTTACAGACGGGCAGAACAGGTAATGGTGAATCCTTAGCAGGAAAAACCCTGAACCTAAGAAAGTCAACAATCATTATTAGAAAAATTTTCTCCAGGAATCATGTCCCAGATGATAAACTGAGCTGAATTTCAGAAAATGAAACAAAACAAAATTCCATAATCTAATTAAGGTTGTTAAAAGGAGTCTGGCAAGGGGCCGGCGCTGTTGCCCAGTGGGTTAAAGCCTTGGCCTGAAGCGTGGGCATCCCGTATGGGCACCAGTTTGAGTCCTGGCTGCTCCACTTCCGATCTAGCTCTCTGCTATATCCTGAGAAAGCAGTAGAGAATTGCCCAAGTCCTTGGGCCCCTGCACCCATGTGGGAGACCTGGAAGAAGCTCTTGGCTCCTGGATTTGGAACTGGCGTAGCTCTGGCCATTGCAGCCATTTGTGGAGTGAACCAGAGGATGGAAGACCTCTCTCTCCATCTCTACCCCTCTCTGTAACTCTATCTTTCAAATAAATAAAATAAATCTTTAAAAAAAGGAGTCTTGCAATCAAAAGTATATTGACAATATTTTTAAAACATTTATTTATTTCTTTGAAAGGCAAAGACAGAGTTACAGGGAGGTAGATACAGAGAGAAATAAACAAAATGACTTTTTTAAAAAAAATATTTATTTATTTCAGAGTTAGAGTTACAAACAGGGAGAGGGAGAGACAGAAAGGTCTTCAATCCACTGGTTTACTGCCCAAATGGCCACAACAGCTGGGGCTGGGACAATCTGAAGCCAAGAGTCTGGAACTTCTTCTAGGATTCCCAACTGGGTGCAGGGCCCTAAGGACTTGGGCCATCTTCTGGTACTTTCCCAGGCAGGGAGCTGGATCAGAAGTGGAGCTATCAGGACTCAAACCAGCACCCATACAGGATGCTGGCACTGCAGGCAGTGGCTTTACCTGCTATGCCACAGCGCCAGCCTCTTATTGACAGTTTTTATTTAAAGAGTTGAGAGACCCAGGTAACTGACCCTGGTGCAGATCCAGCATTACCCATGTTTGTAGATATGTGAATTGGATACTTTATCCACAGGGGTATACAAATCAAGGTTTGACTTCCATGCAAGTGCTGGACTAATTTATTTGGGGATAAACCAAAATATGATTGAGTTATATGCCTTGCCCTCCTGCCTCCCTCATTTCTGCCCGAATCCCTAAGGAGCAGTCCCAATCATGGGACCATGCTTTTAAAATACAGATCAACCAATTCAGGAGTAACATGCTTAACTACCCCTTTGACCTGGCTCTCACGTTCCATGCAACTCTGAATTTGTGTGAATCACATCAGGGCTGGGCACTCATCATTAGGGGAGCCCATATTTCCCAGTCCCCATTGAAATCATTCAAACTGGCCATCCTGTTTCTTTGCCCTGCTTCACCCTCTCCTTGACTCAGAAAACACAATAAAGACTGAGGCCCACAGTGTCCACCTATCCCTCAGCCTAGTGACAAGCCCCAGTGTTTCCTGATCTGGCCAGGGGCATGGCCACGTCACCTCTCTGGGAACTATGAGAAATGAGCTACCTTTGCAATGGTAGTCATTTCTTGATCTGTTGGCCTTATTAAGCCTTGAGTTTTCTGTGAATATATATTCAAAACAGATTAGTCCCTAGAAATAAATACATATGGCTTATGCCCAATGATGATCAAGGGGAGTCTTAGAAATAAGGTAGAAATAGTTTTCAGCACTGCCCTCAGGAGCACCATCCCTCCTTTCCTTATTGAAAAGGAAGCATAAGAGCTGAAGTGTGTGGTCCAAGGGAACATTATTTAGAGAGATAAAGGTCTGCAGAGCAGTATGTTGTAAACTTTGGGGTGTATTAATAACACCTAAGGGGCTGAGGAAACAGGTCCTGCTTCTGAGAGATTCCTATTCGGTGACTATGCAATGTGGCTTGTGATTCTATACAGTTTCTCAGATTACTCTAGGGTCAGTTTCATTCCCTAGTCCAAGAACCATGAATCTGGGGCTGTACTCAAGATCCTTGCCCTTCTCTCTCCTTGGCTTGTCAATCACAAAGGAAAGTTGGGAATTAGACGACTCCTAAGAATCAAATCTAGTATTAATTGTTTCTTTGAATGAACGATGCGAAGGTATTATTCTAATCACATTGACTTAAGCTTCTTTTTATTGTATTTTTCTCTTTTGCTTTTTAAAGGTTGGTTTGTTCCATAGTCACTTTTGAAAAGGAAAGTGACAATTTTCAACCACTAAAGCAAGGGCACAAATAAGAAACATACTTACAGTGGCCTGATGTTTTTCTGCTTTCTCGGATGTCTCTTTAAGTTGATTTTGCAGGGCCTCCTGAAGAGACTTCATTTCTTCTCTAGTTTAGGAGAAAACAGAGAGCAAAACAGAATATAATATGATTTTGTCATTTCCTATGTCTATTATGAGAGGAGGTTTTGCTATCTACTTACATTTAGCAAACAGACAACTTGAATTGCATAAAGCCACAACTAAGCATACAATGTATCCAGGGATTCTGGTAATAAAGGGCTTTCTCTCCCATAAAAATAGCTAAAAGGAAGCTGTATTTAAAGGAGATTGACCTGCTATTATGTTTTATAAGAATCCCACTGTGTGAATCATCTGTGACCTGCATAATGTGCTAAATCAAATCAATATAATAAATTGAGTTGAAAAGCTAATTTCACTGAGAGCATGCCAGGGTGTGAGCATGCTGTTTAGAAAAAGTCACCCTACACTTGCTGATAGGATAAAATTACAGTTCCCTTCTGCTGTTCCTAATTGATTAATTCTAAAGTATTGTGCTTTAGACATCCCTTCATAAAGCCTGAGTGTTTCTGTAAAAACAAAAGGGAAAAAGACTTATTTCAAATTTGATGTTGACATGCTTAATGGGTGTAACAGGGAAATGTATGCCTAGGCATATATTCACATTTTGTCTCATGCTTGCTGATACATATAAACTCTGTCTCTTTTTTTAAAAATTAAAATATTTCCAAACATTTGCAGTCTTAAATGAGATTTTGGTTTGTAAACATTCATGTCAAGTCATATTGTCTTTCTGTGGCTAAATTTTACCAAATAATCTATCATTTCAAGTGAATCTAATATTAGACAATGGCTGGGGCATGTGCATGGTATGTGTGTGTCTGTGTGTGTGCGTGCATTAATTATTTATAGAAAAACACTCTCAAACAGCAGCAACAAGACACTCAAACTAGTACAAAATTCCAAATTTGATACCAAAAGACTAGCCCTGGAAACATGGACAAATGATAAACCCTCTAAAGCTCAGTGTATTCATCTACAAAATGGGCGTAGTGACAGTTACCTTTTGGGTATATGGGCACTTGTAGGTGATATCATGAATGGAAAGTACAGAGCGTGATGGATGCAAAGAAGTTTGTAACAAAATGCTAGATCTTTGTTACATACACCAGCACCATTCTAGGCCCTCATGAGCATTCTTTGCCCATTACATCCAACAAACCACAGCTGCTATTCCATCCAAGGAGACTGGATAATTTTCCTGGATATCCATACCACCCTGAATGTACCCAATCTCATCTGATATCCTACACTAGAAAACATTATTCTAAGTACACATTTCAAGAATGGGAGACAATCCATATTTGTTGGAATCACTTTGAACCTTGTTCAACAGGTAAAAATATTATCAGAATAAATTACAAAATAATTAACGTCACTTTGGTGCTGTGATGATTTATGCTTGCCTGATGATGCAATAACATGGTTTAACCTGCGGCAGAATTTTTTGTCATGATTCGCTGAAGATAACAGAAACTGTGTGTATGTGTGTGTGTGCTGTTATCATTATTACTGCATGAATTTCAGAGATTTATTTAATTTTGTTATTTATTTGAAAGCCAGAGTAACAGAAAGAATGAGAGAGAGAGAGAGAGAGAGAGAGAGAGAGAGAGAAAGTGAGAGAGAGGTATTCCATTCCCCAAATGGCCACAACACAAGGAAAGGCTGTGCCAGGCCAAACCCAGAAGTGAGGAACACTATCCTAGACTCTGATGTGGGTGCCAAGGTCCCAAGCATTTGGGCCATTTCTGCTTTGTTCCCAGGCTTCTTATCAGGAAACTGGATTAGAACAAGAGCACCCCAGAATCTAATAGGCACTGTGATATGAAATGCCAGCATTATACAGGGCAGTTTAGCTATTGTGCCACATTGTTGACTCTTAATGTGGATTTTTGCTTCAAATTTGTTTTCTTCAAAGAGACCCATGGAATAACATAGTGTGATATCAGTCTTTACATAATTTTTAGTCCTGTAATGTGGAAGACTCTTAAATGTCACACATTAAAGTATGCCTTCTTAGGACAGATAGGAAGCCATTGTCAACAGAGGTGGTGTAATTGTGCTCTAGACACTCTCGGACACTACAGTCATTATACTATCCATTCTAATGGACAGAGAGAAAAAAGATAATTTATGTATTATATATATAATATATTTCCAGCTGAAAAAAGCTATAATTATTGTGATTTTCATGTTTTCAATTTTAAAATGCTCATTTTTATTTTTAAATGATAGACATAAAAGTTAACAAGAAGAAATTATAAAAATATACTTTATAAAATAAGTACACACAAGCCCAGCCTCACACACACACAGGAGAAGTTTGCAGAGAGTTCATGGAAAATGAATATTAAGACCATCCAAAGCAATCTTGAACATAAAGAACAAGGCAAGGGGCATTATACTACCTGGGTTTAAAATATAACCAAAAGAAATAGCAATTAAAATATCTTATTAGCATAAGAGTAAACACACAGATCAACGGAACATAACAGAGACCCTGGAACTAAACCCATACATCTACAGCCAATTGATCTTTGACAAACATGCTAATAACATGCATTGAAAAATGGATAGCCTTTTCAATAAATGGTGCTGGGGAAATTGCATATCCACATGAAGAAGTAAGAAAGTAGACCTCTATCTCTCACCACGTATCATAGTTACTGAAAATAGATTAAAAACCTCATTATAAAATCAGGATACTTTGAAACAATGGGAAGAAAAACATTGGAAATGCTTCTGGATATCGAAGTGGGAAAGGATATTTTGGATAAGCTCTCAAAAGTATAGCAAACAAAAGCAAAAATACACAAATAGGATTTCATTAAACTACAGACCTTTTACACAATAAAGGAAATTATCAACAATGTGAAGAAAAAGTCTACGGAATAGGAGAAAATATTTGCAATCTATACATCTGACCAGGAGTTAATAATTAGAATATATAACAAACTACAACAACTTAATATTGAAAAATTAAATTAAAAACATCCTGCTCTCCATCCGTTTTGTTGGAATGTTAATATTTCATTGTTATTTTGTGGCTGGGCAAGATTCCATTGTGTAGATATACCATATTTTCTTTATCCAGTCATCATTTATGGATATCTAGGTTGATTATTTATCTTCGCTAATGTGAATTGGGCTGCTATAAACATGGGGGTGAAGGTGTGTCTTTATATAGAGAGAGAATAAAAATTTTGTTGATGTCATATTATTATAGTTACGAACACTGTCTTCACAGAATTATACTATCTACTTGACAATATACTCTTCTTTCCCCATTTTATGAACATTGTCATGAATCTCAAATTGTGTGATATTAATATGTACATTTTCAAGAAAAAAATAGTATGTATGTATCTGTATAATAACTGCATATTAAGTGAATATGGCAAAATCTTAAACATTGTTAAACCTTAAAATAAATTTTAAAAATTATTTTATAAGCACAAAGAAAAAAGAAATGTTACATTGTACCTCATAAACTTGTAATTATTGTTAATAAAATAATTTAATACAAAAATAAATGAGCAGTAGGTCCAAACTGACATTCTTCATTTCTCATACAAATGACTAGCAGGTACATGAAAACATGCTCAACATCACTAATTGTAAAAGAAATATAAATCAAATCCATGAGGTATCACTACAGTCCTATTTGATTGACTATTATCACAAAAATAATAGTTAATAAATTCTGGCCAAACAACACTGTGGTATAGTGGGTAAAGCTGCTGTCTGCAATGTCTGCATCCCATATGCTGCTGGTTCAAGACCCAGCTTCTCTGCTTCCAATCCAACTCTTTGCTGTGACCTGGGAAAGCAGTAGAAAATGGCCCAAGGACCCCTACACCCACATGGGAGACATTGAAGAAGCTCTTGGCTCCTGGCTTCAGATTGGCTCAGCTGTGACCATTATGGCTATTTGGGGAGTGAACCAGTGGATGAAAGACCTCTCTCTCTCTCTCTCTCCCTCTGCCTCTCTGTAGCTCTGCCTTTCAAATAAATAAGTCTTTTAAGAAAAGAAAAAAAAGAAGGAAGGAAGGGAGGGAGGGAGGGAGAAAAAAAATGCTGGCCAAAGTTGGCAAAAAGGAAAATTTGAGTGGAAATGTAAATTGGTACAGCCACTGAGAAAACTAATATGAAGACTCCTCAAAATCTAGAAATATAGCTACCATATGATCCAGTAGGTATTTTTAGGGGAAATGAAATTATACCGTTAAGAACAGTTTTATTGCATATCTACTCACAACTGTCAAGAGAGAGAAAGAACCTAAGTTTCTATCATTTGATGAATGGATAACAAAAATACATTACATAAATGCAACAGAAATCTTTTCAATCATAAAAATTGATAAAATCTTGGCATTTGCGACACTGATGAAAACTAGGGAGCATTGTGTAAAGGGAAATAATGCAGGCACAGAAATACAAATACTATGTGAATTTACTCAAATGTGGAATCTAAGGAGCTTGATCTCATGAAAGTTGAGAGTATAATGGTTGTTACCAAAGACTAGGAATTTAGGGATGAGGGTGAGAAGGTGAAAGTTTAAACTGGTACTAATTGGGCCTGAGCTGTGGTGTAGTAAGTTAAGCCTCCGCCTGTGGAGCATCCCATATGGGCACCAATTCATGTCCCAACTTCTCCACTTCTGTCCGACTCTCTACTTATGGCCTGAGAAAGGCAGTGCAAGATGGCCAAGTGCCTGGGCCGCTGCACCTGCATGGGAGACATGGAAGAAGTTCCTGGATCCTGGCTTCAGAATGGCCCAGCTCCAGCTGTTGCAACCTTTGGGCAGTGAACCAGCAGATGGAAGTTCTCTGTCTCTCTGTTTCTCCCGCTCTCTGCCTGTAACTCTCTCAAATAAATAATTCAATCTTAAAAAAGAAAAGTAGTACTAAATTATGGTTAGATGGAAGTAAGAAATTCTGCTATTCTATCGTACAGTGAGATTATTAAAGATAAACATAGTATTGTATATGTCTCTAAAAATTCTAGAAATAAAGATTTTAAATATTTCACAATGAAAAATCTTAAATGATTGAAGAGATTTATATACTTACTGTGACTAGGCATTACAATCAAAATATAGCATGGTACCCAATAAATACATACAATTCTTATTTGTCCATAGATAATTAGGTAGACAGATAAACTATGAATGAATTTTAATAATTCTTGCACCAAAATAAACATCTTTTTTATTCTATTTCCCACAAAAGTTTTGAACTATGCTCTTGTGTTTAGGAGTGTGTGTGTGTATTTGTGTGTTTTTGAAAATTCTCATGCTGACATCTAGAGGAAATGTAGGGTTCAATACAAAAAAGAAACTAAAGTCTGTTAAAAAAAATCTGGAGAAGATAGAAAATTCTTCACATTTTTATGCCAAGGAAAGCTATCCGGAAAAATGGCAAACTACAATTTTTCTTTTCTGAATAATATTTCCATTTTTGTCTTCCTAGATTCTTCCTTTGCACGTTCATTGTTGTCATGTATAGTTCATCTAAAAATTTTGCTTCACAGACTTGCAAGGTGATCCTAATGTGGGAGATGTTTCCCGACTTGTTTCTGCACCACTTCTACCATGATCTGGGGTGAGCCTAAACTATTTGCTCGCTCGCACAAAATGCTCTACCATCCTAATTGGTCCTAAACTCAAGATTTAATTCTAAAGAACTTACTCCTCCAGTGACACTCCTGTTAGATTTCTTGGATGTTGATATATTTTATCACAGAATTTTCAGTTACAAGAAATCTTAAATGGCAACGATTTGACAATCGTCCATTCCGAATTAAAAACATGAAGCACAGTCATCAAAATCACTCTACAAGAAGACATATCTTATAAGAGATTATTGGTTTTATTTTAATAACATCACAGATGGAGAACTTGCTGCTACTCCTGGCAGTATTTTAGTTTTCAGAAAATATTATTATAACATCATTGACTACACTGAATCAAAAATTGCCTTCCAGGAATATTGACTCAACAGCACCATAGAAAATAAAATTATTTATTCTTATTTTTCTAAAGATAACCTTGCAGACATATCAGGGTTCCCAAGTGAACTATTCATGACTGCAACAACTTACCCTCTACATGTTATAATTTAAAATCTATCCACCAACTGAAATTTCCTATATTATCTATATTATCTAACAGTCTAACTACTTCATAAAAATTAACAGTCACAATTCAACCCAACTTTCAATCTCTCTTAAATCTCTTCTCTTCTCTTCCTCTCTCTCTTCTTTCTCACACACATCCCTCTTTTTTTCTCTTTGCATAAACTCTCTCTGCTTAACTTTACATATGGCTTTATGTGCCAACTCTATATCCTGTTTACTTGCCTTCTAGTGGCAGCTATACTAACACTGATTAGTTGTATCTTCGTTACAATTTCAAGGGAAAAACTCCAACTGATTGAGTATTGCTTTGGTGGCCATCTCTAAGCTAATTAACTGAATTCATGACTGTAGTGCTGATGAAAGACAAATGGTTTCCAGGGACTTTTTTTTTTTTTTTTTTTTTTGACAGGCAGAGTGGACAGTGAGAGAGAGAGAGAGAGAGAGAGAAAGGTCTTCTTCCTTTTGCCGTTGGTTCACCCAGGGACTTCTAATCTAGGTCAAGATCAGATGGCAAGGATCTGAGAACAAGGGTTCTCAAAATCAAGAGAGGAATTGAGACCCAGGAGTAGCCACAGGATATCTACTACACATCACTTTCTTTCAGACTCAGATAAGACTTCCAAATTTATGATCAATTCATATTTTTCATAATCAAAGATGATATATTTTCTTTTGCTGTTTATTCATGTCTCTATATTTGGAAATTAAATACTCAGTCTGCTTCACACTCATGTAAGTATGATTTTTTAATATTTCTCCTTTAAGTAAACAACAAAAATGAATACACCAAATATATTCTTTTGAGAAATTGTTGTAAAAACGTATTGTGCATGGGAGGGTGGTTAAGGAGGGAAAAACCACTATAATCCAAAAGTTGTACTTTCGAAATTTATATTTATTAAATAAAAAATTGAGTTTTGCATTCTGACTTAGCACATATAATACATGTTGTGGATATGTTTTTTTTTTTTTTTTGATTTGGACAAAACTTTTAAACTACAATAAGAAAACATCAGTTTTATTTCGTTTTTTATTGAGTGACTTCTTCCATGGGCCAAGTGCTGCAGTGCTGCGCAATTAAGCCTCTGCTTGGAATGTTCACATCTCTAATCATGTCCAGCTTTTGCTTCTCATTCATATTCTTGATTACCTGCACCCAAGGACAAAGCATATGATGCTGCCAGTAGTGGGGATCCTGCCACTCACAGTGCGTGGCATTCCGACAGTGCGTGGGCTTTGTATGTCAAGCCCGCATCAGGCCATAGCCAATAGCTGGATCAGAAGAGGAGCAGCAGATACTAGAACTGGCGCCCATATGGGATGCCAGCATCATAGGTGAAGGATTAACCTAGTGCGCCACGGCACTGACCCCGTATATATTTATTTTAAGAGGTGTTTATTTCAAACCAATAAAGTAGTTTAAATAACATACTTTTGGAAATGTTCAAATAGATATTTTATTCAAGCTCTTTGTAAAGTTTGCTTTTGAAAATAAATTCATGTTTTGATGATAATAAACATGTCACTGTATATAAGCCAACATACTTTATTTCATCGTTTCACTGTTGTCATCATTTCAACCCAAATGTGTATGGGGGTAGATGTTTGGCCTAGCAGTTAAGACCCTGGATAGGGCACTCATATCCCATGTTAGAGTGTCAAGATGTGTCTTATCTCCACTCCCAATTCTGTATTCATACTATTGCAAACTCTACAAAGCAGCAGATGATGGCTCAAGTAGTTGAGTCACTCTCACCCCTATGGAAGACTTGGATTGAACGTTCATTTTCTGATTCTCAGCTTTCTCTCTGCCTCTTAAATAAATAAGTAAATATAAAACAATACAAAATAAATGTATGCCAGTGATAGGCTTCTGGCCAAGAGGCAACTTCAAGTGTTAGCATTCAGCCTACTGATTAAGACTGTGTCTACCATTGAAATACCTGGGTTCATTTTTCAGCTACTGATTGCACATTGCTGCAAATGCAGATCTTGGGAAGCAAAGAGATGGCTCAAGTGACTAGGTTCTTCCCGCCTGCATGGGAGACCTGGATTTCATTCCTGGCCCCTGAATTCAGCCCCTGTCCAACGTTGATCACTGAAGGCTTTTGAGAAGTGAACCAGCAAATAGAAGCTGGGCCATGTTGAGCCCAGGAGCCGTGATCTCAGCACTGGTATCCCACAAGAATGACAGATTCATGCACTTGAGCCACCATCTGCTGGATGCATCAGCAGGAAGATAGAATCAAAAGAGAAGTTGGGACTCAAACCCAGCACTCCAATTTGAATATAAACATTTTAATATCTTTTTTGGTGTTTCTTGTTGTGAGCCAGTGTAGAAGAATATGACTACTGGATAAAAGATTTTAAATCTAAGCCCAATTAGCATGTCTTCTAGTAATCCAGTTAAATACTCTGAGCAACAATTTCCTATCAAATTGGAATAATGTCATCTACTTTACAAAGAAGTTATATGAATGAAGCAAAATATATGTGAAGTGTGTAGATGAGTCTATTGTAAATGTATAACACTATCAGTTTCTACTTTAAGATAACCTTTTTGTCCTTTGTTTTGCTTTGAGAAGCAATTTCATAATCATATAGCTTTTTGCAATCCACAGAAATTAATCTCATATTATAGACTCCTGTAAATAAACCAACCAGGGCTAATGATATTGTATTTGTGTTACTTACAAGATTACTCCATTCCTTACCATTTATCACAATAATCAAGTTTTGATCTTATTAAACATGGTCCACTGACATCAGAAGTGTCTGGTCTGTTGAGGGACAGAAGTATCAGGATTCACCTTACTAACAAGAAATGATACACATCCTTGACCCTTAAATTGTGTTCTTCAGGGAACAGCAACATCACCAACAGCAAGGAACTTGGTATAAATGCAGAGCCTCACCCCAGTTACTGTGCAATAGTTTGCAATTGCTCAAGATTTTACAAGTGATTCATATGTACATTCAAGTGTAAGAACATAATAAGCCCGTACACTTGGAATAAACCGATTCTAGTGGAGTTTCTGAATAGAATTTGATACTCTAACAACAAAAACTGAGAAGACAAAAAGAAAAATTGAATCTTACCTTTGCTTCAGGCCTAATTCCAGAAGCTTCTGAACATCAGTTTTGGCAGATTGCTCATCATTTTTTAAAGACTGGTAAGAAAAGCAGGAAAAGGAAGTTTTATTCATGTGAAAAATTGAGGCTCACTTTGTTTTTGGCCTATATTACAGAGTTCTGACTACACACAGATAAGAATGCAAAAAAAAGGCCAGGATGGTCCTCTGGCCCTAAGAACAAGCAAAAGAATTTATGACATCAATTTGTGCATGTGCTACAAAGTGGGTGAAAGGGATTGAGAAGAATCTCAAAATTTAGATGTTCAAAGGGGAAGAAATTACTCTCCAAATATCTATTTCTCTGTATAAGTGATACAAAGTATATCTTTTCCTTGTCCTTTGAAGTTTTACCACATTCTCTGCAGGCATGTTAAAGCAGCTCTGTCCATTTCTACAAATACATGGGGGTAGAAAAGTCTTCTTGCATACAACAGAAAATAGTACAATCCAAGAACAAAATGGTCAAAAGTCATGCACCTGTGTGGTGTTATTTTTCACCATGAGTAATGCCTTAGGACACACACAAATACACACAAAATGAGCTATTTAAAATTGTGAGATACTTAAAATTGCAATTTGTCTCTATAGTGTATAAAGAAACAAACATATGCCAACTCAGCCATTATTGCTTATACTAGAAAATTAAACATAAAAGTCCCTGAACTTTTCTCATAGGAAAATCTGTGCCATTCAGCCATCCTTAACATCTTGCATATTTGTACTCAATAACTTATTTAAAAGAATAACCTGTCATGTTTGATGTTAAAAGTTGAAACCATAGGAGGCATTTGGCCTGGTGGTTGAAATATCTACATCCCACACTGGAGTTTCTAGGTTCAATTTTTGGCTATAGCTCCTGACACCTGCTTCTCACCAACACAGATCCTTGGAGGCTGCAGTGGTTGCACAAGTAATTTGGTCCCAGGCACTCATTCTTGAGGACCTAAATTGAGTATCCAGCTCCCCACTTTTGTCCTAGCCCAATCTCTCTCTCTCCTATCTCAAAATGCATAAATAAAATAAAATGTATTATTAAGAGATTGAAAGACAGATAGAAAAGGAGAGACAAAGAGAGAAAGATTGATTCTCCATCCACTGGTTCACTCCCAATATGCCCACAAAAGACATGGTTGGGCCAGGTCAAAGCCAGGAGCCAGGAGCTTCATTCAAGTATCCCAAGTGGGTGACAGGGACTCAAGTAATAAAGGCCATTTTCTTCTACTTTCTCCAGTGAATTGACAGGAAGCTTGATTAAAAGCAGAGTAGCTGGGTCTCATTAAAATATATTTTAAAAATATACATATTAAAAATTTATTTTTAAGTTTGAGTGGTGAAATCACCATCGATTACATGTGAGGCTTTAGGAAATTCTTTTGACCTGTTTGAATCTTGTTTCCTCATTTTTAATGCATATAATATCTTAATTTTTGGGGAAAGATTTAACACGATAAAAAACAAAATATTTTACAAATGGCTGACTCAAAAATAAATAAAAAGCATTTAAAAAATTGCAACAGTGTTTAATGGTTTTAATGTGTTTAACTGTTTTGTTTTTCAAAAATCAACTTTATGAAGGCTGACATTTGACACAATGATTAAGATATTACATGGATAACCATATATCAACTTGGTATGGCTTGGTTTGAGTCTTAGCCCTGCTGTTGATGCTAGCTTCCTGCTAAAGCATCCTGAGAGGCAGTAGGTAATGGATGGCTCAGGTACTTGGGTCTTGCCACTCATGCAGCAGATCCAGGTGAATAGTCTAGTTCCTAGGTTCCACCTGGCCCAGGGCAAATGTTGTGGAATTTGAGGAGTGAAAATGAATGGAGGATTTTTTTGTCTCTATATCTCTTTACCTTCCAAATAAATAAAATGAATAAAAAATTTTTAAATATGAATTTTATCAAATTACAATTTTTAAAAGATTTATTTATTTATTTGTGAGGTAGAGTTAAAGAGAGAGGGAGAGATCAAGAGAAAGGTCTTCCATCTGCTGGTTTACAAAATGGCTGCATTGGCCAGAGCTGAATTGATGCGAAGCCAGGAGCCAGGACCTTCTTCCAGGTCTCCCATGCAGGTGTAGGGACCCAAGCATGTGGGCCATCCTCCAGTGCTTTACTAAGCTATCAGAGGGAGCTGAATCGGAAGAAGAGCAGTAGAGACATTCGGAAACTTAGCCTACTAAGCCACAGCACTGGTCCCAGAAATTACAAAATTTTATTAAGCAATTTTCTAGACTGTGTTTAGACATCTTGGATTAAGCTACTGCTACAGTGTTTCAGTAACACTGTAAGTACAAACCACTTTTGGGCATTTTATTATATGTGCCAAGTATTCTGTGCCTTTGAGAAAGTACAACTGGATTATTTTCTCCAGTCTTACTCATGTGGTAAATTTCCATTTATCAATAAATTCTGCAAAATTAAATAATAAGGTTCTGTACAGACATTGACTTCCAACAGTAATCAATTAACATCCTTTTCCATGCTAGTCTGCATTTCCCTAATGCTCTGTGTACACTTCCCTAATAGCACTATAATTACCCAACACCATTATTATCTTGCTACCTATGGCTGAGTCCTCTTGAGTTGTAGACATTATTTTCTTCCCTCTTAGATTCATATTTTCCAGATGTGATGCAACATCTTGAATGAAAACTTCAGCATTGGCTTCAAAAGTCACCTTGGCTACCTGACTATATGTGTGCTTTAAATTTCTTAAGCTTTCTGTAACCATCTATTTACCTATAAAATGAGCTAATTAAATATTCATATATATAGTAATGTATTCATGGTAAAAATTAAAAGAAAAGTAAGAAAAAGTGCCTAACCCAAGTCATTGTCCTTGTTAAGCTTTATTAGATATTGGCATCAGCATCATTATCATCAGCATAATCAGCATCATCATCACCATCAGCAGCACCATCCTCATGGGAATAGTAAACTAAGCAGAATGTGGATACTGGTGATACCATGTTCTTCATAGTCCAATAATTAATATACAGACTCCAGAGCCAAATTACTTGCATTAAAACCCTGGTTTCTTTTCTGATATTTGTATACAACATATCATCTCTAAGTATGATTTATCATGTTATATAACATGGAAAATCATAATATTATTAACTACCCTACAGATATGTAGGGTATATATGACATAATAATGTCATATATGCAAGGCTTTCTTACATATAGTAGTCACTCAGTAAATGAAATGTTTAAGAAAAATATATCATCAGATATTACAGGAATTTTTCTGTTTTGATTGAGATTTCACCATGCTAATACAGTTTACAAATACTCCCTTTCTAAAGCATTTACCTATGTCAGTAACAAGGTTTATTAAAGTTTCTTCAGATTCATCTGAAGTAACTTAAAATACTCTTCTAGACATCATTCTTATATTCATTTAACTCTTAGACATAATTACTTCATCTGATCTTATTATATGAAAAACACAAAGATCAAATTAATCTTAGAAGCTATTTGGAGTTGATCACTTTACCAATCTCATAATTTGTAATTTCCTATATTTGAAAACCACAGACTCCTAGATTGCATTTCATGTGGCATATATTTTCAAAGCTTATATAATAATAAAATAATAAATACCATGGTCAAGCCGAGAAATGTATTTAAAACTTTTGATAATGCATATTAACCCACTGAGACAAATAAGACTCATTCTTTTCTGCTGAGAATATTAGTTTTCCTCTCACCTGAAGATTGACTTTAATTCCATTCAGTTCTCTTGATGTCTTTGTCAGCTGACGGAGGATGGTGCTTCGTTCCCTAAAAACTTCTTTCAGTTGCTTTTCTAGCTCTTCATAGTCCTGTCTAACACAGAAAGAGAAGGCATGAGAGTCCCCCAGTGCTTCTATTAAAGACAAAATATTAGGGTCAGTATTGTGGCTCAGTAGGTAAAGGCACTGACTGTAATGCTATAATCCCATATGGACGCCAGTTGATGTCCTGGGTGTGCCACTTCTGATCCAGCTCCCTGCTAATGGTCTGGGAAAAGCAGTAGAGGATGTCCCAAGTGTTTGGGCCCTTCCTATCCACATGGTAGACCTGGAAGAAATTCCTGTCTTCTGCTTTGGGCTGGCTTGTTGCTGGTCGTGTTAATCTGGGGGAGTGAACCAGTAGATGATATATTCTCTCTTTCTTTCTCTGTAATTCTTTCAGATAAAAAAATAAATCTTTTTTTTTAAAGGAGAGATTTATTCCAAGATGGCAAAATTCATTCCAAGATGTGGAAAGGATGCATTGCTTTAGGCTAGGAGAAAATGAAGAAAGGAAGGAAGGTAGGAAGGAAGGAAGGAAGGAAGGAAGGAAGGAAGGAAGGAAGGAAGGAAGGAAGGAAGGAAGGAGGGAGGGAACAGAGAGAAAGAAAGGTGGAGGAAGTACATTCTAGGGGAAAAGTTGGAGAGAAAACTGTGGTGGATATTATAAGGAAGGAATATATATATTCCTCCATATATATATATATATATATATATGGAGGAATGCTGCAGAACAGTGAGAAAGGTGCAGATGCACAGTAAAGAGCACAGACTAACACAATCTCCAATAGCTGAGAGCTGGAGAAAGTGCAAGCTTTGGAGAGTAAGGTGAGATCAGAATGCAGCAGCCCTTGCCACTGCTGATATACCTGGAGGGAGAGCCTCATGGACTACATTGTCTTTGAATCCTACCTGGAGCCTTAAGGGGGCAGGATACTTACTAATCCAGCAAAAAAAGGGGGGGAGTGCATATCTCTCTCCCCATTCCCCCCCAAACAATGATGCTTGGCAACTGGCTCAAGAAGGCAGATGCCATTTTGGACATAAGTAGCATCTGTGGCTGCTCTTATGCATGAAAATAGCAACAAGCAAGCAGCAAGGACAAGATGCCATATTGACGGCAGTGAATGCGGCAGCGACTCAGGTATGCTCACCCGGTAACTGGCCTGGGGAAGGAACCATTCTGACATCACTACCAGCTGCAGAGAGGCTCTTGTGCTTGCCTGGTAACTGGCAGGCAGAAGGCAATATTGTGAAATGAGTAGAGATTGTGGTTGGTGGTTCTTATGCATGCCTGTGATCCAATTTCACCAGAGGAAAACTTCACATTTCTCACTGACTTTGAGCTGGGCTGGGATTATTAACAGAGGGCTGGGTACCCACATAGGACTGTGAGGTAGCCCCAGCCACTCAACTTAGCACAAGCTCCAGGGCTCAGACATACAGGCAACTGGCCCCGGGGAACATCTCTGCCTCTCCATGGATCAGACAGGCTAGGAGGGTGAAGCAGATTGTCTGCACCTCATGACTGTGGGGGTCTTGTGTGCTGAGACTGTGGAAATTCTGTGACTACGTACCAGGGTAGAGGGTGTAGCTGGGTCTCTGGGCAATTACTGTGTGTTGATCCACATGCTCAGAGTTCACTGATTACCTGAGATAAGTCATTGCAGCATTGTCCAAGCTCACATTAAGGATTACACAGATCATTTGTACAGTTCATGGGATACACTGTGGGCTAATACCAGGCACTGATCACCTTGGAAGAGAAGGTGAGATTGTGATTATACCATCAGAAGTTATCATACCCTCCATTCTGCTAACAAGAGGAGATCTACCATGCCCAGCTTGGTTTCACCTTGGATACCCTATCTAACCTGGAGCATTGACCAGAGATACCTGGTCACACCCAGCACATACCTGTGGGTATTCACTGAAAGAGCAGACCCTCCACTAAGCCACGGAGGTATCGTTAAAAAAAAAAAAAAAAAGCCATCAAAGGAGAAAACCAACAATTATTTCCACAAATGCCTAAAAAATAAATGCAGAAATTCAGCAAAAAAGAATAAATAGGACAACCTGACACCCCAAAGGAATAAAAGAACACTTCAATATTAAAATGTGAAGATGAAGGGCTTGATGAAATACCTGAAATAGAACTCAAAAGATTAATCATGGAATTACTCAGAAGCAATTAGAAGCAAATTCACAAATTAAAGAAATCCATAAATGACATGAATGAAGACCTTTTCCAGGAAATTGAGATTTTGAATCAAAATGCAATATTAAAAATGAAGAAAACAACATATCAAAGCATATGGAATATAGATAAAGCAGTAAGAGAGAACTTTATAGCAAATGGTGCCTACACCAAGAAGTTAGAGAGGTACCAAATAAATGAACTATCAAGGCAGCTTAAGGACCTACAAAAACAACAAAATACAAACACCTAATTAGAAGGAGGAAAGAAATAATTAAAATTAGAGAAGAAATAAACAGTATTGATATGATAAAAGTACAAAAGGTCAGTGAAATAAAGGACTGTTTTTTGAAAAAATAAACAAAATTTATACACCATTGGCCCAATTAACAAAAAAAAGGAAGTTCCGAAACAATAAAATCAGAGATGAAAAAGGAAATTTAACAATAGATACCAAGAAATAAAAAGAACTATAAAAAGCTGTATGCTATCAAATTGGAAAATCTAGAAGAGATAGATTGATTCCTGGACACACACAATCTACGAAAATTGAGTCATGAAGACATAGAAAAGATAGAGTTTGATTCAGTGATAAACACCCTCCCAACAAAGAAAAGTCCAGGAAAAGATGGCTTCAATGCTGAATTCCACCAGACATTTAAAGAAATACTAATTCCAATTCTTCTCAAGCTATTAAAAATAATTGAAAGGACAGAATCCACCTAAACTCAGTTATGAGGCCAAAACACCTGAATTTCTAAACCAGAAAAAGATAGAACAAAGAAAGAGAACTATTAACCGATATTCCTGATGAACACAAATGCAAAAATTCTCAACAAAATACTATCTAATCATTACAACAACTCATCAAATGTATCATTCACCCAGACCAAGTGGGATTTACCTCTGGTATGCAGGGAGGGCTCAACATTTGCAAATCAATAAAGGTAATACATCACAGGAACAAACTGAAGAATAAAAAATATGACTATTCCAATAGATGCAGAGAAAGTATTTGATAAAATTCAACATTCTTTCATGATAAAAAAAAAAAAAAAAAACTTAGGCAAATTGGGTATAGCAGGAACATTCCTCAAGATAAACAAGGCAATTTATGAAAACCCATATCCAGGATCTTATGGAATTGGGAGAAGCTGAAAGCATTCCCACTAAGTTCCAGAATGAGACAAGAATGCCCACTCTCGCCACTGCTATTCAATATAGTTCTAGAAGTGTTAGCCAGAGTGACCGGGCAAGAAAAAAAAAAAAAAAGCTGAAGGGACACAAACTGGAAAGGAGAAAGTCAAATTATCTCTGTTTGCAGATGTCATGATTCTATATACAGTGGAGCCAAAAGACTCGAGTAAGAGATTATTTGAACTCAGAACAGAGTTTCATAAAGTTGCAGGATATAAAAATCAATATAGAAAAATCAATAGCCTTTGTATACAAATACAATGCCATGGCTGTGAAGGAATTTTAAGATCAACCCCTTTCACAATGACTACAAAAAATATCTTGCAATAAATTTTAGCAAGGACAGCAAAGATCTCTATGATTAAAATTATAAAACATTAAATAAATAAATAAATAAATAAATACAAAAAAGTAGAAAAATCTTCCATGTTCATGGATTAGAAGAAATAATATCATCAAAATGTCATATTACTGAAAGCAATTTACAGATTCATTGCAACCCCAATCAAAATACCAATGGCATTTTTTCAGTTATAGAAAAAAATGTAAAAATGCATTTGGAAACATAATAAACCCTGAAGGGTGGAAGCAATCTTATATAACAGAAACAAAGTTGGAAACATCATAATACCAGATTTCAAGACATACTACAGGACAGTTATAATCAAAACAGCATGATATTGGCACGAAAACAGACATATAGACCAATGGAATACAAAAGAAACTCCAGAAATCAACCAGTGCATCTATAACTAACCAAAGTTTGACTAAGGGGCTAAAATCAATCCCTAGAGCAAGGTTAGTTTCTTTGACAAATGGTGTTGGGAAAACTGGATCTCTGCATGAAGAAGTATGAAACAAGACCTCTACCTTAAACCATGCACAACAATCCAATCAAAATGGATCAAGGAAGCATTCCCACTAAGATCCAGAACCAGACAAGGATGTCCACTCTCACCATTGCTGTTTAATATAGTCCTGGAAATTTCAGCCAGAGCCAATAGGCAAGAAAATGTATCAAAGGGATACAAATTGGGGTGGAGGAAGTCCAACTGTCACTATTTAGAAATGACATGATTCTATATTTAGGATATCCAAAAGATTCCACTAAAAGACTATTGGAACTCATAGAAGAGTTTGGTAAAGTGGCAGGGATATAAAATCAACACAGAAAAATCAACAGCTTTTTTATATACAGACAATGTGTTGGCTGAGAAAGAACTTGTAAGATCAATCCCACACACAATAGCTACAAAAAATACCTTGCAATAAATTTAACCAAGGATGTCAAAGATCTCTACAATTATGATTACAAAAAACTAAAGAAAATTAGAAGATGCAAAAATATTCTTTCACAGATTGAAAGAATCAATGTCATCAAAATATCCACACTACTGAAAGCAATTTACAGTTTCAATGTAACACCAATCAATATACCAAAGGCATTCTTCTCAGATATAGAAAAAAATAATGCTGAAATTCATATGGAAACACAATAGACCCTGAATAGCTAAAGCAATCTGTACAAAAACAAAAAAAAGTCAGAGGTATCACAATATCAGATTTCAAAACTTAGTACAGGGAGTTATAATCAAAACAGCCAGGTACCAATACAAAAACAGATGGATAAACCAATGGAACAGAATAGAAATGTCAGAAATCAACTCACACATCTATAACCAACTAATCTTTAACAGTGGCACTTAAACCAATCCCTGGAGCAAGGACTGTCTCTTCAAAAAATGGTGCTGGGCAAATTGGAACTCTGCATGCAGAAGTATGAAATAAGACCCCTTTCTTAGACCATATATATCAATACACTCAAAATGGATCAAGGGCCTAAATCTATGACCTTATACTATCAAAATACTAGAGGACATTGGAAAATACAGCAAGACATTGACATAGGCAGAGTTCTTGGAAAAGACTCCAGAAACACTGGCAATCAAAGTCAAATTTGACAAATGAGATTACATCATATTGAGAAGCTTTCACACTGCCAAAAAAACACTCAGTAAAGTGACGAGGTAACAAATAGAATGAGAGAAAATATTTGCAAACTATGCAACTGATAAAGAATTTATAGCCAAAATCTATAAATGCTCAAGAAACTCAACAACAACAAAACAAACAATCCAGTTAAGAAATAGGCAAAGGACTTGAAAAGGCATTTTTCAAAAGAGGAAATACAAATGGCCAACAGACACGTGAAAAAATGCTCAAGACCACTAACCATCAGGGAAATGCAAATAAAAACCACAATGAGATTTCACTTCACTCCCATTAGAATGACTCTCATACACAAATCAATAAACAATAAATACTGGTGAGGATTTGGAGAAAAAGTACCCCGGTCCACTGTTGGGGGAAATGTAACTGGCACAGCCACTGTTGAAGACAATATAGAGATAACTCATAAAGCTGAAAATAGATGTACCGTATGACCCAGACATCCCATTCCTGGGAATTTACCCAAATAAAATGAAATGAGCATATGAAAGAGTTATCTGTACCCCCATGCCCATTGCAGCTCAATTCCCAATAGTTGCCATATGGAATCAATCCAGATGTCCATTATCTGATGACAGGATAAAGAAATTTTGATGGAGAGGCCAACGTTGTGGTGTAGCAGGTAAAGCCATCGCCTGCTGTGCTGGCATCCCATATGGGTGCCGGTTCTAGTCCCAGCTGCTCCACCTCCGATCCAGCTCTCTGGTATGGCCTCAGAAAGCAGTAGAGATGGCCCAAGTACTTGAGCCCCTGCACCACTCTGGTAGACCCGGAAGAAGTTCCTTGCTTCTGGCTTTGGACTGGCACAGCTCTGGCAGTTGCGGCCAGTTGGGGAGTTAACCAACGGATGGAAGATATCTCTTTCTCTCTGTCTCTCCTTCTCTCTCTATGTAACTCTGACTTTCAGATAAATAAATCTTTAAAAAAATTATGGTGGTACCAGTGCAATTGCGTAGTGGGTCAATCTGCAGCCTGCAATGCCAGCATCCCATATGGGCACCAATTTGAGCCCCAACTGCTCCACATCTGATCCAGCTCTCTGCTATGGCATGGGAAAACATTAGAAGATGGCCCAATTCCTTGGGCCCCTGCACCAGTGTGGGAGACATGGAAGAAGCTTTGGATTGGCACAGCTTTTGCTGTTGTGGCCTTCTGGGGAGTGAACCTGTAGATGGAAGATCTCTCTCTCTGCCTCTGCCTCTCTTAACTCTGCCTTAAAAAATAAATTAATAAATATTTAAAAGAAAATGAATTATGGTATATATACACTATAGATTATTACTCAGCTTTAAAAAAATGAAATCCTAACTTTTACATAAAATGGATGCAAATGGAAACCCTTATACTTAGTGAATTAAGCTAGTCCCTAATAAACAAATACCATATCTTCTCCCTGATCTGTGGTAACTAATAGAGTACCTGAAATATAATGTATAGGAGTGCCATGGACATTTTGAGAATCAATGATTGTTTACAGCCCTTGCCTCTACTGTTGAGGAACAATGCTTAGTTTTTGTTTTTGTTTTTGTTTTTTGCATATAATTTGTTGGATTCTTTACTTAGTATAGAGTTAATCTTATGAGTATAAAGTAAACTGAAAATATATCTTTGTAGAAATTAACAGTGGGAAAAGAAGAGGAAGGAGGAAGAAGCATGGGAGTGTCTGCAGGAGGGAAGGTAAGATAGGAAATATCACTATGTTCCTAAATCAGTATATATAAAATACATGAAATTTGTATACGTTAAATAAAAGTTTAAAAAGAAAAGAAATCAGACATCACCAATAACTCACATTTTTAGTAAAATCCAGATTAGCTTAAAATTTAAGTGCTAGATATTTTGTTGCTGTTGGTATTTTACATAACAAGTCTATGTCTTTACCTCCATGGTCCTTGACAATTTTTAGTGATAGATATGATTTAGAGCACTATATCTCAGCGACATATCCAGGCTGTGAAATTAAGCAAACAATCCTCGTGGCAGACACAAAATGGAAAACAGGGGGGCTGCTTCTTCCTTGGTTTATAGATAAGACATATTGCATTGGCACTGTCTTTCAAGTCTATCTCAGAAACCCTATTTTTTATTAAAGAGATATTAGAAAAAGAAAAATCCATATGCAAAGCAGTCAATAAATACAGTAATTTCCTCTAGCTTGAAACAGGAATAGCAGGGATGTTAGGTTACTAGTCTAAGTTTCTATTCAAGGTAAGAATAAGCAAGCCATGTGTATGTGTGCCCATGTTTGTAGATATGCATTTGGTAAGAGAACAGGAGAAATACAAGGTGAAGAAACATAATTTCCACACAAATTGTGTCTGTAATGTATACGGGTAAGTAAACATTCTTCACTGGAGCACATGGAAGAGCTGAAAACCCAGGCAATTTCTTCTTGACAAAGCAATCCAAAATATGCAAGATGTACTTTGAAAGATAAATATAAATTAACCATATGAAAATGGGAAGCTTAGCTTGTTAACTTAAAAATATGAATAATATCACAAAGTTTGGGTTCCTAATTGGAAGGTGGGAGATTTGCTGCTAAAATGAGGATTGGCAGTATGCTCAAAACCATGTAAGCCTCTGAAGTGATGTCTAGGAATTCGGGCACTATTCTGAGAACAATATGGTAAAAGAGTGGAAGATTTTAAACAGAGAGCAGTATGTTTTGGAAAGATTTCCATGGAGGAAAGCCCTAGAGTGATTTGCATAGGGGAAAACCTGGAGAGAGGGAAGTTGTTCAGGTAGTTTCTAATGCAATAATCCAGGCAAAGGATCATGATGACCTAATTAAGTCAGAAGCAATGGAGATAAGGAAGCCTGGCTTAATTTTAGAAAAAATCCCAAATGGAATCAATAGAATATCTTCGCTAAAAAAAAATCACTTTGGATATGTCTATGTGGGGAAAGAGTGGGAGTGACCTAGCTAATAATGACGTGCTTCTGGTTTAGGTAGCTGCAGTCAACAGCCCTTCATGGAAAAAGTGAAAGGAGCAACAATGTTTTTAATGAAAAATTGCTTGACAAGTCCCATTTTGCAGTTGTAGGAGACTCAATCTCTCCAAGCTTGAGTTTTTTTAATCTATAAAATGTAGCCTTGACCTCATGTTTTTATGTGTTAAATGGAATAATAAATCGTTAAACCCTTAGGAGGTAATTAATTAAAAAATACAAAATTTTATCACTGAGAACTTTGATGAATTTACATTCTGGAGTTATAAAGAAACTGAGGTTCTACCAGCAGCCTTGGTAATGATTAGTAAATGTATCCCATCTAGAAGAGGCTTCTGTTGAAATTCTTGGCTTTTTCTCATTGCCTGATGTAGGCCTCAAGCATTCTTCATATTCTTCTTGTTAAAAGAAAATTGGAATGGCCCACTGCTAAGAATCACAATATTTCATTCTGGCCTTGAGATTTTTACTGGCACAGAGTAATCAGACTGTAATGAGATAATTATTAATACCCCCAGGTTTCAATTCAATCTCACTGACAATGTCAAATAATGAATCGCATGGCACATTTTCATTTTCTTCCAATTTCATAACTTTACTTCATGCCTCAGCTGTTTCTCCAGAACAGTAAATGAATCTTCAAAATTATGTTAAATGATCTTAACAAACTGTAATGGTGGATCACAAGTATGGAAAACATAGTACGTGAAGATGGTGTTGAAAATATCAACTTGTTTAGTCTACAATACTCCATTGGAAAAATCATAAGTGTTAACCCTAAGTATCTAATAGTTGAACAAATTAAATCAGAAGGATAGTAAATACTGTCCCAGGACAAACTTATTAAGGAACTGGTGTATCAGTCAACCACCAGAGCTCATTGCTTTAACCACTGCTCTGTAAGAATATACTGATTTGGCTATGATTAAAACAGATTTCACTTTGTATTTCATAGTCATCTCTATGCATTACTTCCTTTTTCTCTATTACACATACAAGCTTTCAATATTGAATTTATTTCCCATTCATTGGTTTCTATTCATTTAAGATTAGATATTTATTTTTCTATTTTTTTTTGTTAACACACAACTACCGCTACCTTTTAATTCCATTAATGTGTTTGATATTGAAATAACTTCATGAGAAAATGAGAACCAGTTTATAGCACTCTATTGTTTGGCAAACACGATGAGAACAAAAAAGAGAAAATATAGCTGGAAGTGTTACTTGATAGCCATATAGTAAGTTCAATCATTTTCAGTACTTATAAAAGGAGAAATTTGATTATGCTGCTGAAGTAACCGTAATAAAAGTATTGAGTGACATGCAATCACATATACTAGAATTTACAACCGAGTGCAATTTCATCTTCCAATAACTATTTTTTCCAAAACATAAAATGTACTATCTCCCAACCTTCATGTTCTGAAACTTGAACTTATGTCCTGGAGCTCTGTCCATGTTCATATATTCTTATATATTGTAATATATATATTACATATATACATATATTATATATACATATATATACATATATATATACATGTATATATATATATTACATCATGATAACTTCTGGATTTTCCCTCTTCTTTTTTTTTGCTAGTAGTTTTATTGACACATTCTCTCTTATGTTCCTTCTCTATTAATCTTAGAATACTTGTATCAATTTCACAAAAAAAAATCCTGTTGGGAATTACACTGAAATTGCATTTCCATTACAGTCCTACTTAGGGAAAAAATGTAACAATCAGGCTGCTTCCCATCCAGAAATGGGTTTTCTCATATATTACCCTATTACTTTTATGTGATTGAGAAATATTTTACAGTTACTTTACTGAGTTCTTTTGCATTTTTTCTAGGCTTATTGTTGCTATTGTGGATGGATTTTTACTTCCATTGTCTAAACAGATAGTGATTTTCCTTTAAAACTATTGACTCTGGGGCCAATATTGTGAGGTAGTACATTAAGCTGCCACCTGTGATGCCAACATCCCACGTTGGGGCTGGTTGGAGTCTCAGCTGTCAACTTTCAATCCAGCTCCCAACTAACATGCCTGGAAAAGCATCAGAAGATGGCCCAAATGTTATCCATGTGGGAGATGTGGAAGAAGCTCCTGGCTTCTGGCTTTATCCTGTACCAACTCCAGTCATTGTGGCCTTTTGGGGAGTGAACCAACAGATGAAAGATTCAATCTCTTTCTCTCTCTCACTCACTCTTGTGTCTCTCTCTGTAACTCTTCCTTTCACACAAATACATAAATCTTTAAAAAAAAAAACTATTGAAGCTGTAAGTTTATCTTGATATTAGATACCTTCTTATCATCCTTATTAATTACCATGGTATTTAAGTTGACATTTTTGGCTTCTTACATGGGCAACAATAATTTGTTTAAATAGCCAGCTATATTTTTTTCTAGTAGGTCTTTCATTTTTTCCTTTAATAATTGATGATGACCTTCAACAATGAAGAAAGAGAAAGGAACACTAAGCCTATTGATGTCCTGAATTTAAGATAAAACATTAATTATCATTTGTTACAAATTTGATATTTAGTATAATTTTCAGCTAATCCATTTTCTCAGGCTGTGTGTTTCTTTAACATAAACTTTATTGATATTTAAAATTTAATCAGGAAAATACCACAATTTCAAGGACACACTTGATGAATTATTGCAATCTAAATTTATTAGAAATTAAAGAAAACCAAAACTAAAACCTTATAAATTTTATTGATCTCATCAATTTATTATTTTCACTGTCCTCTCAATATATGACCAAGATTCTGACTTCTTTATAATCATTTGCCCATATTTGACATAAGTGTGAATTACACCTATGTCATTATCAAATATGATTTCCTTTATTTTTAATTTGTGTTATATATTATTAATTTTATAAATTTATGCCATATATTATGGACAAGTAATTTGCTAATTTTTTTTTAAGGGAAAGGGTTTATTGGGGAAAACCCAGCAGACTGGAGGGGAGGGACCAAGAAGGATAAGAAAGAGAAAGAGAATATAAGAGAGAGAGAGATAGATGAGAGGAGCTAGAGAGGAGAGAAGATAGAGAAGAGAGAAGAGAGGAGAGGAGAGCAGATGAGAGGAGCCAAGAGAGCAGGAGGGAAGAGCCAAGAGAGCCACGTGTTCAGGAACAGGCCCTTTTAAAACTTTGCTGGAGGGCAGGCAAGGAAGCAGGAGCAGCGAATCCCATTAGGATGGGAGTGGAGCTTGACAACAGCAGTTGGGCCATGTGGCCACCTGGCTTCCAGCAATGGTGGTGAGGGCTAGAGCTTGGGATGTAAATCAGGGTGTAGATCGCGCCATAAATAAACTGAGCCAGTTTCCTAACATTCCCCCCTTTTGTTTTTTATAAAGCAGGAGTGGTATGGAATTACATTAGTCCCAAAAGTCCAGGAGGGGTAGAGGGAAGATAATCTGTCTTTAGAGCTACTTCCTACTTATATGGGGTGACGATGAGGTTCTCTTTGCTGGCATGGGGCTATGTCTCAAGCCACTGTCTCTTGGGTGGGGAGCTGAGTATATCCCTGTAGCAGCATTTGGTTGACCATCTGGTTGCTGAAGTTCTTAGTTTGTTCCATTATAACCTGTTGTAAACACTTAGACACTGTAGTATAAAAGACAGGGTGAGAATAGTAACCAATGATCCTAAGAGTAACATTAACCAGGTAATGAGAGGATTTTATAGAGGAGAGGAAATGGGGGGGGGGGGTCTCTGGACCCTTGCAAGGACAGTTTGATGGACATGGTTTAAAGCTGATCCCAGACAAGACTGGAAGAAAGGCCACTTAACTTTTGCAGGTAGCAGGGTTTGTCTGTAGAGAAATTTTGAACAATCATATAACATTAAGTGGGGGAGAGGTTGGAGTATAGCCATTGGTGGTAGAGTAGAGGCTATGGTTACAAAGGAATCAGAAAACATGACATGTTATAGAACCTTTCATATTTAGTATGAAGGTTATTAATTTATTTATATTTTCACTGCTGGGTTTCCAGACCATATGAAACTGTTTTTGTATTTCAAGTGTTAGGGATTAAGACACATTTCTTTTTATAGTCATATATTATTACCTGAAAACCACTTTCTGAATATATAATTCAATTCTAGTATTTTATGATGTTATTTTTATCAATTTTCTGAATAAAAATGTTTACCATAGTATCTTGACTCTCAAATTGGTCTATTTCTCTATCATTTGCTTAAAGTCATTCTGTTACATATTGTAGCTTTATAAAAATGTAACATATAGATACCAAACAAAACCTTGAATTTTGTCATTTCTTCAAAATTCTCTGGCTTATTCCTGGCCCCTTGAATTTCCATATGTGTTTTAAAATTATTTTTCAGTTTCAGCAAGAAAAAATGATGTGTTTGTGTATTGGATGACTATGACATTTTGCAAATATTGAATTTTCCACTTTATAAACTTTTTTGTAATTTATTTATAGAGGTTTTGATATTTTCTTTCAAAAATCATTTATACTTTCCACTGTAGGGGTTGCATGTCCCTTTGATTTCTTTCTAATTATTAACAAAATGCTTAATGTTATTTAAAATATTATCAACTTTTAAACTTTCATTTCCAATAGTACATTACTGAATTCTAAAAATAGATTTTTTGTATTAAACAAACTATTGATTATAATATTATGCATTTCTTGCATATTCAAATGTATTGTCTATAAGTATGATAGTTTCTCTTTAATTTATTTCTTCACATTGTTGATAAAAGAGCTTCCAATATGTCACTACAAATATGATATTTTTGTAGACATTTTGTACCTAGCCATTTTCCTCTTTATTTTTTATAAATTATCAGAAGTAAAATATTCTCTCTCTAGTGTCTTAATCATTTTGTTTCAGTCAGGAATCAAATGCAAATGTCATCAAAAATTGTTGCTCTATATGCTATTGTTCTTTTAACTCATAAATCTTCCATTCTACCCTGTATTTGCCAAAAACAAAAGTTTCTAAAAACAGCAGAACAGAAATCCCCATACTTTTCACTGACCATATGACACTCCACTGGAATGCCAGTGTACATGATATATCAGATACTTTAGCCATTATTTTGTTATTTTCTTTCACCCTTAGTTTTACTACTAATGGCAATGTGAAAATATCCCATGAAATAAACACTGCATCAACTTCAGGCTTCTCCGAAAACAAAACAAACAAGACAGACATGAATTTGACCTGCACTTCAAAGCAGAAACACTCCCTGTAACCTCTCAACCTGAATTTGAAAAATAAACTATTTTTATTGAAAATCATTAGGCTTTTAGATTGATTTATAATATAGCAGTATCATATCAAATTTGTTCAGATAATCACACATATTTTTCTATTGTTAATGTGTTGAATCGCATTAATCCATCTCACTTGTATAATTAATGATTACATTAACATGGTTCTTCTGGATTCAATTTTCTAATATCTATGTTCAGCATTTCTGCTTGTATCTAAACACATTAATTATGACTGCCACAACTATAGTTGAATTTTGTTTAATTGTAACCACTAATCTTTAGTATTCATTATGCAAGGTATACATTGGGAATTTTATAAACATTTTACATATAATATTTAATTCTCATAATCATCCTGAAATGTAAGTTGTATTACAGGCATTTCACAGCTAGTAAATAACTTAAATAATCTCTCTAAGACCACACGGATGTTAAATTATGAAGATAGTCTTCAACCCTGGATATTTTTGAGTAAAATAATACTGTATTGTGCAGTTTATTTATCATAAATAAACATTAAATATTTTGTTGGATCCTTCTACATTTAGGGCACTTTTAAAATTAATTAATCATATAATTTGAGATATGCAGGAAAATAGAATGAATGTGGAGATGAGGATTACAGACCAAAATGTGATAAGAGAAGAACATTAGGAGGATATCTCCTGAATTAAACAATCATGGAAAATTTCATGAAAGACAGAATTTATGTTGAACTTTGAATGCTGCACAAGATTGTTTAATAGAGTAATGGAAAAGGATTTAAAGCATAGGAAATAATACAGATAATGACAACATATATGGAAAATCACTGAGTGGATATTAATTATAAATCAACAAGTAGTATAGTCTGACCTGCCCAGGGTACCCTCTGGACTACTGGGCAAACTTTGGAGCAATTGTAAGATCCAAATTATCAAAACTCTTTAATGCCATTTTTAGGAGTTGTGAGTGCTTTCTATAGTGTATGGACTTCTCTATGAACTTTGCCCACAAAGGTATATTTTCGACTATATGCAGAGTCATATTTCCAAGCAACCCAGTTTAGCATATTCAACTCCTGGTTACCAAAAGTATTCCAAAATATAAATATTTATTTATTGAATAAGAACGAATTTTACTCAGCTTGGATAAATATTAAATTGGTAACTACAGAGAGTTGTTAACTGGGAAATATTTCCAATACTTGCCATAAAGAAAATAAAGATAACTATAAAACTACTGTGACTCTTGGCATAAAGGCTATGGATTATTTTGTAACATGGCATCATTATTACTGAAAGTAAAACAGAGTCCTGCTGCCTTTGATACTGTTGCTAGATATTATCAGGTCTTAGCCTTCCATGTTCTCCCAGCATCCCTCTCTTTGATTAAAATCCCCTTGAATTGAGAGAGTAGTGTAGTTGGTTCTATAAGATTTATGAGTTCATTTATCTTTAACATAGATGAAATGTTGATATTTGGTCTCATTTTGAGTTTCTTTTCCAGGAACTAGAAAAAGTAACTACCATCTGCACACAGCACCCAGAATGACCACCTTGCCATGATCAAAATTCTCTGAAGAACACTGTAATCAAATGAGTTGCTACATGAACACCATAGACCAACTAGGGACTTAAATGAGCTATACATGAACCTCTAACATCCCAACTTCAATCTCTGTGGACTTCTACTGCTAACCCATTGAGAATCTGGGAATTAAGCAATGGCTGACCAGGTTCTCACTCTGTGCTTTGCAATGATATCTATTTTCTTCTACCACTGTAGTGCCAATAAGTGGATTGCTGCTCACTAAGTGAGTGGTCAGTTTTTGGGGGTCCTTAGAAATCCCTCCATCCAGTTCTGAGGCTGACCTATTACAAAACCATTTTTTTCCAGATCCAACATTGCTTTTTATCAGGCTCAACATTCATATGAGCACCATATATTAACATAGTATTTTTCTTTCTAGATCGGCCAATGCAGACTAAGAAAATCTCCCAACGACACTATAGATGCATGGCAGAATTAGTTCTATGTCTTTGTGTAAAGATGGCTACACACAGTGTCTACAGGGAAAGGAAATTTTCCCATGTTCCTACAGTCAAAGATTGTGTTACTGCAGGTCTTTTAACAAGATTGCCTTAATATAAAACATATATAAACTTTTTTGCAACAATGCTATACCTGGGAATCTATAGACATGAATGTCCTAGCACTTAAGAATACTTGAAAATAAAATAAAAGGCTTGAATCAATTATGTTAAAAACACTGAAAAAGACTCTCCTTGATCAAACCTTAGTCAGACTCCTCCGCACTTTCCTCTCAACTAGGCTTTGACTTAGGCATCCATTTCTATTGGGCCTGTGTTGCTCTGTTATAAAGAATTTTGTTAAGTCAATTTTCCAAGAAGGCCCACCATCGATATTTAATCAAATCTCTTTTCCTTCATCAGCCCCAAGAGATATCTGATTGAACTGGCCTAGCTTCATCAAGGATCCAGTTTAGCCAGAATCTCCCCTATCCTTGTTTCCTCCAGGTAATTTAGCCTCCAGTTATCCCCAATCTACTTCTTGGCTAAAAATCCCTGCTAGTACATGCTACACTGGAAATTAATTTCAGTTCCATAGATAAGACTCTTTCCCTTATTATAATATTTTCTGAATACTACCTATTTTTACTCTTTAATTACTATCCTATTCTCTTTTTATTGTCAGCATAAGATATAATCATTTTACATATGAATGAGAATATACTAGATGACTTGGAAATACTTCCATCATGTACTTTCCAGCTAAGAGATAAAGCATCAAGAGTATGCTGTGTTTATGTAAGATTAGCCATAAGGAATCATGTCTTATGAAGGTACAAATTTTTTTGTATGAAGGAACCACATATGATGATGTTAGTAAGTAGATAAATTTGAAAGCAAATAGACAAAAAGTGTGTAGAGTATAGTTTTAGAGAGAGGGAATTTAAGAGATGACAAATTAAGAAAAGTAAAAAGATCATGCTGCCCTTCATATAAACTTGTATATATGTATGTATAAGTTAAAAGTAATATTTATTTTTATATTCATAGTTTTTTTAGTTTTTGGCAAATTCAATATTGTTTACAGATGCAATTCTAAAAATATAATGGTATTCTTTTTCTCCCTACTTCTCTGTCACTATCAAAGAAACAGCAATCCTTAAATCCAAAAATGAATAACAGGGGGAGAAGACTATCTTGGAATAATTTGAATATTGGAATAATTAGCACAGACATTCTAAGGAAGATTTACCAAAATAAAAAAATGAAAAACAAATGTAAAAGGTAGTATCTTCTGAGTTTTGCCTTATACCTTGATTTTAGAATTTGAATGATTCTCTCACTCTGACGACTCACAAATACTGGGTGGTAACATACATGGGTTATCAGCTCCTTTGATAGCTTTGATGAGTTATAAACATTTTCCTCAGGAAAATCTCCACATACTTAAACATTTATAATATTTTATTTCACAAGGTACACGAATGCGCCATAGGAAGCAGACACTCTGTGGGATGACACACATTTGTTCTTTCTTTGTAAAGAATTCCTGCTCTAGAGGGAGAACCATTAGGATCCCTAGCTACTTTGCGCTTTTTCCAAAATCATGTTCATATATAAAACAATTATTGGAGTCTGAGATGACTTAAGCCTAGGAGGAACAAAAAGTGGTTACAAATATTTTGTCAATGATAAGTTAAAAAAAGCACATATCATGGTGAACACCAGTGTATCCTTGGACACACTCACCCTGCTCATCACAAACTTGTAGATTCTCTGTGCTTCAGGCACCTGTGCTGTTTTGTCCCTGACTATGTAAGTGGTGATGGAAAGGAAATGTTTCCCTTAATGCAGCTCACTTGAATTTAAGGTAAGCCAGTTACTGTCCAAGGTAAAAGAAGTTAAAAACTCCTAACTCTTCAGGAAGAAAATTAAATGCCACCAAACAGTTAAATATAGGTGGAATTCTAACTTTCACTTCAAAGATGTGGTGCTACTTCATGAGGGGCATTCAGAAAGTTCATGAAAAATATGCTTTATGTCTTTTTTTAAAAGATTTTATTTATTGATCTAAAAATCAGAATTATGGAGAGAGGGAGAGACAGAGAGACAGAATTTTCCATCTGCTGGTTCCCTCCCCTGATAGACACAACAACCAGCACTGCGCCAGGTCAAAGCCAGGAGCCAGGGACCTCTTCCAAGTCTCCTATGTGTGTACAGGGCCCCAAACACTTGAGTCATTTTCTGATGGTTTTTCCAGGTCATTAACAAGAAGCTGGATTATAAGTAGAGCAGCCAAGAAATGAACTGGTACCCATTTGGGATGCTGGGTTGCAGGCATTGGCTTTACCAGCTTCGTAAGTGCTGGCCCCATTACCTTTTTTTTAAATCTTATTTTCAAATGTCTTTATTTATTTAAAGGAAACAAATTTGATTTCATATATTCTTTTATGGGCATAATGATACTTCCCACTCTACCCTCCCTTTCTTGCTCCCACCATTCATCCTGCTTCCTATTTTTCTCTTAATTTTTACAATGACGTGCTTTCAGTTTGCTCTTTAACCACAAACTAAATCTTACATTAAACAGAGAATTCAACTAGTAGCAAGTAAAAAAAAAAAAAAAAACAAAAACAAAAACAAAAAAACAACACATTGTTTCTCAAGAATAAAGACAAGGATTGTAAATAATAAAAAAAATCTAAAAATGCCAATTTCACTTTTATTATTTTTACACTGTATATTTGCCACCACCACAGGGAAAAGACATGATATTTGTCTTTTTGGAACTGGCTTATTTTACTAATCATAATGGTCTCTAGTTTCATCCATATTGTTGTGAAAGGCAAGATTTCATCATCATTTTTTATGACTGAGTAGTGGTTTATTTTATCAAAATTTTTTAAGTCAGTCATCAGTCATTGGAAATCTGGCTTGATTTCATACTTGGAAATTATACATTTGATAAAGGATTTATATCCAGAATATATAAGTAGCCAAAAAAACTCAATAACAGTGAAACAAAAATCCAGTTAAGAAATGGGATAAAGATGTGAACAGGAAGGGTCAATGCTGTGGCATGGCAGGTAAATCTGCCACCTCAAGTGCAGGCATCCCATATGGGAACCGGTTTGAGACTCGGCTGCTCCAGTTCAGATCCAGCTCTCTGCTATAGCCTGGGAAAGCAATAGAAGATAGTTCTTGAGCCCTTGCATCTGCATCGGAGAACCAGAGGAAGCTCCTGGCTCCTGGCTTCGGATTGGCTCAGCTGTGGCTGTTTCGGCCATCTGGGGAGTGAACCAGTAGATGGAAGATCTCTCTCTCTCTCTCTGCCTCTGCCTCTTTCTAACTCTGCCTTTCAAATAAATAAATAAATCTTTTTTTTTAAAAAAAAAGATATGAACAGGCATTTTCTTTTTTATTTTTTTTATCTAGACACCTTTAATTTAAGGTATACAAACTTCATGCATTTCATATATGCGAATTTAGGAACATAGTGATTCTTCCCACCTACATTCCCCCCACCCACTTCTCAACCTTCTTCCTCCTCCTTCTCCTAGTTCCAATCTTATTTTTTACAAAGATCTATTTTTTTTTTAAGATTTACTTATTTTACTTGAAAGTCAGTTACACAGAGAGAGAAGGAGAGGCAGAGAGAGTGAGAGAGATCTTCCATCTGCTGGTTCACTCCCCAACTGGCCACAACAGCTGAGAACTGTGCCAATCTGAAGCCAGGAACCAGGAGCCTCTTCCGGGTCTCCCACATGGGTGTAGGGACCCAAGGACTTGGGCTATCTTCTACTGCTTTCCCAGGCCATAGCAGAGAGCTAGATTGAAAGTGAAGCAGCTGGGTCTCAAACCAGTGCCCATATGGGATGCCAGTGCTTCAGGCTAGGGTGTTAACCCGCTGAACCACAAAGCTGGCCTCTACAAAGATCTATTTTCAATTAACTTTATACTATTAAGATTAACTGTACAATAAGTATTTCACGAGATAGTATGGGGGGAAAACTCTACCACACAGTCAAGATCAGGGCTGTTCAAAATCACCACATTTCAAAGTGTGAATATCACTTCTATAAGATTACATTTTAAGTACTCTATTAGTTACCATAGATCAGGGAGAACAGATGGTATTTGTCTTTTTGAGACTAGCTTATTTCACGAAGTCTAATTGTTTCCAGTCACATCCATTTTGATGCAAACAATAGGATTTCTCTTTTTTTCTGCTAATTAATATTCTATGGTGTACATATACCATATTTTTTATCCAGTGTTTGGTTGATGTACATTTGGGTTGAGTTCATATGAACAGGCATTTTTTGAAAGATGAAATACAAATAGCCAACAGACACGTGAAAAGATGCTCAGGATCACCAGACATCAGAGTAATTCAAATAAGAAACACAATAAAGTTTCTTCTCACCATGGTTAGAGTGGCTGTCATCTGAAGTAAAAATAACAAATGCTGGAGAGGACGTGTGGGAAAAGGTATCCTAATACCCTGTTGGCAGGTATGTAAACTAACACAACCATTGTGGAAGAAAGTATGGAGATTCCTCAGAAATCTGAAAATAGACCCATCATTTGGCCCAGTCATTCCACTCCTGGGAATTTACCCAAAGTAGGTGAAATCATCATATAAAATAGTTACCAGTACTGCCCATGTTTATACCATTTGTTTCATTTTCTATGAACTTGTTGACATACCTTTTTCCAAACAAATGTATTTCTTCTTCATTCTGGCTGATAGAAACTTCCTTTTTCATTCTGTCTTTGTTTAAACTAGGCTGAATATCAAAAATGATTAAAATATAGTTCCTGACATCATGGAGTTTTTAGTTAAAGTATGATAATTACATGTACAAAATTGTGATAAAATATGATAAATTTATGTTGAATATATATGTCAAGATCAGATAAGGTGGGAGGGAGGATTGTGATATCTAATATTTTTAAGGAATAATTAAATAAGGAAACTCTCTTGTCATTAAAGAAATCTATGTCAGAGAGAGGATGAATAGGTTACTTTGAAAAATTAGCAGAAATTATCAGAAGGACTTACAACAGCATTGGCATGGGATGTAAGACCATTAATCACAGAGAAAAATAGCCCTGCCAATACGTGATGAATGTGTTAGTGGCTTTATTGATTTCATGTGTCTATACAAAGATACGTTTGACCAAGCCCAGAGGAATCCATGGGTTTGTGTTCTGTTTGATGCATGAAATCAATCTTCTGGTTGTTGACTGATAGGAGTTCTAATGATTTGGCAAACATTTTCTGCTGAGTGGTTTCAGATCCTGCCTTTCTGCAAGTTGTATCTAGTCAGAGAGACTCAAAAATAAGAAAAACTCTGTGAGACACACTTGATATCTCTGATTCCACAGAAGGACAACACCAAGTTCACTTATGAATAACAGTAGCAACAACCCTCACTTATCTGAATTATTTCCTTTCACAATTTCACAGTAGTTCAGCAATTAAACCCAATGTTTTTTACTTTGACTCCTAAAGATAATGACAGGGGCCTATTGAAATGTTAAGTGTGTCTCCTCTCAGCTAATATAATTGTAGTTAACTTGGGGACAAAAGAAATGATCTCATCAGAGGACTGCATTTGTACAACTTTACAAAATAAACAAAAAAATGACAAGATATTTGAATCCTGGCTCATCTTTACCTAAACCTCTCCTCTTAAAAGGATTTGATAAACCAGCAGCTGACAGTGGAGGACAGCACAGCACCTTTTTAAGCCATGAACTCCTCTCAATAAAATCACTGCTGATGATGACAAAGCATCACTTAACTTAATTCTCCCCACGATTTCTCCTTTCCTCTATTGCAAGTTTTGAGATCCACAAAATACTTAAATAAAGAATAGAGATGAAGTGGAAGACTGCACACACCACTTTCTCATGAAGTTGTGAGTTGTATTGTTTATTACCAAAGGAAACTGACACTTCAAGGCATTGTCATAATGATTCCTGAAAATTTTGAAATTAAATTCTTAGATCATAACTTAAGATAATGTATTAACTTTACTAAATACAAATTTGATCACTAGAATGTAGATAAAACAGCAAAAAAATGCTTGTCTTCTCTTCAGCTTCAACCTGACAATTTCCTTCCACGCATTCTATACAGATGATCATTGAATTATTATGGGATTATATTTAGATAAACCCATCCCACTTTGAAAATATAGCAAGTCAAAATATGTGTTTGGTTCACGTACCCTATCAAACATCATGAATTAGCAACACATTAAGCTGTAATATACCAGTTATTCACATGGCTCACTGGAAGGGCTGCTTATTGCTGCTTTTGAAAATCACAAGAAAGTATCCTGGGGCCAGCACTGTGGCATAGTGGGTAAAGCCATCGCCTGCAGTCCTGGCATCCCATATGGGCACCATTTTGAGTCCCGGCTGCTCTACTTCAGATCCAGCTCTCTGCTATGGCCTGGGAAAGCAGTAGAAGATGGCCCAAGCCCTTGGACTCTGCACCTGCATGGGAAACAGAAGAAACTCCTGGCTCCAGGCTTCCGATCAGCACAGCTCCGGCCATTGCAGCCATTTGGGAAGCGAACCAGTGGATGGAACACTTACTCTCTCTCTCTCTCTCTGCCTTTCAAATAAATAAGTAAGTTTTTTTTTTTTTTTAAAGAAAAAGAAAAGCAAGTATCCTACTGTGAATCACTAGCCCAGGAAAACAAAACAAATCCAAAATTTCAAAGTACAATTTCTATTGAATGTGTGTTTCTTTTGCACCATTGTAAGATTAAAAAAAAAGTTAAATGACTGAAAGTCAAGAACAGGCTATATTTCAATCAAAATACATTGCATTTACTTAATATGCTGTATTATTTTATAATGCCATGTCTTTTTATGCACTCTTCTCAAAAAATGATGTTTAGATACAATGCAATCACATAATTTCCTGGTTTTATTCTGGAATGTGCTGGATATCATTAATTTCCCAGACTCTAGCTATTTCCATCTTCTGTGCTCTTATCATCATAGCCTGTTCATATTACCAGTTGCAAATGCAGCATACACATTTTTCAGTTTCCACAGACACAAGGTACAGCCATGTCATGTAACAAATGAAGACAATGAGATACCAGTTGAAATTTCTCGTGACTTTGGGAATTTTTCACTTCTTTATCACCAGTAGGCATAAAATTGGGAATATTTGCCTTTCTGAAAATCCTCTGCTTCCTGTGCCTTTTTCTACTTCAAGAGATATAGCAATTACTTTGCTAATATGATGTACCAATGCTTGAGATAGATAGGAAGCTAGTTTGATGGAGATGGATAATTTGAAGAACAAAATCAGTTTTAGTGCTTAATGACAAGTACTTGTTTGGGCTTACTAGGCCATCTCTAAAAGCTCCAACATGCAGACTTCCTATTGTATAATGTTTTTAGGTAATTCTATTTTCACATATCTTTCAGGCTTTTAGGTGACTTCATCTGAAATCATAATTATTGCAAAGAACTCCATCCAAAATAGTGTCATAAATCATTTGTTTTAAGTTCTAGCAATATTACCACTGACAGGGAACTAATTAGAAACACAATTCTTGAACCATATTTATATATTCTGACTGAGAATCTTATGGTCAAAAGAACTCTGAAATCTGTAATCCTCACAGTCCTATAAGCAGCGAGTCTATAAGAATGAGTCTATGTTTGCACGCCAAAAACAGTATCTACTGCTAGGGATTTCAAAAGGCTTTTGGAAAATGAAAGTAAAAGATAAATTTATTTGGGGACAAGTTTTTTTAAATCCACATATAATTTTTCATGATACATAAGTTTTAAAGTACCATTGGATAATCCTCAGCAACTAGAGTTAAACTAAACCAGAACGAAACTGCCTGCTTCTCAGTGCTACCTTGGCAATGGTTGTAAGAGGCATTTGTTAGAAATGTGGGCAGTACAGACTGTAGAAAATGCAGTAAGTTAAATAAATGAATCAACTTAGAAAAACATGTAAGTCCTGTTGACCTTTTGTGGTAGGTAATTCTGTCCACCAAGTTGACTGGGCTAAGGAATGCCCAGGTAGCCAGTAAAACGTTGTTACTGAGTTTGTCTATGAGATTGTTTCCAGATAGATTAGTGTTTGAATGTGTAAACTTGAGTAGAGATCGGACCTCACCGGTACTGGTAGGTAGCCTACAATATTTGGGAGGCCCTAATAGAATAAAAATGCAGGAAGAGGGTGAAATTGCTCTGTCTACTTGATTTAGATGTTCTTCTACCCTTGGACTTCAAACTCCTTGTTCCTCTGTATTTGTGCATGGCTGAATCACTGCTGGATTTCCTGATTTTCCATTCCCCCTATTACAGATTGTGGGAGTTCTCAGTGTCCATGATCATGTAACCCCAGTTCTGCTATATATGTGGAAGTGAGGGCAGGAGGTACATTTGTGTACATCTTAGTGGTTCTTTTCTGTAAAAAATCCCAAGACACCCTCAAAACTCATTTTACTTGCTTATCTGACAACATTTGATGACAATTAAACTCTTCTTCTTCTTCTTCTTCTTCTTCTTCTTCTTCTTCTTCTTCTTTTTTGTTTTTTTTGACAGGCAGAGTGGACAGTGAGAGAGAGAGACAGAGAGAAAGGTCTTCCTTTTCCGTTGGTTCACCCCACAATGGCTGCTGTGGCCAGCGCACTGTGGCCGGCGCACTGCACTGATCCGAAGCCAGGAACCAGGTGCTTCACCTGGTCTCCCATGCAGGTGCAGGGCCCAGGCACTTAGGCCATCCTCCACTGAACTCCCGGGCCACAGCAGAGAGCTGGACTGGAAGAGGAGCAACCGGGACAGAATCCGGCGCCCTGACAGGGACTAGAACCCAGGGTGCCGCGCCTCAGGAGGAGGATTAGCCTATTGAGCTGTGGCGCCAGCCCATTAAAGTCTTCTGGTTTTTCATCTGGGATGATTAATAAATAGAATCCTGCAAGTATAACAGGTAGAAAATGTGGCCTAAAAATATTTATTTAAACACATGACTACCTACACACACATGCCTACTTTGAATACAAATTGTAATACTGGCTTATTCTTTGACATAGGCTGAAAAAAATTAATATATGTGAACCTCATTTTCATGCCTAAAAATTTGTGATCTTATATCATTGCCTTTCTTGAAGGACTGTTGTAAATATTTCTGTCAAAGATAAGAGATTAGGGAGAGGAAAGTATAGGAGCTGCATTTTCCTCTTCTCTCTCTATCTCCCCTTCTCTTCCACAATCCCTTCCTCCCTCTACTGGCCTTTCTCCTTTATTTTATTTTTTTACCAAAATATTTGATCAGCTATATGAATGTGTAAAGATGGACCCCAGAGTACACTGTTAAACAAACAAATGTGTTTTTTTCAAAGAAATTCAAAATGTGAAGAGAGAAGTATACTGAAGGAATTTGGTGTGGAAGGGAGGGATATACATTACAGAGATCAAGAAAAATAAGCTTGTTATAATGGGAAATACATAGCACCAGATTGAAACAGAGGCTTTCAAAATGCATTCAGCTCATGAAGTTCTAAGAGTTGTGTGGGTTTCTCAACTATGCCTGGCCACCCATCCTTGTCATCATATAAAGTTTCCAGGAGCCATCTTGTGTTTGTTGTACACTGGGAAGCATAGGAAGAAAACGAGGCTCCCCTCAATCCCAGGATCACTGCACTCACAAGAAAGCACCAAGAAAACAGGGAGAGGGTGGGCGGAAGGGGTCTTAGCAAACACTCCTGACAAGGATGGGCAATTTTTGAAGATCTAAATGTTCTAAAGGGAAAGCAACACAGGACTTTCCTCTTCCAGGGGAAGATGATAAAGACTCTAAAACATTTTTTAAAAAGACATGTGAAAGACAAGAGAAGTCTCGAAAACTCCACATAACTGACATTTCTTTTACAATAATTAAAAACAAGCTCTCAGCATTCAATAAATGTTACATTAGCACTGTTATCCCCATCCAGCCTGGCCAAAATATTGGACAAGATTGAAAATTACCATCTTTCTTGCTATTTTCTGCATAGAAGTAGATTACAGTATAGAGATATCAACTTTTGGTTAATTTTCTGTGTCTTAAAATACGGCCATTCATTCCTTGATCCAGGAATGAAGTAGTAGGTAACAATGAAAACTCTCCCATTGTCCTAGCTGGTAGTCTCACCATGGAGATTCCAAACTCTGCTTTAAATTGTCAACCAGCATTTTTTACAAGGGCAATTAGCAGCTTCAGGACACATTTTAAAACTTCTGCATCATGAGCATATATTTCATATTACTGGATGTTAAGTAGCCAATTTGTCATATTCCCTCCATTTGCATAGTTAATTTTCATTTGAAATATGTTCATATTTATCACAGATTATGAATGAATGTGTAGACAGTTAAACAAATACTTAAACTTAAAAGTGTAAAATGTCAGAATTTAATGGCCCAGACACTATAGTAAATGCTTATCAATCAAAATGAACAATAGTGGCACTGGGCAACATACCAGCTGGTGAGATCAGTTGCAATATTGTCATTGCAGTTGTTCAGCCTTCTGTTCTGAATTCTGATCAATTCACAGGTTATCTTGTGTTACTGAGTTGCTACTTCAGATGCTCTTCAATGCTGTATTTTATTAGTAGTGTTATTATCATTAATGCCCATCAATAAATATATGTCAGTAGATACTGACACCAGATCCATAAATTCTTAGTCTCAGATCTTCCTAGAAGACGATACTCAGCTCTGAGATTTCAAAAATTTTAAAACTTGCTAGTCTTCACAGCTAGATCAATTTATCATTCACCAAACAATGATCAACATGGAAAAGAAAATTAAAGAAAACAAAAGGTGACTTTGTGATGTCTTTCAGTCTACATTCTTTCTATTTTCTTTTGTTTCTTTCTTCCACTTCTCCTTTAAAGGGGCACAAACAATGTGCTCTCAATCTAAATCTAAAATAGAACAAATGTACCTATAGAAAGACAAGTTTTCAAACTCTTTGCTTTGCTTGGTTTGGAACTGTAAGATTTTCCGAAAGATTTTCTAACTAAATTCACTGGTTCACTCCTCAAATGCCTTCAGAAGTAAATCACAGCTGGAACAGACTGAGACCAGGAGCCTGGGACTCAATCCAGAACTCCAAAGTGGGTGGCAGTGACCTAACCACTTGAACTGTGTCACCTACTCTCTCTCAGCATGTATATAAGCAGGATGATGAAATTGGAAGCAGAGCCAGGACTCAAATTTGGGCATTCCAATATGTGAGTCTCAAATGTAATTTTAATTACTATACCACTCCCACACGTATATTTTAATTCCATTTTCATTTTAGTCCCTTTTTTACATGAATTTTTTGAAGATCCTACATAAAAGCACAACTTTGTATTTGCCCTAAAATTATCATATCATGCTTTGTTCATATATTTTTCTTGTTTCTAAAGTTTCTAAAATGAGATTTCCCTGTTTTTTTTTTTTTTTTTTTTTTTTTTTTTTTTGACAGGCAGAGTGGACAGTGAGAGAGACAGAGAGAAAGGTCTTCCTTTTGCCATTGGTTCACCCTCCAATGGCCGCCACGGCCGGCGCGCTGCGTTGATCCGATGGCAGGAGCCAGGTACTTATCCTGGTCTCCCATGGGGTGCAAGGCCCAAGCATTTGTGCAATCCTCCACTGCACTCCCTGGCCACAGCAGAGAGCTGGCCTGGAAGAGGGGCAACCGGGACAGAATCCGGTGCCCCGACCAGGACTAGAACCCGGTGTGCCGGCACCACTAGGCGGAGGATTAGCCTAGTGAGCTGCGGCGCCGGCCAAATTTACCTGTATTTTAATGCCCACATACTCTTGAGTTGGCTTTCAGGTGAGTTTGTGTATGTGTATGTGAGTGTGTGTGTGTTGCTGACTTGACAGGCATTTAACAAAATCATGTTACATTCTATTCTGATTAAATACTATACTGATTTTCAAAGATCAATTAATTCAGAAAAATCAAATTCTTTCTTCTAGAATTTAAATTATGAATGCATGCTTTAAACCTATGTGGCTATTCACAATGGAATTAGCTGTATAGTTAGAAAAATTGGAATATTTGCTAAAACTTTCTTCACTCTAGCATGATAAAGCCCCAGAATCCCCTTACGATGTCTATTTTAGTAGCCTTCTTGATCACTGTTCCACATGAAACCTATTAAAGTCAGGCTATTTATGCTTTTACTTTCCTAAAAAAAAATTCGTGTGACTTTCTCTCTGACTTCTAAATTATACTGCCTGATGTCTGAGATTAGCATTCCAGAAAAAAGAGCCCATCAGGCCACCTATAATATAAACATGGCATTTTTAGATATACTTAATAACGACTAATGGCTTTGCCTGGATAGTTCCTGGCCCATGGGTTTCACTGCAAGTCTATGAACTGACAAAGAGAATAATGGTAAGTGTCTTCCCAAGAATCTGATAAAGATGATAAGCAGTCAGATAATGGCTCAAAGAATTGATTTAAAATATAAAGGAAGCATTATCAGCATGAATACCTAAAAATCATATATTTTAGCATAACCATTGCGAGTCTTTGACCTTAATTTGTGATGTAACATTCTTGACCATCATCATTGTTTTCAGTATCTTTTGGGTTTGTCTTTGCTTGCCTCTTTGTCTTAGCATAGATTTCATGCTTTAGTTTTATTATTGTAATTGCTTGCCAAAGGGTGTGTGTGTGTATGTGTGTGTGTGTTTTATAGGTACGTTCTTTACAAAAATTTTCCACATTACAATAATACAAAAGTAATACACATTAAATAGAAATCATACTTTGAGTTTTGAATTTTGCTATTTTCCTGGACTACTGATAGTGCAGTGGAGTAGTTTCCTGCTATGCTGGGCAGCAATGAACCTCAGCTCCTTGAGTACAGGATCAGGAGCGTAAACAACTGAAGCTCTACAGTGCACTCTGACTCCAAACTCTGCTGTTTGATAGGCTAGGTGTACAGGGTGCTTCAAAAAGTTTTGAGAAAATTGAATTAAAAGTTTATTTGGTCACAATTTTGAGATCTATATATTCAATAGCTTTAAATATCATATGCTCTCCCTGATCGGCAACAACTAACTGAGAACCAAAGGGTAAACTTGTTGAAGTGAAATGGACACTATGAGAAACAGTGACTTGATCAGCTCTTGTCCTAACGGTTGATGTACAATGTAATACTTTATCCATTTTAGTATTTTTTTTTTTGTTCTAGTACCATTGGTTGAACTCTGTAATTAACACACAATTATTCTTAGGTGTTTAAATTTTAACTGAAAAGTGATCCCTGTTAGGAATTTGGAAAACATTATGTTGAGTGAAATAAGCCAATCCCAAAGGGACAAATACCATTGTTCTCCTTGATAGGTGACAACTAACTGAGCACCAAAAAGGAAACCTGTTAAAGTGAAATGAACACTATGAGAAACAGTGACTTGATCAGCCCTCATCCTGACTGTTGATGAGCAGCTTAATATGTTATCCCTCTTAGTATTTTTTTTTGTTTGTTCTACTTAATACTTTAAGTTGAATACTGTAATCAATACACAATTCTTCTTAAGTGCTGAAACTTAACTGAAAAGTGATCGCTGTTAAATAAAAGAGTGGGAATAAGAGAGGGAAGAGATGTGCAATTCGGGGCATGCTCAAGCTGACTTACCTCAAACGGTAGAGTTAGAAACATACCAGGGGATTCGAATTCAATCCCATCGAGGTGGCAGGTACCAATGCCATCTCACTAGTCCCAGTGATCAATTTCTGTTCACAATTGATCGTAATGATAGGACTAAGAACCAAAGGGATCAAATAAACAAGAATAGTGGCTGCAAATACTAGCTGATAGAATCAAAAAGGGAGAGAATGATCCAACATGGGAAGTGTGATACACAGCAGACCCATAGAATGCAAATGTCCTAAACAGCACTCTGGCCTCAGAATCAGCCCTTAAGGCATTCGGATCCAGCTGAAATGCCCATGAGAGTATTTCAGGCATGGAAAGCCAAGACACTCTGGCAAAAAAAAAAAAAAAAAAAAAAAAAAAAAACCTAAATGAAAGATATCCGCGATTGAGATCCCAGTGGAAAGAATGGATCATCAAAGAAGGAGGTACCTTTCTCTGAAGGGAGGAAAGAACTTCCACTTTGACTACAACCTTGTCTAAATATGATCAGAGTCAGTGATCTCAGGGGGCTTCCATAGCCTTGGCAGCTCATGACAAGAGCCTAGGGTGATTACTGATGCCATAAACAAGAGTGTCAATTTGTTAAGTCAACAACAGGAGTCACTGTGCACTTACTCCTCATGTAGGATCTTTGTCCTTAGTGTGCTGTACATTGAGATTTAATGCTATTTCTAGTACTCAAACAGTATTTTTCACTTTATGTTTCTGTGTGGGAGCAAACTGTTGAAATCTTTACTTAATGTATGCTAAACTGATCTTCTGTATATAAAGAGAATTGAAAATGAATCTTGATGTGAATGGAAGGAGAGAGGGAGTGGATAAGGGGAGGGTTGCGGGTTGGAGGGACGCTATGGGGGGGAAGCCATTGTAATCCATATTCTGTACTTTGGAAATTTATATTCATTAAATAAAAGTTAAAAAAAAGTCAAAAAATTCCTATTGTAAAATGAAAAAAAACTATGCATGTATATGCATGCATACAGTTTAATATTCATACTTAAAATTCATTAAGTTTAAACCACTTAATAAGCAATACCATCTGATTGAACACAAGTCATTCTCTGCCAAAACATCAACAGATAATTGGTGATATTGACCTAAACAGTTTGGATCTTCTCAATTGACATTTAAATCTGAAATGACAAAATTCATATAGGAAATCCACATTCCTTGGCCACCTGGCCACATTTTCTTTGTAAATACTACCTCCTGGAATGAGTAATAATTCAATTTACTTCTTCCTTTTTCTCAAAAATCTAACTCTTACTATACTAACATCAGATTGAAGAATTCATTAAAGAAATTAAAGCCATGGAGAAAATTTCTCATATTTCTGAAGTCAAATCTACACTCTCCATTCATACATATATATATATATATATTCTCTCCATTTTTAATGAAGATATTTCATTACTCTTGTCAAAGCTAATGCCTCTACTGCTTTTAAAACTAAACTTATCCCAAGTACTGATTGCATACAAATAAAGCTTTTATGTTTTTCCATTGTTTTCCCAATCAGTAAATAAATCTCTTGATTTTCAGCAAAAAAATGAGTCATATTTGATATTTCCCTTCTCTTGATTTAATATTCATCTATCATTAATTGCTATAGATTTGAATTATAATTATAAAATTATAATTATAATTATAAAATGATTTTATAAAAATGAATTATAAAATTTGTAAATATAAACTAATTTTATAAAAATGTATTATAAAATTGACTTCCAATCTCAAGTTATTGTTTATTTTCTGATTCAACTAAGGCTTGGCCAAGATCTCCTAAACACTTCTGCTGACAATAATCATTCCACCTTCATTTTTGCAAAATATAAATTAAGTCATTTTGCCCTCTGATTAATATTCTCAAATGTTTTCATAATTGCATTAGAAAAAGAAAATTCAAAGTCCTTCTCATGACCTTTAAAACATCTTTAATACTTGGCCTTTGCTTAATCTTACATATTATGTTTCCCTCTTCTTGATCACAAAACTCTAGACATATAAACATTCAAAAAATCAAAGTAATAGCTCTTTCTTTGACTCAAGGTCTTTGCACTTTTGATTATGTACCTGGAAATTATTCCATTCATTTATGAATGTAGTTCTTTCCCATTGTTAAACAAGAACAGATACTGTTTCTCATCAAAGATATAACTTATAAGTTGGTAACTTAAATTTTCCTTAGCAAGATTCTGTTAATATTGTTTCTGGAAATTCTTACAACCTACATTTTTATTCTTTTCATGTCTTTTGGACTTCATTTACTTTAAAAACCTATCAAACTGATTTTTTTCATTTAATATCATACTTTGTATTTTCCCTACTACATGTTTATTTTTTAGCACATCATTCAAAGCCATATCTGGAGTCAAATGACACAAAGCAGATGCATAATAGTCTTAGTTAATCTCATTATGGAATAAAAATAACTGAAATTAAATTTAACAGGAATAAAAGATACAGTTTTTGAAAACAAAGAGTTTGCTCATATAGGTAACTGCAGTAAATCCCAATATTATCATGATAGTGTTTATGGTAAGGGATAAGGGAGAAAAATAAACAAATGAACAGAAGTCCTTTTTTGATAGTTTTAAAGTATATAATTTCTGTGACCCAATGACCTCAGGGTCCCTTTTACCTGTCAGAAGACCTGTTGATAGATTATAAAAGCAACTAGTTGGAAGAAGTAAAATAATTACTTTTTATCATTTGTTCTGCCCAACAGAGCAATCTGATTTGTCTTAAACTCACTTTTGACAATATACTTTCATATTCAAATATTACCACATCCTCCATTCCACAGTAAAGTACCATGTCTTTAGCCTGGTGTGCAAGGTCTTCTACAACATGTCCTTAATTTGTATTTCCCAAATTTGAGATCTTCAACATCCATTTGGAATGTCCCTAAATTTTCCTTATTGCAAGCAATGTTGAAACACAGAAAATCATTTTTACATAATGCTTTTATGTATTCAACAGTTATGTTTTAAGGTGAAGCAGACTGATATTGTAGATAGGGAGAGGATAAGAGACAACATACTGCGTAGAATAAGGTGATCAAGGTAAGCTTTCGCTCAGTGATAGTAAGATGTAAGCAAGATTTGAAGGCGTATAGGCAGTTAGCTGAACAGATACCTGGTGGAAGAACTTTCTATACAGAGAAAATAGAACAAAGTCTTACACTGAATCTTCACATGATGGTTTAGACGAATATCAAAGGAACCCAAGGCTACAGTGTTAAGCAATGGGCAAGTAGGAAGAGAAAAGGACAGAGTTCTAAGAGTTTAAGGCTCTTAGGAAATGGTAAAAACTTTGCCTTGTACTGTAAGTGAAATCAAATAATTGCAGTTTTGAAAGGAATACAAAAATGAGTATCTGTGTCAAATGATATGCCACTGTATATTTTTTATTTTTTGTTAACAATAACTTTTCATACTTATGGGTTACAGTGTGATATTTCAAAGCATGTGTGTAATACATGAGTACTGATCAAAGCAGTGTACATTTTAATTTTTGACAAATTGCTCTGCCAAATTTTGGATTTTATTTTACATATCTATCAACAGAGTGTACAAAAGTGACTTCATCATAAGTATGTTTGTTATTGTTAATATTTTACTTGTCCTACTTTGATAGGTGTATACTGCATTTTTTCCAATTAGAAATTGTAGTCATGATTTTTTTTACATTTATTAACCATTGGTACATCTTCTCAACACAAATGATTTATTTTTATTGACAATATTCACTTTTAAAAATATTTTTATATTAAACACAGAACAAATTTGTCAATACATAGGAAAAGTGATTTTGTGATTTATATATGCTTTTCTCTGACAAATTCTGCACCCTGTAAAGTCTAAGTAGCTTATATACAGCCCAAAAACTAGAATTTTTATTCAAAAGACTCATAAATGAAATAGAAATGGCCTTTCATGAAGAAAGACCTGAATTTTTATCACAAAAACATCCCATTATTCAGTAATCATTATATGAAAATCAGATGTTCTGTTTGTATATTTTTAATCATCATATAATTTAATTTCCTTCCATACAGAGTAATAATCATCTATTCAATTTAAGATGAAAATATATGTGGAAGAGTAACTCAAGCCTTTATTCCATGTGTTGGTGTTCTTTAACTTAACGTTTTAATAGTTTCTATTCTAGTATTTTTTTTGTTGATGATTTATTCCTCAATAGTCTTGGGGAAAATATCAACTGTTTTTATGATCTCTTATGTTAAAATTCACAGAAAACACTGCCATTCTAGAAGCATAATAGCACCATTAATCATCCAATGCTGTAGAAAAGATTATACTGCTTTTCAAAAAAAAAAAAAAAAACACAAAAAGATGTGTTATTGATCAAGAATAAAGGGCATAAGAATATAAAGAATGAAAGAAATTACAGAGCAAAATCAAAATACAGAAATCAAACAGGGACCGACGATGTGGTGTAGCAGGTAAAGCTGCTGCCTGTAGTGCTCGCATCCCATAAGGGCACTGGTTTGATTCTGGCTGCTCCTCTTCAGTCCTCTGCTATGGCCTAGGAAAACAGTAGAAGGTGGCCTAAGTGTTTCGGTCCCTGCACTTACGTAGGAGACCCAAAAAAACCTCCGGGCTCCTGGCTTTGGATTGGCATAGCTCCAGCCATTGTGGCCATCTGAGGCATGAACCAGCAGATAGAAGACCTCACTGTCTCTTTCTCTGCCTCTGCCTCTCTGTAACTCTGTCTTTCAAATAGATAAATAAATCTTTTAAAAAATCAAACAATATTCAAATATGAATAGGAGAAAGCAAAGACTATTGATGCTTAATCATTTATTTTAATGGACCCTGACATAACATCCAAAATGGATTTTTACTCATTTTCAATGAAGAATATATAATTTTGGCTCTACTTATAAAATAAATGGCGAAACATAAAAAGTAACTGTCACGTAAGAGTAAGGTGATGTCAGAGATACAATAGAATAGCAGTTGTGAAAAATAAAACAGATTACCGTATGTAGCTATTTTTTAGGAGAAAAATCAAATATTTTCAGCCTTATATATTTTTATTTTATGGATTAGAAAGTAACAGTCCCCGAACTGAAGAATTAATGATAATACCCAAATCTGGGTGCACTTTGAGTTAATGTGTTTAAGTATGAACTTTTTTTGCTTTGTTTAGTTTTAACTATCTAGACAAAGGCAGGATATGTGCTTGATAAAAATTGCTGAGTTTTCAGCTAGGTACTCTTCCAATGAAGAAATTGGGATACTTGTGAAATAATGACTTTAAATCTGATAAGAGGTCAGATACCTTATTGTTTCTAATTTCTTTTGTAGTGTACATAATGCTTCACGAATATAAAAGCCACAATATGTTACATTTCTTGCTTTGAAATTTAGATTTTTTTTTGACAGGCGGAGTTAGACAGTGAGAGAGAGAGAGAGAGAGAGAGAGAAAGAAAGGTCTTCCTTCCATTGGTTCACCCCTCAAATGGCCACTACAGCCAGTGCGCTGCGCCCATCCAAAGCCAGGAGCCAGGGCCTCCTCCTGGTCTCCCATGCGGGTGCAGGGCCCAAGCACTTGGGCCTTCCTCCAGCTCTCCCCCACCCCCGGGCCACAGCAGAGAGCTGGACTGGAAGAGGAGCAACCAGAACTGAACACGGCACAACAGGTACTAGTGCCTGTGCCAGAGGCGGAGGATTAGCCTAGTGAGCCACGGTGCTGAAAGATTTTGAAAGTTAATTTTGTGCTAGAAAGAATCTCATGCTCTTGAGCTGGTCTTTCCTACTTTCCTTGTTCTTACTTGTATAAGCTACCTGTGGCAGCATTTCTCTCCAGGCAGAGCTAGGATGTCAGAATCCATGGGTTCATCCTCAGCACTTTGTGCCTTTGCTGGAAAACCATAAGGGTCTCAGATCACTTTGGGGACTTGTGAATGCCCATAGAACAATTACTGTTTCATAACAAAAAAACCTTGATAATCAGAAAACACTAGATTCCATTGGAATTCCACCAAACCCAGTAAAAGTCAATGCACAGAAATGTGGTAGAAAATTTTAACAACTAGACAAAACAAAAAAACCCAAAGCCTCCTGAGCCATGTAAGGATTATCATAATTTACTCAGAAATAATCTACATGAAATGATTTATCTATAAACTATAGTAAGCACGTTATATTTCATTTTCCTTATTTGTATAAAATAGTTTCATAAATAATGCCATAACAGTACTTACATTCTATCAAAAATGTATTAAATGAAGCTGTGGATTCTTTATTTTTGTCAACACTGGGCCTATATATCATTACCACAGGTAGCAAAGCAGGTTTGATTAAAAGAGCTCCATTTGGCTCTATTTGGTTCCCACCCATGCAGTTAAAGTCAAGCACTTTTCCAGGCTGGAAAAAACACCAAGCAATAATTTCCTAAAAGTGTATAAGTTTCCAAATAACAACTTCTTATATTTTCCCACTCCAGTTCTATCTAAAATAAAAGTAATCTTTGTCTTTTATCCTTATTAAGTTTATAATATTCTTCTCATAATAAAGTTCTTATCTGTATATCAATCCTGAAATATCCAAAATTCTAGAATTCTAGGTCCCATACATCAGAAAGAGAAATCTACCTTATCCTCATACCTCATATCCATGTTTTAGAGCAAATCTTATGTGGATCTTAGAGAGAGAGAGAAAATGAAAGAGAGAGAGGAAGGGAGGGAGGGAGAGAGGGAGAAAGAGAGAAAAAAAAGGGAGAGAGAGAAATAAAGGAAGGAAGGAAAGAAACATAGGAAATGAAAAGAAACAAAAACTATTTGAAAAAAATTAATTCATAGCTTTTTAAAAAAATGATAAAGGGCCAAAACTTTTCTAAATTTGGAAAAGTACACATTTTATTAATAAAGGGCGGCCATTGGAGGGTGAACCAACGGCAAAGGAAGACCTTTCTCTCTGTCTCTCTCTCTCACTGTCCACTCTGCCTGTCAAAAATAAAAAAAAAAAAGGTTCTGGTATAGAGCCAGTCCTGCGGCATAGCGGGTAAAGCCAATGCCAGCAGTGCCCAGCATCCCTTATGGCGCCAACTCCCTGCTACGGCCTGGGAAAGCAGTAGAAGATAGCCCAAGTCCTTGGGTGCTGCACGCCCATGGAGACCTGGAAGAAGCTCCTAGCTCCTGGCTTAAGATTGTCTCTGCTCCGGCTATTGGGGAGTAAACAGGGATGGAAGCCCCCTCTCTCTCTTTCTCTGCCTCTGCCTCTCTGTAACTCTGCCTTTCAAATAAACAAATAAATCTTTTAAAAAAAATTATGGTATAACTTTTTCTGTTGTATTACCATTGGCTTAATCATGCAAAAATGTTTTATTTATTTAAAATCAAAACTACAGAGAGATAGAGATCTTCCATTCACTGAGTTACAGAGAGACATACACGCACACACAGAGAGATTTTCCATTCACTGAATGACTCCCTAGATGGCTACAATGGCCAGCACTGGGCCAGGCCAATGCCAGGAGCCTCATCTGGGTCTCCCATGTAGGTGGCAATGGCCAAAAACATTTGGGGGTATTTCCACTGCATTTCCCAGGTCATTAGCAGGATCAGAAGTGGGACAGCTGGGACAAGAATCATTGCTCATATGGGATGCTGGCTTAGCAAGCAAGGCCTTTACCTGCTATGACACAATGTAGGCCCTATCGTGGAGTGTGTTGGGGGAGCGGATTTAAAAGCACACTGATTTCCTTAAATCATTTCTCATGTAGATGGTGACATCCCTACCGCTTTGATTGAGAGTATTGTATTTCTTCAGGAGAAGGCTTATCATATACTGTACAGCATGATCTGAATTATTGGATTGCTTAAAACATGGGCAAATTCATGATTGTGCATGTTGCTTATTGTAGTATTACACATTTTAATTTAAAAATACAGAAGTTCTGGTGAATTATATTCATGAGATTCTCATTCAAAAATGCAAAAAATGTATGATATGTTTACAACCATGAGTGTAATTCAAAGAGAATTTCTGTTTTGTAGCCATTGATGAGTACTAAATTCACTGCTTAGGTTTTGTGCTTTTAATTGAAAAAGTTTTCATATACAATTTTCTAGTTCTCAATATTTTAAAACTGGTATCTATCCTAAGCAGACATTGCAGCTGCTAATCAGATCACTGGTTACTGATCAGACCACTGGATTTGTACCTCCATATCAAAAAGTTGATATAGTTTATGGTTGCTCTATACATAATTGAATAGGAACAAGTTACATCTATCCCACAACATAACTTTAACGCAACTTCTTCTTTTAGATGGATCACAACAAATCTACTCCAGTAATAATATAAAACACAAAAGAAGGTAACATGGGAGGATATCAAAGTGGAAAGAAATTATAATCGTACACAGCTGAAGTGAAATTATTTTAACTGTGACGCATTGAAAGCTCCTTTCCCAGCACCTTACAAGGAATTAGCAGTGAAATCAGCCAACGTTAAAATTTCCATAGCTTGATGGGGAACTATCCTTTGAAAGCCTTATTTAAAGTGGGATTGAAATAAAACCCCAAATCTGGAAACAAAATAGTTTAAACAACAAAATGAATACAGTTATGTAAAATCTGTACTTTGATGACCTGGAATAGAGTCTTTCAGAAGTGTTGTGTTTGAAAGAAAAAGTCGGAGTCACCAGGCAATTTAATTAATTTGAATTAATAATTAATATGGTCATTAACTTTTGTTAATAGCATAGTTATTGTAGTGAGCAAAGTCCCTGATCTCAGAAGTAAATGTACTGATTTTGTTCTTATTTCTCCCATGAGGCAGTGTCTTAGCATCCTGCTAAGACTCAAGAAAGAAAGGTTTTCCCTTTTTCTTGACCTTTTGCAGAAATTCTCTAAGAACCCATACTGCACTTATTTTTCAGTTTCTAAGTTCTAGGAAGAAAATTATTAAAGTGGTTGAGAAAGAAGAATTTTTTAAGTGGTACACGGAGAATCATACAGAAGGAAAAAAATCACGTAAAAATGGAAAGCTTTATGAAAATGGATTGAATGAGAGAAGAAAGAATGATTTTGGATCATGAGCATAACCCAATTTCAGAGCCGAAAGAAATACACAAATATAGAGAGTTGTAACACCGTGAAAAGTGAAGTTAGAAAAATACTTGTTGAGACAAGACAGGGAAGAAAGGACTGGGATCTTAAAACTAGATCTTCCAACTGGGAGATGGAATTAATCTGGGAGTGAGATAGAGGAATCCACATCAGGTTATATACTGCCTGTAGACAGAGTGTGCTACCCAGGAGGTAGAACAACATAAGAGAGGTGAAAGCCCAGGAGCATAACTGACACCGGGCTCTCTTAGGTGACCACAGTTTTCTTAATAAATAGACAAAGCAGTTATGCAGTGGTCTACATTGGCATTGAGTTAGAATGGAACAGGACAAGGACAAGTGTTAAGCCCCAGTTTCTGAACTGAGAACGGGATTTCAGGAGATTTATCAATAAGTTAATGGAATGGATGAAAGACGACCTCAGTTACAGCTTTGACGCTGGTCACTACTCCTTAGTGAGGCAAGTAAATGATAGGGATTCGACTATCAAGTCAGATGTAATGTGAAGGGAAAAATCTGAAATGTCCAGTTTAAGTCCAGTCCTCAGATCTTCGGGATAGGAAGAGAACAATGGGAAGTCACTCTCAACCTTGTCGCAATATTGTCAGTGCTTCCAAAACAGACTTCCTTGGAGTGAATCCTGACTATATAGCCCACTGGCTGCACAGCAATGGGCAAATGCTCACTTGATTTGCAGTTGTCTTACTGATTGGAGTAGCACTTGGGTTGTAGAAGGATTAAACAAGGTTATGTCTGTAAAACACTGTGTGACACTTTGCAATCAGTGAAGACTTGATTTTGCTGTGGTTCCTCTTGTTATTATCATTATAAACTTGATTTTTAGTAAAAGGCTGGGTATACACCTAGCAAGAGAGTAGTCACAGAGGAAAATGACATGGATTGGCAAAGGAAAAAAGATTTCAGTTTTAGTGGGACCAGGGCCTAGGCCATGTCTGCCTCTACGGAGCAAGATGAGAATGTGAGCTGGGATAGGAAAGCGTCTTTACCAAGCCTTCTGTTTGAACACAGATGTTAGTGCCTACCAGTTATTTAGTGATTTCTTGTCTTAAACACTGACCTAATTGATTCAAATACATTTAACCCTCAGAATAGCTCTGGGGAAAAAGCCATTTAGATACTACTGGGCTTCAGAAAAGATTTGCAACTTACGCAGGGATGAATAATTATGCCTGAACATGGGGAGAGAGAACCTTTGATGCTAGGAATTATAGTGGAGTGAAACAGTAAGCTGTCATAATAATAATCCCCAGAGGGGTAAAAATGTACAAATAAGCTCTGCCTTTTAAAAAATTAAATTTATTAATGTAAAGGTAACAAATTTCATCTGTATCTTATGTTCAGTTTTAAGAACTGTGATATGTGATACTTCTTGACCCTATTCCTCATTCTTCCTTTTTTATTTTTCTCTAAATTTTTGCAATCACATATTTTCAACTTACTTTATAATCACAAACTTAATCCTCCACTAAAAAAATTAAACAAGTAGTAAGTAGATTATTCTTCATGAGTGTTGACAAGGACTATAAATAATATTTAAATATCAAAATGCCATTTTAAGCCATATACATTACATTTTTGCACTCTGTATATTAGTTACCACAAATCAGAGAAAACATATGATATTCTTATTTTTGGGACTGGTTTATTTCACTATACATAATGATCTCTAGTTGCATCCATTTTATTGCCAAAGACAGGATTTCATTATTTTTCATGGCTTTGTATTTTTCCACTGTGTATATATACCACTTATTTTTATCCAGACATTAGTTGATGGACATTTGAATTGATTCCATATCTTAATTATTGTTAATTGAGGTGCTATATAAATAGGGGTAATAACAACTCATATGTAGATTTCATTCCTTTGGGTATATTCTGAGGAGTGGGATAGCTGAGTCATACTGTAGATCTATTTTCATATCCCTGAGGAATCTCTAAACTGTTTTCCATAGCAGTTGCACTAGTTTATAGTTCTACCAACAGAGTATTGGGTTACCATTTTCTCTACATTCTCATCAATACTTATATTTATTTTTATTTTTGGATGATAGTCATTCTAACTGGCGTGAGATGAAACCTCATTGTGTTTTTTTTATATAAAGGGAACAAATAATGTATTGCATATATACTGTTTTAAGAACACAATTATATTTCCCATCCTACTCTCACTGTGTCCCTTGGTCCCACACTCCCTCTTCCTTCATTATTTTTCTTTTAAGTTTTAAAATTACATATTTTCAATTTATTTTATGATCACAACTTATTTTTATTTCCCTGATGGTTAGTGATCTGGAACTTCTTTTTAAATGTCTATTGGTCATTCATATTTCATTATTTGAAAAATGCCTGTTCATATCCTTAGCCCATTTCAATAGCCCAAAAATCAATAGCATTTGTATATGCAGACAAACCATGACTGAGAAGGAACCTGTAAAATCAGTACCACACACAATAGCTACAATATTTTTAAAATACCTTGGATAAATTTATCCAAGGAAATGAAAGATCTCTACAATGAAAACTGAAAAACATTAAGGAAAGAAATGGATCACAAAAAGAGGGAAACTGTCCTGCTTTTTGCAGCAGTTAAACCAATAGTTAGAAATACCATAGTCACAGTAAACTGTATTAGATTGAAGTCCGTCTCTGCCTAGTAGCAGTGTTGTGATTTAGGCAACTTATACAGCTCTCGTTGTGAAATGACCAAATAAAATTATTTATTTCACAGATTTAATGTGAAGAATTACAATGGCAAAGCATTTAGGGAAGGATTCAGCACGTAGTATATTCTATGTAATTTTAGCATCTTTGAGTTGTTTTGGATCTTTAACAATAATTGCTCTATTTTTAAAATTCAAAGGCTGATAAAATTCTGTCAAACATACTAGTTAACCAATAAAGTTTTCAATAAAGTTTTCATATGCTTTAGTTTTCATTTTTTTTTTTTGGTCGAACATGGATATTTAAAAATCAACTATAGTTGTTTTCTAACAGCATCATTTAATGGAATGAGGACATCGTGGTTTTTTTTTTTTTTTTTTGACAGGTAGAGTTAGACAGTGAGAGAGACAGAGAGACAGAGAGAAAAGTCTTCCTTCTATTGGTTCACCACCCAAATGACCGCTACAGCAGTTATGCAGATTCGAAGCCAGGAACCACGTGCTTCCTCCAGGTCACCCATGCAGGTGCAGGCACCAAGCACTTGGGCCATTCTTCCCCAGCCAGAGCAAAGAGCTGGACTGGAAGCGGAGCAGCCGGGACTAGAACCCAGTGTGCATATAGGATGCTGGCACCGCAAGTGGAGGATTAGCTAAGTGAGCCACTGCGCCAGCCTAATCTTTTTTACAGATTTATGTGTGCATGTGTGTGTGTGTGTGTATATATATACACACATATACATATATACATGTGTGTGTATGTGTGTGTGTGTATGTATATTTGGGAGGTGGAGCCACAGAGGCAGAGGGAGAAAGAAAAAGGGTGATAGGGAGACAGGGAGTGAAAGATTTTCCATCCTCTGGTTCACCCTCTAAACAGACAAAACCACCAGGGCCGACTAGGCCAAGTTAAAACCATGAGCCAGGAATTACATCCTGGTCTCCCCTGTGGGTTGAAGAGTACCAAGTACTTGGGTTATCTTCTGTGGGCTTTCCCAGGTGTATCAGCAGGAAGCTGGATTGTAAGCAGAAGCAGCTGTGCCTCAAGTGACACTCTGATATAGGATGTCAGAGTCATAAGCAGAAGTTTAACTCACTGTGCTACAATGCCAGCACAGTAAAGAGACCTTAAAATTACAAAATGAGAGCAAAATATGGTAAGAACTGCCATTGTCTTTGTATAAAGATTTTTCCTTTAAGTAGACCAAATTTAGTTGCATGAAAATCTCTGTAGTGCATTTTTTTCCTTTCCTAAATTTATCTCAGACACATGAAGCATTCATAGTAGTGCAATTTATTTGGCACAACCATGCTGGTCCTATTGACAATACTTTTATTTGCTAGAATTGTGCTGGAAAGCTTCAAACCTCAATGTCCGTGTTAAGATAATATATATCTCTGGGTAGGCAAAGGAAATAGCATGAGTAGTGTCAGGTATACAATATCAAAGCGCCTAAGTTACAGTGTAAGGAGGTTGAGCCTTAGGAAAGTCGACAAGAATTATGAAACATTCATCTAAAAGTGGCTGAATTTTGGAAGTCATTGTGGTCATAAGCACTGGATAATTCCTAATACCAACAGGGATGGAAGCAAGCATATAGAAAAGAAAACTGTGAAAAGGTAGTAGGCATTCTGTTGTAAAGCGGGGCTATTTAGATGAACTGCATAGAACAGATTCAGTGGTCAGGCAGATACAGATATATTTCAGACAGATGTACTTAGACATATAAAATAAGAACAGAGTGGGGGAGGTACATTGAAAAATTCAAGTTCTCTATTTTCTGTCCACAGCTTACTGTGGTGGATTTCCTAATTGTAGTTTCAAATTATTGAATGTGTGAAGGAACATGAAAATGGATTTGTCTTTCAACACAATCATAATATTGGGCCAGAGACTTTACAAACTTGTTATTGTATAATAGTAACAAAATCCATGTGAAGAATAATATTATCTTCATTTTACAGACAAAAGAATTCAGGCTCTGAATCTAAACACAATTGGCTTGTCCAAGGTCACAAGGCTAATAGTATTGCAGAGATTTGAATCTAGATTTACCTGGCCCTGGAGTCGCCTGAAATAGCTTCTGAAACGTTGAACAAGTGGAACAGCAATGTCCATGCAAAAATAAGGGAGCTTAATTTTATGAAAATTCTGTAGAGATCATGATTTTTTTATTACTCTAACCAATCATGTTTTTGATATTCTCATTCATTCATAGAGATATTCCAAGGCACTTGACAAATTTAGCAAGAAAAAAGACTGAGAAGTTTATCAGTGTTAAAAAGTGAGAGAAGAGGTATTTAACTTCAGGTTTCAAATTTTTTTAAATTTATTATTTTTTTGAGAGGTAGAGTTACAGACAGAGAGAGAGGTCTTCCACCTGCTGGTTCACTTCCCAAATGGCTGCAACAGCTGGAGCTAGGCCGATCTGAAGCCAGGCCCAGGATATTCTTCTGGGTCTCCCATGCAGGTGCAGGGACCCAAGCACTTGGGCCATCTTCCACTGCTTTCCCAGGCCATAGCAGGAGAACTAGGTCAGAACAGGAGCAGCCGGACTCGAACCAGTGTCCATATGGGATGCAGGCAGAGGATTAAGCTACTGTACCACAGCGTCATGCCCCAGGTTTCAATTTTTTCAAAGCTTCTTTTTTAAATGTTTGTTTGTATTTCCATTTATACTATCCTTACAGTTTGGCAATTACCCTCGTGATGAAACTGTCATTTTGAAATCCATGTCCCACATCAGAATGACTAGATTGGAATCCCAGTTTTGGATGCTGATTCTGGGAGACAGAAGTGGTAACTCAAGAAGTTAGGTTCCTGCCACCATGTGAGAGACCTGAATTGAGTTCTCAGCTTGCAGCTTCTGCCTCTGTCTAGTCCTGACCATTGTGGGCACCTGGAGATGAATCAACAAATAACTTTACCTGTCTGTTTGTCTGTCTGACACTCTCTGCCTCTCACATAAATAAAATGAATAAATAAGATATCTTCTGGGTAAGTTAGGTGGGCTGGCTGGTGTTATGGTAATCTTAAATGTGTTTTGGTTCATGGATCTCTTTTCATCATCAGATAGAGATGAGCGATGAAATTTACCATAAAAAGAATTAGCTTTTTTAAATATCTCTGAATTAATGTAAGTTTTGTTATGTATATATTAATATGAAATGTTTCAACCATCATTTTGCTGTTCCCAAATTTGATAGTCTATTTCAGATAATTTTGTACTGTACACTGTTTAAATTAGTTCACAAAGTATCACAAAGCTACTTTACTAAGGTTTTATGGTATGTTTCCAGGAGCAAATTGCATTTTTGAAATAAAAATAAAAGATCACCCCAAGCTAATAGGCACTTTAGTTAAAATTCAAAATATTCAAAAGCATGTTGATACATTAATAATTTTTCATCAGCCAGAAAGAAGAGTTCTTATGCCACCACAAATTATTTCCATTGATTTTCCTTATCTACAGAACATATTAAGAATTCCAACTTAGAATAACTCAGTCTTCAGTTAATAAACATAGGACAGAGTTCTAAAATATTCCATATTCACCAATTTTAACTGTAAATACAGTGAACACTGTATGAATAATACATTCTATGTCAAAAGGAAGAGCATAATTTTTTACACAAATTAAGGAAAGTAAATTATGACTATGAATGACAGCAATTATGGAAAAGCCAAGTATGTGCTCTCATTTCATATCACTCCAGCTCTTAACTGTTCAGGAAATGATAGATGAAAGCTTTTTCTAGGCTTTTAAGGTGTCGTCTTTTGGTTTCATAACCAATACCTACAGAACTGAGTGCATCTATTGGAAGTAAGCTTGGAAGGCGGACCACACAGTGCTGAAGCCCAGGCTGTTACATTTCACTACATTTTTCTGGTCAGATTTCTAAGCCTGTTGGGTAGAAGCTAAATTAACAATTTTGAGTACTTAAAGGATCATTGTGGAGTTGAATTAATCACGTTATGCCTGTCACACATAAGTAGGTAGAGGAGATCAACTTTACTGATTTGGAAGGCTTATTTACTTAAGGATCTTCATTTCCTAAAAATCCATTAATAATCTGACATTTTACTGAAAGCAGGGGAAATTATATTTCAATGCTCTTTTCTACTTATTTTCAGGAGAAGTAATTTTCACAAGTGCAAATCCTTGACTTGCATGATGTCTGTTTTTTACTCAAATCAATTTTCAAAATTAGAGGGCAAATCTAGACAATACCTTCCAGAGTGTGTATAAACATGGGAAATGCTCATCTATCCATTAATCCATTAACTCAGTAGATATCCAGTGAGTGTATGCTATGAAATAGTAAATAAGGTAGACACAATGCCTATAGATAAGAGTTTACATTCTAGTGGCTGATACAATTAAACCAAGTATTTTAATTTCTGTAAGGTAAGGGGGATGGTGTATAATCACAGATCACCACAGGAACATACTGGAAAGCGACCTCTGCCTCATGCTCTTCCCACATATTCTGTAATTCTCTTGAAGATAGACCACAAAATCCAACAGCTGTTTCTCTTGAAAGAGAATGAGAATGATAAAGCCTGAAAAACTGAATGTTATTTTATCTTTAAATTACAAACCATATTTTGAAAAATAAAACATTTTTAGATTACTATTCTAGGCCGGCGCCGCGGCTCACTAGGCTAATCCTCCGCCTAGCGGCCCCGGCACACCAGGTTCTAGTCCCGGTCGGGGCGCCGGATTCTGTCCCGGTTGCCCCTCTTCCAGGCCAGCTCTCTGCTGTGGCCAGGGAGTGCAGTGGAGGATGGCACAAGTACTTGGGCCCTGCACCCCATGGGAGACCAGGATAAGCACCTGGCTCCTGCCATCGGATCAACGCGGTGCACCGGCCGCAGCGCGCCAGCCGCGGCGCCCATTGGAGGGTGAACCAACGGCAAAGGAAGACCTTTCTCTCTGTATCTCTCTCTCTCTCACTGTCCACTCTGCCTGTCAAAAAAAAAAAAAGAAAGAAAAAGAAAAATCAAACATTTTTAGATTATTATTCTCAAGACTTTAAAATGGAAACAATAAAAACTAAAGAATAACTCCATAAAGGAAGATAGTGCTCTGGTTTTAATCTTAAAAAAAAATTTTACTGAGATTAGTGCTTGTCATGGAGTAGGAACTTGTTAAAATTTCTGAAATTAATGAATCAAATAAAGTAATTAAAGGAAATATACTGAAATGTGTTTCTTCATCTCTCCATGCTATGGTATTTTATGAAATGTAAATTATCTGCATTATTATTATTATTACTGTTACTGTTAACATTACTTAAAGCAACCACATGTATGGTGAACAAAGCAATGGAGGTAAGAGTTGAGATAGATATTGCCCTGCCTAACACTGATGAAGTGCAGCATCTTTCATTGAAATAAAATTCCTTCAACAAAGGTAATGACTTAGTTCTTTCTATTCTTATTATATTTTGCAACCCATTGAAAAGAACCTGTTTATCAGTGGCTGTCTCTATATAAGGTTACTGAAAATTTTACGGTGATCAGAAGTTAAAAAATAAATAATAGCTTTCACAATTCATTTCCTAGCTAGTGGACATAACACTTAGTCTAAATGCCAAGGATTGTTCTCTTGCTGAGCAGGTTTGGGTGCCTAGATACAGCACTATATCTTATTTTGCAGAAAATAACCTTTCAAGGAAGAATAAATGCTTTTCAATGATGATATGAACTCTCTTACAAATAAATTCACCTCTCATTTGTCATGGTTAAATTAATATTGGGAGATGTGTTGTGCTTTCTAGAGGGACTAAAAGTCATGCCTTTGAGCCAACCTTGTTCTCTTCTGATGTTTCCAATTTAATAAGCATATATTAAAATAAGAATCTACCTAAGTACTTGAAAGCAAATGTGTTTGAGATTTGCAGCTTCCTATAGAGCAGCTTAGATGGAGTTGAGGGCATAATACATAAGGCTTAGAGTTTTGAATAAAATATTTCACTTTAGCATAATTACAATAAGAAAACTGGGAGTACATTAAAAACGCGAAACTGGATCAAATTTATGTAGAGGAGGTAGACATTACTGTGGTTTTCAGTCTCATCTTGGAGAATAGAAATGATTTTTGACTGAAATTCCCAACTTGATACAAAAAAATCTCAATTTTTGAAGTTAAATACTAATTGTTTCACATGCCGTGTCATTCACTCATTAATGAATAATAATACTCAATGACATGCATTATCCTAGGCTCTGGCTGTATGTTAGTGAATGTAACATTTCTGTTCCCTCCTTTGTAGAGTTAGCAATGGTTAAATAAACTGGTTAAAAATAACAACAATGTATATACCCACCGAATAAACCTCTCTCTCAAGTATATGTATCATGTATACGTCTATGCTCATATTTTTAAAATTGTGGTAAATAGTTTTAAAAATACAAGGAACAATTGAAAGAGAATCTAAACAAATCTACCCAGCATTATCAGGAAAGATGTTGCAGAAATAATCTTAAATAATGTTAGAATGCTGCTTTGGGAAGACTAGGGTCTCTGGTATTTCAGAGAGAGGGAAGAACATTTGTGGAAGTTCTGAGGTCAGCACAATCTTGGGTATCCATGGGCATTTACCAGTCTATTAAGCCTAGAAAGGTGACAAGGTTGCACAAAAGAGTTGGAGGATCAGATAAGGCCAAGGAATTACAGCGCTTTATGAGACATGGAAAATAACTGACAATCTATTATTTTTCATCATTATTGTATTATTCTAAGTGCAAAAATTGTGAATGCAGAGAATGATTACAATTTCAAAGATCTGTTGTGTTGTAGGAGAATTGTTTGGAGGAAGGTCACAGTGAAAGAAATAGGGACACTCTTCTAGTAGAGTGAGGTAGTTAAGAATGGAAGCCATAATAAAATGGTCAAATATGGAATAGTTTAAAATTAATATACTTGATATACATTTGGAGGCAGAAACACTAAAACATGACACCTAACTAGTCTGTTGTTAGTGCTTACCATTAAATTTTTCAATTCCAATATTTGTAATGTTCTTTTAATAAAGAACATTAGAATACAAGACATCACTGAGAAAAGTTTAATGCTACTTGTGCATCAAATAAAGTGTTTCTTATCTTGATCATATTAGCCAGTTATATATTTTTTTCTGATTTCATTAACTGAGTTTATGAGCAAATAGTCATCATTTGTTACATTCCAATTTCTGGATTGCTATACTTTAATGAGAGTATAAGCGACTTTTATTGTAAGACATTTGGATTATACTATTTACAGATGCTTTGGGATTTGTAGAAGAAAGTCATAAAAATACACATTGAAGGAGAATATCTTCACTATACCATCTGTACATTGTTTATGCAACTGGCAGTAGCTATGCCATTGTAGTCATTAGGGCTTCATACCAAAAATCCAAGCCAGTAAAACTCTCTCTTTCTCAAAAAGATCTTTTCTGGCCCAATATGATTTCACTGATCTCTAATCTTATCTTTCAATTATGCCTTATTAGATAAAGAAGAGCAAAACATACCATTAGCATTTTTTTGATTCTGTGTTCTTTCAGAAGCAGAAAAAAAGTGCATTGTAGGACAGAAATATTCACAAAATAACTTTAAAATATCCAATCAGATATTTCTTGAAATCAGATGTCTCTTCAATGTTTTAAGTTAAAATATTTGAGTTAAAAAGGTTATTTTCCTTAACTGTTTCCACTAATGGTCATTGTATAGCAAAAAAATAACCAGACTAAGCATCATTTCTTTTTACTGAAATGTTGAGCTCATGTACTGAAGGTTGGATAAATAAACAATATTTATTTTATAATGCACATAGTTTCATTTTTAAAATCTTTACAGAAAATAAATTTTGTGGTATGCAGTAATATATTCCTGACATACTGACCACATTATGAAAAGTCTGAAATATAACAAATGTACAACATATTTTACCTTGAGGAAATTGCTTTATGATTTATAATAATAATCCCACATCATCTATGGTCAATAAAATTTCTCAGGAAAATTAAGGGATTTTCTTGTACTTAATAATATTTTTAAATAAGATTTTTGAAAGTTTCACAATACAAAGTTCAGAAATGCCAAAACATCTTTCCTTGTGTTATTGTGTTAGCGAAAATGGAGTCTATTTTTCACCTACAAATCAGTCCATGGCATAACATTAGTGTTCAGATAACCCAATCTCACTTTAAAGGGCTTATTGATTTATCTCATCCTTGAACTACAACCTAATTTTCTCAAAGTGATCACAGGACAAAAGACAAACACCAAGGTCATGTCAGCTGTGAAGATGGAACTGTATTCCAATTTCTGACTTGAAGGAGGCAGTTTTCAAAAGGTTGGCTAGATTCTTAGAAATAAACTAAAAAGTCTAGTCAGGATTTGATGTATGTCATACATAAACAACACTTCTAGGTAAAAATTGAGTTTAGATTTTTAAGACAAAATTGCATCATTATGTATTTTCCTAGCTATAGGAGGTAGAGGAAAGACTATCTAGAACTTCTGAAAATACCTTCAGCCAATCCCTTTTTTCACCCAAGTTTTACTTATGTGTTGGAAAGGAAGAGTGATAGAGAGGGAGACAGGAAGGGGGAGGGGGAGAAAGAAAGGGAGTGAGAGATAAAGAGAGATCTTCTATTTGCTGGTTCATTCTACAAATGACCACAATACCCATACCTCGATTAGGCCAAACCCAGGAGCCAGTAACTCCATCCTGGTTTCCTATGTTGGTGGCAGGGGCCCAAGTATTTGAGCCACCTTCTGCTGCTTTCCCAAGAGCATTAGCAGAAGGTTGGTTAGGAAGTGGAGTATCTAAGACTTGAACCAGCACTCTGATAAATGAGATGCTGGAGTTAGCAGATGATGGCTTAATCTGCAGTGGCACAACACTGGATCCCTCTTACACAATTCTGATAGTGAGGTCACTGAACAAAGGAAAGCCCATTGACTCCTACAAATGGAATTGTTAAATGGTGAAGGGAAGAGCAAGGTGAGGAATGGGAGGAATGAGAAACAGAGATAGAGATAGTGAATCCAACTCCATTGTTCTAATTTTTCTTTTCTGTAGTGTTTCGTTGTTTGCAAACATTATGGAGTAATGTTTCATAAAGTGGTTGTACATGAGCACGTCACCATAGTTAAGTATGCACTAGATAAAATAAGGTATAAGTAGAAGTCACTTTGTAAATATTCAATTAGTAAACATATTAAAGGTTTCATGGCAATCTACAACTTTGCATTTATTTTGCATTTTGTTACTTCACCACATTGTTCTTTGTTTTGATTTTAAGTTCTTATTATCTTCTGGGTGATTCCTAGTGAAAATAAAAATGTGAAGAGGGATGAGAAATTTATTAGTGGAAACATCACAGAACAAGCAATGAGGAAAGTTTGTGTCATCCTGTAATCAGAGAAATGTCCAAGAGGTGAAGGAGATGTTTGTGACTAGCCAGAAAAGAAGCTTACCTGCTCTCTTTTATAGGCAAATGGAAAAAGGAAATAAAAGATGATGCAAATACTCTGAACTAAATACAAATATTTGAAATTGAGATAAAATCAACTAAGCTTCAAGAAGACTGTTGCTGAAAGTACCAAAGGAGTTTAATTATTTCTATTCTATCATTATTATGAGGCTTTAAAATATGTAGAATGAATATTTAATCCAGAGAACCATACAGAGTAGGGTAATGATGAATGGAAATTTTATTCTTTAAAACATTTTTTTTCAAATTCTGGCTTTACATAAAGTAGTTTTATTAAGTGGAGAGTGATTAGAGTTCTCAGATATTTCAGAAATCTAAGAGAGAGAAGCAACCAAGGGGATTATCTATTCCAAGATTGATAGCAATGCTAATGAGAAGTTTTGTAGCAAAGTAATTATAGGGCAAACTTGGGGTTGTTAAGAATTGAATATATAGTAAGGAAAAAAGAGTAGTACAATAATCCTGGATTCCCAGAATTTTTGCTTTGAAAAAAAGGGGCCAACACATTGCTTCTCAACTGTGGGCAGTTTTGCCTCCTGGGATATATTTGGCATTGTCTAAAGACATTTTAGTTGATACAACTGGGGTGTGAATGTCCCATCTGTTAAACATCCTACAGTACATTGGACAGTCCCCACAGCAAAGCACTATCCTATCCAACTGAAAACCTCCACACTGCCAAGTTTGGAAACACTGAGAGAAAAATCTCAAGAGAGAGTTTGCTAATTTTGGAATGAAAAAAGAAAGGATTTGTAAATCAAAGCAGAAAACTTATGCCTACCCCCAGCTCCAACCCCTGCTCAAGTCACTTATGGTCCCTCTCAAACATGGTGTAGAGTGCAAAGCTAGTGTAGAGGTGAGACAAGGGACAGCTTCCGAAGCCATACTGGGCATTGTTGAGTCAAAAATAGCATAATCTAGTGAACACAGGAGGCAAATAATTTTTTAACTGCCAATTACTAACATCATGACCTTTGTTTCAAGGGGAAAGATACAAAAATATTTTTTAAAATAGACTATAGTCCTCAGGGGGTTAAAGAAAGGGGATATTTGGCAAATTTCAAAATTTAGATTAATTACTTACATTGAACATTTAACTTAAAATTTGTTAATCATTTTTTGTCACTGTATTTGCATACTCTCATAATAAATGAGGTGGTAAATCAGGAATTTTGGAGAGAACAAAGATTGAGGCTTAATCAGTTCTTTTTAATTTTAGGCAATGTAATCTTAGGCAACTCACATCATCACAAGGAGCCTTATCTCAAACATCTTTGTGCTATTAAATTATTACATGAAACATAATTTAATGAAGCACAATAGCAAATGCAGAAATATGCAGAAGTTTTATGACAAATATAAATTATCTTGTCATAAAACAAAAATTAGAGAATTTATAGTGATTGTCCCAAAATAGTAGTTAATAAATTGGATACGCAAATATTACAAGTTTAACCCTCTTTAGACATTAGTACTGTATTGTTCCCATGGAGACAAATTTTACCGTAGTGGAAAATTTACAGCTACTTCCAAAGGGACTAAAGGCTTCAGCAGAAGATTTGCTTCAGTAAGCAAGAAAAAGTTGGGCTTGCTGAACAATTCAGAATATATAATAATACAATTCCTTCCCCACAGTGCATAAGTTGGTTCAATATTTGTATCGAGTTACATAGCACAGCATTTAATAAATCACAGACTATTGAGAGGTATCTCTCAATTACAAATTCAGCTATTTCAGAATGTATTTTGCTGAAAAGTCCATTCACTCACAATGTTTGTTGTCAGTCTATTAATAAGCTCTACGTATGCCAATTTGAGACTGATTTTATTTCCTGCTGATAACATTTTAAAAATAAAGGAAAAAATAAATATGTTTGCCTATTGCTTCAAAAGCTAAATTAAAATGTTTGCTCCTTACTCATTTTGCCTAATGACTACTGGGCTAGCTTTATGCTTTTAAATCATTAGTGAGGCCTTATCTTTTTGTTAAAGCAAGAAAACCTATTTCAATTGGGCTAGTACAATACTCAAAGAACATGACTCTTTTTGGATCTATTACATACACTTGCTCTCCCTGTAGAGTGTTTGTATTCCACTTTTAATATCAAAAAAGGGAGTCATGGAGGACATCAGACTCTTGGTACAGGCAAACTGAATATCTGAAATTTGTTTTGAAAATTCATTTTTGTGTATTTGTGATGATTGCAGGAAAACCCTTAGAATGTCAACACCTGATATGTTGGGATATCTATCTGAAAATTAACTATTCAAAAAATCAAATTTTCATGTGCACAGATGTCACAGCAATGTTATTTAAAAGAATGTAAATTAAAAGAAATCTAACCTATCAATAAAATGGTAAAAATGACATTTAACAAAGTCACAGAAGGGGAATATTTTGAATCCAAGAAGAAAAATATTATAGATAATTTATGAATAAAATTAAAGCAATTAGAAAAAAAGTTTAAAATAAGAGAAAACATCTATCGGAGGGAAACATAAGCTACAGAGATATAAAAGAAGATTTTATAGATACAAAGATGTATCCTGTTTTATGGAGTGGGAAGCTTAACTATTAAATACATTCCTTATATCAAACTCTAAATTCATAATACTGATTGAATAAATACTTTTGCCGTGTAGGTAGGAATTTTGAAATATGAAAAACTTACTCTTCTGCTAGGATATAAATAGACAAAATACTCAGGATTTCTTTGAGAAAGAATAATATTGAGCAATAACTAGTTTTAATAGAAAATGGAAGTGCATTATGAAACTATGCTAACTCAGATTGGTATTGGTTAGGTACAGATTGCTATACCCAACTAGCTTATTCAATCTATTTTTAAAGATTTATATATTTATTTGAAAGGCAGAATAACAGAGAGGCAGAGGCAGAAAGAGAGAGAGAAGGGAGAAAGAGAGAGAGAGAGTGGGAAAATACAGAGAGAGAGAAAGAGAGGAGAGAGAGAGAGAGAGAGAGAGAGAGAGAGAAAGTGTTCCATCCACTGGTTCACTCTCCAAATGGCCAAAATGGCTGGAGCTGTGCTGATCAGAGGAGGAGCCTCCTTTGGGTCTCCCACGTGGGTAAAGTGGCCCAAGGACTTGGGCCATCTTCCACTGCTCTCCCAGGCCAGAGCAGAGAGCTGGATTGGAAGTGGAGCAGCTGAAACTGGAACCGGCACCCATATGGGATGCCAGAACTGCAGGTGGCGGCTTTACCCACTATGCTACAGTGCCAAGCCCCTCAATCTTATCATAAAGGTAAAAATTAGGTATTCCATGAAGCTTTCTAGTAGCAATTGCTTATTACTTTTGAAAGAAGCATAAAGCTAACTATTAACTTTATAAGAAAACTTAACACTTTTAATGAAATAAAAGAAGAAAATCCAAAACTATCAGAAATATTTCTTGAAAAAATGTTAACAAGATTTTCTATAATTTTATTTAAAAACTCTAGAAAATGAAACAGGTTAGCAAATTCATTGTTGTAATTACGAGAAACGTGGTCCAAAAGAAATGTGTATATATGTGTTTTCTAAATTAGCCAAGTATAAAGAGCCCCATGGCATCAAATTGGTAGTGGTCTACACTTAGCTACAAGTATGAGCACTTGGTATGATAAATAAACTCAAATATCACATCCTAGGATCTACTGGTCTTAAGTTTGTATTCTGACATGATTGATTTTATACATTCAGCTATAAAATGAGAATGGCAATACCATGGAGCTAACTTGCAGAGTCTATCAACATTTTTGAGACCATAATAATCCTTATATAAGAAAAGATGCAGAAAATTAGTATAAAAATTAAACAGCTACTGGATAAAATCAATGTGGTATATATACATAACAGAATGCTACTCAGCCATAAAAAAAGAGGAAATCCTATTCTTTGCAATAAGAGTCCAACTGAAAACCATTACATTTAGTGAAATGAGGCAGTCCCCACATAACAAATATCATATATTTTCTCTGATATGTAGTAGTTAATATAGAATACAAAAATGTATAATAATGAAATGGGCGTCTTGAGATTTGATTGTTGTCTTTAGCCCTTGCTTGTACTCCTGTTTAATGTGAAATGTTTGTGACCAAAGATCATTAAAGATCTAATCAATAGAGATTCTGAATTTTCTTCTTACTTCAGGAAAAAATTTTCAAGATTTTTACCTAAACCAAAAAATCAACATTTTTAACTTCTAGAAAGAGACCAGGTATCTTTTTTGCAAAAAACTAACAAAACACACTTTTGCAAATATCAAACATTAATATTATAACAAAATCAAGGACATACGATTACTAGGAGTTATAACAAGGCATCTGCCTAAAATAAAACACAAACCAACACACACTTAAAGACCTGAAAGTGGCCATTCTCAAAGCCCAATGCATAGAGATGGAGACAGAATAGAAAAAATGTTTCATTGACAGGGTTCTGTGTTTAAAACAATTGTAGCATTAATTATAATCCCCAAAGATTAGTCCTATGAAAATGCACAGCTCATTTAAAAACAAATCATTAGTACCAATAAGACAAACATTTAGCAAGTCCAGAAATTATTTACTTATTTATTTGTTTATTTATTCCAAGGAATAGGACTGCACTTCCAAGGAACTAAGTTCAAGAACAATAAATAATTAATTTGAAAGAAGGAAATAATTGATTCATGGTGGGGAATAAACTAATTTTGCTTCTGGATAAACCCAGGTGCACACATTCCTTTTGCTAACTTCTTCATTTTACTAGTAAGAAAGCTAAAGTCAAAACGAACGTTTTTCCAAGATCTCAAAAGTGTCAGAGCTGGACCTTGAACTTAGATCTTCTGATCTCCCTTTCTAGTTGCATTTTTATGCCTGCTGGTAGCAAGTTAATGAGATTCTATTTTACAAGGTGCTTAAACCCAGACTAAAGAAAATAACAGTTTAATGAAAATTGTAGAGATTCACCTGCAAGTTTGGTTATATTTTTTTGAAAAATTTTAAGAAAATATTTATCTATTTGAAAGACAGAGCCACAGAGAGTCAGAGACAAAGGCCAGAGGGTGGGAGAGAGGGATCTCGTTCATCTGCTGGTTCACTCCTCAAATGGCCGCAATGGCCAGGGCTGAACTGAGCTGAGCCAGACTGAAGCCAGTTACCAGGAGCTCCCTCTGCTCTCCCAAGTGAGTACAGAGGCACAAGCACATGGGCCTTCCTCCACTGCCTTCCCAGGCCACCAGCAGGGCTCTGGCTTAGAAGTGGAACAGTCAAAACTCAACCCATCGCTCATACAGGATGTTGGCACTGCAGACAACAGTTTAACCTGCTGTGCCACAGTTCTGGCCCCGCATTTTAAAATTTTGATTAGAAAACAAGACATAATACATATAAAAATCCAGGAAAATCTAGTGTCCATTCAAGTTGCATGATGTACTTTAATTTGTTTTTCTCCTTCTATTCATAAGCCTTTTGTACATTTCATTTCTCATGAAGAGAGTTGAGTTTCACAGTCAAGCTATGTAGTAATAATAAAGAGTATGGAATGTGCTATTTAATGGGTACCCTATTTTATTCTGTACCCTATCATCAAATAGGCATATAATAAGTATGTGTTGCTTTCCCAACAGCAACTATTCTCCTTCTAGGAAAAACATAGTGCCTTTTTTAGGAGAGTTAACTTTTGAGGGATTCTGTGTCACATGGAGAGTTGATCACTTGGAGGACTCCATAGCTTCGACGACAGTGATTGGTACATGGGCCCTTTCTGCTCAGTGAATATCCCAAAGATTTTTAAGACATAGTGGATGCAAATTTCTCTTTCTAAATTGTTTGGTAATTTCTGCATATAACATTTCAAATGATCTAGCATCCTATTTGTCTCCACATGGAGAAAGAGAGAACATGAGAATAAAACTACAAGGGGAAATAATATGACATGAAGAAATACACACTAAATCCTGAGACATTCTTGGAGTGCCTACATCTAGCTATGCCTGAGACCAGGAGATTACCCAGATTCTTCTTTAAAATCAGTTGATTCTCATTCTCTTTTTATGCCTTAGTGTTGGAGTTGAGTTTCTGTTACTTCAAAAAAATATTCCAGACAAAACAAATGAAACAACTAAAAAGGCAAGAAAATCACATAAGATTTCCTTTTAAAATGTAATACAATTTGCAAAAGAAACCCTGAGGGCAGCATGAATTTTTTGTTTTGTACCTTACTATATTCAACAGTGTTTGCCCAATCTGACACTGACATTAGTAATTGCAATTTTCCTGCTTAACTGTTCTTATTTCCATAAATGTTAATTAATAAACTTAGAGAATATTATCTGTCTTCATTCTTGGTGTGTTGGAAAATTTACTGCTTTGAAAGTCAGAAACCTTGGTTTTTAGGGTACTTGGATTATGGGAAGTCAATTCTTCTCAGTCAATGCAAATGTAAAGGGTGTTGCTAATCCAAGAGTCCATAAAATTCAGTCTGCTTGTATTGTATACTTTATAATTTTGACTAAGTCTATTCATCATTTGCCATGTTGCACAGATCACTGAGTTGCTGGGAGCTCAAAGTTCCTAGAAATCTAAACTGCAAGTCAGAAATTGTGGGAATCAATATCAGCTTGTTCAATGTCCAAACTCTGTGTCTTTTTTAGAGAGCCACCTATTCTACAAAGTGCATAGTTTAACACGTTTAAAACAATGTGCTTTCAAACTGCATGCTTAAGTTTATATATTAAATAATACATGTATTTGGAGATCTGAAATACAGTGTATTTGAATATGCAGATGAACAGTTAAAGGATCTTCATGGACAAAGTTAATAATGCCATTTAACATGTAAATAATACTTTACTGTTATTAAAAGTGTTTCTAGGGCCGGCGCCACAGCTCACTAGGCTAATCCTCCGCCTTGCGGCGCTGGCACACCGGGTTCTAGTCCCGGTCGGGGCGCTGGATTCTGTCCCGGTTGCCCCTCTTCCAGACCAGCTCTCTGCTGTGGCCAGGGAGTGCAGTGGAGGATGGCCCAGGTCCTTGGGCCCTGCACCCCATGGGAGACCAGGATTCCTGCCATCGGATCAGCGTGGTGCGCCGGCCGCAGTGTGCAGGCCACAGCGGCCATTGGAGGGTGAACCAACGGCAAAGGAAGACCTTTCTCTCTGTCTCTCTCTCTCACTGTCCACTCTGCCTGTCAAAAAAAAGTGTTTCTATATATTATCTCATTTTATTCTCAGAAAATATTTCATATGTAAGCTAATGAAGGGGGCTGCAATGATTAAGGGACATGTACAAAGTAATGGAATAAGACTACAAATAACAATTATGTCAGTTTATATGTCTCTCCACCATGCATTGCTCCTTCCTTCCATTTTTCAATGTGATTGTCTTGCTTTTGTTTTATGTAGGTTTATTGATTTACTTTCTCATTTGACACTTCGGCTAAGACAATCCTCCATCACATTTTCAGAAATAACACTGAAAAATTCTTTGACATTCAAACTTTGAGAACACAACTTTCACTTAATAATGACCTTTTCTGTAGGTACTGCCCTTCCCAGGATTAAGATCTGAATTTCTCTCAGAGAAATCTCTTTTCCAGGTCAGGAGAAAGGATTACATTATATAACTTACTGTTAATTCCGCAGATTTAAAAATAGTGCTATTTTATAAATTTTATTCTAGTTGAGTATCTTCTTTACTAAGAAAGTTTGAAATAGTATCTAATTTTTAATCTACATATTTAAATGTAGATATTTAGGTAATCATAAAATAATTATAGAAGGAAATTCTATGATCTACAATTAGTGATTTTTCATCACAAATTATTTTATTTTGGAGATATAATGCCTCCTCACTTCCCTAAAAGTGTGCTTATTTCAAAGTCTCACATTTTCTTATTAACTCTTTAGGTATTTTTAAAAATTTTTTTGTTATTATTTATTTGACAGGTAGAGTTGTAGACAGTGAGAGAGAGAGAGAGAGACAGAGAAAGGTCTTCCATCCATTGGTTCACTCCTCAAATGGCTGCTATGGCCGCCACTGGGCCAATCCAGGAGGCCAGGTGCCTCCTCCTGGTCTCCCATGCGGGTGCAGGGGCCCAAGCACTTGGGCCAGCCTCCACTGCCCTCCCAGGCCACAGCAGAGAGCTGAACTGGAAGAGGAGCAGCAGGACTAGAATCCAGTGCCCATATGGGATGCTGGTGCCGCAGCCGGAGGATTAACCAAGTGAGCCATGGCGCAGGTCCAGCTATTTAGGTATTTCTGAAGGGACTTCAAAAGTCACAGAAAGGGGCTGGCGTTGTGGCGTACCTGTTAAAGCCGTGCCCTGCAGTGCTGGCATCACTTATGAATGTTGGTTCAAGTCCAGCCTGCTCCACTTCTGATTGAGCTCTCTGCTACGGGAAAGCAATAAAAGATGGCCCAAGACCTTGGGCCCCTGCACCCATGTGGGAGACTCAGAAAAAGCTCCTGGCTTTGAATCAGCACAGCTCCGGCCACTGTGGCCAGCTAGGGAGTGAGCCAGCAGATGGAGGTCTTCTCTCTCTCTCTCTCTTGCCTCTCCTCTTTCTGTGTAACTCTATCAAATAAATACATCTTTTTAAAAAAAGTTATGGAAAGTAGTATTAAAAGATAAGTTTATTTGGAGGTAAAAAATTAAAATCCTTGCATATTTTTTGATAATATGCATTTTCCATGAACTTTTTGAATGCCTTTTATATAGTTTTGTTATTTGATTTTGGTGCTTCTTATCTATTGCTAAATTTTTGATTGCCTTTTTCAGAAACGATTGGTAATTGTTGACTTTCTGCTTACTTTAGAATTTGAAATTCCCTGTTTCACTGTTTATGGACACTCAGCTTTCTATAAATTGACACTGGTGATTGTGAGGAGAGTGGTAAAATTACTGTGGAGAGTCAAAAAGGGGTATTCTGTTTGGTTTATTTATTATTAGGGTCAAATAATGATTATATATCTTTCTAGGGTATAGTTTGAGGTTTTGCTACACATATATTCAGTATTGATCATCCCAGAATAGTTTGCTATCCATCATTTTAAACATCTATCTTTTTTTGTGATGAGAACATTCAAAATCATCTCTCTTGGCTATTTTGAATTACATGATACAATACAGTTAACTATAATCACGCTTTTGTGTGAAAGCTTTATTTGAAAAAGAAATGACTATATACTGAATTTTAGTAATTATGAACCTAGATCTCATTAACTAAGAAATAGAGACATATCCAATTCTAGAATAAGACAGACTTTCAACACAAAGGAAAACAGCTCAGTGGTGCTAGCAATACTCAAAGTCAATGTACTGAAAAATACAGCTGTGCTGACAAAAAGACATGAATGGAGAAAGGTACGTGTTGACTCTGCAGCCCCAGCTGTGCAAGGATGACATATGATCCACACATCTGTCTATAGCCCATTGAGCAGACCAACAGAGTCTTACAAGGATAATAATTGTTCCACAAAAGCAACAGGTGTTAAGTGTGTTTCTAAGTTGGCACGATACTCACTAAGATTCATTCAACTTCATATACTAATATAAGATTTTTATTTCAATTATTGGGCACATGCAATGAAACAGAATAACTCAAGCTGCATTTCTTGTGTGATTTAACAGTCATTTGTTGCCTGGAAATTGGGGAAAGCATTTCTGAAGAAGTAAGGTAAAATACATATTGCATTGCATTTTTATAATGAAAGAGCATGAAATGTCATAAAAGGTGAAAAGAACGCTAAGTAGTTTCATTTGTAAAACACACCTAGAAATACAACTAGGTATCTAAAATCAATGTTATCTTTAAATTTCATTTTATCCTCTCCCAATAGCATGCTTAAAGTATTTTGATGAAGTGAAATTACTAAGCAATATGTGAATGTTACCCATGCAGAAATTGTATTTCTTTAATGCATAGGTATTAAAATTCTCATAAAACTATACCTCCATATTTCAAGCAGTTGAATTATTTTGCAATTTGGTTTTTTATTTAACAAGCACAGTTTCATAAGTTTCATAACCAGATGTCCTGTTTTTAATATCATAAATAAAATTTCAAAAATGTAAATCTTATCTTTTATTGTATCCAATAATGTCATAAATCATAGATTAATTGAAAGGGCATCCTCCTTATTTGAATGTTTTTGAGTAACTGAGATCTACAGTGAATGCATTTTTAAAAAGTTATTTATTAATTTTTGTAAGTCAGAGCTAGAGAGAGAGAAGAAGAAACAGAGAAAGAGATCTTCTATCTGCTGGTTCACTCCCCAAATGGTTTGCTACAAAGCAACAGAAAACCAACATAATATTCCACATGGACTTACGTAACCAGGCTCTGTTCTCCCTCTCTAAGTTGATTTACCAGCCAATTCATTCATCAATTTACTCTGCTTAGTAGCACAGGCCTATTTCCTGCTTATACTTAGAGATTTTTGACAATTCCTTACATGGAAATAGAAAATTAGCATAATGTGAATACTTGTTTCTACATTATTTACAAACTGGAAAATCAGGACTCTTCCCAAATAATACTGTAAATCTAACATGAATAGATTAAACTTCTTCATTTTGAGTTTAATCTGCAGAGCGTTTCAATGATTACAAATTCTTGAATAGGAGACTTCATTCTTTGCAGCAATGAATAAGGTCTTCAGAGCTCAACAGGGCTGTGTTTAAATTATGATCGAGATGGTAATGGTGGGTGAATCACTTAAGATGCCAGTGTCAGTGTCTTTATTTGTAAACTAGAAATAATCTTTACATAGGGGTTGGGGAAGCCTGGTAAGAGGGAATTTGAGATACACTAAAACCTTTCTTAGCACAACACTCAGCTTTTAGGAGTCAGTTACAGAGCGTTTTCTAACCTAGTCCCAGTGATTGGTGAGAAACACAATTTAGGTATTTAAAATGTTCTAAAGGAACGTCTCTCTTAGGTCAAACTCCCATGGACAGGACAGCCAGTCACTAAATTCCAGACACTTATCTCTAGCATTTCAGCACACACATTCGGTTACTCTCAAGACTTGTTAAAGAGGCACTTTTACTCTGAAATGTACCACTTCCTCTGTAAAAGTTTCTTTATGATCACAATGGTACAATATTTAACCTTTTGTTTTAATAATTTTCATGTTATCACCTTTGATAGCACTTTCTTAAACAACTACAATCTAAAAATATTATGGTTCTAGCCCCTAAATGTTCACCATCACCACATAATCCCTCACTAGTAGTTCATTTCCACATTGTGATTCAAAATATTCCTCCACTTCTAGTTATTAAAAAGGTCCCTGTAAAACAAACTAAAAGCTACCATCAATATCACTATGTCAGAAAACACCCGAATAGCTGTTTCCAAAGGTCCTTTTCAGACTGTTAAGGTGCTTCACATAATGAAATGAATAATTATAATTTTAAAAACTGCATATAATTAACAAAAGACTAATATTTGCCTTAATCTCTGAAAAAACTCCCTGTTGGCACAAATTAGTTCAAGGTCCTAATTACATCAGTGTGAATTAGAAACAAAGGGGGTAAATTGAAAATATCACTTCTTTTCATGTTTAATGGCACTTCACAATAAAACAATTGATATTCAAAAAAATAATAAACCTCATTTTTATACGTCTCTGCAACATGTAAGCTTCATCTTTCCATAAAATGAAATATTATAGGAGGTAGATAAATTTTTTTTTTCTGACTAGATTCAGTGGAGTTAACTCAGGCTAAATATCCATGCAAAATAAAGAAAAAAATGTTAAAAACTAAGGTATATCTTCATTCCTTGCAAAGAACTTTCTACTAAATTTTCAATTCATATAACATTCAAAGAATTAAGATAAAAATTTATTTAAAAAGTTAAATTATCACTTTTAGGAGGAATTAAATGAGGACAATATTATTAATATTATTAATAAGGATGTTCATAGAACATTTTAAAACAGTGTAAAATATGAAGTTAGTTTAAATATAAGGCATATATCACTTAATGTTAGTAGACATTAAAGTTAATTAATTGAATTCTCATACATACTTAGCAATCCGTGTCTGTGTAGATTATCTTCCTTCCAGTTACTCTATGTAGACTCTTTGGTTTGCTACCTTGGTCCAAAGTCTCCATAGATATATAGCTTCTTCTCTACGTTTTAGTCAATTATATTGAGTAGTCCGTAGATGGGGTAAGATTACACCTAGAGGACTGCTACACTTATTTAAGAGACTTTAACCATACTCTTATAAAATAGCTAGATTTAAAAATGAAGTAGTTTAATACATTAGTATCTGATACTGTATCCTATTCTTGTAGATATCAAGTAATTATTTCTTCTCTCCACTTTATCATGATTTTTTCATGAAATATAAACTTGCTTAAATAAAATAAATGCCATTTGAAAAGCTCTCTTCATCTCACAACATCGTCTGGTTATGTTGCCCAATGCCCCTGAGGCATTTTGTAACAGAGTATCTTGAGTTGCCTGCATTCCAGCACCTTTTATCTTCTGTCTCCTAGACTCACATTACTTGAGCTTTCATTAAAATTGATCTTTTGAAAAGAACTTTGTTCAATTTATCACTTCCTGATCATGCAAACAAATGATTAGAAGTTGATTGGGGCCAGCGCTGTGGTGCAGTAGGTTAATCCTCTGCCTGCAGCGGTGGCATCCCATATGGGCACCGGTTCTAGTCTCGGCTGCCCCTCTTCCAATCCCGCTCTCTGCTGTGGCCTGGGAAAGCAGTAGAAGATGGCTCAAGTGCTTGGGCCCCTACACCCGCATGGAGACCAGGAAGAAGCACCTGGCTCCTGGCTTCAGATCAGCATAGCTCCAGCCATTGCAGCCACCTGGGGAGTGAACCAAGGGAAGGGGGACCTTTCTCTCTGTCTCTCCCTCTCACTGTCTGTAACTCCACCTCTTAAATAAATAAATAAAATCTTTAAAAAAAAAAGATAAAAGAAGAAATTGGCTTACATGACTTACACCTTTCTATGACTCAGGGGTAGCATTCTACACAATTTTTAATTTTATTTAATAAATATAAATTTCGATAGTACAACTTTTGGATTATAGCAGCTTTTCCCCCCATAACCTCCCTTCCACCTGCAACCATCCCATCTCCCACTGGCTCTCCCATCCCCTTCTTTATCAAGATTCATTTTCAATTATCTTTATATATAGAAAATCAACTTAGTATATACTAAGTAAGGATTTTAACAGTTTGCACCACACAGATACACAAAGTATAAAGTACTGTTTGAGTACTAGTTTTACCGTTAATTCGCATAGTACAACACATTAAGGACAGAATCCTACATGGGGAGTAAGTGCTCAGTGACTCCCGTAGTTGTTTAACAATTGTCACTCTTATTTATGACGTCAGTAATCACAGAGGCTCTTGTCATGAGCTGCCAAGGCTATGGAAGCCTCTTGAGTTCACAAACTTCAACCTTATTTAGACAAAACCATAATCAAAGTGAAAGTTCTCTCCTCCCTTCAGAGAAAGGTACCTCCTTCTTTGATGGCCTGTTATTTCCATGGGGATCTCACTCACAGGGATCTTTCATTTAGGTCAGTTTTTTCATTCTCTTCCAGAAGCTTTGTTCCCTTGATTTCTGGAAACCAATCACTTTTGTTACTTCTCCTTTTTCAATATATATACTCTTCAACTTCTACTGAGCTTCCTTCTTTTATAACTAGGATTCTCCCAGGTATTAAAAAGTTAAAGGACTTTCCTGTGTTATTCCTGTTATTCTGTAGGTAACCAATTAGTCTCTTGGCTATAAATGCCATACTTATGTTATCCTCCAAAATTAGTATATGTAGAACCAACTTCTTTGTTTTTATTTTTTTTATTTTTTTTTTTGACAGGCAGAGTGGACAGTGAGAGAGAGAGAGACAGAGAGAAAGGTCTTCTTTTTTCCGTTGGTTCACCCCCACTGGCCTATGCTGCTGGCACGCTGATCCGAAGGCAGGAGCCAGGTGCTTCTCCTGGTCTCCCATGTGAGTGCAGGGCCGAAGGACTTGGGCTATCCTCCACTGCACTCCTGGGCCACAGCAGAGAGCTGGCCTGGAAGAGGAGCAACCGGGACAGAATCCGGCACCCTGACCGGGGCTATAATCCGGTGTGCCGGTGCCGCAGGCAGAGGATTAGCCTATTGAGGTGCAGCTCCGGCCCAACTCCTTTTTTAAATTCAGACTTACATAGGGAAGAAATTACTGGTGTTCCCATTTGAATATCCAATGGACACATAATATATGAGCCAAGTTAAGCCCATAAATGTTCTGTCTCCTCCACACTTGGCTGTTTTTCTGTCAGTGTTGCCTACTAAGTGTGATGCTAACCTTTTGAATAACTCAGACCAAAAACAAAACAAAAAGCAGAAAAGAGTTTACCGTGGCCCATCTTTTTCACTTCCAACTTTTGAAAACTAGATATTTTTGAAATGAAACAACTTTTACACTTAAAATAAATATCCAGAATTCTACAGCATATATTCACTGCTACCATTTAAAATTAGAAATTTACACACACATATGCATATCACTAAACAGTAAACCTTTTCTTATTTGCTGACAATTTAAGAAGGATATCCAAAAAGATGATCAAAGCGAGGTGGAGTTGAGCCAAAATGAATAGAAATTGCTTCCTCCATGGTTTGACAAAAAATACTTGGAGGGACCCATAAAAAAATTAACAAGTTAGGGGATATTTTGTTCACCTAATGAATTAATAACAGACATTCACATTTATTCACATAATCCTCATTTCTATCTCTAGTATCTGCACCATCGCAAGGGTCATTATTGCATTCTGACTCTTTCTCCACTGTAACCTTCCATTCTTGTATCTGTTTGCTTCACCATGATACATTCACTCACAGAGCTTTGAAGTTCTTTCTACTTGCATTTTTGCTTCTGGAAGTAATCTCACACCCCAGTTGACCATAAATTGACTTATGAATCAAAATTTGATTTAAATAGCCCCTAAATTAGTTTTATAGGAAGTAAAATAGTTTCACATAAATTATTGGATGGATAGTAGGAAAGAAGACCACTAGTTAGACACACCAGAATTTTCAAATAATCCCCTAACAATGAGAGGGTAAGTGTGTATGTGCATGTGTGAGGGAGAGAGAGAGAGAGAGGGAGAGAGAGAGAGAGAAAAGTGCATTATGGTATTCTTTTCTGAGATCCTCACAAACACTTGTTTTATTTTGTTTTGTTTTAAATTTTTGGATGGCAGCCATTATTACTGGGGTGATATGAAATTTCACTGTGGTTTGTATTTGCATTTTCCTGTTGGATAATGATCCTGAGCATTTTTTCATGTGTTTGTAAATCATTTGTATTTGAAACTGTGAATGTACTGGATTTATAAAGTAAGACCACCTTTGGAATATTGAAGTAAAGATGATGTGCATTTAAACAGCACAATGTTCTATAGGGTGTGAACATGAGTCTTAAACTCAGAGAGAGATCACAGATAAGTTAAAGAAATAAAACTATCCCAGAGCAAATAAGTGAAGCTACAAAAATTGTGCCTAAGGAGGCTAGCATAGCGAAGAATGGATTCTCATAGGAAAAGAGGAGCTGGCAGAGCAGGTAGAGAGATTCGACTCAAAAAACGACTTCAGTGCGTGATGGTGGACATCAAGATGGATGCTCTCTTAACATCATTAGATTCCTCTGGATATATTGCCTCATGAAAATGAGTTGGAGATAGAAGGAACTGTATAGTTCTTGAACATAGGATGCATAAAGGAAAAGATATTAAAATAAATATAATTGTTTTATATTTTAGCTAAATATAAATAAATAACAATAAATAAACAAAATAATTGTATCAGTTAATAAAATTACAAATACAGCAACAAAAACAACTCTCAGAAATAATGAGAGCTAGTCAAGATAAGAGGTATCAATATGGAGATAAAATTCAACAATTTAATTTGAGAAAGTTGGGTAATATCATAAGTCATATAACCAAAATGGTGTTGAATTTTGTTTCCCTGGTTGAGTAATTTTGTTAGTAAAATGTTTAGTAATTATGACATTTCACCTTATATCATCAAGTTGAAAGTATTCTAATTCATGAGAGAAAATAATTTTCAGAAATCCCCGCGGACTGTCATGTATTGGTTAGGAATTCATTCTGCAGTATTATTACTTTCTATTCATTTTAATTCAGGAGGAACTTACTTTGTTTTTCTGTCTGTTTTAAAATTTAATTAATAATCACACTCAGAGTTCTTATTATTTTCTTTACTTAAAATGTATTTTTTTCACAGAGTTAGACAGTGAGAGAAAGAGAGAGAGAGACAGACAGAGAGAAACATCTTCCTTTTTCCATTGGTTCACCACCCAAGTGGCTGCTATGGCCAGTGCATTGTGGCCAGTGCGCTGCGCCGATCTGAAGCCAGGAGCCGGGTGCTTCCTTCAGGTCTCCCATGCAGGTGCAGGGCCCAAGGACCTGGGCCATCCTCCACTGCACTCCCGGGCCACAGCAGAGAGCTGGACTGGAAGAGGAGTAACTGGGCCAGAATCCGGCACCCTGACCGGGACTAGAATCCGGGGTGCCAGCGCCGCAGGCGGAGGATTATCCTAGTGAGCCACAGCTATACCAATGCAAAATAACTACAACTATGGAAGTTACATAATTACAGTAAGATGTTTTTTGTTAAGTACAGCTATTTAAAATAATGTAGGAAGACAAAGAGGAACTTCAGGCCAAAGTAACAACAGTAATACCATGGGATGAGGGTAAGTGTGGCATTAAAGAGTCTTCAAATATTCATAGAAAATATGTAGTATTAAAAGCTATCCATTAATTTCATTTTGTATAAAATAAATTAATATTTTAATTCCATTTTCTTTGAACTTTTTGAAGTTCCATCATATTCTACAAACAGAAAATTACAATGAGCATAGCGGAAGAGTTAAATAAAATAAAGCAGATTTCTCAAGTGGCATTCATTTCTCAAAAAATACACAAACAAAAATTCATTAAAAAATGACTGAAAAAAATCTCTTTCCACTAAAGCTTAATTAAACTTCTAAGGCCTGAGGCAAAGAAAATCAACAGTGCTTCATTCTCATTTCCAATACAATATTAAAAGAATAAATACTAAGTTTCTAACACCCCATTGATAATATTATGGATGCATGGGTTCTAGATAAATATTTGGTTTACCATCAACTGCAAATTGGCAGAACTATTGGATACAGATTGGGCCAAAGGAGCATCAGCAAAAGTCTGTGGCAGTGTTATGGCAAATAATATCAATTCCCAATTAAAGAACAGAAGTCATGGGCACCTTCAACATGGCATTAGTTCCAGCAGACTTGGTCATTTTGCAGCTATGAGACCAAGGAGTAGGAGAGTAGTTGCCCAAATCATGGCCTGGTAACACATTAAGGAGCAAATCTCCAAGTTCTGACATTATCATTGACCAGCTCAATGAACGTTTAGTAATAAGATGCCTCATGATTTCTTGTTTAGTTAAGAATATCAAATCCTATGATTAAAACATTTCTATATATGATAGATTTAATTAGTGGTTAAGGTGACTGTACCTCATATTCAAGTACCTGGATTTGAATTCCTGTCTCCAGATTCTTGCTAATGCACACTGAGAGGTAACAGTGATGGCTCAAGTAATTGGTTTCTTTCCACTCAGATGGAAGACCTGGATTGAGTTGCCTGCTATTGGCTACAGTCTTGTGCAGCATGGGCTATTTTGAGCAATTGGAGAGTAAATCAACAAATGGGAGCTCTCTCTGTCTCTCTCTCTTTCCTGCTCTCTCTCTCTCTCTGTTGATCTCTCAAATAAATAAACTTCTAATGTAAGAGAATTATATTAAAAATATATGTTAAAACAAAAATGTAATTAATTGTCACAACTTTTGTGTTTTTGAAAATCAAATATGCAGTTTTACTTCTCTATTTTTAGATATACACTGTGCTCATGCCAGTCTTGGTACCCTGAGCTCAATGACTATTAACACAGAATATAACATTCATTGAGTGCATACGAGATGAAATGAAAGACAACTTCTCAAGTGGTATCTACCTCTTTATGTTTATCCTCCTGGTATTTCTCTTTTAACAGAAAGCCCTTGAAGCTGGTCTATATAATGATTGCAGCAATTCTATGAAGCAAGTGCTATCAATATTTACATTTTACAGATGAAAAACCTGAGAAGCAGAAATGTAACCAACCTAAACCACACAATTCATAGGTCAGAATTGAGATTCGTTTCCTCAGGAGTCCTGTTTCCAATCACTTCCTAAAATGAAAGAGCTATTTTGGTTATACGAAGTTTAATGGACTAAGCTAATGAGATTTTTGTGCAATTTATTTTTTATGGGAAAAAGGGAAAAGGAGAATAACTTTAAGGAAACACACACATACAGACACACTTAGTATACACATATCTGTCTAATATAAGTGGTCTTGTTTACTTTTTATAGTTGTCAACATAATCATTACTTAATACTCTCTAAGGATGTGACATCATAAGAACATGCCAAATATTCTCCCAATTTATTTTTAAGGAATTGTTTGTTATTTGAAAGGCAAAGTTACAGGAGCAGAGGGAGGAACAGAAGGAGGGCAAGAAATAGAGAGAGAGAGAGAAAATCTTCCATCCACTATTTCACTCCCCCATTGGCCATGTCAACCAGGACAGGGCCAGGCTGAAGCCAGGAGCCAGGAGTTTCATCTGGGTCTCCACATGGGTGCAGGTACTAAGAATTTGGGCCATCCTCTGCTTCTTTCCCAGATGAATTGGCAGGGAGCTGGAACAGAAGTGGAGCAGCCAGGATCTGAACTGGAACCCAATATGGGATGATGGTGCAGTAGGCATTGGTTTAACCCACTGTACCACAGCACTAGCACCCACCCAATTTGAATTAAATACAGTAAAATCATACATATATTTTTAAATTTTTGTGAAAGATATTTCAAGGGTCACAAATACTGGAAGACTGTTAACTGAGCATCCTATCAGATACTCTTGTACTTAAATAAACAGGCCACAATATTCCTCTGTTTGCTTTGAGACCTGAAATCACAGACACATTTCAACACAAGGATGGCAGCTTATGCCATGGCATAAACCCAGTGCCCTGTGTACTTAAGAAATCCAGGACCATCTAAATTTTACAGGAGCATGAATGGCTCTAGGATTGCATATTCAACACCATATAAATATGTAAAGAACTAATTTAGTAGGAAAGGAGACTTTAGAAAAATGAGTTAATTGGATTACAATATATTCCAAAGAAGTATCTTTCTCCCTCTCTCTCCCATCTAATCTGTCTTCTTTCTCCCAGTATTCCCTCCCTCTCTACACCAACTTTCTTCCCATCTCCTCCCTTTCCGATAATAGGGAGGTTAGGGTTATTGAATACTTGACTCTCCTATGCTCTCATGGTTTCACTCTTTGAAAAATTTAATTTCATCCTCAAAAATTTTTTAAAAAGATTTAATTATATACTTTAAAAATCAGAATTACTGACGGAGAAGGAGAGACAGGTAGAGTTCCCATTTGTTGATTCACTACCCAGATGGCCACAACAGCCAGCACTATGCCAGCCCAAAGACAGGAGCTACATCCAATTCTCCTACATGACTGGAAGTGGCCCAAACACTTGGGCTATCTTCTGCCGCTTTTCTTAAACCATTAGCAGAGAGTTGTATTGGATGTGGAGCAGCTGGGACATGAAACGGTGCATAAATGCAGTGCTGGCATTGCAGGCAGTGGTTGTACCTGCTATACTACAATGCAGGGCCCTTTTCTCAAATTTTCAGTACCCAAACAGTATGATGGCAAATTGGAAATACAAATCACTAGTGGACCCAATGCCAGAAGTATGCACTACGTCTACCCATTAATGGGATTAGAATTTAGAAAAAAATTCAAACCTGAGTTAGACAAAAAGACATGGATATGGAGAGGACAAAAATTGCATGAATGAGCATTTATGAAGTGATTTACATGAAAGTCAGAATCTCTGAAACTACAGCCAGATTATATAAATGCTTGTTTTATTTTTACCCTTACTTTTATTATTGTTGTTCTATTTGAAATAGTTTGCTGGTGATTTTCTTAGTACTTGACTCTAGTAAGACGTCACTGAAAAAAAAAAAAAAAACAACCAAAAAAACCTGAAGATCCAAACAAACTAATAAAAAACATCAAGGAACTCATAAGCTGAAATAGTCAAGAAGTCCCCCTGCCTTCCTTTCAGATTGAGTTTCCTGTGTTCTAGTACTTGGTGATTGGGATGACTTGACTACTGGGATCAGCCTTCTTGCTGCATGCTAATTCCACTTGAGTGCTATTTCACTGGCTTTGTGATCTACATGTAGTGTGAAAATCTAAACAAATGACACACTGCAAACAAACTTGATATCATCTACCCTTCTACTTTATCTACTGCCACATGGTTTAAGTATATTTGCTAAAAGGGAAGATTAAACAAGGGGAGAACATGTGCAGCATTCCCTTTGATGCAGCCTGAACGGGAAGAAGAGAACAGATGAGGATTTGCCTTGCGCTGCACAAGTGTGACCAACACTTGACTGAGGTGTCCTGATGTTCCCAGGAAAAGCAGAATGTGAAGGACTTCCCCACCCACTATTCATACAGCTTTTGTCTGAAAGTTCTAAAGTGGTGGTATACAGACACAAGCAGCTGCCAACAGTTGACATTACAGAAACACAGAGAGTCAAGGACCCTTTCCATCCAAAAAGGGCAATTTCAAAGTTAACTGGAAGGTTTGGACATCAAAGAGTGCTGTGAATTAATTCTTGCACTTTCAAAGAAAAGCATCAGAGAATAGAATCACAATGTTGAGTCCTGGGGTGAGAAATTTTGAAACTACAGAATTGATTGCTAGACATGGAGAATAAATGTCCAAATTATATATTTAGAGGTAGTTTCATATGGAAGAGAAAATATAATTTATGCAGCCAGCAATATGGTGCAGCATGTTATGCCACTGCCTACAACACCAGCATTCCATATCTGCAGCCATTAGAGTCCCAGCTGCTACAATTCTGATCTTGTTCCCTGCTAATGAGCTTGGGAAAGCAGTGGAAGAAGGTTCAAATGCTTGAGTCTCTGTCACCTATGTAGGGGATCCAGGTGGAGTTAAGGGCTCCTGGTTTTGTCCTTGGCCAGCTCTGGCCGTTATGGCCATTTGTATAGTAGATGGAAAATCTCAATCTCTCTCTCTCTCTCTCTCTCTCTCTCTCTCTCCTGCTTTCCCCCGTCTCTTTCTGTCTGTCATTTAAATAAGTAAAATATCTTTAAAAAAAAAAAAAAGACAAAGAAAGAAAGGAAGCACGCTTTACTCTATGTGGCCCTGGAATTTAGCTTTACCTGGCACTAATTGTATAAATGGAGGACAATTATAGGATGACTGTGTAAAGAGCACTCTATTAATTGGAATTATTTCATAATTAATTGTACAGTCATGGGGAACCATTTCCTAAGACTGAAAGTATTAAGGACAAACTCCAACAAAGATATTGTGTAAAACATGCCATTTGAATATGCTTTCTTCAATAATTAGCAATAAGTTGTGTGTTAAATGTCAATTAAGAGCAGCACACCAAATCTAACCTTCTTCCGCTTGTGTTACAATGTGAATGTTCATGGTTGGTCAGCATCATTTGCCTCAATTTGTTATTGACTTTCCTTTCTATGTGGCTCAAATGTCCTGCCCAACACCATGTGTTGACTTGTTCTTAATTTCAGTGTCTAACAGCTTCTTTCTCTCCCACTCTCACTAAAAATGTTTTCTAATTTCTTTATTATTGTAGTTTGTTTTCAATTGCTTTATAGAAGACAACGAATGAAAATATCTATCTTCTGACATCTTTAATGAAATTATCATTAGTTTAATTTAAAGTGATTGCTTAATGGAAAATACTTTGTATGAAAATATATTAAAATGACATGCTTGACTGTAGTTTGGTAACAAAATATATTTAATATTGATTTAAATTTCTTTATTTGTTACAGTCTGTAAATACACACAGGCATGTGATCTTTTCTAATCTAATGACTGAAACATTAGATACTGTGTTTTAAAAAATCAACTCTTAAAGCAAAAGCTGTGGGGTGGACATTGTGCTGCAGCAGGTTAAGCTCCTCTTTAGAATACCTGCATCCCATGTCAGAGGGCCTGATTTGAGTCCCAGCCAATTTGTACTTCTGATCCAGATTCCTACTAAAGTGCCTGGAGGCAGTTAATGATGGCCCAGGTAAGTAGGTTCCTGCAAGCCACATGGGAGACTGGATGAATTTCTTAACTCCTGGCTTTTTATCATGGCCTACAATGGCTGTTTCACGCATGTGAGAAGTGAGCCAAGAGATGGAAGATCTCTGCTTTTCTCCATCTCTCCTTCTCTCTTTCTCTATCACTCTGTTTTTCAAGTAAACAAATAAAGCTTTAAAAGAGAAGAACAAAATTTATGTTATGTCAAGTTGAATTTGTTTGCTTTTGTGGGGACAGAACTTCTATACAAAAAATAAACCATTTCATCATTATTTTAAAGTCACATAAATAAACAGTATAATTAGAAAAATTATTTCATTCCCTTCATAATGATGATTTTTGAGGTAGCAAGGATATCTTTATGCTAGGTTTAGTGTTACTATGGTGACTAACAGAGGTCAAGTGGGAGACTTGAAAGATGAGTTTAAAATGTGCTCATCTAATCTACAGTGAATACCATTCCTCATTACTAGAGGCTCACTATGAAGCATTTGACTGTTCAAAATAAAAAGAAATAAACCAATTGTTATATTTGACCTTTTAAAAATGGGAATAAAATTGTGACATAGTGGGTAAAGCCTCTGTCTGCAAAGCTTGCATTCCACATGGGAGCCAATTCATATCCTGGTGCTCCACTTCCTATCCAGCTGCCTGCTAATGGCCTGGGAAAAACTTTTGTCCCTGCTACCCATGTGGGAGACCCAGAAGGAGCTCCTTGCTCCTGACTTCAGCCTTGCCCAGACCCCGTGGTTGCAGTCATCTGAGGAGTGAACCAGCAGATGGAAGATCACTGTATCTCTCTGTGTCTCCCTCTCTGCAACACTGACGCTTAAAAAAAATAAATATTTCTTTAAAATGGGAACAAAAGCCAATGCTAACTTTTACATTGTAAACTCTGACTGCTTCCAACTCTGACCTATAGACTCAGATGTCTACAGGGACCAGGCCAGTATGTAAATGCATGAAAAGGATGAGCTGAAAAAAATGCATGAATCTATCAGTTCATTCTTCATTCAATATTTTCATGAAGTCGTGAACCCAGAAAAAACAACATTAAGGAGTCATTAAAACATAAGGAAAATCTGAAGAGGATACTTGGTTACATTACAGGTGAACTAACAGGGAGTATGAATTTGGGACTCTAGATGGCAAATACTTGACCTTAAGATTTTTCTGATACTTGGCTAATGTGGCCTGTTATCTGATATGTAACTGTTAGCCACTACATTAATTAAAAAACATAATGTGGGCATGAATATTGTCACACAGCAGGTTACGTTGCTGCTTGGGACACCCACATCCCTTAGAGTGCCTGAGATCAAGCGGTGCCTCTGCTTCTGATTCAGCTTCCTACTAACACACAACCTGGAGGCAGTAGATTATTCTAGTACTTGGGTCCCTGCCACCCACATGGGAGATCCACATGGAGTATCAGTCTCCTTGCTTCAGCATGGAACAGCCTGACAGTCGCAGGCCTTTGGGGAATGAACCAGCAAAAGGAAAATGTCTATCTCTTTTTCATCTCTCTCCCAGTTGTTCTTCCTGTCAAATAAATAAAAATAAATAAATGAAGTCAAAATATAAATAAATAATGTGGACCAGTTCTGTGACAGAAAGCAAAACAAATCTAGACCAAGGACTAGCAGTTTGAGCCCTCTATAATGTTTGTTTTTGTTTCTGTTGGTAGTGTTCAATGACTCTCAAGTTTTTGAAATAGGGCTTCCAGGGAATCCGTGCCTCATTTTGAAAATTATCTTGTTGATATTACCATGCTTTATTTTATCCAGTTCTTGTCTTTATTTGCTTTGATTTTATTTTAAGCCCTTCGTAAAATTAGATAATTTTCACAAAACTTATTTATATATAAAATATCTGAAACACAGAGTATTAATTAATTTTCAAAAGATCATGTACCTACTAAGTTTTAAGTATTTATACGTGAAACCTAGGCATTTAGTCTCTAGAGTCCAAGCTCTTCACTTTACTTTTTTAATAGAATCACAAATATTTTCTCAGTAAAATAAAAAGTACAGTCTCCTTCAAAATTTGAAAAATTTCAAAAGTGAAATGTTCCAAAGTGAAAGCTTTTAATTAGTGAACACAATATGCTCTTAACCAAAGTTAATTATTAATTTTTGAGCAAAAAATACTCTAATTTGCTACAATCTAATTTTATGAATATCAGTAATTTGAGACCTTTGTTAATTCATTTTGAGATGCAAAATATGATATTTAAATATATAAAACAGATAAAACTTGACAATATAAATTCCTGTATATAAAACTGGACAAAATGGTGTTTTTTGAAATATCTTTTGTTCTGAATTGTGTTTCTTGCCTGGAATTTTTGGTTTATGCACTTAAGAACACTTTTATAGTTATAGGATATCCTTAAAAGCAACTGAGAAGGCCGGCGCCGCGGCTCACTAGGCTAATCCTCCGCCTAGCGGCGCCGGCACACCGGGTTCTAGTCCCGGTTGGGGCTCCGGATTCTGTCCCGGTTGCCCCTCTTCCAGGCCAGCCCTCTGCTGTGGCCAGGGAGTGCAGTGGAGGATGGCCCAGGTGCTTGGGCCCTGCACCCCATGGGAGACCAGGAAAAGCACCTGGCTCCTGGCTCCTGCCATCGGATCAGCGCGGTGCGCCGGCCGCAGCGCGCCAGCCGCGGCGGCCATTGGAGGGTGAATCAACGGCAAAAGGAAGACCTTTCTCTCTGTCTCTCTCTCTCTCTCACTGTCCATTCTGCTTATCAAAAAAAAAAAAAAAAAAAAAAAAAAAAATTAAAAAAAAAAAAGCAACTGAGAAAAACTTGAAGTTTTTTTCACTGTTTTTATCTCTTAATCATGGCATAACATTTAGATTCTGATTATTAACTGGCTAAATATGCAATTGACATAGCAACTTGAGCTTATTGAGAGTTACATCCAAATTTCTGAGTGGCCAAGCTTGTATGAAACATTAATACATTGGGTTTGCTTTAAGATGACCTGTGTGTCCTTGTTTTGGTTTATATACTGGAAAGCATTGTGACACCTCTGCTTTACTGCTCTTGATGGGATGTTTTTATGTGTCCTCTACTCGTGAATGCCCTTGAATATGAGAAAAGATAAAGATAAGTAAGTTTGTAAAGATGCCATAGGTAGGTAAAGGTAATTTTATATGAGGCTAAGCTGAAAGAGATCAATCAGCAGGACTGAAAAAGGTAATTCACATCAAAACGACATAATCATTTACTACTGTTGTTCAGGTCTCCTTACTGGGTCCCCTAGTTTTTCAATACCACATCTTTCGTTATCAAACAAGAGCTCACCAATATTTTATACCTTTAACATGCGTTTATGTAGTCCATGTCATTTTTAATATACTCCTTCGTTGAAGGAATTTAAAATAGTGTACCCTGAAGCAACTGTGTGAGTCCTGAAATCCCTGTGAAGCATGAAATCTACACATCAGAAATTTTCAGAGTTCATGGAAAATGTACATGAATACCACGAATGTTTACACCAAGAAAAAATCATATTTTAATTCTATTTTCACAGGTTTTTTTGAGTTCTACTCATATCTGAGTATTTCAGGCTATCTCATCTGCTTAGTTTTTATTAAGTATGGCATTTTACATTTCCTTATATGTTGGAGAATTTCAGCTTAGCCCACTGTAATAGTGTGCCTTCTGTACATGTACTGGGTATGTTTTGTGAGATCTTGGAGTATGCCAAATTTTTATGTTTGGATGTTGCTTGTTGGTCATGCTTTAGGAGTGCCCTGATGAGAAAGATGGGGGAAGAAGGGAGGGAGAGAGGGAGGGAGAGAGGGAGGGAGGGAGGAAGGGAGGGAGAAAGGGAGAGAGAGAGAGAGAGAGAGAGAGAGAGAGAGAGAGAGAGAGAAGAAGAGAAGAGAAGAGGAGAGGAGAGGAGAGGAGAGGAGAGGAGAGGAGAGGAGGGGAGGGGAGGGGAGGGGAGGGGAGAGGAGAGGAGAGGAGAGGAGAGGAGAGGAGAGGAGAGGAGAGGAGAGGAGAGGAGAGGAAGGAAAGATGATTGTATGTATCAATTCTGCTACAAACACTGTGTTTTTCAAACTGTGTTTGAAATATTTATCAAACAAATTGGTAAGAATTAAATAGTACTACAGTTTTGGTTATCTTGTGAATATTCCAAAATTCGCTTAATATGAGTGAAGCTGAACATCTTTTCCTTTGATTATTGTTTGCATCCCTTGCCTTTCTTCCTATTGGACTATGTATTTTCTTTTTACTTTTTATTTCCTGAACTCTGTATTTAGTAGGGTCATTAAGCCTTTGATTATAAAGTATATTATAATATATTAACATCTAGAACTAACAAGAATGTACACTTCACCATTACTATTGAATATAGATCTGGAAGTTTTAGCCACAGCCATTAGGCAAGAAAAAGAAATGAAACCAATGGGAAAGGAGGAAATCAAATTATCCCAGTTTGCAGATGATATTATCTTAAAAATTGGGAAACCAAAATACTCCACTAAGAGACTACTGGGGGCCGGAGCTGTGGCAAAGTGGATAAAGCCTCTGCCTGCAGTGCCAGCATCCCATTTGGGCACTGGTTCAAGTCCCAGCTGCTTCACTTCTGATCCAGCTCTCTGTTGTGGCCTGGGAAAGTGTTAGAGGATGGCCCAAGTCCTTGAGCCCTGCACCTGCATGGGAGGGCCTGGAGGAAGCTCCTCCTGGCTCCTGGCTTTGGATCAGCACAGCTCTGGCCATTGAGGCCAATTGGGGAGTGAACCAGCAGATGGAAGATCTCTCTCTCCCTCTACCTCTCTTTCTCTCTCTGTGTAACTCTGACTTTCAAATAAATAAATAGATATTTAAAAAAGAGAGAGAGAGATTACTGGAACTCATAAGAGAGTTTGGCAAAGTTGTATAATTTAAAATCAACACTATAAAATTCAATGGAAATTACAGATCATTAAGGAAAGAAAGACACCAAAAAATGGGAAAATCTTCCATGTTCATAGATTGGAAGAGTTAATATCATCAAAGTGTCCATACTACCCAAAGCAATTTACAGATTCAAGGCAGTTCTAAAGAAAATACCAAGAACATTCTTCTCAGATCTAGAAAAAATGACCCTAAAATTTATATGTAAATACAAGAGACCCCAAGTAGCTAAAGCAATCTTAAACAATAAAAACAAAGCTGGAGGCATCATAATACTAGATTTGAAGACATATTACAAGGCAGTTATAATAAAAATATCATGGTCCTGTCAGAAAATACACAAGTGGACCAATGGAACATTTTAGAAAGTATAGAAATTAATCTGCATATCTACTACCAACTAATCTTTGACAAATGAGTTAAAGTCTCTCACTGGAGAAGAGATAGTCTCTTCAGCAAATGGTGTTGGGGAAATTTTATCTCCACATGTAGAAATATGAAACAAGACTCCTACCTTGCACACTATATGGAAATCAACTCACAATGGATCCATGATCTAAAGCTAAGAACTGAATTCATCAAATTACCAGAGGAAAACACAGAATATATCGGTCAAGAAAAAGACATATTAGATAAGACCCAAGATACACAGACAATAAAAGCAAAAATAGACATAGGGAATTACATCAAACTAAGAAATTTATGCACAGCAAAGAAAACAATCAACAAAGTGAAGAGGCAACCAACAGAATGGGAGAAAATATTTGCAAACTATACATCTGATAAAGTATTAATACCCATAATATGTAAGGAGTTCAAGAAACTCAACAACAACAAAATAAACAATGCAGTTAAAATGGGAAAAGAACATGAATGGGCATTTTTCAAAGGAAGAAATACAAATGGGCAACAGACACCTGAAAAGATGCTCAGTATCACCACCTACATGAAATGCAAATAAAACCACAATGAGGTTTCACTTCATCTCAGTTAGAATGGCTATCATCTAAAAATCAAAACAAATGCTGGCCAGATCATGAATAAAAAGGTACCTTAATACACTATTGTAAATGAGCACACCATTATGGAAGGCAGTATGAAGATTCCTCTGAAATCTCCAAATAGATCTACCATGTGACCCAGTCATCCCACTCCTCAGAATTTGCCCACAGGAAATGAAATCGTCATACAAAACAGTTATCTGGAGTCCCATATTTATAGAAGCATACTTCAGAATAACTAAGATATGGAATCAACCCAGATGTCCATCAACTGATGACTAGTAAAGAAAATGTGGTATGTATACATTATGAAACACTACTCAGTCATAAAACAAACTGAAATTCTATCTTTTACAACAAACTGGATGTAACTGGAAACCATTACACTTAGTGAAATAAACCAATCCAAAAAGACAAACATATATTTTCTCTGATTTTTGATAATTAATATAGGATATAAAAATAGTAGTATATATGTGTGGAATTGACATCCTGAGATTTAATTATTATTTATAGCCTTTGTCTATATTCCTGAGGAACAGTGGTCTTTCAACTTATTGTTGAATTTTTTATTCAGTGGAGGATTAAGCTTGTGATTATAAAATTGAAAGTATGTTATTGCAAAAATTAAATAAAATTATAAAGGAAGGAGGCAGGAAGGGGGTTGCAGAATATCATTCTTTTCTTTAAATTGTATATATGAAATACCTGAAATCTGTTCTTTTTAAATGAATTAATAAGTAAAGTGAAATTAGTCACATAAAAATATTAAAAATATTAAGTTAAAAATAGAGCTTTTTAAATATTGACTGGTGGACATCAGGAATTTACACAATGAAAATTCTGTGTTTCCTATGTAAGATTCCTGAAGACAACATTAAAAAGTTCGATGATAATGCCTACACTGGTAATATAATCTACTTCTTGCTGTGCACCAATTTCAATCACATGGAGAAGACAAATTAAATATTATCTTTTAACCTATATGCAAGTTCCACGATATATCTAAAAAGTTTTTCTAGAAGACAACTGGTCCAGATTTGCTAGTTGTTTTTTTTTTTTTTTTTTAATTTTAAAGGCAGTGTGACAGAGAGAAGAAATGATGTGCATGCACACACACAAACACAGAGAGGTGGAAAAAGCTGAGAGAGAGAAAATATCTTCCATTCACTGGCTCACCCCTAAATGGATCTGCCAGGGCAGGGTCAAGCTGAAGCTGATAGCTAAGACCTCCATCCAGGTCTCCCAGGGTCCAGCAGGGACTCAAGTGTCTAGGTCATCTTCCACTGTCTTTCTAGGTGCATGAGCAGGAAGCTGGATCAGAAGCAAATAATTGGGACTCAAAGGGACAGTCTTATATAGGATGCCAGCATTGCAAGCAGCAGCTTAACCCTCTGAGTCACAACACTGGTCCCCGGATTTGTTTTAAAGATTTTATTTGTTTATTTGACAGGTAGAGTTACAGACATGAAAGAGACAAAGAGAAAGGTCTTCTGTCTGTTGGTTCACTAGCCAAGTGGCTGCAAGGGCTCGAGCTGTGCCCATCCGAAGCCAGGAGCCAGGTGCTTCTTCCTGGTCTCCCACGTAGTTGCAGGGGCCCAATCACTTGGTCCATCCTCCACTGCTTTCCCAGGACACAGCAGAGAGCTGGACTGGAAGATGAGCAACTGGGACTAGGCCCGGCGCCCATATGGGTGCAGGCGCCACAGACGGAGAATTAACCATGTGTGCACCACCCCGGATTTATTTTAACTTGTGTTGAAAACTAGTTACTGGATCAGAAAATAGTAAACACTTTTATAATGCTACTTAATATCTAATCTTGCCTATATTCCACTCAATGCCAGAATATATGGGTAATTATCTATTTTGATTTCAGTTTATAGACTCCTGATACCTACTCTCAGACAATGCAATAGTGAAATGTCTATCTTAAAGGAGTTTAGTGAGCTAATAGGTACTGATATATCTCAAATATCAAAAAAAATTAGGCAATCTCAAAATTAACATAAATTGCTAAATATTTACAAATATACAACCTCCATAGTAACAAACGAAAGCATATCCCTATCACCTTTTCTGATAGATCTTTTCCAACACTTGAAATAAGCAACTGTTATTTGGGTCCGGTTTAGTGATTGATACCCTGTAATTATGCCTTCCTTCCTATACTAATTTGTATTCTCAGCTGGAATGGTAAATTTGTGATAGGAAGCTTTGCATTTCCTATAGAATTTGTCATATCATCTTGGTTATGTATATTATATATTAATAATCATGATTTTAATTCTTCTACATGTATATCTATCTGTACATATATGTACATATGTACTCATTTATGCAATTCTCTTATCTTTATTCATCTACATATGGGACCAACAAATATGGGGTTATTACTTAGGAAATACTGTTGCAATTAATTCAGATTCAGTTACACCCAACTTTGGGAAAGAAATAAACACTTCAGTGCTCAATACCTGTTAATCTGCTGTGGGGCTCTATGAATAAAGGAACCAACAACAACAATTTTCCAGTTTCTTAGAAATCCATGGGACATATGTTATGGGCATAGACAGGGCATGTTGACGTGTGTGTGTGTGTGTGTGTGCGTGTGCAAGAATTATCTTTGTTTAAAAACATAAACACACAAAGAGTGCACCATTCAACTGCTCTTTCTTTCAGCATATAATTTATTTTATAACCTTCAACACAGATTAACTGTCACCACCTAAATATGATGCCAGAGACTGAAAATGCCCCAGAGAGTAAATATTTCATGGTCTGATTTGTTTGAGTTGCTTTGAATATGATTAATGTATTTAAAATATGTAATAATAATTAGCAAGTTGTGGTGAAATATGCATACACTGAGAGTATTGAGCTGTAGAGAATGTTCAGAATTTTGACAAGGAACTCCTTCTGTGTCCAAAAGATTTCAGGTGGCACTGTCCAGGTTCTGGCTTACAGACCAGCAGGCTTAAATATTAGAATTGTGAATATTGCAAGGAGGTTGCATTTTGCAGACAAAATTGAATTTTCAAAGTTCTCCAAAATAGATGTCTGCAATTATAACACTAGATAACTACCTACTATGAGAAAATATCTAAATTTAATGCTCTGCTTCCATATGGGAAAGCAAATTGTCATCGGCATGTTTTGGCCAGTGTGAAATCAAAGCAAAGAAGTCATTTATAGCAGTCAACTCTGTATTTTTTTAAAAAAGGATTTAGATATCTACTTTGGCTCTATCATTGTCTGTACCCCCCAGAGAAAGACTGTACTAAAGAAAGAACTTTTCCCCCTCCTCCCTCAGCCCGTACATGTCTCCATGAGCCCTGTCAATTTCAGCTGCCAGAAAACATCTTTCAGCTGTGAAATTGTCTCCTTTCGTGGACATATTTTTCCAATATTTAGTCACCTGATCATGATCAAATCCTATAGGCCTAAGATCAATTTATTATGCCTTTTCCTATGGCAAATTTGAAGTTATTAGGGTCCGGCACCATGGCTCATTCAGTTAATCCTCTTTCTGCGGTGGCTGCATCCCATATAGGTACTCGGTTCTAGTCCCGGTTGCTCCTTTTCCAGTCCAGCTCTCTGCTGTGGCCAGAGAAGGAAGTGGAGGATGGCCCAGGTGCTTGGGCCCCTGCACCCACATGGGAGACCAAGAGGAAGCACCTGGCTCCTGCATTCGCATTGGCGTAGCTCTGTCTGTAGCAGCCATTTGAGGGGTGAACCAACAGAAGGAAGACCTTTCTCTCTGTCTCTCTCTCTCACTAACTCTATCTGTCAAATAAAAGAAAAAAAATTGAAGTACTAATGCTTTAAAATTTTTTCCCTTGGTAGGTAACATCTCACAAACTTTCCTATATTATTGGGACAACTCTCTATTGTATTTTTGCACACACATATGTTTTAAGCTGGGTGATTTATTTTTGTCTTTAGACTCAATGAAAATTGCTTACTAATTTTCCCTTTTATTTTAGTAGAATATCATCAAGACCAAAGGATTATCAAAGTTTACTGAATTCAGGCTTGTCTAAGTTAGAACTTCAAAAAATTCTAAGAATTGCTTTTATGATCCCCCACTAACCGAATTGCCAGCTCTCAGAGCAAACATGCTTTGAGAAATTTTATTTTCAAAAAAAAATCATGATGATGGAAAACTACATCTAAACTCAAAAATGATGGTTTTGTTTCATTTCAAAATGAAATTTTGATGTTGAATTAAAATAAAATTTGCTGATAAGTTTAGGAAAAAGAATATACGGTATTTTATTTTATTAATCATCCAACAGTGAATTTCGAATTGGCTGAGCTGACATGTGAAAAAATTCTTACTTTAATAGAGTAATAAGAGCCCTAAGGGGGCAGGGAAAGTAGCTGAGAGACTTCGCCCCTGTGCCAGGGTCAAATCAAAGCAATTTTCGCTGTGGCGATTTTCTGCTGCCTTAGATCTTGGTGAATAAAAAAAGGCAGATATAATTCATCTCTAGGAAGATTATTTATACCTTTGCTTTGCAATGCCTTTTATTTAGAGTAGTAGTAGGGATGGAAAAAGATAAAAATAAATGATGATGGAAAAGCTGGACCTGAAGAGTTTCTGAACATCTTAACCCATTTGAATTATCAGAAACACCTGGGCACTTTATACCCACTGGAACTCACAGACTTTGGATGGGAAGTTCTGATGATGATGAAGAGCAAGATGAAAAAAATGAAGAATGCTATCAACTTAAAAAAAAAAAAAAAGGTAGAAAAAAGATCCAAGCAAATAGCATCTCTGGTCTGCTGAAAGCAATTGGCATACTGTCGTGCAAAGAATACCTCCACGGTATAAATATCACTCTTGTGAACACCAGGGGTGAAGAGCAGCATACCTCACTTCATCAAGCAGCCTACAGCGGACACTTGGATATTGTCTGTGAGCTAATTACTCAAGGGACAGATGTGCCTGCAGTGACTGTGGATGGCTGGATACCCCTCTTCAGGGCTTGAACGTGGAGTAAGACCAGAGTGGCTTCTTTCCTGCTTCAGCATGATGCAGATATCAAAGCACAAACAAAAGACATCTTGACCCCTTGTACCTTGCTACTGGGAACAGAGCATGCAAAGACTCCTCCTGAGGAACTAACGTGTTGAACCAGTCCCAAAAAAACAGCTTGGAAGAAACTGAATTTGATATCTCCAGGAGGACAAGTATGTCACTACTGGTTTGAAACTCTGGAAGACTGTACAAATTCTTCACCTCAGTCTTAATGGTTCTAGTAATTTTATTAAGTATCTAAGTACTCCTTTGTGTGAGATGTAAAATATTCCCATAACACCAAGTTGACATCAAAAGTCTTGCTGATGGAAAAATCATTGATATTCACTTTAATGTTCATCCAATGCCTGATCTTGATGTTAAAACATATTTGAGACTTGTTTGGATATGTCTTTAATAATTTCTGTAGATTTTTGTGATTTTTCTCAGCAATAGTTTCTATTTAATTGTAATTAAGAATTTGACATGGATTGTACAGAAAATAAAGATATTTTTGGTGCTGATCTAATAGAAATATATTTTTAAATATCATATAACCTGGATCTTTTGAGTATATAGTATACTGATATATATTTTATAAGGTATGGTAATTCAGATTATAATTTAAAATTCTAATATTGTTGCAGTTCAACTATGTTTTCTACATTACTATCTGCAGTTACTTTCATTTTGAAACCTAAGACTAACAAATAATATTAGTGACATGTATATTCACAAGCTAAACAAAGATTAAAAACATAGATCTTTGTCTTTTAGAACATAAACCATTTTCAGGAAAGCAGTAGGGCAAGTGTTTAATTCATGAATGTTCTATACTGTCTCCTCTTCCACAGTTCATCCATTCTTGTGGATGGTCCCATCTTACCCAGGCAGCCTACAATGGTGAGTCAGTAATACCGATTAGATTTGCACATAACTGTAGTTTGGCCCACAGGGCTCCATAGTATGTCTTCTCTTTAACTGGTTTAACTGCCTAATCCTACTGGATTGTGTTCTGCTCATATAGTCTCTCGAATACACAGGAAATATTGATTTCCAAAGGTCCTCACTGGAAAATTGTCAAACTGTTGGCAAATTGACAAAGGAAAAGAATCCAAAGAATAAAAAGGTTGATTGCTTTATTAGGATTAGAACCACAAAATGATTCATATTTTTTAAAATATAAAAATTCCTTGTGTAAATAGCAACAAAAAACATAAGCATAACCATTATGCTTAGTAAAATAGGCCAGTCCCAAAAAGACAAATAGCATACGCTTTCTCTGGTATATGGCAGTTAAGATAGCATACAACAAAATGTGCAGGAATGAAATGGACATCCTATGATTTGGTGTTTTAAGCCCTTGTTTATACTTCTGTGGGCCTGTGGTCTTTGTACTATTTACTTGTTGAATATTATGGTTAGTGGTGAATTAAGCCTGTGATGATAGAGGGAAAAATTTGCAAAAATTAAAGAAAAAGAAAAGAAAGAAATGAAGGATGTGGAAATAAGGAGAGGAGGAGGGAGGAAATACGGTTATCATCTTATAACTGTACCTATAAAATATATTAAATCTGTTCTCTTTATGTTTAAAAAAAATTAATACATAAATATTAGTAAAAATAAAGTACAAGTTTTGATAACAAAAATAGAGTAATAAAAACTACAGTACCTGTGACTTAAAAATCTTTTTTACTATATAGAGAAATACTTATAAAACTCTTCAGCAGGTATGGTGGAAAAATAACTATATTACTGAAGTTGTACATATGAAATTTATATTCCTAAAAATTAAATTAATAAAAAACCTTTTCCTATAAAGGTTCAAAAATGTAAATATTTTAGATTTTGAGAACTATGGAACCTCTGTTACAACTCTTTAGCTCTGTTTAAAAACAGAAAGATATATAACAGGAGTCACTGTGCACTTACTCCTCATGTAGGATCTCTGTCCTTAGTGTGCTGTACATTGTGATTTAATGCTATAACTAGTACTCAAACAGTATTTTTCACTTTATGTTTCTGTGTGGGAGAAAACTTTGAAATCTTTACTTAATGTATGCTAAACTGATCTTCTGTATATAAAGAGAAACGAAAATGAATCTTGATGTGAATGGAAGGAGAGAGGGAGTAGGAAAGGGGAGGGTTGCGGGTGGGAGGGACGTTATGGGGGGAAGCCATTGTAATCCATAAGCTGTACTTTGGAAATTTATATTCATTAAATAAAAGTTAAAAAAAAAAAAAACAGAAAGATATAGTATATCAACAAATGAGTGTCATCGGATACCAATAAAATATTTGTTATTGAAATAGGCAAGAAGTCCAAAGAAGCCCAGAACATATTATAGTGTATGACACACATAGTAACATGGTATTTTCTTGGTATTATTCACACACTATCTTAAGCATAGAATCAAGGTTTGATTTTTTTTTTTTTTTTTTTTTTTTTTTTTTTTAGCCATGACAAACTGAAGCAGATCTTTAACTTCACAATGTCTATTGATTAGTTTAATGATGCTCAGAGTTGGGACCAGTGCTGTGACACAGCAGCTTAAGCTACCATCTGCAGTTGCCAGCAATCCCATGTGGGCACCGGTTCAAGTCCCAGTTGCTCCGCTTCTGATTCGGCTCCCTGCTAATGCGCCTGGGAAAGCAGTACAAGATGGCCCAAGTATTTTTGCCGCTGCACCCACGTGTGAGACCTGGAAGAAGCTCCTGAATTCTGACCTGGAAAAGGCCCAACTCTGTTGTGGCCATTTTGAGAATAAACCAGTTGATGGAAAATTTCTCTTCTCTCTAACTCTGACTTTCAAGTAAATAAATACATTTATTTTTTTTTTTTTTTAATAATGATCAGAGTTCAGGGGCCAGAGTTGGGGATTAGTGGGAAAAGCTGCCACTGTAATGACTATATCCCATATGGACAACAGTTTGTGTCCCAGCTGTTCTACTTCTCACCCAGCTCCCTGATAATGCACCTAGGAAAAGCAGAGGAAGATGGCCCAACTATGTGGGCATGTGGCATTCATTTGGGATACCTGGATGAAGCTCCTGCCTCCTGCCTCATCCTGCCCATTATTGCATCCATTTGAGAGTTAACTAGCAGACAGAAAATCAATCTGTAACTCTTTCAAAGTAGATTAAATCTTGAAAAAATAATGATCACAATCAGAAAAAAATCACCATCTTCATCTTCATACTATTAATTTTAACCCTGCTTTTGGATTGACTATTATCCATCATTATGTTGGCTTGTAGAATTTATTCATGATAGCTTTTTCTTTACAAATAAGTATCTGAAGTTCATAACAGTTGGAGATTATCAAATTATCTGTATTATTTACAAAATTTATGTGCTTCACTGATTGCTGGTCGCCTATCTAATTTTTATAACTGGCTGAAAATTACCTTGTCATTGATGAAACTATCAAGAGACAAGGCAAGAGAAACTAATAATAGAATATCTAAAGAGGAAAATGCAATTGAAATTCAGTGTGAAATTACTTTTATGAATGTATTTTAAATTCTCTCAGTTGATAAGTAGTTCATTTTCTCTTGTTTATAAGCTGATGTTTTAAAGTCTTATCTTTTAATAAGATTTATTTATTTACTTGAAAGAGTTACAGAGAGAAAGGGAGAAATGGAAAGAAAGAGAATTTACCATCCAGTGGTTCATTCTTCAGATAGCAGCAGTGGCCTGGGCTGGACCTTGTTGAAGCAGGAGCCTTTATCCTGGTCTCCCATGTGGGTGGCAGGGGCTCAAGCACTTGAGCCATCTTACACAGAGTTTCCCAATCCATTAGCTGGGAGCTGGATTGGAAGTAGAAAAGCCTGGGAACTGGCACCAAATGGGATGCTGGTGTTGCAGGTGGTGGCTTTACCTGCTAAACCATGATGCCAGCCCTTAAAGCTTTCTGATTGCTGTGGGTGTTGCAGTGGCATATTCAAATTTCTTTTCAAGTGTAAAGTGGCAGAGTTGAAAGAATGTATACTCTTTCCTGATACTCTTTGTCTTAGCTGAAATCTGAGTCTCCCTCAGCACGACTCTCATTCCTGTTTCTCATAGTAGAAGAGGATAACGGAAAGGGTTGGCATTTGTTGAGGGATTACCATCATCTACTTTGTTCAGCATTTTATAGTCTGAGGTTGGCACTTTATAGCAGAAGAAGCTAAGACCTAGAAAAACTTAAGTAAATTAATTATTCAAATTTAAAAAGCTAGAATGTGATAGTAATTAAAGTCCATGAGTAGCTCCTTAGTACTCATGCTTCTACTCCCCATATGCCCTATGATCTGTAGACTGGAAACACTGACATTCTCCAAGATAGGTTCATTGCTCACAGTTTACTACATCTCCATCCACACGTCAAATATTTTCTTCAAAAATCATGCTATCTAGCTAATCTTCTCTCTATATATCTTCACGAACAGGTTTTTGAGACCGGAATTAGAAAACTAAGAGTCTATATGTGGGCCAGTGCTGTGGGCGACGGTTCGAGTCCCAGCTGCTCCACTTCTGATCCAGCTCTCTGCTATGGCCTGGGAAAGCATTGGAAAATGGTCTGTCCTTGGGTCCCTGCACCCACGTGAGAGACCTGGAAGAAGCTTCTGGCCCCTGGCTTTGGATTTGTGTGGCTCCAGCTATTGTGGCCATTTGAGGAGTGAAAATGCAGGTGGATGATTCTCTCTCTCTCTCTCTCTCTCTCTCTATCTGCCTCTGTGCAACTCTGCCTTTCAAATAAGTAAATAAATATATCATAAAAAAGAGTCTATATGGATAATACAAGTTATTTCTGAGTCTCATATTTCTTAATATTTTCTTCAAAGATTTTTGCTTTCATTTCAGCATCCAGAGGACGAATTTGAACTCTTTAATTTCCTACAAATGCTCCACTCATGAACTATTTTTCATTACATTTTCTACTTCTGTTGTAAATATAATTGGCAAATAGGAATTCCCTTTATTTAAAGAGTTCAACTTAATGTTTTGGTGCATGAGTACATTGTGAAATCACCTCCACAATCAAGATAAATTATCTTGTTCTTCACCTCACAGCTACTATTTTTTATTGTTTTCTTTCCTTCTATCCACCCTTCCTCTCTTCCTGCCTTCCTTTCTTTATTTCTCTTTCTCTCTCTCCTCTTTCTTTCTTCTCTTCCTTCCTACCTGTTTTTCTCTTGTTGCCTTTTCTCTCTGTCTACCTCCCCTTCTTCTATAGTTTGTTTTTATTTTTTCAATGAGAACACTCAAGATCTACAGTTTTAGCAAATTCAAGTCTACAATGTGGTATTTCAATATTAGTCCTCACTCTTTACATCAGCTGTCCAGAACTTATCCATCTTGCATAGCTGAAATTTTGTACTCTTTGACCAGCATCCTCACATTTCCACTTCTTCACACCATTTCTTGAAACCACCATTCTATACACTCTTTGAGTTTGACCATTTTATGTTTAATGTATAAGTGAGATGATACAATATTTGCCTATTTCTGATTTATTTCACTTATCATAACATCTTTCTTATTAAATATTTTTATTTATTTTAGAATTGTTACTAATACAAAGAAAACAGATTTCATGTAGTCCATAGATACAACTCTAAGAAGTTAGCCATGCTTTCCTTCCTCATTCCCTCCTTTCCTCCTTCCTCCTCAATCCCTTTTTTTGGTTTAATTTTTGTAATAACATAATTTCAATTTACTTTCTAATCATAAGCTTAATGCATCACAAACAATATAGTTCATGGCAGCAATATACCCTTATGGGTACAAGTTCAAGATCCAGCTATTCCACTTGCATTCCAGCTTCCTGTTAATGCACCTGGTAAAGCAGCAGAGTGTGGCACAAGTGCTTGAGCCACTGCACCCATTTCAGAGATCCGGATGAAGTTTCCAGCTCTGGACTTCGGCCTGGCCCCACCCTCACTGCTGCAGCCATTTGAGGAGTGAACCAGCAGACAGAATTTCTCTCTCTCTCTCTGTCTTTGTCTCTCTGTCTCTCTGTCTCTGTCTCTCCCTCTCTCTCTCTTTCTATGTGTGTGTGTGTGTGTTTCTTCCTCTTTTTATGTAACTCTTTAAAAAAAATCATCATACTATGGCCTATATGGCTATGTCCATTTACATTTCCATCAATATATGTTACCTTTTCTCTGTTTAATCATCAGCATTTCTTATCTTTTATCTTTTTGATAATAGCCATCCTAATGGGTGTAAAATGATATCTCAATTGTGGTTTTATACTAGATTTCTCCATTTTTTTTTTTGACAGGCAGAGTTAGACAATGAGGGAGAGAGACAGAGAAAAAGGTCTTCCTTCCGTTGGTTTACCCCCAAAATGACTGCTACAGTGGTGCGCTGTGCCAATCCAAAGCCAGGAGCCAGGTGCTTCCTCCTGGTCTCCCATGCGGGTTTAGGGCCCAAGCACTTGGGCCATCCCTCCACTGCCTTCCCGGGCCACAGCAGAGAGCTGGACTGGAAGAGGAGCAACCAGGACTAGTACCCAGTGCCCCAACTGGGACTAGAACCCGGAGTACCAGCACTGCAGGTGAAGGATTAGCCTAGTGAGCGGTGGCGCTGGATCTCCAATTGTTTTTTTTTTTTTTTTTTTTTTTTTTTTTGACAGGCAGAGTGGACAGTGAGAGAGAGAGACAGAAAGAAAGGTCTTCCTTTGCCGTTGGTTCACCCTCCAATGGCCGCCACGGTTGGCGCGCTGCGGCCGGCGCACCACGCTGATCCGATGGCAGGAGCCAGGAGCCAGGTGCTTTTCCTGGTCTCCCATGGGGTGCAGGGCCCAAGCACCTGGGCCATCCTCCACTGCACTCCCTGGCCACAGCAGAGGGCTGGCCTGGAAGAGGGGCAACCGGGACAGAATGCGGAGCCCCTACCGGGACTAGAACCCAGTGTGCCGGCGCCGCTAGGTGGAGGATTAGCCTAGTGAGCCGCGGCGCCGGCCTCCAATTGTTTTTAACATTCAGCATTTTTCATATACCTATTGGCTATTTGTGTCTCTCTTTTGAGAAATATCTATCAGTGGTGGGGAACATTTTTCCTGGGAAGGGTAATTTGGATATTTACAACATTCACAGACTATACAAAATTATCAAATTAAAATTAGCCAGCTACAAATTTATTGAATTTCGAGTCCAACTTGTCATTTCCTTGGCAGCGCCAGATCAAATGGTTTTGTAGGCCTTATATAGCCCATAGGGTGGGTATTCCCCACTCCTGCAGATTCTTTGCCCAATTTTTAATTGGACTTTGTGCTTTCAAGTTGTATAAATTCTTATATGTATTTTGAATATTGGCTACTTATAGGATATATGGTTGACAAATATCATTTCTTTCTGTAGGTTGCCTTTTTGCTCTGCTTGCCTCTTTATTGCGCAAAAACTTTTAAGTTTGAAACAATCCCAGTCATCTATTGCCAAGACCAATGCCAGGAAATGCATCTCCTTCTCCATTTTTCTATAGTAATTTTTAGAGTATCAGGTCTTATAGGTAAGCCTTCAATCAATTTTGAGTTGACTTCCCAGGCACATTAGCAGGGAGATGGATCATAAGTGTTACAGTCAGGATACCAATTTATACCCATATGGGATGACAATGTCACAGAAGCAGTAGGTTAACCCACTGTGCCACAATGCTGATATCAAAGCCCACATTTCAAAAAACATTTTTATACTCTATTCTGTCATCATTATGACTTTGAACTACATGAACAACACACTTATTAAACTTTCACTATTATTACTATTACCATACACTCACTTCTCTCCTTATTCTTCAGTTAAACCACTCCTGAAAAGCTCAATCCCTAATATTTAACATTATATATGTTTTGTGAGATTTCCTTCAAATTCAGTGTAATACAATCTTAATTTCATGCCATTATATTGTAATAATTAGGTTTATTCTTTGTTTCTGCTTTTAAAAATACAAGCTCTTAAGAGTAAATGTTTGGTGCAACAGTTAATATGCCACTTGGGATGTCCACATCCAACTGAAGTATCTTGGTTAATATCCCAGGAATGCTTCCAATTCCAGCTTCCTCTGAATGCACACTCTGGGGAGGGAGAGCAATGATGGCTCAAATACCTGAGTCCTTATTATCCACATTGAAGACCAGATTGAATTCCAAGCTCCTAGGCTTTTACCTGAGCTAGTTCTAACCATTGCAGGCATAGGAAGTGAACCAGTAGAGGGAAAATCTCTCTGTGACTGTGTGTCTCTCTTTCTGTACCTCCCTGCCTTTCAAAAAGCATGGAAATAAATAAATAAATTAATTAATAAAATGAGCTTTTTTAAAAACAATTTTGTTTATTTATTTGAAAGGTATTTTTAGAGACAATACTTCTCTTAGAGAGAGAGAGAGAGAAAAAAAAGATCTCCCATCCACTGGTCCACACCCCAAATGGCCACAACAGCTGGAAATGGGCCAATCCAAAGCCAGGAGCTAAGAAATTCTTCTAGGTCCCCACACAAGTTCAGGGACGCAAGCACTTGGGCAATCTTCTATAGTTTTCCCAAGCCATAGCAGAGAGTTGGATCAGAAAAGGAGCAGCTAGGACTACAAATGGCCCCATGTGGGATTCCAGCACCACGGACAGAGGCTTAGGCAACTATGCCACAGCGCCAGGCCTCAAAATGAGCTTTTGAGGATAGGAAAATTATTATTTTTATCCACAGTACCAAACAACACCGTTACTCCATTGAGTATTACTGACTCTTGTTTCAAAAATAGATGCTCCATTAATGAATGATTATGTTATAAAATCTGAGATTCTGGCACTGGGATAAATATTGCTCTGATTTCACCTAAGGACATAAAATCTATATTATCTCTAGATCTTACAGTTTTAGTTTCTGTAAATTAGGACTAACTTCATCTTGTTAACATTGTTAAACTTAATATTTATAAGATATTCATTAGATTAAATTAAATTATTAATATGAGCACAATATATAAGCAACAAAGACTAATAAGGTGTCAGCAGTAATTAGACACATTTGTCTCTTCATAAGCCTTATGTAGAAGCAGTGGGGCATTGAAGAATGTAAGAGGACAATTTTCAACAGCTAGTTTTTGAGCACTTAATAAGTGGTAGTGTTCTAAATGATGGGGATGGAATGTCTAATGCAGGATATAAAGTATAACTGTGTGCTCCTTTCCATTAAAGGCTCTCACGTTCCATTCCGTATTTCTGTATAAATCTGTGATACCAAAATAAACAGCAAAAGGAAAATTCTCCTTGAAAGGAGTTTTCCTGTTAGTGATTAAAATTATAGACAGATTTTCCCTCAAGTTTTGATTTTATTTATTTATTTTTTTAAAAGCTTTATTTTGTTTATTTGAAAGACAAAGATACAGAGAGAGGTAGAGAAAGAGAGAAAGGTCTTCCATCCACTGGTTCACTCCCCAGATGGCCGCAATGGCCAGAGCTACGCCGATCCAAAGCCAGGAGCCAGGAGCTTCTTCCAGGTCTCCCACACGGGTACAGGGGCCCAAGGACTTGGGCCATCTTCTACTGCTATCCCAGGCCATAGCAGCAAGCTGGATGTGAAGAGGAGCAGCCAGGACTAGAACTGGTGCCCATATGGGATGCCAGCACTTCAGGCCAGGACATTAACCCTCTGAGCCACAGCGCCAGCCTCCAAGTTTTGATTTTAAAGTTTCATTATTTTAAGCCACTATATGCTTAATTAGATTTCTATAGACATTTTAAAGTTTTGGAACCATCTGTTCCCTTGAGTTTATATTATTATTTACTATCTAGATTAGTGCAGTTTTTTTTAATAATATAGGCATTTTTAAAAACTTTTTAGGGGGTTCACTAAATCTCCTCTCCCCCCCTCAGTGCATGTGTAGTGTGAAAATTTGGCATTGTCAATTTTTACCTCAACACCACTGAACACAGAACAGAAATTGATTAAATCCAACTTAATTACATCACTAGAACTCTTTGCACAGCAATTTTTCTTCTCTTTTCTTCTAAATTGAAGCTGATTCTAAGATAGTTTCAGCTAGACTCAGTAAATAAAAAGGAAAGTTTTCATAAGCACTCATGGGGACAGTGACAGTCACTTCTGCAAAGTGAAAGTGAGAATGGAAGTGATAATAATTATTGATACCTCACAAAGTTGACAAAGTTGGTGAGACTACACTAATGCATATTTTGTAATTTATTCTTGATGCCAAACATAGGAAGTGAATAGTATTGTTATTCCTGTTTATTTCTTTATCTGAAGTACAAAGAGAAGGCTATAGAAAAGGAGAGAGAGCTCCCATCATCTGATTCCCTCCTCAAAAGCCTGTAATAGCTGTGAATGGGCCAAGATCAAAGCTGAGAGCTGGTAACTTCATCCAGATCTCCCTTGTGGATGGCAGGGACTCAGTTACTTGAATCATCATCTGCTTCCATCTAGGAACTAGACTGGCAGGAACCTGAAGTCTGGAGCTGGAAATTGGATCCAGATATTCAACGTTGAATGACAGCATCTTAACAGCTAAAGTCCATTCCCTATTCTTAGTCTTTATCACCAAATAGGTAAATCGAAGCTCATTAAGCCTAAATGAATTATTCAAGGTTATACTATTACTAAGCAATTGACAGAATTTAAACTGAGAATTCAATGCTCACTAATTAAGACCTTGCTGTTTCTCAACCTGCAAATCTAACTTCCTAAAGTTTGTGAGTTTTTTTTTTATGGTGTTGACAAGCTATTTATAATAAAAGTATATGAGAAATTGCCAAAAAGAGATTGCAAAGAATACAAGAATGAATTTACATTTATTTTTCTCTTGTAAATTTAAGGAAGATAAAGGCCATTTAAGAAGAGTTGTGAAGACAATGTTCTATTAAGAGAAAGAAAAAGTAGATAAACACAGCTTTCTGTAACCCTTCTGTGAGAATAACAGAAATCTAAAATGCTTCACAGGGCAAAAGCTTTAAGGGAAAATATGACATAAACATAGAAAACATCCAAAAAAGGTGAAAAGAGAATAACAAGAGTTTTGAAAGTAAGAATCTCAGACTTTTTAACAAATAACTGAGAATTGAACACTTCAGTAACATTTAAATTTGATTGCAGGTTCACTAAGGGAGGTCTGTGACTAGAGTTCACCTAAGATAAGCTATGCAGTGGAAATAATAAAGTCAGAAATTAATAGGACAGGCTCAGTGAGCCATGAATACACAGTGGCTTAATGGGAAGAACAGACTTACCTATCTCTACAAACACAACATTATATTGCTGGAAGGATAGGGCTTTAAAGTAAGACTAGTTGAACTTCAAGAAATATTGAATAGGTGAGTGTTTTTTTTTTCTGAATTTCAATTCAGTGTACTTGCCAAAACAGAAATTAACCAATATAACATTTTAAGAATCTAGCAAGAAGGTCTTATAAACCAAAACTCAATATACTAAGATTACTTAAGTCTTCATTTGTGACAGGAAGTTAAAACTCTGCAGAGCACAGTTCCTGACCTGTGGAAGACAGCATTTAAAGGGAGAGACCTGCAAGTGATTCAGTCAACATAATGTAGGGAATACATAATGAAGAGGTATAAAAAACAGGTGCTATGAGTACGCACAGGAATGCCAGTCAACTCTACAAGAGGTGTGAGGCTTCCAGGCAGAGCACTGTGAAGCTAGATAAATACAAATACATATCAGTTAGTGAGAAATTAGGAAAATATTTCAGACCAGAGCACAGAGCCAGCAACAAAGCACACTATGCAATCCAGTTGAATTGACTTGTGGATATAATTAAAACTACAATTTTTGTTATAAATTTCTCATGTGATTTGGCCTAAAATGCTCCAGAATTTTCCTCAATTGGATGAAATGTCAACAAGCACAAACAGCTAATTTATTCAGAAAAATGTGCAAGTGCATGCATAAGGCAGTAGGCCAGATATTCTAAAGAAAATTTAATCTCCATCCCCAAGGAGCAGTGAATCTAGAACTGCAGATGTTGCGTGAGCATGCAAAAGAACTCTAATCCACAATGCTCAGTAATTACAATTATACAACATGCATACATATATGCAAACATAACTTATGAAATGCAAAGATAAGAAATTTCCAAGAGTGTAATGATAACTTTTGGCCAAAGCATGATGGTAAGTTTTATGGGAAAATTTCCATTTCATGGAATAAAAGCTTTTACAGATCACCTAAGAGTACTCAATAGCAAGCAGTATAAATTTAGGTGTGTTTCTTTTTCTAACACTTTTTAGTATTTTTTACTTTATATGTGTATTACAATAAAATATTATTTTTACCATTTCTACCACAAAGAAAAATAAAAAGTCCTGGTGATTATATATGAAGAGACTTTAAAAAGTTCATGGAAGATAAATTAAAAGATAAGTCTATTTTGGCACAAAATTTTTGAAATTCATATATATTTTCATATTATGCATTTTCAATATTTTTTCAAGACCCCTAATATAGAACAAACATAAGACTCTAAAAGTTGGAGAGAAGAAAGCAGGGCAACTAATGAACCCAACACTCAGGGAAATAAATGCTCATTAATTCCCAGGATTTTCTTTTATTCTCATGTGTCTCAGACTCAAAGTTGAAAACAACACAATTCAGAACCTCCTAAAATACAAACAAAATAAAAGTTTTAACAACAGAATGCTGTCTCTAACTAAAGGTAGTGAAAGAGGAAGGCTTAGCAACCTTGAAAACAGATAACATTTCTACTCCAGGCAAGCAGAACAGAAACACACATACGCACATATGCATACACACACACACACACACACACACACACTTATGTGTGTCCTCACCATGGCTCATGCCTGCAAATATCTAGAGGTAGTCTAACCTCCATCCTTATCAGTCTGTCAGACGGTACCCCAGTGTTAAAGCATGGTCATGTCAAGATCACTAGAGACTTGGGAGGTTTATGCCCATAGACTATAACGACCTCTCACGTCAGTGAAGATCCTCTGGGAATCCTGGATGTATACCCCAACCGGCAGCAGTGAAACACTTCTCCCAAATTGGCCCTTTGACTGTCATGTGTGATCTATTGGTGATTCAAGACTTCAGTGCAATGCAGAGATATAAAGCCTGCATATCTATCTACCTCCTCCCAAGTAGTGTCAAGGGAGGCACACTAACAACACAAACTCCCAAATCTGTAGAACATTCTATTTACCAAATGTTTAAAAAAGAATCATTATATTCTACATTCTATATTCTATATTCCAGAATACATAATAGGAGCCTTCCCAATTCACATTATGCAACTAGATTATTCTGATATCAAAACAAGAAAAATATCAAACAAAAGACTGGAGGTGGGAGAAGGGTGCAGGGGTATCAGCTATAAGTCAATATTTCTTATAAAAATATACCAAAGTTTTCCAATAATATATTAGCAGGCAGAATTCTGTAGTATATAAAAATAACTAGACACCACAACCACATATGTTTATTCCTGACATCAAAGCTGTTAAAAGTTGAAAAAGTGATCAATATAATACAAAATATTTATTGGCCATAAGTAAGAAAAATTACATAATTTTAATTTATATAGACATCATTTGATAAAACTAAATTTCCTTTAAGGGTTAAAAATACTCTCTGAAAATAAAATAGAAGTCTCCTCGGAGCTGGCATTGTGGTCTAGTGGGTGGGTTAAGCTGCCCCATGTAATGCTAGCATCACATATGGGTACTAGTTCAACTCCCAACTACTTTACTTTTGATCCAGCTTTCTGCTAATGCATCTGGGAATGCAGAGGAGGATGGCCCAAGTCTTTGGGCCCCTGAAGCCACATGGGAGACCCTGGAGAAGCTCCTAGCTCCTGGTTTTGACCTGGTCCAGCCCTGGCCATTGTAGCCATTTAGGGAATGAACTAGCAGATAGAAGACCTCTCTCTCTGTGTCGCTCCCTCTCTTTCTCTCTCTCTGTAACTATGCCTTTCAAATATATAAAATAAACCATATTTTTTTTAAAAAGAAAGGCTCCTCAAGTATTAGTATCTACAAAAAAAAACATTTAATTATCATCATAATTGATGGTGAAAGTGAATAATTTCTCCATAAGTTTAGAAGCAATGTGAGGATGTCTAATCTCATCCTTCTAATTTTACAAAATATTAAATCTACTAAACAGTGTACTAAAATAAGGAAAATAAATAAAAGGCATATAGTTCAGAAAAGGAAAAGTTGTTGGTATATGATGATGCAATGATCTTTTTTCATATAAAAGGCAAAGAAATCAAAAGAAGCAAATTATGTCCACAAAAAAGTAAGTGAATTCAGCAAAGTTGAAGGATGCAAGATAAGTATATAAAAAAATTTCTCCTTCTAAGTTGTAACAATAAGTACATTGATACTGAAATGTAAAAACATAACATTTAAAATTAGAAAAACACAAATATTTTGGTGTGAATCTAACAAAGGATGAATTTTTTATGTTCAAAATTATAAAATACTGAAATTTTCTAATTGTCATACAAGCTTAAACAATTCTTCCTGGCAAGCATTGTGCCTAGCAGGTAAAGCTGCCGCTTGAGAAAACATCATCCCATATCGGTTTGAGTCCCAGGTGCTTCACTTCTGATCTAGCTCCCTGTTCATGGCCTGAGAAAAGCAATGGAGGATGGCCCAGTGCTTGGACCCTTCGCATCTACATGGGAGAGCTGAAAGAAACTCCTGGCTTCAGCCTGATTCACCCCTGGTTGTTGCAGCCATCTGGGGAGTGAGCGAGAGGATGGAAACACCCACTTTCTCTCTCTCTCTCTCTTTCTCTCTCTCTCTTTCTCTCTCCCCCCTAATTCTGACTTTCAAATTAAATAAATTAATAAATTAGTTTAATAAGTTTCTCCAAAATGGACTCAACTAAGTATGTCCAAGGGCATTTTCCAAAGGAACAAACAGGTTTCAAGGGTCTAAAAGCAATGGCTGGAGCTGGACTGATCTGAAGCTAGGAGCTTCTTCTGAGTCTCCCTTGTGGGTGCTGGGGCCCAAGCACTTGGGCCATCTCCCACTGCTTTTCCAGGCCATTAGCATGGAGGAGGAAAAGGTGCTGGAGAATGAGCAAGAGGGAGGGTAGGGTGGGAAGGATCACTATGTTCCTGAATCTGTATGAAATACATGAAACTTGTACACTCTAAATATTTTTTAAAGAGTGTAAGGGCTGTCTTTTTAACAAGTAGGGCTAAGGTAATTGAACATCCCTGGCCAAAATAACAAAAATAACAACAAAAGTAAAAAAAAAAAAAAAAAAAAAAAAAAAAAAAAAAAAACTACTTTATCCCAAACTTTATTCAAAACATAACTCACAGTGAGTCACACATTTAAGTCAAAAGCAAATAAAACTTAAGGAAAATTAAGTAAATTTAAAAAGTACAAAAATTTGAATATAGTACTAAGCAAAAAAATTAACACCAAAACTATGATTTGCAAAAGCATAAAATAGACAGGAAGTATTTTATAAATGATAAAATTTATATGACAAGGGCTGCCGCTGTGGCACAGGTTAGTCCACCACCTGCGGTGCTGGCATCCCATATGTGCAATGGTTCTAGTCCCAGCTGCTCCACTACCGATCCAGCTCATTGCTATAGCCTGGGAAAGCAGTGGATGATGGCCTAAGTCCTTGGGCCCCTGCACCCACATGGGAGACCCAGAGGAAGCTCCTGGCTTCTGGCTTCAGTTCCACAGAGCTCTGAACATTGCAGCCATTTGGGGAGTGAACCAGTGGATAGAAAACCTTTCTCCCTCTCTCTCTCTCTCTCACTGTCTTTAACTCTACCTATCTAATAAATAAAATCTTTACGAAAAAATTATATAATGCCAGATCTATGATTTTAAAAAGCAAAAAATGAGTAGGAAGAATTTTATAAATGACAAAATTCTATATTTAAGAATCTGTTAACAATATGAAAAGACAAATTATAGACTGAGGTAAAATATTTGCAAATCATGAATATCACAAATGATTAGTATCTTGAATATATTAAAAAGCTCACAGAACTCCACAGTAAAAGAATAAAACAAATTAAACAGACCTGAAAAGATATTTCATCGATGATTATATGAAAATTACAGAAAAGCACTTAACAAAGTGTTTATCATCATTAGCCATTAAGAAAATGCAAGTTACAGTATGATGAGATAATCCAATATAATGGATACTATCTATAAATATACATATATATATGTATGTATACACACATACACACACAAAACTTGCAAAGATGTGAAGAGGTTGGATCACTAACACACAGTTGGTGGGGAGGTAATATACTACCATTACCCTAGAAAATAATCTGACAGTTTTGTTGAAAACAGAATACGCTCCTAGCATGCCATCCAGCAATTGCACTCTGGGCATCTATCCTAAACAAATGAAACTTACGTTCACATAAAAGCCTGTTAACAAATGTTCATGGCATCTGTATTGGTAGTAACTCCCAAAATGGAAGAAAAAAAACACAGATATCATTCAACACATGAATGGCTAAACAAACTGTTGTACATCCAAATTCTCAGCAATAAAAAAGAATAAACTATGATTCAAGAAACAATTCAGTGAATCTCCAGTGAATTATGCTGAGAGAAAAAAGTAAAGCCAAACTCACATGTATGCATGGTTTATCAATGCATTTATACAACCGTCTTTAAATGACAATTTAGAAATGGAGAAAACACTAGAAGTTGCCAGGGATTGAGAATTGTAGTATGTAGGTCAGGTAAGTGAGCATGACAATAAAGGGCAACAAGATATCACTGTGTATCTTGTTGGTCTCAACACCCTGGATTGTGGTATTGTACCATAGTTAAGTGAGTTGTTATCACTGAACAAAGTGCTGAAGGCATGTGGACTTCTGTATCTCTTCTAGATGTAGTGGTACAATTATATAAAAATTAAACATTGAATAATGATACATTATATTTAGAAAACAGAAATGAAATTAATTTATTAAAAACATGAAATTTCAAGATATTTTAAAATATCAGGTTGTAAATTTTAATTTTTGAAACTGAGAGAGGGCTTGAAGTTTTCATTTGACACACTATTCCTAAATGTCCTCATATGTTCTAGTCACTGGTTGGTATGCTTCTGGTAGAACCATGCACAAGGACAGATACATTTTGTGATGCCAGGAAATCTTATTTAATGTAGTACAGAAATTTGAAAGACATAATCAGGTCAGTAAAATTATTTATTTTATTTATTCATTAAAGATTTATTTGCAAGGCAGAGCAATAGAGAGAGAGAGAGGAAGAGGGGGGCAGAAAGAGAGAGGTATCTCCTGTCTGCTGATTCACTCCCCAGATAGCTGCAACATTTGGATCTGGGCCAGGTCAAAGTCAGGTACCAGGGATACCATCTGGGTTTCCCATATAGATGGTAAGGACCCAACTATGTTGGGCCATCTTCCACTGCTTTCTCAGACCTATTAGCTGGATACGGGATGGGAAGTAGAGTAGCCAAGACTCAAACTGGCACTTAGATATGGGAGTCTGGTGACAGAAGCTGTGTCTTCTCCATACTGTGCCCCATGCATAAATAATGATTACCACAAAGCCTGAAAAGTAATACAGGGTAATGCTGTGATAGTAATGGGTAGAATGGACAAGAGGGTCTGACTTAAGTCAACAAGTAGTTTCTCTTAACACAAAGGGCTAAGTCATATAAAGCTATGAAGGAAGTATTTTTCTAGGAAAGAAACATGAAGGACAAAAATTGTCATGAATGCTTTTATGCATTTGAGGAATAGAAAGATCATTGAAGATATGATGAAGTAAATCAAGAAGAGATTATCAGAACATGACATGATAGATAGGTCTGCACTAACTAATCAAGGCTCTATTTTCCAGACTGAGAAACTTAAATTTTATTAATTTTGATAATTAAAGGCTTTTTTAAAACTTTCTGTGGAGTGAAATAAAATTTTATGTTTTAATTATATGGAATGTATAAAGAAAATTTTTCAATAAAGAATACAAGTAAGAAGACTAGTTAAAGTATATTGCCAAAGTCCAAGAAAGAGATAATGGCAGCTTGGGTTTGGTAGGAAATATAGTAAAAATGGAAAGAAGTTGATTAAAGATATGTTTTCTAGAATAAAGAAAATGTATTAAAAATGTAATAGATTAAATGATAGGGAAAAAGAAGAATCAATTATAATTCCTTGACTTTTGCTTAGACAATTGTTTTTATCTAGTTATTTTTAGCAAAACAAAGTTTCAAGATATAAATTATTCCATTATTAATTCAATAAGCATTTATTATGATGCATTAAGTCCATCAAACGACAAGTGCTGTGGTTCTGGACAACAAAAAAGTTGTGTGTATAAGGGAAGCAAGCACATAAATATAGGGTTTCTAAAGATTTATTTGAAAGGCAAAGTTAGAGAAAGAGAGGGAAGGAGAGAGAAAGAAAGAGAGAAAGAGAGAGAGAGAGAGAGGTCTTCCATTCATTGGTTCACTCCCCAGATGGCCACAATGGCAAAGGCAGTGCCAGGCAGAAGTCAGAAGCAAGGAGCTTCATCTGAGTCTCCCATGTGGGTAGCAGGGGCCTGAGCACTTGGGCCATCTTCAGTTTCTTTCACAGACCATTAGTAGAAAGCTGGATGGAAAGCAGAGCAACTAGAACTTGAATTGTGGCCTACACAGACGCCAGCATCACAGGCAAAGCTCCAACCTGCTCTGCCACAACACCAACCCTCATAAATAAAGGGGATAGCAACATGCGCAATAGGACTAAATAGAACACACATCGAGAAGGAGGCAATTAACTTCCTGGGAGGTGAGGAATGACCTTGAAGTCACTACTGAAATGATATTTTGTTGGGTAACAAAATGCATAAAATGTGTAGAGGAGGCATTTTGGAAGGTTTTCCGAAGAGTGAAAAAACAGAGAAAAAATACAGGTTTTTAAACTACATATATTCCTTGTTTTACTGCCTTATGTGATTATTTGATTTTATAGCTTTAAAATTATCTTATGGTGCTTTATAATCAAATGAAAAAGAAAGAAGTAGTATGTGTTTTTTTCTAGTAGATAAACTATAGTTGTGGTTGGGATGCCTACATTCACATCAGAGGAACAGGTTTCAAGTTCTGGTAACACTTGGCTCCAGCTTCCTGCTAATATGCACTCTGAAAGGCAACAGGTGATATTTCCTACTAGTAATTGGGTCCCTGCTACTCTCCTTAGAGACCTAAATTGAATTCTTGGCTCCCAGCTTCAATCTATCTCACTTCTGGCCATGGCATGCATTTGGGGAGTGAACCAGCAGACCAGAGTTCTCTCTATCTCCTGCCTCTCAAATAAAATTAGGAAAAAAGAAAGAAGTAATGTGTGAACAAGCACATGCCCTCATGCAAGTATGAACATACAAGCATGATGTGTGTATGTTTTCAAGTTTTTTCCTAGTCAAATATTAAATCACCACATCAATACAAACTGAAGTTCATCCCTCTAATATGTGTGGAGTGTGTGAATGAAATTGAGATACCCATTCAAGTTTTACTTCAGAAAGGAAAAAATAGAATAAGGGCACTTGAAAAAGTTTGTGGAAAAATGGAATTAAAAGATAAGTTTGTTTAGATGCCAAGCAATTTTAAATACACACACAGTTTTTTTAAGTAATAGATTTTCCATGAAATTTTGAAGTTAATTTTTACAATGTAAACAAGATTATAATAAAAACTCAAGTTTTATCACAATTATTGGAAAGTTATCATGGCAAAATGTTATTTACAGTGATCATATATAAATACATGCAATTGTATGTATAAATAATATTTAAATCTCTGCATTCATCTTATTGGTTGCAAAATGTTATAGTTTCAGGAGTATATCTTAGCTTATTGAAAGGATTAAAAGGTTTTATATTTATGTATATGTGTGTGTGTATATATATATATATATATAGAAAGAGAGAGAGAGAGCAAGTGAGCAATTAGCAATATGAATACCATATATTGAGTGATCAATAAATGCTAGGTCTGATGATGATGACTATCACTACTAAACTTTTATAATTTTTGTCATATCAATTATAACACATATCACACTATAACAAAAATTTATATTTCCTTTGGTGTGCAAAATATTTACATATTGCCTTCCTGTGTGTAATGTTATCATTGTTTTTTATTTATTCATATACTTGGGATAAGTCAAACCATTTTATATCACCTAACATCATATTTTACTATATGATATATTTAATAATTATCTACTGAATAAATTAATTTATCCATTAGACACAATGTGTGCATAGGAAGTATATGTAGTAGGCAGTGAAGAATAAATATGGATCAAATAAATTTACCTTCAAGTATCTTACGTTTTAATAGAAAGAGTTAGAACATGGTAGAAACTCTAAGTACTATGATATACTTCGTGTGTTGAAGAAGGTCAGGAAACAAAGATTAACTTTTCTCCCATTTCAAGCTGCTAGGAAAGTGAAGCTAACATTCACTTATTGCTTTACATACAAAAACTTGAATTTTTCCCCACAAATTAAATGTGCAGGTAATGTCTTTGAATCTTAAAAGTGGTGAAATTCAGCCCTACAATGAATATGTAACTTAGTAATATGGCTAATATCATAAACTTAAATGACATGACAAAAACAGAATATGAAAAGAAATCTCCATTTGATTATAAGGCTTATTCTCTTGTGTTTTTCCTCTTGTTTCCTCACTGAAAGGTTTTTCAGAAAACATGTAATCTGGATTTCAACATAATTCATCACTTGGATCACTTAGATCTCTAAAACGATATTTACCCACATCTTCACATGCTCATTTATTAGACCACTGTACTCACATTACATAGAAAGCGAAGCTTATGAATATTTCCATACAAATACAGGATTAAATGTTTACAACTAGATATCTGATTTTTTTTTCATTCTCTCTCCACACACATGACAAAATACTTCTATAGAAGAATGTCATCATGAGGAAAACCATGTCCTATATTTCCAGGCACATAGGTTTCTCCTGAATTCATAAAATCGTAGCTTTTGTGTCACATTTCTGGCTCTAACTTGGATGATATTCAAGCATTCCAAAAGAACATAAAGGCTTAGAAAGATTTCTCTGACATGTAAGCTAATGTATTATACCTGCTCCTAGAAAATTGTCTTCTCTTCAAAAAATAAGTCAAGCTGGGATTTTTGGGGGTCACTCAGAAATAACTTCTGAAGTCACATAGAGGATGTCAGATGCAATGGCATGTTGGGAAACAATCTCTGGAGAGTTGACAGCCTCTCCATTTTCTCTTGGGAATTCATGTTGGAAACCTCATGTCTTTGCATTTTCTTTAAAAAAAAAAAAAAAAAAAAAAAAAAAAAAAAAAAAAAAAACCTACCTTTCACACCAGTAGAAACTGATACACTTTTGTAGACCTATGTAGAAAGCAAAGGTGACATAACCATATAGAATGGACACAAGGGGGCTGGCACTGGGCAGACATAACATATGGGTGCTGGTTCAAGTCCCAACCACTTCACTTCCAATCCAGCTCTCTGCTATGGCCTTGTAAAGCTGCAGAAGTTGGCCCAAGTCCTTGGACCCTTGCACCCATGAGGGAAACCTGGAAGAAGCTCTAGGTTCCTGGATTTAGATAGGCCCAGCTCTGGCCATTTGGGGAGTGAACCAGCTAATGGGAGACCACTCTTTCTCTCTGCCTCTGCCTCTGCCTCTCTGTAATCCTACCTTTCATATAAACAAATAAATAAATAAATCTCTTAAAAACAAGAATGGACACAAAAGTAGATATAAGCAAATATTACCGTAGAAATTGGACAATCAGTAATATAAAATCATTATGGAACTAGATATTCTGTCCATGATTTGGATTTTAAAATAAATATCTTTAGATTGTCCTACACTGATTGTTCTATCCTAAAATAACTATTTTATTCCTTTGTGAAATAATGGAGAGTGACTTCGATATTTTCCTGATCTCACTTCGTTTTTCTCACGAATGAATGAAGAACAAGTTATTCTAAGGCAAGCCATCCTGGTAAGTTTGACATCAGAGGACATCAGAGTCTGGGTGTGTCCATGTATCCGAGGCACTTTTGTGGTTCATCATATTCAATAATAAAGCTTATATTTTAAATTTCTGCTTGTATTTATAATTAACTATAGATTGAATTGAATGCAATTTTCTGAAATAATAGAATATCTAAAATAAATATTTTTTTTCTCAACTAAGTTTAACTATTTGTGTGATCACAAACTACTCTCTAATTTTTATTCTCTGCACATCACAAGGTTTATACAGAAAGGACTGGGAAAATACACCTAGTAAAATAAGAGAAAATAAGTATTATCCAGTTTTTTGGGTGGGTGTAGTCTAAACTCAAAATGGTCTTATAGAACTCCATATTTTATATTTGAAGATTTTTTTCAGCTGGAAACATCTTTACCCACCTGGCTAACTTCAATTCTTTCTTCAAAATTTAGTTAACTTTTGGTGAGCATTTAGCTTGTTCATCATCAAAGAATCTGGATTTGATTCTGGGCTCTAGCTCCTGACTTTTCCAACTTCCTATTTATATAGAACCTAAGAGGCAGAATTGATGGCTCAAGTAATTTGATTCCTGTCACCCACATGGGAGACCTGGATTGAGCGCTGGCTGAGAGGTGAAATTTCTTTCTAAATTCTGAATTTGAATTTTCTAATAGGAAATTTTCTATTTGATATTTCTATTTAATATTTAAATACATTCACATTTATACCAATTTTTAATAATATTACATGGAAATATTTCCTTTATTTTTGTTCTTTTGTTCTATGACTATTTGTGAGACACATATGAGACTGTCTTATTTCAACCATGATTGCAAATTAATATATCTGGTTTAGTTGTAGAGACTTAAAGAAATTCTAATGTGTTAGGTCTTTATTTCTACTAAGGGAATTCATTTAATTTTTGTGTATCATATACTTTGAAATGCAGTTAAAAATTCAGACGTGGTTAACTAAAATTTAATGAGCAATGAAAATTCAAAGCAGCTCACATAGACTGTTAAAATAAAATGTGACTTTCATTCAACTTTGTTAGAAATATATTGAAATCCACATAAAATGGTTTTAAAATATCAAGAAAGGTGATAAAGTAAAAATAAACCAATATAAGAAGCCATGATTTTTATTTTTATTTCAACTTCACATAGTTAATCACAACAATACTTAAAAAAATTTGTGAAAAGGAGTCAACATTATGGTGCGGTGCCTCTTGCAACACCAGGATTCCCTATTGGAACAATAGTTGTAGCCCTGGCGGCTTTATTCCCATCCATCTCTCAGCTAATGTGCCTGGGATAACAGCTGAAGATGCCCACATACATGAGCCAGTGTCACTCACTTGAAACACCTGGGTGGGGTTCTATGCTCCCGGCTTCAACCTGGACAGGCATTATTCTTGTGGTCATTTTGGGTGAACTAGTAAACTGAAGGTCTCTTTATCTCTCTGTTTTCTCCCAATCTTGTGTCACTCTGATTTTCAAATAAATAAATAAATAAAATATTTTTGAAGAAAGCTTATGGAAAACATGGAGTTAAAATGAGTTTATTGTGCAAAATATTTTGAAGTCAGCACACAGTTTTTCATAATATGCATTTCTATGAACATTCTGAATTATCCTGTACATTAAGTTTCTATCATTACTAAGCACTATAGTACCAATTCAGGCTTAAAATAGCTGCCATTAATTATCTATAGTGTTATTGATCAGAAATTGGTCACCGCAAACCTGGAGTTTCTAGGGTTTCACAAGATGATGTGTTAATAATGGGAATAGCTGACAAATAATCTCTTTCTCTTCTTCATTTCAGTTAATGACTGAATTAAGTTTCTTGAGTTTGTAGGGCTGGGTTGTTTGTTTCTATGGTACATGCACCTCTCCATCTTCCAATAATCATTGGCTTGACTCATGCTTCAAATTTCTCTGGCTTCCTTTCTATTGTCAGCTGGGAGAAAACTCCTTTTTTAAGTGCGAATATGAATACACTGGGTATTATTACGTAAATCAGGACAATCACTTACTTAAAATAAATTATTTATTTGAGACGTAGAGTTACAGACAGGGATCTGTTAGCTTGAATAGGTAACGGGTAGTTGTTCTTACTAGTTACATTGGGATTGAAAGGCAAGGCCAAGACAAAACACACCAGAGTGAGGGAAAAAGTTGACTGTTGAATGGGGGAAACTCTTCAGGCTACCGGCCCAGGCATGAGAGACTAGCAAGCTACACTAGGAGAACAGGACTTCCACAGCTTTGCAGAGTAAGGAAGTGGGAGCAGCAAATTCCATTAGGGTGGGGGTGGAGCTGACACTTATGATTGGGCCATTTGGTTACCACTTCTAGTAAGCAGGATGGGCTGAGGAAGATGGTACCATTTTTTTTTTAACAGGGATAATGGGAAATGTTTAAGCAGAGCAAGGATTAGACAATGGATACAACTCTGAAGTGTAAGCTCAAGAGGTGCCAAATATAGGTGAAATAAGGAAGAATTTTCTAACAATTAAAATGACACAAAGATGAAAGGCTGTATAAGTCCATGTCAAGGTTATCAAGAGAAATTGGGTGATCTCTCAGCAGTTATGATTTGTTGGAACTGAATTCATAAACTGAAAGCAGGGGTGATGATATGCCCCATACCTGAGATTCTACAGCATTTTTAGGTCATCTTCCTATATCACTGATAGAAAAGCAATTTCCCTTTAGTTTCTCTGTTTCAGTATCTTTCCCTATACTCAATTACCTCAAGACCACAGGAATGATTGTCTTCATATCTTCATCAATTTGCTGATGGAAAAAATATTTTCTAGATCCAAAAAGGTTCAGTGGTTGACACTAAGTTCATAGTGTATAACTCAGTACCACATCAAAGACATTTTGACATTTGTTATCTATCTAGAGTAGTAACTTAGAAACAAACTCCAAAGGTGTACTGAGTGGTTAAGAGAATTAAAACAAAACAAAACAAAACAAAATGGCTGTTTGACAGACAGATATTTCATTGTAATTACCACAACAATCTCTCATTTGTCCCTGACTCTCTAGTGTCAGCAGGCTTGCAGCGTTGGCAACAGGCCTGTCTTTGGAATTGCTTCTCCGGATGCAGATACCTGATTGTGCTGTCAACAGCTGCAGCCTTTCCATGGGCCATAAGGATTTTCTTCAGATAGACAGAGAACCAAATTGATGACTGACGATTGAAAAGTGGCTTTTTGAAAGTGGGATGATCATATGCCTTGAAGTAATCTTTCTTAATAGTATCTTTTTTCTCTGGATATGAATAGCTTATTTACCAGGGCAATTAGAAAGCATCATTTCTGTTTTCACTGCACAGAGTGAGATACAGATATTTGCATATTAGTCCCTCCCCATGTTCAGTTCCATCCAACCAGTCAATGCATTTACATTTCTCATCCATCTAATTGTGTTTGAACATGTAAATCATATAACAGCTTCAATAAGATAGCATCTATTGTACCTTTTTTATCCTTAATTACAGAAAATCCTCAGATTTAGGTAATTTTAGCAGATGAAAGTTCTAGAAAAAATTAGGTTTTTTTTTCTTTAGTATACAGAACATTGTGCAAAAATGCTTCCATGGATTTTATTTACTAATGTCTCTTATTTATGCTCTTGTCTGTCATAAGACCACTTGTGGGAGAAACTCTCATTTTCCTTTCCAATCTTCAGGATCTGATGCAACGATTCTATAAGAATGCAAACTGAGTGCTTCATAAATGTTTGCTATGTGAGTAAAGAATTAGTGAATATAACTTCTTATGGTCTAGACTTATTTCTGATGTGATGCTGTACAGATGTGGGAAGAAAGCAGGAGCTTTACCAAATGGATATGTAAAACAATATTTTTTTTGACAGGCAGAGTGGACAGTGAGAGAGAGAGACAGAGAGAAAGGTCTTACTTTTTCCTTGGGTTCACCCCCCAATAGCCCCCGTGGCCAGCACACTGCGGCCAGCGCACCGCGCTGATCTGAAGCCAGGAGCCAGATGCTTCTAGTCTCCCATGGGGTACAGGGCCCAAGCACTTGGGCCATCCTCCACTGCACTCCTGGGCCACAGCAAAGAGCTGGACAGGAAGAGGGACAACCGGGACAGAATCCGGCACCCTGACCGGGACTAGAACCCGGTGTGCCGGTGCCGCAGGTGGAGGATTAGCCTATAGAGCCGCGGCACCGGCCAACAATATGGTTTTATTTACATTACTCACCATTGGATTTCAAGTGATGAAATAGAAGGTAGTCCTAACACGTATCCAGAGTGTGATGCTTTGCAAATTTTGTTATCAAAAATGCATTATCTTTTGGAAATACTTTGTGCCCCATTCTGTCATTTAATCTGGTCATACTTCCACATGTAAAGTTACTTGCATTTGAAAACGTTTAAAACCATAGCACTCAACATTCTCCAGGAAGCACTGAATTTTTGATTATATAGGCTGCCTGTTCACAACAGATTTGGAATAAAGAAAATTACATTATATTTTATCCCATATGGAAGTATTTTGTAGGAAGATTTACTGTAGCAATCATGTGCATTACTATGCAAGAAAATCTCTGAAGAAGTGAGTAACACTTCAAGTTAAATAAACCTATGAAGTATTTATATATGAACTACTGCAGAAAATAATAATATGAAGATAATTAAAATAATATAAACAATGTAAATATAATAATATAAACATATAAATACAAAATATCTTTATATTATATGTATCAAAGCACTGTATATATTTAATATTTAGAACTTCAGTTTATTCCTATCCTTAAAACAGGTAATGTAGATATATTTTTCTTGACAATGATCACTATTCATCATCAAGAGACTGTCAACATTGGAAGAGACTATCAACAGTGATCTCTTCTCCCTTGGTTATGAGGCAGTATCATGTCGCATTGGTTAAGCATAGCTACCCTATATTTTGAAATTTTAGCTGAAAATCACAGACTAAAAACTATTGGAGTTCCATTTCTTTGTAAACCTAACTATTAGGGTATATTCTACCAACAATATTTTGATAACATTATTTCTCTAACTTTGTTCCATATATATATATATATATATATATTCTTTTTTTCCTTTGACAGGCAGAGTTAGACAGTAAGAGAGAGAGACAGAGAGAAAGGTCTTCCTTCTGTGGGTTCACCCACCAAATGGCCGCTATGGCTGGCGTGCTGTGCCGATCTGAATCCAGGAGCCAGGTGCGTCCTCCTGGTCTCTCATGCGGGTGCAGGGCCCAAGCACTTGGGCCATCCTCCACTGCCTTCCCGGGACACAGCAGAGAGCTGGACTGGAAGAGGAGCAACCGGGACAGAATCCAGCGCCCCGACCGGGACTAGAACCCGGTGTGCCAGGCGGAGGATTAGCCTAGTGAGCTGCGGCGCCGGCTGTGTTCCTTATATTTTACTTCTTGGAGAATACCTGCCTCTGGATGATTCCTGAGCCAAGATTCTTAGTCTTTTTTAGAATCTCTGAGAAATAGACACCCTTCCAAAAATTCTACTTTTAATTAACAGAGAAACAACTGGAGACTACTGCTTTTAGTCATTGTCCCTATGGATTTCCAGTGAAAATTTCTGGAGCCATTTTAAGGACTCTGTAGTAGAACAGTGGGATATATTTGCCAATTTCCTATTAACTTGTGAATGAACTCCTTGGTCCCAATAATATACACTATAACTGCTTAAATATAGCCATTATTTGTTTGTGATTTCTGACTAAGATACTATTGTTCCCTAACTGGAAATACCCCAAAATCCTAATACTAGTACAAAGATTCTATGAATCTCTCAGTTAAACTTAAATGTAACTGAATTTTACTAGTCTCTACAACATTAGCCTTTCCTTCCCTTAAAATACCAACATAGTTTTACTAGAATTTTTCCATTTATTCTAGCTTACATCTAATTATTTGTAGGAACACTAAAAATAGTCCTAAAAGTAATAAGTTGTTGACAGAAAAAGTAAAATGCAGTAAAGAAACGAGGTTGATATGGGTTGATGCTTCAAGAAATAGAAAGACAATGCCTTGGGTTTATATTCTCATTTCCTGTGTGCTATTGGGCTGCAATGGACAAAAATGGAGATATGTTCAGGCAGCCCATATGGCTCTACTAGTATAGTTTTAAAATTCACCACAAACCATAGAAAACTGAGCCATTGTGTTGTGTAGATGAGGATATATGAATAATTCACCAGTTTGCACATGGAGAAAAATGTTTTAGATAAACTGAGGTAAATATTTTGCTATAAAAATTCTCAAAGATCTTAACAATAAAAATTATTAAGTTAATTCCTTGTCTCAGGAGCCCCAAATCACCCAGGTTTGAGGCATTGGCAGGAGGCCTCTTCTTGTGCTGACTATGAGCTTCTTGAAAACAAAGGCAATAAATATGAACTGATTTTCATTGTGAGGCTCATTCACTGAAATAGACAAAGCAATAATCTGTTTTACAGTACTCCTGGCATGTTCTCACCTTGGTCTGATCTGTTTAAATAGCCACGCTCTTGCCTTCCTCGCCCACTTTTATGAAGCAGGGACTTAATTCTAAAATGTAATATACTAATATTAAAGTCAAATATCTGGAAGGAATAACCTCTAATGCCAACAAAGTTGACAGTTTTACTTTGGTTTTGAAGTTTGCACAACATTGAGCAGAAATTGAACTGTATCTAGGCCTAATTTCTCACAAAGTACTTTGCTACTGAAGAGGATGAATCTGAACTACTACTGACCAAGACCTAATATAAACCAGTGACCTAGAAATGCTTTGTGTCCCAACACCAATTAGTTCTCCACTGCCTGTGCTTTTTGGCTCCTGCTTGCAGCCCCTGACATTTTGAAGCAATTAGAGGGCGTTCAGATCTGTAAAGTGCACTCTTTGTCGATATTCAACAGAGCTGAACTTTTGTGCATCAGCCCATGTAATAAAAGACTTCAGAGTTGCCTACAAACTGTGACTTCCACTTTTTAAAGAACCTAATGGGCTTGATCCTATATATTGATGAAGATTAATACTGTCTCTGTGCTACAATTTGAGAGGCATTGCATTCCACATCCCCAAAACATATCCTCCAAGGATCTCTAAGAGTGTCCAAAATCTTTACAGTCAATGTCAAATTTCTGACTTAGTTTACCAAGGTCCATGTTGAGATGCACAGGAGAAATTAACCTATGACATAGGTGTTAACAATAAACAACTAAGTATAATTTTGTTAAACTATCCTTGGATTTATTATAGTCCATTCTATGGAAAATAGATAGAATGTAATAAAAGACAAGGAAGGGAGAGTAAAGTTGATCATCACTGGATTGGTGTCTTACTAAATATTGAAGTATGGATAACTGCATAACTTGAGAGTATGTTTTTCCTATTGATACCAAAAGTGTGAATTAAAGTGCTGTAGCATAAATGATAGTTTCTTGCTAGTTATGTTGTTAATTATATTCATAGTTTTACATTCATAAAATAATGTCTCATTCTCTCAACAGTGCTATTAGTCACTATCTTTCCAAACTTCACCCATGACTCCAGGAAAACACTGCCTAAAATCTGAAGTCATTAATAGATTATTGATCTTGGCATAAGAAGCATAGACTTTCTCCAGGACAAATTTTCTTTTGCTTTCTCCTCATCCTGATTCCAATTTGTCACTTTCCACAATAAAGATTAGTGTATAATTCCAGTTGAATCAAATCAGATGTAACATTTTATGCAAGTAAAAATCAATAATTAATTTGGATAAATATAGTCTTTGTTGCCTTAATTTTTAACAGCATTACCATAAGTCTACTAATATAAGGTATTCTGGCAGATATATAGAGAAGCAGTGTACATAGGAATTATATCCTATCTTCCAAAAGATTTTGAAATGTGTGATTTTGTAGAGTGTGTCTTCAAAAGATGACTGCAACAGAGCCTTCCATTCTAATTTCTTTCCTGCAATGTGACCTTACTACTTCCTCAAGGAGGGACTTAATTCCCATCCTCTTGAACTAAGGCTTCCATTGCTTGATTAATAGAATGAAAATAACAGAAGATATGTCATGTCTGCAGCTTGGTGATAAAAAGTCTTGAAGCCTCTGCAAGAAACTCTTGGGACATCATTTTGCATATTGTACCAAAGAATCCAGTCTTTAAGCTGTGGGAAATCTAAACTTCAGTGGATAATCATCTCATTTTGCCCAAATTTTGGAGTTTCAATATAAAGAAGTTTCAGCACTAAATTTGTGAGTATCCTGGATAAATCGGAACAAATTGATCACCCCAAAAATAAACCCATTATAACATTGAGGACATCAGGCTTAACTAAATCCCTGCCAACTGGATGTTGTGAGGGGTTAGAGCTATGTTGAGCAGCCTTCAACTTACATCAAACTGCAGTTCATGAGAGACTAAGAATTCCCTAGGTGAACCCAGTCAATCTTCAGAAATCGTAATTTAATCATTAAAGAATCGAAAAAAAAAAATTTATTGGTGCTATTTGTTACTCAGCTAAAGAGAATAGGAATGGGGGCTGCTGCTGTGGCACAGCAGGTTAACGCTCTGGCCTGAAGTGCCGGCATCCCATATGGGTGCCAGTTCTAGTCCTGGCTACTCCTCTTCTGATCCAGCTCTCTGCTGTAGTCTGGGAAAGCAGTAGAAGATGGCCTAAGTCCTTGGGCCCCTGCACCTGTATGGGAGACCCGGTAGAAGCTCCTGGCTCCTGGCTTCAGATCGCTGCAGCTCCAGCTGTTTTGACCATCTACAGAGTTAAGCAACGCATGGAAGACCTCTCTCTGTCTCTACCTCTCTTTGTAACTCTGTCTTTCAAATAAGTAAATCTTTCAAAGAAAGAAAGAACAGGAATGATGGCATTTGATGCCCAAAATTTGTAATTAAAAATTACATTTATATCATAAGGCACATACAAAATGCCAAATGAAAGATTGAAATACAATATTATAGGAGCTCTGAATGGAGAAAAGTTGATTTTCCATTTAAGGGCCTAAAGTAACTACGCTTTTGAGGGAAGTGGCGCTCACATAAAGAACAGGATCTGTAGAAACGGAAAAGAAAGAAATGAAAGCAAAGAATGTCAGATATAGTGTACAGTGAAATAAAAACATAGAAATAATAAAGTAAACATGAACATGTTAAGAATAAGATATAGTAAATTAATTTGAGCATAATACAATGGAAGACTTTATTTATAAATCAATGAGAGGCAGGCAAGTTTTAGAAACATTCATTAAACAGAGCTATGGGGCATGGATGGAGCTGGCAGGAAGCTGAGAGTCCTGTTGGTAGAGCACCACCACTGTCTCGCTGGGACTTATAATTTTGAATCATCCTTTAAATCAATAAACAAATTAAGCTTCCCAAAAGGATTTCCTATTTATCTCCCACGATTTCCATTAAATTTTGAAACTAAGAAAACTAACTTCTTTTTTTTAAAGATTTATTTATTTATTTGAAAGTCAGAGTTACACAAAGAGAGAAGGAGATGCAGAGAGAGAGAGAGGTCTTTCATCTGCTGGTTCACTTCCCAATTCGCCTCAATGGCTAGAGCTGAGCCCATCCGAAGCCAGGAGCCAGAAGCTTCTTCTAAGACTCCCACACAGGCGCAGGGGTCCAAACACTTGGGCTGTCTCCTACTGCTTTCTCCAGCCACAGCAGAGAGCTAGATTGGAAGTGGAGCAGCTGGGATAAGAACTGGCGCCCATATGGGATGCCAACACTCCAGGTGGCTGCTTTACCTGCTAAGCCACAATGTCAGTGTCGGCCCCCAAAAACTGACTTCTAAAGAAAGTTTCATATTCAAAATTGTTCATGTCCCATGGGAAGAAAGTAAAATCCATTTGAGGCAGCAAGACCCCAGAGTGTATTATTTGACTTCTGTGCATTAGTGATAGACGGATATAATAGATTCTATTCTTAAAGGTACAAAGCGTTCATATGAAAGACAAGCTTCTTTTCTCTATAATTTTAGCTCTCTTTGTCTATCCCTGTCATTACATCGATCTGACTTTTAAAAGGAGTGTTTGACTATCCTGTCTGCACACTAGGTAGCATCTTCAGTGCCAACATATTTGAAAGGTTATTTCTATTGTGCTCCCTTTCAATCAAGAGAGTGCCACCTAGATAAATTTTCTTTCCCAGCACACTCCCATTGCTTTGGTATGATTACATAGGTTGTCTGAAAATGTGTCTCCTGCATTAGGGTTTAGCATTCAGAAGAGTTTTCAGGAGCAGAAAGTAAGGTAAGGAAGCCTTCCAGATACATTTCAGGTCATTTATAATGTCAACAGCAGTGTGTTGAGTAAAATAGGTAACTATTAAAAACAAAACAAAACAAACAAACAAAAAAAACCACAGACAAAAACAAAACCAAACATGCAGATTTCCCTAATCAGAATGACAAAAACTTTTATTCTTTTTTTATCTTGACTCCTAAATAAGCGATTACACTTTCAAATATTTTAATAATGACAGTCTTGTTGCTGGAAGATTGTTGAAAAAAATAAAATCTAAAATCAAATATGTGACATGCCTCAAATGCTTATTACCAAGATTCAGGAAAAGAGTGTATCTGATTGAACAAACACCATAAGAACTATAGCACAGTAGGAAAGTCTCTTGTCGGGCAGAGAGAAATCCTAAGATACTGGCACAGCATCCCAATTAGAGTAATTAAGGTTTACTTAGAGTAAAAGCAATAAAATTCACAATAAAATGTGTCATCACCTAAAAGGTATCCATGCACAGAATGTATCCTAGTGGGTTTTTCTATGTCCTGTCAGCACCCTAACGGCACACTTCACTGGTCCCAGTGGCTCTTGGCTAATCTGCACAAATGTAATAGATGTATTACAGGATAGTCACCATTGCCCAAAATAGATTATAATGAGAACTACAGACATTTGTTTTTAATTAAAGGGCAATATAGGGTCTTCAAAATTTTGAGAGAAAATGATCATTACATATTTAAAAAAACACTCCATGAATTGCAAAAAAAAGTTAAGCAAAATAAACTCAACTATTAAATTGATTTCTCCATGAATTTCTTGACACACCTTCATATACCCTGGACAATAATTATTTGAACTTTTTTAGCAAATATCTTCAAAATAGTCAACATTATATTTTCACGTGAAGAAAACACAAGAACTGAAACACAAAAAATGAAAGGTAGTATCATGCTCAGACACAGGTGAATTCAAGTCTAAAGTCAAGACCTCTCATATTCTACCACTGATGCTTTCTGACCTCAGGGATTTCATACTGATAGCTCTGTATGTCAGTGGACTAAGTTACCTTCTATTTATCTAATGTGGGAAATCAAGTCTTCTAACTTATAATTTCTGTTTCTCAACATTCCTTACTGCAGATAATCACAATTAATTTTGGTAATGTGAAATTACAATGAGAATGGACTTTAGTCTAAACTTCATTTGAATTCTGATTTTTTGTTCTAACTTGATGCATAAAGCTAACACACAATTATGTACTGTTCGAATAAAATTGGGAGCCTTTTTATTGTAATCTAAACAACAGTTTTTGGATAAGTTAATACAAAGGGTCATTTGAGTTCTTCTAAGTGCACTCTGTTCTCCCTTCAACTGCTACCATGAGTCATAGAACCTGCCTTGGCAATAAACTAATATATTTGGAGTTTGATAACAGGAATACCTTGAACTTGATAGCAAGTTAATAAATAAGCAAGTTGCAGGAACTTTAAAGAATATGCAGTTTAATTCTCTTCATTTTAGTGAGAAGAAAGTTCAGGGTGTTAAATGTTTAAAAGTATGTTCACACACATCATCTCCTAGCAGGGACAAGGTGAGAGGCAACATAGAGACGATATTTTGTGTTGAGTTGCTTTAGGAAAAAGAAGGCCTGGAGACTCAGATCTTCAGGAACAGAGTTAAAGTGTCTGTGATGATGAATAAGACATCTGGGAATGATAACTAGTGCTGGAGAACACTGAGAGATGGAAATCAGTTATCATGTCCAATGGCTATGACCCTATGGTCTCTGTGAAGAGCAGAATGAGTTTGGCAAATGGCCAAATTAAAAATTGATGGCTAAATTAACCCAGAAATACTGTACTCTCCACCAACAGGAAGAGAAACATAGATGTTTTCAACTTCAACCTCAGCTGAGGTCCAATGTGGCTATGAAACACGGTCCATATACACATAAGGAAGCAAAGAGAACATAGATATGAGGATGAGATCTGCACCTTTTTTAACATTGACTTCAGAAAAGTACTTGACCTCTCAATGCCTTGCTTTTTACATATAATAGTAGCTCCCTTAAAGAATTGTGAAAACTATGTTAATAGGACTGGAGCCCTATAAATCCTCAACACAAAGAAGGTATTTTAATATTTGTGTTACTTTTATTATCCTTATTTTAGAATATAATATTTTCTCAAAAACTTTCATTTTTCCATCTGTTTTTGAAAGAACCCAGCTACAAGCTTTGGAGATGGTAATAGACTAGGATTTTCCTTGATGTTTAAGTCTTGTCAAAAATGTTGAACGAGGAAACCACATTCTTCTGTATGAAGTTATATTTTTTCCTTTTACTATACACATTTCCTCACTACTACCTTTTTTCAATTAGAAAAATACAGCACTCTTGACATGCCCAAGGGACCATGTAAATGAAACCGGAAGTGACCACTTGACCGGAAGTGACCACTTGACCAAACATTATGGTTAGTTTCAGTTTCCGGAAATCTCTGCTATTGCAAAGATTCTAAATCAGTCACCATCAGGAGGCTCTGACACTCACTTCCTGAGTGCTTCACCTGCTGATAAATGTAAACTGCATGATCCATGAGTCAAGGACAGCTCAGACTATCAAGGGACAAGTGCTGAATCATCTGGCAAAAGGCTCATTCTTCAAAGTAAAGGGAACAAACATATCTTAAACAAGTTTATTAAAATAATGAAAAATTAAAGAAAAGGCTAAACAGTTAAAAATCAAAAGATACCCTTTATCCCACCACACTAAACATTCTACTTTTCTCTACACATCAGAATTTGCACTTATCTAGGTATTCATCTGTTTTGAATTACCTCTCAAAAGATTTCATATTTTAGTCCTCCTATATGGACAGACAGTGCAAGATTGGGTTTATTACTGAGGATTAGTTATTAATGCTAAATCTTAAGTATTTTTTACTTGAAAGGCAGAGCTACAGAGATAAAGAGAGAGATAAAAAAGAATCTTCCATACACTGGTTCACATCTCAAATGCCCACAATAGCTGAGGTTACGCTATGCCAGAGCAAGAAAATACATCTTTGTCTTCCACATGGGTGGCAGGGACACAAGTACTCTGCTATCTCTCAAGGTGCGCATCAGCAGCAAACGAGTTGAAAGCAACCAGGATTCTGTCTCAAGCACTTCAAATGGGAAACAGGTGTACCAAGAACCAATTTAAAGGCTGTGCCACAATGCCTGATCCTGCATTCTTATATTTATACTATCAGCATCTTCCTTGTTCCACTTAATGTTTTGTTCTAGGGGACAGCTTTGTGGCACAGTACATTAATCTGCCACTTCCAACACCAGCATCTCATATTAGAGTGTTGGTTCGAGTCCCAGCTTCTTCCAGTGCAGCTCCTTGCTAATGCACCTGGGAAGGCAGTGGAAGAAAGGCCAATTGCTTGGGTCCCTGCCACTCACATGGGGGACACAGATGGAGGTCCTGGCTCCTGACTTTTGCTTGACCCAGACCTGGTTGCTGTGGCCATTTGGGGAGTAAACCAAAAGATAGAAGATCCTGTCTCTCTCTCTCTCTCTCTCCCCCTCTCTCTCAACCTCTCTATGTCTCCCCCACCCCAACTCTGCCTTTCAAATAAATAATTAATCTTTAAAGTTTTTTGTCTAATTCAAAATGGAATACTGAATCACAAGTAACATAAAGGAGGTCACTTATATATTCAGCAGAAAAACAGATAAGTTTCATCCGTGAAAATTTATGACTTAAATTATTAGTGCTTCTTGGAAATTCAGGTCACTAAAAGTTAGATAATAAGCTCATTGAAGGGAATGGTCTCAGAATGCAACTTTAAAAATTCCTTGTGATGACTGAAAAGATATATTTTCTTAGACTTTATTTAGGAATTCAAGCTTCTCAGATATCTGAGGGAAATGCAAATATCTATGTGAATATTGTAAAGAAAACATCCTGAAAAATCAAAACAGAAGCAGAATGGCTTCAAGGCAGCTAGCAGAAATGAAAGACTATGATATGATATAAAAGTTTAGATTCACTGCAGGTATGGACTAAGATAAAACATGTAAGCTTCCGACAATTGGCCTTTCCTATTTCTACAAAGAAGTGCAGAAAACTACCATTGAAAGCATTATTTCATTCTGACATTAATTCTCTGGGCTTAGTCCCTCTTTTGTATGGCCACAAAGATTATTTGAGAAAGAAAAGCAGGAATGATAAGAGTTCATATTGTTTGATTAGCAGGCATAATCAAAAAAGAATTAAAAAGACTAGCATTTATGGCAAATGGTGTGAGTCAAAAAAAACACACATGCATTTAAAAATTCTCTGCATTTCTCTTCCCTGAGTGGTAATTACAAATTTTCTGATTTTTGTCTTCATTAACTATCTAATACTCAGTCTCTGAAACCTTATTCTGAGATAATGTAGTGGTTTAATGCCTTGTGAGATTAATATAAAACCTTGTACAGAAACATAACCATACATCTATTTGAAAGAAGCTCAGTCATAGTTTTGTCCTTGTTACCTTTATTTCACTGCTATATTCTTCAGCCTAAAAGAATCCCTAATACCTCTTCAATACTTTTTCATCATAGTCCAGGGAATGCAAAAGAACAGAATTTTTAAAATATTTTCACTATATAAAGATACATATATATGTATATTACTTATTTTTAAATGTGATAAACAAGATAGCTTTTGAAGTACAGAGATGTGATTAAAGAAAAAAAACTAAGCTGGAAAAATCCTTTCTGTTGATTTAGGCAATGCAGTGAGACATAAAATGATGACTCAAGAAACTAACAGCAATAAAATTCAATTTGGACCTGACACTGGCTATTGATTCACAAGCAAGCCTCAATTCTGAAATCTGGCTGATGGCAGCTAGACAAGTACAGTCAAGTATAGTTTTACTGGATGTATGGAGCAGAATTTTTCCATTACATACAGGAATACTGAGGTCTACTTTCTTTGTTTAATGGTACACAAGACAATTCAATAGGCATTGAATAGAATGTGAGAAAGGGAAATAGGCTACATGCTTTATCTACTTTTCACTAAATTTTCCCATGCTTATACATATTTGTAATCCAAACTGCAGTCCACACAGAGGGGGCATCTATGAGTTCCATTTATGTAGATGTTGATCTAAAAAGGCAAAAATCATTAACCTTTAAAACCAAGACCTATGATGTGCTGGATACAACCTTCTAAAATTAGGTCCTTAAAGATAAATATGAATAAGCATAGTAAGGATGATGAAATCAGATTACAGAGCTGACTTGCATACAAGTGCTTATCTTATTTTTCTGTTAATAGCAATTATTTTTCTATTTAGAATTCTAAATGTGATTGTGACATGACTGATCACAGGATCAAGGGATTATGTCTTTTCTTGGTCTTCTCAACTATGGTTTTATGCCCTCCAAGCTTTCTTCATAGGTGTTGTTTTTCAACCAGTTTCACCTTTGTGAAATTGCAGGGAGTAAGGCAAGTGCAAAACATACTATTATCACTTCAGCTCAGATCATCAAGGAGTTCACACACACACACACACACACACACACATTTGAGAACAGTTTAACAACTAGTATTAAGATAGTTTGAATATAGTCAGTTTTCTTAGGAAATCAATGTTGTTTAACATTAATGATTATTTATAGCCCTTTTCTAGATTCCTGTGGAACAATGGTCTTCCTACTTTTTATTTGTTGAATATTATAGTTATTGTTGCAATAAACCTGTGCGTATAAAGCAAAATTGAGATTATGTTATCACGAGAAGGAAAAAAATGAAAGAAAGGCAGGAAGGGGCATTGAGCAAGGTGGCATGAAGTATGGTTATCTTCTTAGAATTGTATCTATAGAATATGTGAAATGTTCTCTTTATATTAATAAAAATTTTTAAAGTTTTAAAAACTCATTAACTAAACATTACTGTATCTTCTCTGGACTTAAGGTCATTTTTCCCTTTATTTTACCACTTAGGGAAGCAAAAGATCAGATGTATAATTACAGAATGGAAAATATTCAGCTGCTGTCTTCTTTGGTGGAAAAAGTAATTGGTTGTCAATTTCATCAAAAGAATTTGTGGTTAAATATAAAGAACAGTTTTCAAATTTTTCAGTTACTAGAAGGTGATGGAATGTCATGACATAATTTAGGTTACTTAGCGAGTGAGATTGGAGCTGGAATTGGCTGAGGTGGGTTTAAGGTGGGAATGAAGATAAGAAGGCAGAGAAATGAAGTTTACAGATGAGGGCAATGGGTGCAAAGAAGATGGCATGATTCAGCTGGTCATTCCAGATAAGCTCATTAGTTAATATCCAAACAAGAGCTTCTGCAATGAAAGTAAGAATTTATTTTGCTTACTACTTATCTTAAATCTTTAGTGTTCCATGTATATATATTTGAATTTATAAAAGAAAAAAATTACGGGGGGGGAGCCGCTATAATCCAAAAGTTGCACTTTGGAAATTTATATTTATTAAGTAAAAGTTAAAAATGCAGAATTAAAAATAATTTAAAAGGAGCAGATTCTTTGATAATGGCCACTTTAACTATAATTGCAACCTGCTTTATTCTTCACCTTTGAACTTACATGGTCTAACATATTGTGTTTTACAATTACTTTACAGTATTTATCACCTAAATGCTCTATTAAAATTTAAGCTCTTTGTAGCCTATGGGTTTTGTTTGTTTCTTATGCTGTAGCACTTTGGATGATACCTGGAAATCATCCTTAGATCCAAATAGAGGAGGATCCCTTTTCTGGATCCTACCTTATGGGACCTTACTGCAGACCATAGAATCCAAAGTCTACCAGGTCAAGAATATATTTCCATTCTTAACTTTGCCTCCCTTCTAAGCCTAAGCCATGCTTCAGACACACAAACCCAGGTTTCTTTTACAAGAAGGCCCTGAGTTTATATCTTTTTTTTAAAGTTTTAATTAATTTTTAAAATTTGAAACATAAAGAGGAGTAGGAAGAAGAAGAGAGGGAGCAAGAGAGACAGAGACAGGTCTTCTCTTCATTGGTTCACTCCCCAAATGCTAGCAACAGCTGTGGATAGGACCAGCCAAAACCAGGAGCCAGGAACTTCATCTGTATCTCCACCTGTGGTAGGAACCCAAGTACTCAGGCCATAACGCACGGCCTTTCAGGTGCACTAGCAGGGAGCTGGATCAGAAGCAGAGACAGGACGTGATTCCAGGCAATCTAATATGAGATGTGGTTGTCCTAAGTGGTGATGCAACTCACTTAACTGCAAATCCTGCTACCCTGAGCCCACTTCTATGGCCTGCATTAGACTTCAGCTTAAACACATGACAGGCTGAAAATCGATGTTGCTCAAAAAAGGAGCACAGAGGCCCTTCTCCTGAGTACAAATGCCAAATATCAGACAGTGTCTTTTCTTTTTCCCTCTAATTCTTAGGATATTGGATCTGAATACAATTAAATACACTATAATAGTATAATATTATTGAATACCTTAGACATATATGAATTTAAATTGTTGAAATAACAAAATAATACTATGATAAACATAACTTCAAAATAGAACACTTATTGACCTTCTTTGGTCACTTTACATAAAGTTACACTCTGTTTTATTTTTCTTAAAAAAAAAAAAAAAAACAAACCTGAAGATGAGAAAGATGAAGAAAGCTTACTTTATTTTAAAGGGAAATAAAGTCTAGAGTTAGGGTTTAGATTTCTTGGCCACAGGCTTCCAGTGGCCTGCTTTTTGCTTATCTGGAATATAGCAAGTTGAAATAAGAAATCACATGGCAACAGGCGCTGGCATGACTCAACCACCTACCATTGTCCCTGCAATTAACAACTTGCTACACTGCCCCTCTTAAATCAAACATCTTATTCAGAGTCCTGGCTCCTGTGTGAAAAGAGCAGAGACTGTTGGGCCAGTGTAGAATAAGAGGACCAACTATAATCTAGGTTCTAGTAACTGTCTGGGAAATCACATTGTTTGCTGGTTTGTTTTAAACTCTAAAAGAAATTTTTAAAACTCTGTATAAATCATTAGGAAAATTCCATGGAAGGTCAAGAAAGAAGGCTGGAGGGTAAACAAGAGTTGGTTGCAAAATATCCATAAATATCAATATCTGATTTGAAAAATGATTAAATACAGTTGGTCTCAGATACTTCTTCTTTTAGAGCCTTGTCTGAGATATAAATCTGTTTGATATATCTGGCCTAATTTTGTATATATATTTATATATTTTTTATTTATTTATATTTATTTACTTGTTTATATTATAGATTTATTATATTTATATATTATATATTTATTATGTATAAATATGTATAAATATAATATATATAAATATAATATACATATAAATATAAATAATATAAATATAAACACATATAATATAAATATATATAATATAAATAAATATAAATAAATAGATAAATATAATATATAAATAAAATAGATAAATATATTTATTGTATTATATTTAATATATTATATATTTATTTATTAATTATTTATATATTTATGTATATTATACATTTATATATATTTCCATAATTAAATAGATAATTAGCTTAAATTATTATTTTATAAGATTGCATTTCAAATAAGGCAAAAGAAAAAAGTGTTATTAAAAATAATACTAGGGGCCAGTAAGTTAAGCCCCAGGTTCCTGGTTACGACCTGGACCAGCCCCAGCCATTTTAGCCATTTGTAGGGATGCACAAACAGATGTTCTCTTTCTCCCTCTGTCTCTACCTTTCTATAATTCTGCCTGTCATGTAAATAAATCTATAAAAAAAAAAGTAACACCAATTTTTTTGAGGATTTATTTATTTACTAGAAAGATTTACACAGAGAGAGAGGGAGATGCACAGAGAGACATCTTCCACCTGCTGGTTCACTCCCCAATTGGCCGCAACAGCTGGAGCTGCTCTGACCCAAAGCCAGAAGCCAGGAGCTTCCTCCCAGTCTCCCATGTGGGTGCAGGGGTAAAAGGACATGGGCCATCCTCTACTGCCTTTCCCAGGCCATAGCAGAAATCTGGATTGGAAGTGGAGCAGCTAGGACTTGAACTGGTGCCCATATGTGATGCGGCACTGCAAGCTACAGCTTTATCAGTTACGCCACAGCGCCAGCCTCACCGATTTCTAATTAAACAAAAATGCTACATTAGACCAATGTGATCAGTGATAGTTACAGATTTTATAGAAAACCACAGCCTTTAACTGTCACCAGACATTATTTAGAAAGTTTCAGGTGAGAGCAGAGGAAAATCAATATTCATGAAACTTTTATATTCAAAGGTTTGAGATATATCTCTAAGTATTAATTTAAAATTTCTTATTTTACATAAGCCATCATATTGATGGAAGGGGAAGAAATTTCTGTTAGCATAAATCATTAACAAATTCTAAATCTAAATTTTAACGTAGATTGTGAAATGTGCATTTTACGAGGTCCTGTGGATTGAATAAGTTTACATGTCCATCAATCTTTCAAATTTTTAACTTGGCAGAAAAACAACTCAGGATAACTGTGAACAAAATAATCTTAGTTTAAAAAAATTTGAGAATTGCTTATCTATAATACATTTGGAAAATATCCTGAGAAAACAAATTTTGTTATGTATAAATTGCCTATCTAGGATACATTTGGAAAATATCCTGAAAGAACAAATTTTATTATATAAAAATAAGCTATAAGGGACTAGACAACTAGTACAGAATTTCTTAGTTCTTTTAGGATTATTTCACTAACAGCATGTGGTACAAGAATACAAAGATTATATCTCCCAAAATGAAATCACTCAAAATAGAATGCTGACTGCGCTCAGAAGGATGCATGTCCAGCACAGTTTAGAGCAGGTGAGATGTTGACCAGAACAGGATCTAGAGTCACAGTGAAAGGAGTTAGATACCTGCTTCCTCTGATGACCAGCAGGGAAAGCAATTGGACTCTCTGAGACTCAGTTTCTTTTTAAATATATAGGAAAATAGTACCCAGCCCCTGAGATTTTTTGATGTAAGAATTAAATGAGAAAAAGGTCTAAAACATATAAATAAATTAAGATATCTTATAAATATTCAATAAAGGTCAGATTATTAATGAATCTGTTGCAATTTCAATGCAATATAGTGGTTTAAATGTGTACACTAGAAACACTGTGTTTTGTTTTTTCCCAGAAACATTTTATTTAAGATATTTAAGCTTCATGCATTTCATAAATACAACTTTAGAAACATAGTGATTCTTTCCACCCTACACGCCCTCCCACTCTCACTCCCACATTTCTTGCTCCTCCCTTTGCTATGCCATTCTTATTTATTGCTAAGAGCTATTTTTAACTAATTATATATGTATAAGGTTAACTCTATACTCAGTAAAAAGTTCAACAAATAGTATGAAAAAAGAAGGCTGCTCCTCAATATTCAAGACAAGGGCTGTTTAAAATCATCACATCTCAAAGTGTCAATTTCACGTCTATAAATTACATTTTAGGTGTTCAATTAGTTACAACAGTATCTGTACTTTTGAAACTGGCTTATTTCACTAAGTATAATGTTTTCCAGGTGCATCCATTTTGTTGCAAATGACAGGATTTCATTTTTTACCACTGTTTAGCATTTCATGGTGTTATATCCCATTATTTATTTATCCAATCTTCAGGTGATGGAATATCTTACCTATTATGAATTGAGCTGCAATAAACATAGGGATACAGATAACCCTTTCATATGCTGATTTCATTTCCCTTGGGTAAATTCCCAGGAGTGGGATGGCTGGGTCATATTGTAGGTCTATATTCAGATTTCTGAGGTATCTCATTACTATCTTCCACAGAGGCTGTACCAGGTTACATTCTGACCAATTGTAGATTAGGGTACTTTTTAGCCCACATCCTCACCAGCATTTGTTGTTTGTTGATTTCTGATGAAAGCCATTCTAATTGGGGTGATGTGAAACCTCATTGTGGTTTTGATTTGCATTTCCCTGACAGCTGGTGATCCTGAGCATTTCTTCATGTGTCTGTTGGCCATTTGGATTTCTTCTCTTGAAAAATGCCTGTTAAAGTTCTTTGTCAATTTTTTAACTGGGTTGTTTTTTGTTGAGTTTCTTTAGCTTTTTATATATTCTGGATATTAACCTTTGTTGGTTGCATAGTTTGCAAATAATTTCTCCCATTCTGTTTGCTTCTTCATTTTGATGAGTGTTTCTTTTTCAGTGCAGAAGCTTCTCAATTTGATATAATCCAATTTGTCAATTTTGGTTTCAATTCCTGTGTCTCTGGGGTCTTTTCTAGAATCCTTTGCTTATGTGAATGTCTTGCAGGGTTTTCCCAACATTTTCTAATAATTTGATGGTATTGGATCATAGATATAGGTCCCTGATTCATTTTGAGTGGATTTTTGTTTAAGGTGTAATGTAGGAGTCTTGTTTCAGACTTCTGCATGCAGAGATCCAGTTTTCCCAGCACCATTTGTTTGAGGAGAATGTCCTTGCTCCAGGGGTTGAGGTTTCCCCTTTTAACAAAGATAAATTGATTGTGGATGCATGGGTTGATATCTGGATTTTCTACTCTGTTCCATTGGTCTATCCACCTGTATTTGTGCCAGTGCTAGGCTTTATTGATTATAACTTCCCTGTAGTATGTCTCGAAATCTGGTATTGCGATGCCTCTGCCTTTGTATTTGTTGTATAAGATTGCTTTATTTATTTGGGGTCTCCTGTATTTTCATACGAATTTCAGCATCCTTTTTTCTATATGTGAGAAGAGTGTCCTTGATATTTTGATTGGAATTACACTGAATCTGTAAATTGCTTTTGACAGTATGGACATTTCGATGATATTGATTATTCCATTCCATGAGTATGAGAGCTTTCTTTTCTCATTTTTTGTTTCTTCTTCTATTTGCTTCTTTAATATTTTGTAACTCTCATCATAGAGATTTTTGATGTCCAGGTTATTTTTGTTTCAAGGTATTTAAATTTTTGTAGCTATTGTGAATGGATTGATTTTAGAAGTTCTTTTTCAGCTGTGGTAATGTATGTGTATAAAAAGGCTATTGGGGGCTGGCACTGTAGTGCAGTGGGTTAATAACCTGGCCTGAAGCATCAGCATCCTATCTGGGCACCAGTTCATGTCCTAGCTGCTCCACTTCCAATCCAGCTCTCTGCTGTGGCTTGGGAAAGCAGTAGAAGATGGCCCAAGTCCTTGGGCCTCTGCTACCGCATGGGAGACCTGGAGGAAACTCCTGGCTCCTGGCTTTGGATCAGCTCAGCTCCAGCCATTGCGGCCAATTGCGGAGTGAACCATACGATGGAAGACCTCTTTCTCTCTCTGCTTCTCCTCTCTCTGTGTAACACTGACTTTCAAATAAAGAAAGAAATCTGTAAAAATTATATTAAAAAGGCTATTTTTTGTATTATAATTGTATGTCCTGCTGCTTTACTAAATTCTTTAATGAGTCCCAATAGTCTCTTAGTGGAGACTTTTGGATCCCCAATATATACAGAATCATATCATTTGAAAATAGGGATAGTTTGACTTCTTCTTTCCAAATTTGTATCCCTTTTACTTCTTTTTCTTGCCTAATGGCTCTGTTTAAATCTTCCATTCCATATAAAATAGCAATGTTGAGAGAGGGCATCCTTCTCTATTTCTGGATCTCAGTGGGGAGGCTTTGTACTTTTCCCCATTCAATAGGACTCTGGCCATGGGTTTGTCATAAATTGCCTTGTTTGTGTTGATGATTGTTTATTCTAAAACTAATTTGCTTAAGGATTTCATCATGAAAAGATGTTGTATTTGATTAAATTCCTTCCCTGCATTATTGAGATAATCATATGGTTTTGTTCTTTAGTTTGTTAATGTAATGTATTACATTGATTGATTTGGGAATGTTGAAACATCACTACATACTACCTGGTCCAGGTGAATGATATTTCTCATGTGTTGTTGGGTTAGATTGGATAGTATTTTTTGAAAATGTTTGTGTCAGTGTGTATTAGGGAAATTGATCTGCAGTTCTCTTTCTCTGTTATATTATTTTCAAATTTAGAAATTAAGGTGATATTGGCTTCATAGAAGGAGTGTGGGAAGATTCCCTCCCTTTCAATTGTTTTGAATAGCTTGAGAAGAATTGAAGTTAGTTCTTCTTTAAATGTCTGGTAGAATTCAGCAGTGAAGCCCTCCAGTCCTGGGCTTTCCTTTTTTGGGAGGGCCTTTATTACTGATTCAATTTCTGTCTTGGTTATTGGTATGTTTAGGTTTTTTATGTCTTCACAGTTCAATTCAGGTAAGCAGTATGTGTCCAGGAATGTATCCATCTCTCCTGTATCCTAATTTGTTGGCCTACAGCTCTTTGTAGTAATTCCTGATTATTCTTTTTATTTCTGTGGTATCTGCTGTTAACTTTCCATTTTCACCTCTACTTTTATTGATCTGGGTCTTCTCCCTCTTTTGTGGTTTGTTGGGTGAATGGTGTGTCAATTTTGTTTATTTTTTCCAAAAAACAGCTCTTCATTTCTCTGATACTTCATAATTTTTTATGTTCTTTTTTTAAAATTTCTTCTCAAATTTAATTATTTCTTTTCTCCTCTAATTTTGGATTTGGCTTGCTGTTGTTTTTCTAGGTCCTTGAGATGCATTGATAGCTCATTTATTTGGTGCCTTTCCAATCTTTTGATGTAGGCACCAATTGCTCTAAACATGCCTCTTAACATTGCTTTTGCTGTATTCCATAATGTTTTATATGTGATACTACCATTTTCATTTGTTTTCCGAATTTTTTTGTTTTCTAATATGATTTCTCCCATGACCCACATTTCATTCAGGAGCATATTGTTCAGTCTCCAGGTGTTTGCATATGTTCTAGAGGGTATTCAGTTGTTAAATTCCAGCTTCATTCCATTTTGGTCAGAGAAGATGCATGGTATGATTTTGATTTTTTCTGATTTTGCTGAGACTTACTTTATGGACTAGCATGTGGTCAATCCTAGAGAAAGCTCCATGACTGGTGAGAATAATGTGTGTTCTGCAACTCTAGGATGAAAAATTCTATAGATAGCCATTAGGTCCATTTGGTCTATAGCGTAAATTAACTCTGCTGTTTACTTGCTGATTTTCTGTCAGGTTGATCTGTCCATTGCTGAATATGTGGTATTGAAATACCCCATTACTGTTGTACGGGAATCTATGTCTCCCTTTAGATCCCTTAACATTTTTTATAAATAGCCACGTGCCCTGTAATTGGGTATATATATATATATGTATATATATATTTATTATAGTCACATCTTCCTGATGAAATGAACCCTTAATCAGTACATAATGCTCTTCTTTGTCTCTTTTAACAATTTTTATGTAAAGTCTATTTTGACTGATATTAGAGTGGCAACACCTGCTATTTTTTAATTTCCATTAACATGGAATATATTTTCCATACTTTCACTTTTAATCTCTGTGTATCTTTGTTGGTGAGACAATTTTCTTGTAGGCAGCAAATAGATGGGTCTTGCTTTTTAATCCATTCAGCTAGTCTGTATCTTTTAACTGGAGAGTTGAGGCTATTTACATTCAGGGTAACTATTGCCAAATCTCAACTTGCCCTGCTATTTTTCCATAAATATTCCTATTTTTTTACTTTGGATTTCCTTTGTATTTTTACTGGGATTTTTCTGCCTTCACTTTATTTCATAGTGATGACCATGTTTCTGGTTTGTGTGTGTGTGTGTGTGTGTAGAACATCCTCAAGCATCTTCTGTAATGTTGGACAAATGCTGAGAAATTCTTTCAATTTTTGTTTATTGAAGAAGGTCTTTATTTCATATTCATTCATAAAAGAGTTTTGTAGGGTAAAGCATTTGGTGTTGACAGTTTTTTTTTCTTTTAAGACTTGGACTATATCTCACAGTTCCCTTATTTCCTATAGGGTTTCTGATGAGAAGTCAGCTGTGAGTCTAATTGGAGATCCTCTGAAATTAATCTGGAATTTCTCTGATGCACATCTTAGAATCTTTTCTTTTTGATTTACTGGAAAAAGTTTGACTACAATATGTTGTGGTGACAATCTTTTCTGGTTCTGCTGTTAGGAGTTTTATGAGCTTCCTCTACTTGAACATCTCCTTCTTTCTCCAAATTGGGGAAGTTTTCTGTAATTATTTTAATAAAAAAAAGTCTTTCTATTCCATTTTCTCTTTCCATACCTTCAGGAACTCCTATGAACCATATGTTGGGTCATGTAATAGTATTTTATAAATCTTGAACACTGTTTTTTAGTTTTCTAATTTCTTCTACTTTTTTTTTTTCAGTCTGTAAAATTTCCAGTGATATGTCTTCTAAAGTGAATATTCTTTCTTCTGCCTCACTACGTCTGGTCTTAAGGCTTTCCACTGGGTTTCTATTAAATTCTTCATTTCTAATATTTCATTTTGATTTCTCTTTATAATCTCTATTTCATAAGGAACAATTTCATTCATGTCATGGATGGATTTTTTAATTCATGGATTTGTATTTATTACATCTAAGTAATCCTATGATCAATTATTTGACTTCTGTATCTGAGAGATTGAAGAGCTTCATCTCCACATTCCAGTATTGAAGTGTTTATGTGTTCCTTTGGTGAGCAGCTAAAACACCCTCCAGAGTCTAAGAAAAAGGCATAATTGATTTCTATGTGATTGTGCAACACATGTCATCTAGGAAAAATCATTATAATAATAAAGAGATTTTCATTCATGTTTTCCTTATAACATATAGGGCGTAAAATGAATAATATTTATAAAACTATTTTCATCAGTGGAAGAAGTTTTACTTATAATACTAGAATATTTCCTACTAATTTTTAGAAGTTTTTATTAACCGCCTATAGTACACTGATGAATGCATTTTGCTAATGAACACTTTTCAATTCATAAACATGGAATAAAATTTATAATTTTGTATGGAAGTCAAAATAGAGAAGCTCATTAAGTCTGCAAGAAGCAATACCAAGTGTTGAATAATTCATTAGCTGTTTAACACATTTGCAAAAATGCAAATTACTTTTATTTCACTAAGACCATTTCAATTTTTTTTCTTTGTGAAAGGATTCTCTGTTTTCAATGTGAGACTAGAAAAGTTTATTTTAAAGTGACTAGCATGGATTTTTTGATAATTAAATCAGAAGGAGATTTAGGCTGACACTATCCTTGGTGCTCAAATTAGGAGACTGTCCCATTGTGTTAAGCAGAGTGCATTTGTCACAGATAAACCCAGCCTACTTATATGATATGACAGCAATAGTGAAGGAAAACAAATCCTTTCAGTATTATAGGCAAGAGACACACAATTGTTTTAATTCTATTTGCCTGATCTATAACTTGTAAACAATTAGAAAGGATTTAAACATTGTTGTCCTTAAGTAGCACCAGAATGTAATAAAATCTAAAATTCTTAGTAAGATAACTTGTCTTCCAAATGTGGGAAAGGAAAAAGGATTTTCAGATGTGTGCATAAACATCTGTTGATTATATTACATCTTGAACATTAGCGCTGTGGGAAATCTTAAATCTTAATACACAGAAATATCAAAAAAGCTATTCTGTACTTCATTTAAGAACAAGAAAATTCCTAAAACTTTAAGTATTTTAACAAACTCAAAGTGATAAATTTTGTTTATTAATTTATCTACATAATGTATCCCTCTTTCATACTGGCCAATAAGATGAATGTTATGAACATTAGGTATGATGAACAGACACAGTTCTTACATTAAATACTTGCAATTAATTTCCCCCAATTAGCCAAAAATAGTCTTCATCAGGTTAAAAAATTATAGCTTTTATAAACCACATGTTCAGTCAGTATTTGTGATATAAACAGATACACAAAATACATGATTTGACAAGTTTTGAACATAAAGGATTTTTTAGATTTGCTAATCTTGTCCAAATACTTGCTACAATTTAATAAAAGTGTAAAAATATTATGTTTATTTTCTATACTGTCAATTGCAGCTAATTGATTTTCATTATAATATTAGTATCTTTATATTTTGTGTAAACTACCAACTCACTTCAATATTGCCTCTGAATCCCTAGTCTACCTACCTACTATGTCACCTGAACTGTTTGATTTGCAAAGCTCTGAAAATAATGAACTTTATGATCATCATCACAAAATAATTTCATTTTCACCACAATTTAATAAGGAAGTGAGATTTTAAAGTATGGGAAGAGCAGGGAGACAGAGGATGATTAAAGTGCTCAGGGAGACAAGGGGAAAGGAAGAATGACTTCTCAAATTTTATAGGACAGTTGGGTAACTACAGCAGACCAGCAATTAACTGTGTGACTCAAAATAACTATAAAAAAGATCTTAGGGAGGTTTTAAGATGGTGGAATAGGAAGGGCGCTCACTGATAGTCCAGAAAAGGTAACTTAATAAAAGTAGAGATAGTATAGTCTCAGGAAAAAACAGCAGAGGAAACTCTTCTGGAATTAAAGGGACACAGTGGATCTATGTGGAGGGCATGGGCACCACGGCTCAGGACCCCAGCTGCCAAGAGTCTCTGCACCAGTGCTGGAAAGAGAGGTGAGGCGAAACCACAATGGCCCGAGAAACTGGTGGAAAAGTAGCAGGAAGAGCATAGAGGGAACGAGGCTTGAAGCCCCGTGGGGAAAAGTACACCAGCCTAACTAGAGAAGAGAAAAAAAAAATAAGAGGGACAGGTACAGACACGATTCTCTCTCTCCACTCACCTTACAAAGGCATGTGGGACAATAAAGGAGGCACCATTTTGGACATACGTAACAGCTGCACTAGCTCAGGGCTATGCCCACCCTCAGCCAAGCAGAAAAATCTGACTCTGGTGGGGAGTAATAACAGGAGACTAAGACCTAGTGAATGTGTGGAGCTTATGAACTGGGACTATGAAAAAAAAAAAAAAAGAAAGAAAAAACTAATGGTGTGTGGGAGAATTCACAATGTGGCTGAGAGGTGAGTAGTCTTGGTAGGAGGCGCCACAAGCTCTGGCAGTCCTGGATACCCAGTGAGAGACATTGTAGGGGAATCTGAGCTTCCACAGAGGACTGCATAGATCCTTTGTGTGGGCCTTGGGACAGAGCAGATGAATATATACCCACTGGGGCTTGCATGCAGGCACTGATCTCCATCGAGGAGAAGAGCTCAGCTGAGTGGAATTACTTCTCTTCTGATTAAAAAGAGAGAGAGACAGAGAGAGATTGATAGATTTACCATGCCAAACCTGCGTGTGTCACCTTAGGCACACCCTTAACCCTGAAGAACTGAACAGAGCTCTCTGACCACATACTCCTCAAGCCTCTAAAGATTCACCAAAAGCAGACAGTCCACTTAATCTAGAGTCATAGTAAAATGAGAAAAGCCACCACAGTGAAAAAAAAGAAGAAACCAAAGAATATCTCCACAATGCCAAACAACAAACCCAAAAATCAAGGAAACAAGAAAAAAGAAGACATTATGAAAAACCAAAAGAACATGACACTCTAATACAAGATTATGAATAAAATGAGATAGAAGAAATGCAAGATATGGAACTCAAAAAATTTATGATAATAATACTTATAAGTAATCAAAAACAAATGCATGAACTGCTGAAATCCATGCAGGTCATGGCAGAAAATCTCTCATGTGCAAATGAAATCTTTAGGATAAATCAAAATGAAATGAGGAATTTAATAGAACATGAAACTGAGATATTGAAGAGAAATCCAAACGAAATGAAGAATTCAATAGAACAAATAACAAACACAGTTGAGATAATTCAAAACAGAATCAGTGAGGCAGAAGAGAGAATATTGGACTTAGAAGAGAGAGCACAGGAAAGTATACAGTCAAATGAAAGAAAAGAAGAGGAAATTAGAAATCTAAAAATATTGTTGGGAATCTACACGATACTATTAAAAAAAAAAAACAATATTCGGGTTCCAGGAATTCCTGAAGGCATGGAGAGAGAGAAAGGATTAGAAGGCCTTATTAGTGAGATACTACCTGAAAACGTCCTGGGTTTGGAGAAGAAAAGAGACATCCAAGTATAGGAAGCACATAGAACCCCAAGTAAACATGACCAGAAGAGATTCTTGCCATGACACATTGAAACCAAACTCACCACCGTGAAACATAAAGAAAATATTCTAAAATGTGCAAGAGAGAAACATCAGATTACTCTCAGAGGATCTCCAATTAGACTCACAGCAGACATCTCATCAGAAACACTATAGGCTTTTTGTTTGCCAATTTAATTTCCTTTGGGTAAATTCTAAGGAGTGGGATGGCTGGGTTTTATGGTAGGGTTACATTCAGGTTTCTGAGGAATCTCCAGACTGACTTCCATAGTGGCTTAACCAGTTTGATTACCACCAACAGTGGGTTAGTGTCCCTTTTTCCTCACATCCTCTCCACCATGTATTGTTGGTAGATTTCTGAATGTGAGCCATTCTAACCTGGGTGAGGTGAAACCTCATTGTGGTTTTGATTTGCATTTCCCTGATGGCTAGTGATCTTGAACATTTTTTCATGTGTCTGTTGGCCCTTTGGATTTCCTCTTTTGAAAAATGTCTATTGAGGTCCTTGGCCCATCTCTTAAATGGGTTGTTTGCTTTGATGTTGTGGAGTTTCTTGATCTCTTTGTAGATTCTGGTTATTAACCCTTTATCTGTTGCATAGTTTGCAAATATTTTTTCCCATTCTGTCGGTTGCCTCTTCACTTTCCTGACTGTTTCTTTTGCAGTACAGAAACTTCTCAATTTGATGCAATCCCAATAGTTAATTTTGGCTTTCACTAACTGCACCTCCAGGGTCTTTTCTAGGAAGTCTTTGCTGGTACCTATAACTTGCAGGGTTTCTCCAAAAGCTGTCTGCACATAAATGTTTATTGCAGCTCAATTCACAATAGCTAAGACCTGGAACCAACCCAAATGCCCATCAACAGTAGAGTGGATAAAGAAATTATGGGACACGTACTCTATAGAATACTGTACAGCAGTCAAAAAAATGAAATCCAGTCATTTGCAAAAAGATGGAGGAATTTGGAAAACATTATGCTGAGTGAATTAAGCCAGTCCCAAAGGGACAAGTATCATACGTTCTCCCTGATCTGCGACAACTAACTGAGCACCAAAGGGGAAACTTGTTGAAGTGAAATGGACACTATGAGAAACAGTGACTTGATCAGCCCTTGCCCTGACTGTTGATGAACAACTTAATACTTTATCCCTTTTAGTATTTTTCTTTATTTTGTTATAGTATTATTGGTTGAACTCTGTAATTAACACACAATTATTCTTAGGTGTTTCAATTTTAACTGAAAAGTGATCCCTGTTAAATATAACAGTTGGAATTAGAAAGGGATGAGATGTACAATTTGGGACATGCTCAATCGGACTTGCCCCAAATGGTGGAGTTAGAATCGTGCCAGGGGATTCTAATACAATCCCAGCCAGGTGCCAGGTACCAATGCCATCTCACTAGTCCAAGTGATCAATTTCTGTTCACAATTGATCACACTGATGGGTCTCAGAGTCAAAGGGATCACACAAACAAGACTAGTGTCTGCTAATACTAAGGGATAGAATCAAAAAGGGAGAGAACGATCCAACATGGGAAGCAGGATACACAGCAGACTCATAGAATGGCAGATGTCCTTAATAGCACTCTGGCCTCAGAATCACCCCTTAAAGCATTTGGATCTGGCTGAAGAGCCTCTGAGAGTATTTCAGGCATGGAAAGCCAAGACACACTGGCAAAAAACAAACAAACAAACAAAAAGAAGACCTAAATGAAAGATTTCTGCGAGTGAGATTGAGTGGAAAAAATAGGACCATCAAAGAAGGAGGTACCTTTCTCTGAAGGGAGGAGAGAACTTCCACTTTGACTATGACCCTGTCAGAATAAGATCGATGTAGGTGAACCCAAAAGGCTTCCATAGCCTTGGCAACTCATGACTAGAGCCTAGGGAGATTACTGACGCCGTAAACAAGAGTGTCAAATTGTTAAGTCAACAACAGGAGTCACTGTGCACTTACTTCTCATGTGGGATTGTCCTTAGTGTGTTGACCAATGTGAAGTAATGCTATAACTAGTACTGAAACAGTATTTTTTCTGTGTGGGTGCAAACTGATGAAATCTTTACTTAATATATACTAAATTGATCTTCTGTATATAAAGAGAATTGAAAATGAATCTTGATGTGAATGGAATGGGAGAGGGAGCGGGAGATGGGAGGGGTGTGAGTGGGAGGGAAATTATGGGGGGAAGCCATTGTAATCCATAAACTGTATTTTGGAAATTTTTATTTACTAAATAAAAAAAAGAAACCCTATAGGCTAGGAGGGAATGACGAGATATAGCCCAGGTACTGAGAAAAAAAAAAAAAAAAAACTGCTAACCCAGAATATTATATCCTGCAAAGCTCTCATTTGTGAATGAAGGGGAAATAAAGATGTTTCATAGCAAACAGAAATTGAAGAATTTGTCACTACTCATCCATCCCTGTAAAAAATGCTTAAAGATATGTTACACACAGAAACACAGGAAAATGGCCATCAATACAAAAGAAGGTAAATAAAGAAAATCTCCCAGGAAATATCACAGGAAGTTCAAAGCATATATTAGAAATATCTTTTGAAAAAATCGCAGGGCAAATTCACTACTTACCAATAGTCACATTGAATGTAAATGGCCTCAACTCTCCAGTTAAAAGACACAGACTGGCTGAATGGATTAAAAAACAAAACCCATCTATTTGCTGCTTACAAGGAGCACATCTTTCCAACAAAGATGCATGCAGACTGAAAGTGAAAGGTTGAAAAAACGTATTCCATGCAAACAGAAACCAAAAAAAGAGCTGGTGTAGCCATCTTAATATCAGACAAAAATTAGCTTTAACACAAGAACTGTTAAGAAACACAAAGAGGGGCACTATATAATGATTAGGGGATCAATTCAACATGCAGATGTAACTAATATAAATGTATATGCACCTAATTACAGAGCACTGGGTTATTTAAAAGATATGTTAAGGAAATTAATGGGAGACTTAGACTCCAATACAATAGTATTGGGGACTTTGATACTCTACTTTCAGCAATGAATAGATCAACCAGAGAGAAGATCGACAGGAAATAGCAGATTTAATTGACACTATAGACCAAATGGATCTAACAGAACTTTTTATCCTACACTTGAAGAATACACATTCTTCTCAGCAGTGCATGCAACTTACTGTAGGATTGGCCACATACTAGGACATAAAGCAAGTCTCAGCAAATTCAAAATTATCGAAACCATACCATTCATTTTCTCAGACCACAATGGAATGATGCTGGAAATTAGCAACTCACGAATCCCTAGAGCATATACAAACACATAGAGACTGAACAACGTGCTCCTGAATGAATAGTGAGTCTTAGAAGAAATCAAAAGAGAAATCAAAAACTTTCTGGAAGTAAATGAGGATAACAAAACAACATACCAAAACTTACGGGATACAGCAAAAGCAGTGTTAAGAGGAAAGTTTATAGCAATAGGTGCTTACATCAAGAAATTGTGGAACCAAACAAATAAGCTATTAATGCATCTCCAGGATCTAGAAAAACTGCAGCAAACCGATCCAAATCTAGTAGTAGAAGAGAAATTATTAAAATTAGAGAAGAAATCCACAGAATTGAATCCAAAAAACATTATAAAAGAAAACCCAAACGAAGAGCTGGTTTTTTGAAAAAATTAAAAAAACCTGACATACCATTGGCCCAACTAACTAAAAAAAAGGAGAGAAAAAACCCAAATCAATAAAATCAGAGATGAAAAAGGAAATGTAATAACAGATACCACTGAAATAAACTGAGTCATCAGAAATTACTACAAAGACTTGTATGCCAGCAAACAGGGAAATCTATAAGCAATGAATAGATTCCTGGACACATACAACCTACCTATATGAAACCATTAAGACACAGAAAAAATAAACAGACCCGGCCAGTGCCGTGGCTCACTGGGCTAATCCTCTGCCTTGCAGCACTGGCACACCGAGTTCTAGTCCCGGTCGGGGCACCGGATTCTGTCCCGGTTGCCCCTCTTCCAAGCCAGCTCTTTGCTGTGGCCCGGGAGTGCAGTGGAGGATGGCCCAAGTACTTGGGCCCTGCACCCCATGGGAGACCAGGATAAGTACCTGGCTCCTGCCATCGGATCAGCACAGTGCGCCGGCTGCAGTGCGCTGGCCGCAGCAGCCATTGGAGGGTGAACCAACGGCAAAGGAAGACCTGTCTCTCTGTCTCTCTCTCTCACTGTCCACTCTGCCTGTCAAAAAATAAATAAATAAATAAACAGACCCATAACCAATTCAGAAATTGAATCAGTAATAAAGGCCCTTCCAACAAAGAAAACACCAGGACCATATGGATTCATTGCTGAATTCTATCAGATATTTAAAGAAGAACTAAATCCAAATCTTCTCAAACTATTCAGAACAATTAAAAGAGAGGGAATCCTCCCAAATTCCTTCTATGAAACCAGCATCACCTTGATTACTAAACCTGAAAAAGATGCAGCAGAGAAAAAGAATTACAGACCAATTTCCCTGATGAACCTAGACACATAAATCCTCAATAAAATTCTGGCCAATAGAAAGCAGAAATACATGAGAAAGACCATCCATCCTGATCAAGTGGGATTTATCCCTGGTATGCAGGGAGATGGTTCAACATTCGCAAATCAATCAATGTGATACACCACATTCACAGACTGCAAAAGAAAAATCGTGATTATCTCAATAGATGCAGAGAAAGCATTCGATAAAATATAACACACTTTCATGATGAAAACTCTAAGCAAATTGGGTATAGAAGGAACATTCCTCAATACAATCAAAGCAATTTATGAAAAACCCATGGCCAACATCCTATGGAATGGGGAAAAGTTGGAAGCATTTCCTCTGAGATCTGGTACCAGGCAGGGAAGCCCACTCTCACTATTGCTTTTCAACATAATATGGAAGTTTTAGCCAGCGCCGTTAGGCAAGAAAAAGAAATCAAAGGGATACAAATTGGGAAGGAAGAACTCAAACTATCCCTCTTTGCAGAGGATATGATTCTTTATTTAGGGGATTCAAAGAACTCTACTAAGAGACTATTGGAACATATAGAAAAGTTTGAGAAAGTAACAGGATATAAAATCAATGCACAAAAATCAAAATCCTTTATATACACAGGCAATGCTACAGCTGAGAAAGAACTTCTAAGATCAATCCCATTCACAATAGCTACCAAAACAATCAAATACCTTGGAATAAACTTAACCAAGTATGTCAAAGATCTCTATGATGAGAATTACAAAACCTTAAAGAAAGATATAGAAGAGGATACCAAAAAATGGAAAAATCTTCCATGCTCATGGATTGGAAGAATCAAATAATCAAAATGTCCATTTCCTCCAAAAAATTATAGATTCAATGCGATACCAATCAAAATATCAAAGACATTCTTTTCAGATCTGGAAAAAAATGATGCTAAAATTCACATGGAGGCACAGGAGAACTTGAATAGCTAAAGCAATTTTGTACAACAAAAACAAAGCTGGATGCATCACAATACCAGATTTTTAAAGACATATTACAGGGCAATTATAATCAAAACAGCATGGTACTGGTACAGAAACAGATGGATAGACGAATGGAACAGAATAGAAACACCAGAAATCAATCCAAACATCTACAGCCAACTTATATTTGATCAAGGAACTAAAACAAAATCCTGGAGCAAGGACAGTCTATTCAACAAATAGTGCTGGGAAAACTGGATTTCCACATGCAGAAGCATGAAGCAAGACCCCTACCTTACACCTTACACAAAAATCCACTCAACATGGATATAGATCTAAACCTAACCTGACACCATCAAATTCTTAGACAACATTGGAGAAATATGGTAAGATATAGACACAGGTAAAGATTTCTTGGAGAAGACCCCACAGTCACAGGCAGCCAAAGCCAAAATTAACAACTGGGATTATATCAAATAAAGAAGTATCTGTACTGCAAAAGAAACAGTCAGGAAAGTGAAGAGGCAACCGACAGAATGGGAAAAAATATTTGCAAACTATGGAACCAATAAAGGATTAATAACCAGAAACTACAAATATCAAGAAACTCTACAACAACAAAACAAACAACCCACTTAAGAGATGGGCCAAGGACCTCAATAGACATTTTTCAAAAGAGGAAATCCAAATGGCCAACAGATACATGAAAAAATGTTCAAGATCACTAGCCATCAGGGAAATGCAAATCAAAACCACAATGAGGTTTCACCTCACCCAGGTTAGAATGGCTTACATACAGAAATCAACTAATAACAGATGCTGGTGAGGATGTGGGGAAAAATGGACACTTATCCACTGTTGGTGGGAATGCAAACTGGTTAAGCCACTACGAAAGCCAGTTTGGAGATTGCTCAGAAACCTGAATATAACCCTACCATACAACCCAGCCATCCCACTCCTTGGAATTTACCCAAAGAAAATTCAATTGGCAAATAAAAGAGCTGTCTGCACCTCAATGTTTACTGCAGCTCAATTCACAGTAGCTAAGACATGGAATCAACTTAAATGCCCATCAACAAAAGACTGGAAAAAGAAATTATGAAATATGTTCTTTATAGAATACTATACAGCAGTAAAAAACGAAATCCCGTCATTTGTAACAAAATGGAGGAATCTGGAAAACATCATGCTGAGTGAAATAAGCCAGTCCTAAAGGGAAAAATATCATATGTTCTCCCTGATCTGTGACAACTAACTGAGCACCTAAAATGAAAGCAGTTGAAGTGAAATCGACACTATGAGAAACAATGACTTGATCAGCCCTTGTTGTGACTGTTGAGGAACAACTTATTTTTTTATTCCTTTTAGTATTTTTTGTTCTACTTAATACCGTGGCTGAACTATTTAATTAACACACAATTATTCTTAGGCATTGAAATTTAACTGAAAAGTGATCCCTGTTAAATATATAGAGTGTGAATAAGAGAGAGAGGAGATGTACAGTTCGGCACATGCTCAATAGGACTCATCGCTAATGGTAGAGCTAGAGACGTGCCAGGGGATTCCAATTCAATCCCAACAAGGTGGTATGTAGCAATGTCATCTTACTAGTCAAAATGATTAGTTTCAGTTCATAATTGGGCAGAATGATAGGATTAAGTATCAAAGGGATCACATAAACAAGACTAGTGTCTGCTAATAATAACTAATAGAATTAAAAAGGAGAGAATGATCTAACATGGGAAGTGGGATACACAACAGACTCAAAGAATGGCAGATGTCCTAAACAGCACTCTTGCCTCAGAATCAGCACTTAAGGCATTCGGATCCAGCTAAAAAGCCCATAAGAGTTTGTCGGGCATGGAAAGCCGAGACTGTGGCAAAAAAATGACCTAAATGAAAGATCTCTGTGAGTGAGATCCCAGCAGAAAGAATGGGCCATCAAAGAAGGAGGTACCTTTCTCTGAAGGGAGGAGAGAACTTCCACTTTGACTATGTATGGCCTTGTCTAAATAAGATTGGAGTTTGTGAACTCAAGAGGCTTCCATAGCCTTGGCAGCTCATGACAAGAGCCTTAGGTGATTACTGACGTCATAAATAAGAGTGTTGGTTGTTAAATCAATAACAGGAATCACTGTGCACCTACTCCCCATGTAGGATCTCTTTCCTTAATGTGTTGCATTATGCAAATTAATGGTAAAACTACTACTAAAACAGCATTTTATACTTTGTGTATCTGTCTAGGTGCAAACTGTTGAAATCTTATTATATACTAAGTTGATCTTCTGTATATACAGACAATTGAAAATGAATCTAGGTGAAGAAAGGGGTGGGAGAAGGAGTGGGAGATGGGATTGTTGCAGGTGGCAGGTAGTTTATGGAGGGAAAAGGCGCTATAATCCAAAAGTTGTACTTTGGAAATTTATATGTGTAAAATAAAAGTTGAAAAGAAAATAAAAGATCTTAAATGTTTCAAACACAAACACACACACACACATACAAACACTACATGTTTTTGGTGAATTTGAATGTCTGATCATTATATTGTGCAATATATTATTAATATCATATTGAAGATAGATATATTTAAATATCACATTGTACTATGTAAATATGTGCAAATAATATGGCTGAATTCTGAGAAAAAATGCCTACAGTCCTGATGGCAACATGGAGCCAATAGGATTGGAATGACTTCCTCCAGATTTCTCATCATGTGAGTAAAACAAAATCTCTCTTGTTAAAGCCACCATTTTTTCTTTTTTTTGACAAGTAGTGTTCTAGACAGAGAGAGAGAGACAGAAAGAAAGATCTTCCTTCCATTGGCTCATCCTCCAAATGGCTACTATGGCTGGAGCTTCGCCAATCTGAACCCAGGAGCCAGGCGCTTCCTCCCAGTCTCCCAGGCGGGTGCAGGGTCCAAGCACTTGGGCCGTCCTCCACTGCCTTCCCGGACCACAGCAGAGAGCTGGACTGGAAGAGGAAGAACCAGGACTAGAACCGGCATCCATATGGGATGCTGGCACCTCAGGCGGAAGATTAACCAAGCGAGCCATGGTGCCAGCCCCTAAAGCCGCCATTTTCAAAATTTTTTACTTGCAACCGAGTGTAATATATTTTTCTAAAATTTTTTATTATTGATCTTTTTAAAAATTTTTATTTTATGAATATAAATTTCCAAAGTACAGCTTATGAATACAATGCCTTCCCCCCCACCATAACTTCCCTCCCACCCACAACCCTCCCCTTTCCCGCTCCCTCTCCCATTCCATTCACATCAAGATTCATTTTATATACAGAAGATCAGTTTAGTATATATTAAGTAAAGTATATATAAATTATATATTAAGTATATATTAAGTAAAAATTTCAACAGTTTGCACCCACACAGAAACAAAGTGTAAAATACTGTTTGTAAAATACTAGTTATAGCATTAAATCACAATGTACAGTACATTAAGGACAGAGATCCTACATGAGGAGTAAGTGCACAGTGACTTCTCTTGTTGACTTAATAAATTGACACTCTTGTTTATGGCATCAGTAATCACCCTAGGCTCTTGTCATGAGTTGTCATAGCTATGGAACCCTTTCAAGTTCACCGACTCTTATCATATTTAGACAAGGTCATAGTCAGAGTGGAAGTTCTCTCCTCCCTTCAGAGAAAGGTACCTCCTTCTTTGATGACCTGTTCTTTCCACTGAGATCTCACTTACAGAGATCTTTCATTTAGGTTTTGTTTTTTTTGTTGTTGTTGTTGGTTTTTTTTTTTTTTTTTTTTTTTTTTTTTTTTGCCAGTGTGTCTTGGCTTTCCATGCCTGAAATACTCTCATGGTCTTTTCAGCCAGATCCAAATGCCTTAAGGGCTGATTCTGAGGCCAGAGTGCTGTTTAGGACATCTGCCATTCTATGAGTCTGCTGTGTATCCCGCTTCCCATGTTGGATCATTCTCTCGCTTTTTCGTTCTATCGGTTAGTATTTTCAGACACTAGTCTTGTTTACGTGATCCCTTTGACTCTTAGTCCTATCATTATGATCAATTGTGAACAGAAATTGATCACTTGGACTAGTGGTCCATGTATTGGTACCTGGCACCTTGCTGGGATTGAATTGGAATCCCCTGGTAGGTTTCTAACTACCGTTTGGGGCAAGTCAGCTTGAGCATGTCCCAAATTGTACATATCTTCCCTCTCTTATTCCCATTCATATTTAACAGGGATCACTTTTCAGTTAAGTTTCAGCACTTAAGAAGAATTGTGTATTAATTTCAGAATTCAACCAATAGTATTAATTAGAACAGACAAAAAAAATACTAAGAGGGATATCGTATTAAGTTGTTCATCAACAGTCAGAGCAAGGGCTGATCAGGTCACTGTTTCCCATAGTGTCCATTTCACTTTAACAGGTTTCCTTTTTGGTGCTCGGTTAGTTATCACCGATCAGGGAGAACATATGGTATTTGTCCCTTTAGGACTGGCTTATTTCACTCAGCATAATGTTTTCCAGATTCCTCCATCTTGTTGCAAATGACTGGATTTCGTTGTTTTTGACTGCTGTATAGTATTCTATAGAGTACCTATCCCATAATTTCTTTATCCAGTCTACTGTTGATGGGCATTTAGGTTGATTCCAGGTCTTAGCTATTGTGAATTGAGCAGCAATAAACATTAAGGTGCAGACAGCTTTTTTGTATTATTGATTTTTAATTACTTGATATGCAAAGAAACATAAAGAGGGAAAGGGAAGAGAGATTCAGAGAGATTTTGGATTCTCAGTTCACTCTTACAGTGTCTGCAACAACAGGGGTTATACCAGGAGCCAGAACCAGAATTTTAATCTGGCCTACCACATGGCTGGCAGGGACCCAATCACTTCAGCTATCACTGCTGCCTCCCAGGGTTTGCAATAGCAGGAAATTATAATGGGAATCAGAGTCAGGACTCAACCTCAGGTATGATATGGGATATTGACATTCCAAGTGGTGTCTTGATCAGTAGGCTAAATTCCACCCCCAAGTGCAGTAATAGAGAAACTATTACCACCAGTATGAACATGAATCAAAATACCTAATTTCAATTTCTCATATTTATGGTAAGATAAACAGCAATATTTCATTCATCAATATTTGGGAGAAGGAAAGAAAAATAAGAAAAAATAAATAAATTACTTATTTAAATGCATGCCACATGATATGTATTTAGTTTATCATTGCATTAAAGCAATGTCTGTGTATAAAAGGGCTACTGAGGGCTGGTGCTGTAGCGCAGTGGGTTAATGCCCTGGCCTGAAGCACTGGCATCCCACATGGGCACCAGTTTGAGTCCTGGCTGCTTCACTTCCGATCCAGCTCTCTGCTATGGCCTTTGAAAGCAGTGGAGGATGGCCCAGGTCCTTGGCCCCTGCACCCACTTGGGAAACATGGAAGAAGCTCCTGGCTCCTGGCTTCAGATTGACGCAGCTCTGGCCATTGCGGCCAACTGGGGAGTGAACCATCAAATGGAAGACCTCTCTCTTTCTCTCTCTCTCCTTCTCCTCTCTCTCTGCAATTCTGACTTTCAAATAAATAAATAAATCTTAAAAAAAAGCAGTACTTAAAGGTAGAGCCTTAATTTTTTAAAGGATTTTATTTATTTATTTGAAAGGCAGAGTTACAGACAGTGAGAGATAGAGAGAGAAACAGAGAGAAATATCTTCTTTCCGTTGGTTCACTCCCCAAGTTGCTGCAACGGCAGGTGCTGAGCTGATCCGAAGCCAGGAGCTAGGTGCTTCTTCCTGGTCTCCCACGCGGGTGCAGGGGCCCAAGCACTTGAGCCATCCTCCACTGCTTTCCCAGGCCACAGCAGAGAGCTGGACTGGAAGATGAGCAACTGGGGCTAGAACCAGTGCCCATATGGGATGCCAGCTCTGCAAAAGGAGGATTAACCTTGTGTGCAGCCCTTAATTTCGTATTCTATTTTGATTCTACATCCAGTAAAATCGTGTGGACATTCAGGTATTTTATGAGGTCATTTGAAGATATGGTTAATTTTGAATTGTTAACACCAGTTTCATATTAGAAATACATCTATAATCATTGCATATATAATTTACTAGGTATATACAATGCTCTTATTTAAATGGGTGCTTTCAAAAACCTTCCCTGATTCTATCACCTTTATAAAAAGTCATAACTTCTGATACTCTACGCAGTAGTTGAATTTTTTCATAACCCATGAACTAAGATATTCACCATAGTAAAGTTGCTAATAGTTTCAAAGCAAATTTATGTAAAATCAGTGAAAATTAAGTAACTGTGAAAAATAAAAGCAGAGTTTTACTCTAATCGTATCTAATAAATTAAAATACTTTATATAAATAATGAAAGCAATGAAAATTAATGATATGCATTTACCACAGCTTCCTCTTCTTTCAACTGTTCTATCTAGATACATATCTTTGCTTCTGCACTCTAAAGTTAATTTTCTACAATTCATTAGAGAATAAATACTATTCTTGGTTTATTTAAGATCACTGCTTTCATGTATTATTTAAGTGCTTTTTAACATTCACTTTGTCAAATACTCCCGAAATTGAAAATTTTATATTGACAGTTAATCATTGTCTATACACGTGTTTTTCTTTAATAAATTATTATGCAATATCAAGCAAAGTATTCGAATTACTCTTCAACTTTTCTTTTCTCTAGCTTAACTATCTTAGTTCAAGGCACTGTCTTATTCTGACCAGGCTATTACATTGTCCCTTTAAATTAGTCATTTTCAGCTCTGTTGTTCTTCAGAACCCCGTGGGGAAATTTAAATAATACAATTGCAGAACCTTAACCAAACTATTTTTTAGAAGAATCTTTTGGGGAGGGGATAGTACCTTCACTTTTTTAAAGATACTTATGCAATTCTTAGGTGTACCTACAGTTGAGTCTGTTGTGTTGGCTTGTCTCTGATATTATATTTAATTCTTGGTGACCTGTTAATAATGGAAATCTAAACTTAACATTTTCTATATTCCTTAAGTGTTTCATTTTCTTTCTGAAGGAACAGTGATATATCATGCAGATAATTATTTTACTTTGGGCTTAATCCTCTACATCAAATGTCATTTGTTTCCTGCATGTGAAATACATTTAAATAGAAATACAATCACCTTTCTTTTCTTTCTTTCTTTTTTTTTTTTTTTTTACTATCTTACTGCCTCATTTTTCCAGATCTCTACACAACTTTTCATCCATCAGGATGCACTCTGCAGAAGCTGTTTCTGGACTACTAATCATTACTAAGCAAATCTTCTAACACCAGGTTAGGGGCTTCTCTTACGTGATCCTATGCAACCTTCTGCATAGCCTCAGCTGTATCATTTCCAACAGTGTAATGTGGGCATCTGTACCTCCCTAATGAGTCTAATGTGCCTGCCTTCCTAATGAGATGTTTGTCTTGAGGACACTGTCCTGTGTCACACTTCATTGTTAATCCACCATTTTATACAGTGACTCGGACACAATAGACTCTTAATGTTAATTTCTTCTTAAAAGTTTTCAGGCATGATGCTGCTCTTACTAAATTATTCTCTAACTGATTTTAATTTAGCTCTGATTTTTCTTTGCTCTGCAGTAAAGAGAAATTTTTAGCTTTATTTTTCGGAAGAGTTTTAGGACAATTATATAGTTTCTCTAGAACTATTTTCAAATTAATTTTTACTTATTTATTAATTTGAGAGGAAATGAGGGAGAGTGCAAGCATTCTCATCCATTGGCTCACTTTCCAAGTGCCTGTGATAACCAAGGCTGGGCCAGAGTCAAAGGGCTGGAATGTCAATCCAGAATTCCTGTGTTTGTGGCAGGAACTCAACAACCTGAGCTATGGTGGGCTCCCTCTCTTCATTGGTGGGAAGCCAAGATTGTGATCTGCAACTGGAGTTTTGATCTCAGCAAACCGACAGGGGAAGCGAGTGGCTTAACTGAGATCTAAACCCTAGGCTAAATGCCTGTGCATCTACTCACTTATTGAACCAATTTCATGTAATTCAGTTCTGCTTCTTAAAGAATGACAGTTGATTGAAAACATTTTCATTTTTATATAATTCAGCATGGAAAAGTATGAGTATATGACAGGACATTGAAAAGTTCATGGAAAATGGAATTGATGGATACATTTTTTTGGGGGGAGTAAAAACTTTTGGATGTGATGCATAGATTTTTAATAATACACATTTTATGTGAACTCCTTGAAGACTCCTCATACTTTCTGACTTTAACTTTTATTTACTTATGAATATAGTGTCTGCCTGTGACTTTGTTTCTCTGTATGAATAAGCATAAAAGAGATACTCTTAATGAACATCATTACAGCCCTTGATCAAAATCTCTTAACTATATAATGGACCATAAGCTATGGAAGGACATAGAAACTCCCATCCCGTAACTATATTTACAATAATCACATTCATCTACCATTATAAATGAATGCCACTTTTACTACTTGGATTTGGGTTTGAGTTTCTTTATATTTTTCCTCTTTTTTACCTTAATAGGATTCCAGGATTTTATAATCTTTCACAAATTGCTTACAAACATACTTAAGAAGATTTTATTATTTCTGTTGAAAAAAATTTTAAAAGAAGATAATTTTAAAGTATCATAATGCATTTTAGACCTATATGCATTCTGAAATAAATTATGATATGCTACTGTCTGCAGACATTCCCTGATAATGCATGTTTAGGCTAGTTATTTACAATGCTGTGATTATATTGTTTGAATTCTAACACTATAGGTTCCATTGTGTAATGGTTAGCATTCTGGACTCTGAATTCTAATACTACAGCCACCCTACTTCCAAAATTTATTACCCAGAGAGAAATTAATGCTCTCATTTGCTAACATGTCAAAAATTGTTACATGGGGGCCAGCGCTGTGGCACAGTGGGTTAATGCCATGGCCTAGAGCGCTGGCATCCCATATGGGTGCCGGTTCAAGGCCCAGCTGCTCTACCTCCAATCCAGCTCTCTTTTGTGGCCCAGAAAGCAGTAGTAGATGGCCCAAGTCCTTGGGCCCCTGCACCCGTGTGGGAGACCCAGAAGAAGCTCCTGGCTCCAGGCTTCGGATCAACACAGCTCCAGCTGTTATGGTTAACTGAGGAGTGAACCATTGGATGGAAGACCTCTCTCTCTCTCTCACTCTGCCTCTCCTCTTTCTGTGTAACTTGGACTTTCAAAATAAATAAATAAATTTTTAAAAAAAATTGTTACTTATGTTTCAGGATACTGATAAGCATGTATAACCTAGTACAATCAATAAATGTAGTAAGTGCATTTTTTACACAAATATATAAATACTATGTGAACACTCAATAGAAGGTACCTTGATAAAAGTAACATACTGATTTAGAAATTAATTTATCAAGATTACAAATCATTTATTACCCAATTTGTTATATCCCCTAATGAAATAAAAAGTTACAATCATTTTCTCTCAGATTTTATTTTTTTTATTTTTTATTTTTTTAACTTTTATTTAATGAATATAAATTTCCAAAGTACAGAATATTGATTACAATGGCTTCCCCCCCCCCATAACGTCCCTCCAACCTGCAACCCTCCCCTTATCCACTCCCTCTCCCCTTCCATTCATATCAAGATTCATTTTCGATTCTCTTTATATACAGAAGATCAGTTTACCATACATTAAGTAAAGATTTCAACAGTTTGCTCCCACACAGAAACATAAAGTGAAAAATACTGTTTGAGTACTAGTTATAGCATTAGATCTCAATGTACAGCACACTAAGGACAAAGATCCTACATGAGGAGTAAGTGCACAGTGACTCCTGTTGTTGACTTTACAAATTGACACTCTTGTTTATGGCATCAGTAATCACCCTAGGCTCTTGTCATGACTTCCAAGGCTATGGAAGCCCCCTGAGTTCACCGACTCTGATCATTTTTAGACAAGGCCATGGTCAAAGTGGAAGTTCTCTCCTCCCTTCAGAGAAAGGAAAAAAAAACCTAAATGAAAGATCTCCACGAGTGAGATCCCAGTGGAAAGAATGGGTCATCAAAGAAGGAGGTACCTTTCTCAGATTTTATTTTTGATATATTTTAGTCAAGATTCAGAATTTTAGGACACCTATTCTGTACTTAACACAAAATATTGTTTTACTTCCATTTATAATACTTGCTGACTGATATTTTTCACTCATTTATGTCTCTTACTCGTTTGTGTTATAAAATCCAAGCAAGATTTTTATCCAGCCAAGTTATAAAGAGTCATATCCAAGACAGCACTTCAAATACATAGGTCCTTTTGCTCAGAACAATGATCAGACTGTCCTCACGATAAGAGGCTTGTTGCCCTGGGGCTTATTTACATTCTATTAACTCATAATTTGGCAAGATGCTGACATCTCTACTACATATTCATTCATCCATTCCGTGATGCAATAATGCATGTTATTGTTTATTTATTACTGGCAACTGTAGTGCTGAGTTCTGGAGGAGATATGACTCCCCTTGCATCAATCACTTGTAGTCAAGGGAAATAGCAATATGTAAACTGATAGAAGACAGGGGATAGCATGTCAGTCTTCCAGTGCATAAATTAGGCTGCATAAAAAGACATGAAATGGTAGGAAAGTAAATAGTAAGAAGTAGCCTAAAGAGGCTAGATAAAAATATGGAAAATTCCAGGGACTGAGGATAACACATGGAAAGGCACAAAGATTAGAAAGAAATTGGAAGATTTAGGGAACTGAAATTTGTACAATTTGGGCGGAAGTTTCTGTGTGTGTGTGTTTGTGTGCACGTGTTTCTGGGTATGTTTTTGTTGAGCAAGCAAGAAAGGAAGAAAGTGACAAAAATTTCCTTTGGGCCCAAATCCTAAAAGACTTTGTAACTTATGGTTAGGACAGAGATGAGCATGCCCTCAATTAGCTTTAGAATCTGAAAATTATTACTTTTGGAATCTGAAAATTGCCATTATGCCATTAGTTTTCCATACAATTAAAGACTGGTATTCTGGTCAAGGAAATAACATTTGCCAAGATTATTACATATTACAAATTTATAAATCTACTTTTTGTGGAATGTTGTTCACTATGTTGCCTAATTCCACAAATTTCTTGATGCTTCCTTCATATGCTGCATCTCTCATGAAGTCTTTCTTTGCATTCACTAAGTTCTTTTACTGAACTTGCTTAGCATTATTTTTCAGATATGACATGTCAAACTTTTCTATGATGTATAAATATCTGTAAACCTGGCTTTTTCCACAATACTAAAATCTTGAGGGAAGATACTGGGTAATTATTTTAGTATCCAATACTAAAGGGTAAGGGTAAAAAAGGTGAATGCTATCAGTAACAACGGAAAATTAAGAAAAAGAGTGATATAGTTCTTCAGAAAACTTTCAAAATGCAATAACAAAAAGGCACAAAATGAAGAATTATATTCAAGATTTTGAAGCCTGTGTGAGTTGGGAAGCGTGCAAATATGTACATGGTTTTTCTCATCAATTTCCAATTCTTGGTGATAGCTGAGCTGATGCCACTGAAATTGCAATTTAAATATTTTCCATTGAAAAATCATCCTCAGCCACTCACACAGAAATTGAAGACCACTACACTAAACTATACGTGAATCAACCACAAAAGCATGCTCAAAAGGGGTCATGATTACCACTACTGGATGGCGTTTCTTTCTCTTAACAATGAGCTCAACCTGTTATCTGGATGTGTTTGATCTGAGTGTATTGGTTTGATGTAGCGTTGAATGAGTCTCTCACTTTGATCCTCTGTACAGTTAGATCAATAACTCAACTAGTCCATGATGGTTAGTACAGGTAGCAGAGAGAGCTTAAGTTCAGTTCTGTAAATTGGTAATTACTTCATCAATATTTGAATTGAGAGTAATTCAGAAAGCTAGTGGAAAAGGAAATTAAAGGTAAGTTTATTTATTTTATTTATTAATTTGCTTTTACATTTATACAAAGAGAATCCATTTCATGTAATTCTTATGTATAGTTTTAAACATATAATGATATTTCCCATCCTACTTGTATACCTCCATCACTCCCACCCTCCCTCCTCCAGCTATTCTTTTAATTGTTACAATGGTATACTTTCAATTCACTTTATAATCATAAGCTTAACCCTCTACTAGATAAAGAATTCAACAAGAGTATATGGAAAAATGACTGTATATATAAGCTTATTTTAATGCAAAAATTTTTAAATTAATTCATAATTTTTCATAATTTGCATTTTCTTTGAACTTTTGGAGGTCCCTTCATACAATGGTTGTAAGATGATTGGTTGAAATCAAGGATTTTGTCATGTGGGGATTATTTCTTTGTGCAAAACTGAATTATCTGTATAAATATAGTAATTACTCCAAGCAATAATAACCCAATACATTTTTATATCACTTTTATTCGAAAACTATGATCTATATAGCCTTGCTGGCCCACTTTGCAGATGAGAACAACTCTTTTGTAAATACAATGTTCTAATGCTCCAGGTTTTCTTATAAGTGTTTCTTGAATCTTCTGTATTCTAGGATAAGTATGTTTAAAATCACCTTAAAAAAGATGGTTCTTAATTTATCATGTTAAAACAAGCAATCATATTCACATATTCACATGGATAGTTTTTCCAGCTTTATTCATTTTTTTCTTAACACAGCAGGAAGGCACTTCATACCTCATAATATAACAGCAATTTTTATGATATCAAATCATGTCAATATCTTAGTAAATTTATGGTCAAGACGCTAGAGATGTTTATTCTAGCCTGTTACCTGCAAAGCTCCAACTTTCCTGTTTTCTAATTGTGCTGCTATTATTTACATCCCTAAATTAGGACTTGAAAAAAGTAATGCATGGATATCTTTACAATTGGCCTCTTCATGATAGCCTGTTGCACACTTTCTAATTCATAAGCTGATAGCCTTTAATTAAAAGAACTTCAAATAGTTGGGAGCAAGTTTCATGCCTTATGGCACAAAATTACAGACTTCCTATCTGGTGTATGTAACAATTCTGCATTAATGAGATGCTTTTAACAGAAATTCTGACAACTTCTCAGTAATTAGAAAAATATCAGGAGATTAAGTTTCATTTTTAAAGGATTTTATAAAAGGATACGTTGAAAGTGAGCAAAAACACTTAAGAGGAAATAATTTTCTTATCATAATTACATTATGAAAATGTAATTGAAGTTTTACAATGTAACATTTCTGAAAAGCACTTTAACTATTATCATGTATAAATATATTTAGAAACCAATATTTTATTACTTTAAGGAAATGGATATTTGATTAAAATTACTTGCTTTATTCTGAACTTAAGAGAAAGTGTTCTCTTTAATTTGGCATGATGCTTCTCAAGATATGTTTAAAACCAAACCATATGTTTATTCTTAGAAGAATGAGAGGGAAAAATCCCAGCTCATTAGGAGTGGCACTATGTCTACCTACATGATTTCAGCTCTCTTCTGCTGCAATTCTCAGATTAAGCTTTTCATATCTTCTCTCTTTGCACCTTAGCTTAGATATAAGAGCTAAAACCTAGCCATGAGAACTTTAGCATCACACTTCCGAAGAACCAAACATCAAATTCTCACTTTGGCACACTATAGAGCAAATATGCCTGGAAGAAAAACAATTTCCTTTTGCAGTCTACACAAAGAAATCCTTTCACAGAACTGTAGACCTTGTAAGGTCTTGAAGCCTTCAAAAGAACTAAAAGGAAGTTCTTGTGCATGTCTGTTTAATTCTCTCACAAAAAGAGAGGTTCTCATTGAGGAGAATGGCTTGCCCAAGTATGGTATACAGGGAAATAAATTTTTAACTACGAAAACTTAAGGGAGGAAAAACTTGCCAAAGATGATATGGGTGTGAATATACTATACCGGGGTTTAAGACTGACATTTTTCTCTTCCTGTGTCTTTGGTTTATGACAAATGCAGTCCAAGTGAAAATCAAGTTCCAATAAGAAACATAGTGGGGATTCATTAAATATCAGCTTTTTTTTAAGTATGTATTTATTTGAGAGTCAGAGTTAAAGAGAGAACAAGAGGTCTTCCATCTGGTGGTTCACTCCCCGCATGGCCACACAGCAGCCAGGGCTAGATCAGCCAAAGCCAGGATCCATGAACCACGATTTTCATCCAAGTCTCCCAGATGGGTAGCAGGGACCCAAGCATTTGGATCGTCATCTGCTGCTTTTCTCAGGCCATTAGTAGAGACGTGGACAGGAAGTGGAGCAGCTAGGACTCACATAAGCACCAATATGGAAAGCCGGTTTCTCAAGCATTGGTTTTATTCCCTACACCACAGTTCCAGCCCCAAGTATCAGCTTTTTATCAGATAAGAAACTTCACAATGACTTAGCCTTATTGATAGACCCTATGGCTGTGACTTTCCTAATTTGCTCAATTTGTACTCAATAAAGGCAGTCTATTCTAGAGAAAAATTCCTTATTGATATTAAACATTGTAAATAGCTACACTTTCAATTAGCTAAAAGGAATATTTTTAATGCTGGTATCATTATACTCATCCATTTCTGTCTCACAATTTTTTTTTTTTATTTTAAATTTCACACTCAAATTAAAAAATTCCTCTACCTTTGAAAAGTGTTGAAAAATTCCTGAGTAAGTGCACCTGGACCCGAGGTTTGAGTTTTGTTTGTATTGTATTGTTCCATGTGTGTATTTTGTTTCAAGATATGCTTTATTTTTATCTGAAATTCAATCTAAGTCTGATAGATTGCTGGTAGCAGTCCAGTTACTTGAGCCATGAGTGCTGCCCCTCATGGTCTGAATTAGTGTAAAACTTGAATTAGGAGTTAGAGCTTGAAATCAAACCCAGGTAGCCAAATGTGGAATGGATGAAAATTAACTGCTAGATTATGCACTCACTCCCTGTATTAAAGCACTCTCACCAGAGACACAGGGTGATACATAGAGGGATCTCTCACCCAGTGTTCATTCCCCATATAGCCTTAATGGCCATGGATGGAAAAACTGAAGCCAGAAGCTTCTTCTTGGTCTTTCATGCGCATTTAGGGGCCCAAGCATTTGGTGCCATCCTCAGCTACTTTCCCAGGTCCATTAGTAGGGAACTAGATTGGAAGTGGAGCATCTGGGATTCTAAATGGAACTTGTATGAGATGCCGCTATTGCAGGCAGTGGCTTTACCCACTGCTCCACAAAGCTGGTCCCTGTGTGTATTTTATTTTTTTTTTATTTTTATTTATTTATTTATTTTGATAAGCAGAGTGGACAGTGAGAGAGAGAGACAGAGAGAAAGGTCTTCCTTTGCCGTTGGTTCACCCTCCAATGGTCACCGTGGCCGGTGATCTGATGGCAGGACCCAGGTGCTTCTCCTGGTCTCCCATGGGGTGCAGGGCCCAAGGATTTGGGCCATCCTCCACTGCACTCCCTGGCCATAGGAGAGAGCTGGCCTGGAAGAGGGGCAACCGGGACAGAATCCGGTGCCCTTACCGGGACTAGAACCCTGTGTGCCAGCGCTGCAAGGCGGAGGATTAGCCTAGTGAGCCGCGCCGCTGGCCCCTGTGTGAGTATATTTAAAAAATGAGTGTGGACAGGTGATATATCTTATTGCCATTTTTAATTTCTAGATATATATTTATTTAAGACATCTATTTCTTTTTGAGCTAATTCTAGTATTACATGTTTTCAAAAGTTTAATATTTTTAAAAAATATCTTCAATTTTAGTTGTTTTCTTTCTTTCTTTATTTCCTACTTTTATTGATCATCTTACTTATTCTGGCCTTGCTTCTTTGATTTTATAATGTTGGTTATAATCCAATCTCTTGCATTGATTGTACCTAAATTTACAGTTATGAAAGAAATATTTTCAAATATATACTATGATTATATCAAACTTCATAGTTTTTATGCCTACAGTGTTCTTGTTATTGTAAATATTTTTAAAAATATGCATGAAATGCATTTCATATACCATAATATTCACTAATTTAAAATATACAGTTTTTTTTAGCATACAAACATATTTGTACAACCATCACCACACTGACAGTAAACCATTTTCAACACACCAAAAAAAGAAACTCCACATCCATCAGCAGTCATTTAACATTCACTTTCTTGTACTGAAATCACAGAACCCTAAGAATCAATGATCTATTTTATATCTGTAAAGACCTGGATTTTCTAAACATTTTCACACATAGATCATACAATGTAAATATGGTTGTCTATGACTAATCTCTTTTATTTAACTTATTAGTTTCAAAGTCCATGCATGATGCAAACAGTATTAGTACTCCATTCTTTAAATTGACAAATATTCCCTAGTATAGATGGACTATATATTTTACTTAGTTTTAAAACCTCGTATTTATAAAATTTATATTTTACCTAAAAGTTATTTAGCTATATTTTATAGTTCTAAATATGTATTTTAAAATATATATCTTCTTGTGAACTAACTTACTGTACTCCTATACAATATTGGAATAAAAGTATAGATATTTTCTCTCTTTTAAATATACAAGAAGTCTTTTTTTTTTGACAGGCAGAGTTAGACAGTGAGAGAGAGAGAGACAGAAAGGTCTTCCTTTTCATTGGTTCACCTCCCAAATGGCCGCTACAGCCAGCGTGCTGCGCCGATCCAAAGCCAGGAAGCAGGTGCTTTTCCTGGTCTCCCATGCGGGTGCAGGGCCCAAGCACTTGGGTCATCCTCCACTGCCTTCCCGGGCCACAGAAGCGAGCTGGACTGGAAGAGGAGCAACCGGGACAGAATCATCGGCGCCCCAACCGGGACTAGAACTCAGGGTGCCGATGCCATAGGCAGAGGATTAGCCAAGTGAGCCGTGGCACCAGCAACAGAGTCTTTTAAAGTTCATGGAAAATGTGTATCATGATAAAACAACGAATGAATTTCAATTTTTTACACCAAAGTAAAGTTGTTAAGCAGTGATAACATGGATGAACAGAATCTAGTTTGAGCTATTAGCAAGGGTAAGACACCATTTTCAAGAGTCCCTATCACAGCAATATGAATTCTGTCATAATTGAAGGTAGAAAGACCCCAAATATATGATGAAGCTTAGATGAAGGGATGCTGAAATCACTGATGCCTTATAAAAAGTTTATTGAAACAATTCACCAAAGAAATGACCAGTTCGGAAATGGGCATCCTGTTTACAGAATGAGTGAGAAAATGTTGAAATCCACAGTGCCACATCATCCATATCGATTTATAAGAAAACATTTAACCTTGCTAATGCCCTAACTGGAGAGGACCAATAATTAACAGCAGAAAAATACAGCCACCAATATACACATCTCTAATGATTCAACTTATAAAAATTTTGAATGAAAAATTATGGTGGAGCCATAATCTCTCTCTCTCTCTCTCTCTCTCTCTCCTTCTCTCTCTCTTTTTAACTTTATCCATCTTTCTGACCCTCTAATAAATAAAAAATCAAATGGTTCAACTGAATAACATCCAGGAAAACTTCACCACAAAGACTTCCTCCATCACAACAATGTTCCTGCTCATGCCTCTTATCAAACAAGGGCAATTAGCAAGAGTTTCAGTGAGAAATAATTAGGTGTCCACACCACAGTCTTGGTTTGGCTCCACAAGACTTTTCTAATCTTAAAAAAGAGTTAAAAAATATTTTTCTCTGAATCGATAGTGTATATTGGTATCATCACATACAAATGTGTATTCAACTTGATGGCACTTAGTTTGATTAATAAAATATATGTTTTTACTTTTATGATCTAACTGCATTTTCCATTATTTTTTTCAAGTTCTATTACATGAACATCATTGACCAAAAGCTTAGATATACTTATAGATTCATAATTCTCTAATCAAAGTTTAAAAAAAGCCCAATGTTGGTAGAAACTATTAAACTACTATGCATTTCAGATGAATAATTAAAATATCTGAAATCTCAGTCTGCCTCTCTCAATTAGAAACCTTAAAATAAGGCAAGACAAGGAAACAAGGAAAACTGTGTAACTAGATCACTGAGTTCAGCTTTCAACAGTTTTATATTTGAATTTACTTCTTTGCAATGCAAAATATATAGCATACCATTAGAACAATTAGAGGAGTGCTATGAGTTTAATGGTCTCTGTATTTGTATGTTACTACCATACAGTTACTGATTACTATAGTTCGGATAGTTTGAAATCAGAAGTTAATGAGCCGGCGCCGTGGCTCAATAGGCTAATCCTCCGCCTGCAGTGCCAGCACACCAGGTTCTAGTCCTGGTCAGGGCACCGGATTCTGTCCCAGTTGCCCCTCTTCCAGGCCAGCTCTCTGCTATGGCCCAGGAGTGCAGTGGAGGATGGCCCAAGTGCTTGGGCCCTGCACCCCATGGGAGACCAGGAGAAGCACCTGCTCCTGGCTTCAGATCAGCGCAATGCGCCAGCTGCAGCGGCCATTGGAGGGTGAACCAACGGCAAAGGAAGACCTTTCTCTCTGTCTCTCTCACTGTCCACTCTGCTTGTCAAAAAAAGAAAAAGAAAAAGAAAAGAAAAAAAAGAAGTTAATGAATCTAACTTGAAAGTAAAAGAGAATGATAAGGTAAATTCAAATAAATTCTAAATGTGATGCTGGCTGGCTTTTAAAATTGTACTAGCTAAACAAACAATCACAAATTACTATGTTCCACGATCTCCAAAAATGCTTAAGTTTCTATGGTACCTTCATCTAATTCAAAGTAATAACAATGTTTATTTGAAAGTCTTCAAATAAATTTATTTTTAAAATTGTAGTAAAATTTCCAATAGCTAAAGTCATTCTCTTTTCTAATTTGTTTATTTTTAATTTAAATGTATAAAAATACTCTCTATATAGTTTTAAAGCAATAAAATTTGTGAGATTACTTTTGTGCCTCAAGATACAAGGACAATTACATATATTTAAATATAATATAAATTATATTATATACAATATATTTTATAATATAACATGTTAACAATATATAATATACACATGTTATATTTAACATATATTATGGGGCCGGTGCCATGGCTCACTTGGTTAATCCTCAGCCTCAGGCACCAACATCCCATGTGTGCGCCAGGTTCTAGTCCTGGTTGCTCCTCTTCCAGTCCAGCTCTGTGCTGAGACCCGGGAGGGCAGTGGAGGATGGACCAAGGGCCTGGACCCTGCACCTGCATGGGAGGCCATGAAGAAGCACCTGGCTCCTGGCTTCAAATTGGCGCAGCGCCAGCTGCAGCGGCCATTTGGGGTTAAAGCAACAGAAGGAAGACCCTTCTCTCTGTCTCTCCCTTTCACTGTCTGCAACTTTTCCTCTCAAATAAATAAATAAAATCTTTAAAAAATATTATAAAATATATTCTAATTGTTATGTATTATATGTTTTATATAGTATATATACTAGTTGTAGTATATTATGTATTATATGTTATTATTATACCCTCCATAAATTTTCTATGAGTATATCTATAATCACATATTGCATGTCTATATCTTTACTATTATATGGAGAATATATTATTTTCATTTATGCTCCAGAGATACTTAGAGAGGGCATCTATCAGGGTTAGAGGTTGGGAAGACCTGTTTTAATCAATTAAAAAGGTTCAGTTTAATAATAGAAATTTTTGATAATGGATTGAGTTTTTTAAAAGTTTATCAATATGCATACTGTCAGGAAATTAATCATGAATTTCAATTTTTTCTTGTATCAAATAAACTTACATTTTAGCTCCATTTTCTCACAGATTTTTGAAATACCCTGCACCTTGAAGTGGCCCTGACTGCCTGTTACACATTCAGATGCCTTAAATCTAAAAAACAGAAATACCAACTGCTCAATATCATTAGTGATAAGAGAAATGCAAATAAAAACCACAATAAGGTTTTACCTCATCCAGGTTACAATGGCTATCATCCAAAAACCAATAATAATAATAATAATAAATGCTGACAAAGATATGGGGAACAAGGCACCCTAATATACTATTGGTGATAATGTACTCGTTATAGCCAATAAGGAAAATAGTACAGAGATTCTTCAGAAAACTGAAAATAAATCTACCATATGTCCCAGTCATCCTACTCCTGGGAATTCACACAAACAGAATGAAATCAGCATAGGGAAGAATTTTTATACACCCATGTTTTTTGTAGCTCAATTCACAATTTGTAAGATATGGGATCAACTCAGATGTCCATCACTTGATGACTGGATAAATACTACTCTGCTATTAAAAAGAAAGAAATCCTATCTTTTACAACAACAAGAATGCAACTTGAAGTCATTATACTTAAAGAAATGTCAGTTCCAAAGAGAAAAATATCATGTTTTCTATGATATTTTATAGTTAAACGAGATAACAGAAGAATATATAGGAACAAAAGGGATATCTTGAGATTTGATTTTTTTTTTTTTTTTAGTATTTGTTTGTACTTTTGTGGAACTGTGGTATTTCTGTTTCTTTCATTTGTTAAATATTATGGTTAGTGCTGTATTTAACCTGTGAATGTAGAATGAACAGAAATTATGCTTTTGCAAAAAAAAAAAAAAAAGGAAGGAAGGAGGGGGACTGAGGGAGGGAAAGAGGAAGGGAGAAGTGTATAGTTATCTTCAAAGAATTGTCTGAAATACATGAATTCTGTACACTTTATATTAGTAAAAATATAAAAAATGGAAAATAATAAAGACAAAATGAACTTCAAAAGTAGTCTTCAAACCATGTCATAGCTTTATGTTTTTAATGTATAAATGTAGGCAATTTCTATTTTAAAATGTTTGAAGCACACAGTCATTCATAGCAGTTAGAGCTAGCATATGGGAGTCACTGTAATGAGATTGATTTGTTACTCTAATGACAGTGAATAGATTCATACATCTTCTCAAACCTTAAACCAAGTATAAACTTTATAGAATTATATGAATATTTTTAAGAATAATCATTCAGGACATACTTCCAAGAATTTAGACATTTTATAAGAAAGTAATTTTTGTTTTGCTTTGTTTTTGGTGAGCAGATTTTTTTTCCAGAATGAGATCGTTCTGTCTTATTCCTCCATTCTAAACTGTAGTAATTTTGTTATTAAATCTTCCAACTAAGGTATCCCAAACTACCATAAATAACAACACGAACATTTTGGTGGGTTTAACTAAATTTGTGTGTATTTAGAGTTATATAATGTGTCTTATTCAAAGTTACACACTTCAATAATACTTGAATATGGCTACCCAGGATTTTTTAAAATTTATATACTTATTTTGTAAGAATTACAGCGGTGTAAGATGCGCGCACAATCACACACACACACACACACACACAAAGTCAGAGAGAGAGATTCCATCTACTGCTTCACTCCCCAAGATGGCTGCAACAGCCAGTGCTATACAGGTTGAAGCCAGAGGCTTTATCTGGGTCTCCTAAGGTAGTGGTAAGGGCCCAAACACTTGGGCCATCTGCTGCTTTTCCAGGCCATTAGCAGAGAGCTGGGATGCTAGCATTGTAGGTGGCAACTTTACCTATATGCCACAATATCCATATTATTACGGTTCATTATCTCAATCTGTCCCTATTGCTTCATGGTCAGAAATGTTGAAAAGGTTTCTATTTTCTTTGAATAACACCATATAACTTTGGAATAGTACACATATTCTTAGACATCTTTTACCACAAACGTGGTCACAAGAACACAATCAAATAATTTGAGAATAAAACAAAGGTGCATTTATGCTTTTAGGAATGCCACAATACTTTAGCAAGGAATCTATGACTTGGTGTGAGGGTTATGAAGGGTAAAAGGGTTATGAAGGGTAAAGCAACTTATATGTTCAATAAACGTTTTGCTTATATTTCAAATAATTCAAAAATGTTTTCTTGTTCTTAAAGTATTGGCTTTGTTAAATACATATTTAAACTAACTTGAATTCTTTCTTGTAATTAAAGGTATGAACATCTGAAAATAAATACATAAACCAAATGTCTTCCCCCAACAATTTGGACACAATTTTTCCAACAGTCATCCAATCACGAATTTTTAAAGTATTTAATGTAATGTCTGATCTTCTAGGGTTTCTGGGATAGATAAGTAATTAATATTCCCTTTTTCATTCATTGTCACAGGTTAGTAATGAATCTTGGTGCTTTACATTCCATTACTTCAACTTGAATTCCATTCCAAATTCTTCTAGATTCTTGATTGTGAGTTTGGAGAGGGTGTTTATTTATTATTATTATTATTGCTCTTTATTTAAAAGGGAAAAAAAAAAGATTGACAGAAACTCCAAAATTCTTTGGAAGCCCTTGGTAAAGATTTATCTCTTGAAGTGTCAATGAAAAATAAGTGCAGTCTTTTCCATTGCTCTTTATCACAAAACTAGTGCTGTCAGTTAAATTGTTAAAAGTGACAAAAGAAAAAAGGGTCAACAATTTTTATGAGTGAAAGTGATTATCATTTATTATTATACTAGTAAACTAGCACAATGTCAAAAACTTTTCAAAAATCTTGGGTAGAACTCAAATAATGGCTTTCTTTCAGTGTTTGCCTGTATTACTCTGTTTTCACTGACTATAAACAGTAAAGGTCTATCCCCCACTGCATCATAAGCCACACACTCTATATAATAGCTAGAACTAGCATTTTTCACACAGAGAAATCTCCAAAATGATTTAACATTCAGTAGTGGCTTAGCTATCGCTTTCGTGGATATATAAAATCCACAATTAAATACATGCCAGCATGCTTCCTCCTTTTCTTGTGTTTAAAATTGGTCTGGTCTGAAGTATTGGCTGCAGAAATAACCACTTGATTTCAAAAATCAAATGAGTCTCTGGATTCCCTCATGATCAGGAGATTCAACTAAGAGTCTTTCTTTTCTAGCAAGGAAAGGACATGTGATGTATACTGGGAAGTGATGATAGTCACACTGCTTTCTTTGTTGAATGCCATGTTCAATTTTTTCTCTCATCCCTCTTTTCCTTCATTACACTTTTGTTTTCAGTTCCTGCTATCGTTGGCTTTCTAAGGGAGTCCCTGTTTTTTCAATAGACATTGGTGAAAAGGACAAATTATCAAGCATGTTCATTTGGCATATTTGTATGAGTAAACTATGAAAATTGATCTCTTTGGTGCATCATTAATTTCCTGAAATAGAAATCAACTGTATTTCTCATTTGTATTTAATTTGTATTTAATTACAAATAACAAAATCTCCTGTTATTGTGATTTAAACATACAGATATTTATTTTCTCAAATAAATATAAGTAAAAAGTTAGGTGAGCAGGGTGAATCTGCTTAATGTTAATTTTAGAATTTCACACTGTGTTTAGTTTTATGTTCGATCTGACTTAAAATACAGGTCATTATCATTTTTGTTGCTTGATCATCAAGGATCATTCATCCAAAATCAAATGACATAGCAGGATTTTTCTCTTAATCATCTTATCTCTCCTTCATCCCTGTTCTATCTAATCTGTTTGTGATCAAATTAGCAAATGGGAATCTCAAATTGAGAAGAAAAAAACCCACTTTTTAGGCATATAGATCATATCAAAAATAAATAAAAATGGAAAAATATGAGAAAGTGATTCCTTCATGATCCAAGAATTTTTCCCAGTGGATCCAAATTAGGTATAATTTAAAAGAACAACAACGAACATCAGGTTAACTGTCAGAGATATACTGCCAAGCCATGACTAAGATGTACCTTGTCTAATACTCCTTCTTTCAGCACCCAGCAGAGATCTGATCTCTAATCCTTTGGGCTAGAAGGCTGTAGGTGGATGCAGTCATCTCACTACTTAAAGTTTCATGCTGGCATCTTAAGAATAGCTAAGCAATTATTTAAATTATATTTTGTCTGTTTTGTTTCTGTGCTCTTTGGTTTGTGTTAGTTTTGGATATGATTCCTTCTTTTTCTTTTTTTTTAAGATTTCATTTATTTGAAAAGCGAAGTTACAGAGAGAGAGAGAATCTTCCACCCACTGGTTCACTCCCCAAATGGCTTCAATGGCTGAGGCTGGGCTGAGCAAAGCCAGGAGTTTCATTCAGATCTCCCACATTGATGCACAGGACCCAGCACTTGGACCATTTTTTGATGCTTTGACAGACACATTAACAGGGCTTGCATCAGAAGTGGAGCAGCCAGGACATGAATCTGCTCTTACATGGAATGGTGGTATCATAGGTGGCACATTAACAAGCTGTGCCACTATGCTGGCCCCATGATTCCTTTTAAATCCTGGCATGACTACATCCATTATCCATGACATCATTCCATTAGAAAGGCATTGCTGAAGGCTGAAAACTTTTACTCTTCAAATCAATTGTCTCTAAGCCCCTACTCTTCTGCCGTATATTTAGAATCAAAGTAAGCATTACTAAAGAATACTTTTATTGGATGCTCAGAATACTAGTATGTTTAGGCTTACATAATAACATGCCATTTCATAAAATTCATTCTACAAAATGTAAAATAAAATAATTTTTAGTATGTTCACATAGATGATATTTTCATTATCACGAAGAGAATTTCATTTCTAGTTATTATCATTTCATGCTTTTTGTGTTTTATCTAAGAAATCGTTGCCTGCCCTAAGGGCATGAAGACTTATTTTTATGTTTTTTTCTGAATTTTATAGTTTTAGCACTCATATTTAGGTCTATAATTCATTTGTGTTCATTTTTAATATGGTGTGAAATAGTCTAAAATGCAAAGTGAATATTCTGTTGTCTATTATTATTCTTTTAATTATACTATGATAATTGTTGACTATTATGTCCTTATTGTTTTCATTTGTGGAATGCAGTTTAAGTGGAGTTATGTTTATGTTTGATTATAGGTTTAAAAATATTCTTTTATATGATGGAAGGGAGAGAAATACAGATAGAGCTCCCATCCACTTATTTATTTCACAAATGTCCCCCATGATCAGGAGCAGAGAACTCAATCCAGGTTTCCCAAATGGGTGACAGGAACCCAACTACTTGAGCCATTGCTTGCCTCCTTCCAAGGTCTGCATTAGCAGAAGGCTGCAATTGGGAGCAGAGTTGGGCTCAAACCTGGACAACTATGATAGGGGACATCATAACTGGTAGATCAAATGCCTGTCCTAACTTTAATTTTCATATACTTATACACGAATTGCCTATTGATGTTTTGGGGTATACCATCTATGATTATTTGAGATCATAGGAAGAAATGTACCAGTTCCTTTTCTTTAATATATTAAGCATAAAATAACTTGATTATGAATACATTCAAAAATGGCTCAGAACAATATATTTGCCAGCTAAATGAGTTAGATATTTTAAAAAATTTTAAATAGGCCGGCGCTGCGGCTCAATAGGCTAATCCTCCGCCTAGCAGCGCCGGCACCCTGGGTACTAGTCCTGGCCCGGGTGCCGGATTCTGTCCCGGTTGCTCCTCTTCCAGGCCAGCTCTCTGCTATGGCCCGGGAGTGCTTTGGAGGATGGCCCAAGTGCTTGGGCCCTGCACCCCATGGGAGACCAGGAGAAGCACCTGGCTCCTGCCTTTGGATCAGCGCGGTGCGCCGGCCACAGCGCGCCGACCGCGGCGGCCATTGGAGGGTGAACCAATGGCAAAGGAAGACCTTTCTCTCTGTCTCTCTCTCTCACTGTCCAATCTGCCTGTTAAAAAAAAAAAAATTAAAGACAAGGTATTAAGTTAGAGTATATGTACATACAATAGTAGATCTTAATTTATTTAAGGATAAAGTTCCTTTAGGGGATTATTTTTGTTATAGAAAATACTGATTTTTTTTAATTTGTAAGTAACTTTTAACAGGTGATTTGTAGATATAATTCTAAGGAAACAATTATATTCCTTCCTCCTTCCTTCTTTCCATTCACTTCTGGCCCTCCTACCCTGTTCCTTCTTTTTTGTGTTTTTGAAATAACATATTTTACATTTATATTACAATGAAAAGGCTTCATCCTTCACCAAATAGGACATTTATAAAGAAAAAAGATCCTAGGTTAGTGGGAATGTAGACTATGGATATCAATAACTGAATGGAAAACATACCATTTTACCCACATACAGTAAATTTTAAAGTAGTCACAGATCATTAAAATTACAGTGATGACATCCTTAACCATTGGTTTGACAAAAGAATAAAACATTTTTACAAGATTATATTTACAGCAACACTAATTGATATTTCCTTTTTTCTTTTTCTTTTTTTTCTTTTTTTTAACTTTTATTTAATGAATATAAATTTCCAAAGTACAGCTTATGGATTACAATGGCTTCCCCCCCATTACGTCCCTCCCACCCACAACCCTCCCCTTTCCCACTCCCTCTCCCCTTCCATTCACATCAAGATTCATTTTCGATTCTCTTTATATACAGAAGATCAGTTTACCATACATTAAGTAAAGATTTCAACAGTTTGCACCCACATAGAAACACAAAGTGAAAAATACTGCTTGAGTACTAGTTTTAGCAATAAATCACAATGTACAGCACATTAAGGACAGGGATCCTACATGAGGAGTAAGTGCACACTTCTTTTTATTTTTTAAAATTTAAATCCTTGAATTAAGTGTCATGATACCTAATGTATGCTCAAATCATTTCTATACAATTGAAATACCCTGTAACTCCTTAATTTTACAAGCTAGAGTAAAACTCATTACTAAAATACATCTTGATAAAATTTAACATCTTTGTTTCAGAAGTGATGGAACACTACTAAAAAAATGACCTCTTTATTAATAGCCTTCACATGTTGTACTACTGAAAAATAAAAGAAGCCTTGATTTCAATAAAAGCATATTTTACTTAAATACAACATATGCATGTTAGGACAGAAGGCTTTGGTCCAGCTCATTAAATATTTCAAAAACTGCATAAGAAATCATTACAAATAATGAACTTAGAGTGCAGGAACTAAATATAGGTAGACAAAGGTTCTTTTAGAAATCACCAATGGGAAATTTAGCAAGTACACCTGTGTTTAATTACTCAGTATGTTTTTACTCTATGCTTTATGTAATTCAAGAGGGTCATTGCACTTAGTGTGCATGTGTAAATGAACATACTAGCTTGTTTTAGGGAGATTAGTGCAAGCAAATTAGAGTGATAAATTTCATCCTCAAATATATTTGTGGAATGAGATCTCTAAGGAATTTTTATAAATTCAGTTGTATGGAATTTAAATAATTTGCATTGCCAAGGATCATACAAGTCCAATCTCCATTATAGATATTTTCTTGTTGACATTGTACATCACATTGTTGAAAACCAATGAGACAGGTCTGATACAAGAATTGTTTTTATTATTAATTGCTATACTTTCTTCGCCCTCTTCGAATATTGATATGGCCCTCCTGGTGATACTTATATGAAGAGATTCATGGCTGGCTTCCCTTTCCTTTTGAGATGTGAGAAAATTCAGAAACATTTAGAATTCAATTATCTCTTTTGTCAAGGCTACTTTCCCATTCTTTTAAAAATAATCCTTATTTTATATTGTCATATATATGAGAAGTTCTGCAAAAAAGTTCGCATAAAGTTGCTTATCTTTAAATTCCTTAAGATTTTTGGAATCCTTTCATTCATATATTAAGTGTGAACTATTATCTAGCTACATGCAGGGAGGAAGAGCTCTCTATATATACATATATAAATATATATAATATATATATGCATTTATATGCTCATATATTTGCCACCTCCAGTGTATACTTGTGTATGTCTATCCATGTATGTATATACTCTATACATGTACTTTATGTGTACATGCTTTAACATGTATAATAATTCAAAAATGTTCAAGAAAATTGGGGAATATACAGAGAAACATTCTAAAAGTCAGCTTGATGAAGCACTTTAAAAGACCAACATAGGGAGGCTTTTATAAAAAGTGATACTTCTTACCCTAGCCTTCCTCCCTCCCTCACCCCCAACCTCTCCCTTTTTTTCTAATTTTTCTTTTAATTTTTGCAATGATATGCTTTTAATTGACATTATAATAACAAGGTTAACTCTCCACTGAATAAAGAATTTACAAGTAATAAGTAGAATTACCACAGACCCTTAAGCATATAGAGGAGGGCTATAAACCAGAATCAAGTTTCCAAATGTCAATTTCACTAATACACACTGATTTTTCTGTATTCTGTACAGAAATTACCACAAATCAGGGAAAACATATAATATGTTTGTCTGTTGGAGACTGGCTTGTTTCACTAAATATAATGGTCTCCAGTTGCATTCACTTTGTTTCTTTTAAGAAAGTCATCGGAAAGATGTGGAGACTTGTACCCAACAAACAAATAAAAAATATAAGGAGAAAAACATAGATTACTCCTTCCCACAGAGCTAATTTGTTTAGATTTCTAGAAGGCTTATTCACTGTATTTTATTTGACCAAATGAATATTTTTAAAAGGGGTGATTACTTTCCTTGTAGTTTTCACAACATAGTGCAGTGGAGGAGTCAAGGTGGAAATTGAAGCGGTGAAGAGGATGGATGCCCAGCCTGTGGTGTATCTACTATTTCATACAGTGCTAATATTCAGCAAAAATATATATCGTTCTCCTGAATTTCATAAATGCACAAGAATGAGACCAATAATTGAAAATAAATTGCCACAAATAACTGGGAAGTGTCAGCTCCAGAAAACATACAAAAGCAAATGATTACTCTTTTTAAAAGTAATAATAGGCTCCTGAAAAGGACCCTGGAATGCTAATGAAGGAAATAGCTAAATGGGATACATAACAGAAGTTAGCAGGTACAAATTTTATGTTCACAAAAGAGCCCAAATGTTCCAAGCTCCAAGTATATTTTTTAAGTACATTAGAGAAACCACAGAAGAAAACAATCCTAAAAAAGGCAAATGAAATGTTTTAGGACCATGGAGCCTAAATTTTTAGTGACACTAAGGATAAGTCAGCAAGCAACTATTTTTTGCGACATAAATAAATGAATATGAAATATCAATTCCAAAGCAATACACGGAGAGATGAATGAATTGAAGACAATTGCTTTGAAATAAAGATGGAACCCATCACACAGGTTGGGAATGATTAATCAATACATGAGAAGTTGAGAGAATATATATATATATATCCACACACCAAATTGAGGGAAATTTTTAAAAGACAAATAACAACCTGGGAGGGTCACCTGAAAATATATGGAATTGTATAGGCAAAAAAAAATTCATGTATATTTTGAATATATACACACACAAACAGTATGGACTATAGACTCTTGAATTTAAGATTGAAAGTACTTATTATATTCCCTTTTCTTTTCAGGATAGGATAGTGATGTTAATATTTTTCAGGTTGTTTATAAAGTATAGAATATTCAATACTCAGATAATCTAATTTCATTAAGCAAGAATTTCAGCCTATTGAACAAATACATCATGATTTATGCTTATCAAATTTGCATATGATTATTTAAGATTTATTTATTTATTTGAAAGTCAGTGTTACAGAGTGAGAAGGAGAGACAGAGAGAGAGAGAGCTGCTGTTATCTGATTCACACGCCAGATATCCATAACAGCCCCTCTTGGGGCCATGCCAAAGCCAGAAGTCAGGAGCTTCATCCAGGTATCCCACAAGGGTAACAGAGGCCCAAGCATTTGAGCCAGCCTCTGCTGCTTTCTCAGGCACAATAGCTTGGAACTGAGTCAGAAGTGGGGCAGCTGGGTCATGAACTGGCACCCACATGAGATGCTGAATGACAAACTGTGCTTTTAACCACTGCACCACAAACCTGGCCCCTGATGTTATTTCTTGACAGAGCTCTCACTACATAACTTAACCTGATAACAATACAAGTAGATATTGTACTCTATAGAATACTATACAGCAGTAAAAAAAAAAAAAAAAGAAATCCGGTCATTTGCAACAAAATGGAGGAATCTGGAAAACATCATGCTGAGTGAAATAAGCCAGGCCCAAAGGGACAAATATCTTATGTTCTCCCTGATCGGTGACAACTAACCGAGCACCAAAAAGGAAACCTGATAAAGTGAAATGGACACTATGAGAAACGGTGACTTGATCAGCCCTTGCCCTGACTGTTGATGAACAACTTAATACGTTATCCCTTTTAGTATTTTTTTCTGTTTGTTCTACTTAATACTATTGGTTGAATTCTGTAATTAATACACAGTTATTCTTAAGTGTTGAAACTTAACTGAAAAGTGATCCTTGTTAAATATAAGAGTGGGAATAAGAGAGGGAAGAGATGTACAATTTAGGACATGCTCAATCGGACTTGCCCCAAATGGTAGAGTTAGAAACATACCAGGGGATTCCAATTCAATCCCATCAAGGTGGCATGTACCAATGCCATCTCACTAGTCCCAGTGATCAATTTCTGCTCACAATTGATCATAATGATAGGACTAAGAGTCAAAGGGATCACACAAACAAGACTAGTGTCTGCTAATACTAACTGATAGAATAAAAAAGGGAGAGAACGATCCAACATGGGAAGTGAGATACACAGCAGACCCATAGAATGGCAGATGTCCTAAACAGCACTCTGGCCTCAGAATCAGCCCTTAAGGCATGCAGATCTGGCTGAAATGCCCATGAGAGTATTTCAGGCATGGAAAGCCAAGACACTCTGGGGAAAAAAAAAAAAAAAAAAAAAAAAAAAAAAAAAAAAAAAAAAAAACCACCTAAATGAAAGATCTCCACGAGTGAGATCCCAGTGGAAAGAATGGGTCATCAAAGAAGGAGGTACCTTTCTCTGAAGGGAGGAGAGAACTTCCACTTTGACCATGGCCTTGTCTAAATATGATCAGAGTCGGTGAAATCAGAGGGCTTCCATAGCCTTGGCAGCCCATGACAAGAGCCTAGGGTGATTACTGAGGCCATAAACAAGAGTGTCAAATTGTTAAGTCAACAACAGGAGTCACTGTGCACTTACTCCTCATGTAGGATCTCTGTCCTTAGTGTGCTGTACATTGAGATCTAATGCTATAACTAGTACTCAAACAGTATTTTTCACTTTATGCTTCTGTGTGGGAGCAAACTGTTGAAATCTTTACTTAATGTATGCTCAACTGATCTTCTGTATATAAAGAGAAATTAAAATGAATCTTGATGTGAATGGAAGGGGAGAGGGAGAGGGAAAGGGGAGGGTTGCGGGTGGGAGGGACGTTATGGGGGGGGGGAAGCCATTGTAATCCATAAGCTGTACTTTGGAAATTTATATTCATGAAATAAAAGTTAAAAAAAAGAAAAAAATAGAAAGACAATTATGTAAACAAATAAATCAACAATCTAATATCAGTTAAAAAAATGCCACAGAGGGGCCGGTGCTGTGGCATGGAGCATGATGCCACAGCCTGCTGTGCCTGCATCCCATGTGGGTGCCGGTTCAAGTCCCAGATGCTCCACTTCCAATCAAGCTCTCTGTTGTAGCCTGGGAAACCAGTGGAGGATGGTCCAGGCCCTTGGGACCCTGCACCCATGTGAGGGAACAGGGTGCAGATCCTGGCTTCGGATCTGTGCAGCTCCTGCCATTGTGGCCCTTTGAGGAGTGAATTAACAGATGGAAGATCTCTCTCTCTCTCTCTCTCTCTGTGTGTGTGTGTGTGTGTGTGCCTCTCTGTAACTCTTTCAAATAAATAATTAATTCTTTAAAAAAATAATTCAAAAAATGCCACAGAGGCAATAGCAAAAGACATTACATTAGAAAATAAAGGAAGTTGGGATAATGTTTTGGCACAATGGGTTAAGCCACTGCCTGCAAAGCTGGCATCCCATATGGACGCCGGTTCCAGTCCTGGCTACTCCACTTCCAATCCAACTCCCTGCTAATGCACCTTGGAAAGCAGAAAATCAGTATATGAAAGAGTTATCTGTACTCCCATGCTTATAGCAGCTCAATTCACAAGACCTAAGATATGAAATCAACCCAAAAGTCCATCAATTCATGACTAGATAACAAAATTATACACACACATACATACTTTCGAATACTACTCAGCTGTAAAAACAATCCTTTCTTTTGCAACAAAATAGACGCAACTGGAAACCATTATACTTGGTGAAATATGCCAGTATCAAAAAGATAGATATCATACATTTTACCTGATCAGACCCAGCTAATAGAGTACCAAAAATGTAATGCATAGAAGTGAAATGAACAATTTGAGATTTGGTGATTGTTTCCAGCTTTCATCCCAGCTATTGAGGAACAGTGCTTTTATTTCTCATACTATTTGTTGAATTATTTTCTTAGGGTAGGGTTAACTTTATGAGTATAAAGTCAATTGAAAATAGATCTTTGTAAAAATTAAGAGTGGAGGGCCGGTGCCGCGGCTCACTAGGCTAATCCTCTGATTTGCGGCACCGGCACACCAGGTTCTAGTCCCGGTCGGGGCACCAGATTCTGTTCCAGTTGCCCCTCTTCCAGGCCAGCTCTCTGCTGTGGCCAGGGAGTGCAGTGGAGGATGGCCCAAGTGCTTGGGCCCTGCACCCGCATGGGAGACCAGGAGAAGTACCTGGCTCCTGCCTTCGGATCAGCGCGGTGCGCCGGCCACAGCGCGCCGGCAGCGGCGGCCATTGGAGGGTGAACCAATGGCAAAGGAAGACCTTTCTCTCTGTCTCTCTCTCTCACTGTCCACTCTGCCTGTCAAAAAAATATTAACAGTGGAAATAAGAGAGGAAGGAGGTAGAAGTATGGGAGCATTGCAGGAGGGAGGGCAGAGTGGGAAGTATCCTTATGTTTAAATATGTATATATGAAATACACGAAGCTTGTGTATCTTAAATGAAATTAAAAGGCATTAAAACTGGGAAAAAGGAAACCACAAAAAAGAAGAAGAAAAAGAGAAGGAGGAAGAGGGAAAGAGAGGGAGGAGGAGAAGAAGGACGGGGGAGGGGCATGAGGAGGGGGAGAGGAGGAGGAGGGAGAAAGGAAGGGGGGAAGAGGAGGAGGAGGAAGAGGAGAAGAAGGAAGATCCTTCAAGTGCTCTCTGGCCCCTGCACTTACATGGGAGACCTATACGTTTCTGGCTCCTGGCTTCGGCCTAGTACAGCCCAGCCATTGTGTCCATCTGGAGAATGAACCAGTGGATGGGAGATCTTTCTCTCTCTCTCTCTCTTTCTTTCAAATGAGTAAAATACAATCTTTTTTAAAAAAATAAAAGAAAATAAGGAAGAAGAAAGAGGCAACCCTAGATAAAAACTCAGGAAAGAAAAAACTCAGGAAAATTTACTCTGGGCACTGCAATGTGATGTGCAGAAGAGTCTTAGACAATGAGAAGGCAGTGTTCTCAAGAACTGGGTCAAGGTGTTCCAGGCAGAAAAAAAAAATACGCAAAGCCCTCAATGAGTCCAATTTCAGCATAACCAGAGAATTAAAACAAAGGAGTAATATAAGGTTATTGGTATTTCAGAAATCTATACAAGGGATCTTCAAAAGTTCATGAAAATGGAATTAAAAGATAGCTTATTTTGATGAAAAAAATTTGAAAGTCACAGGCAGGAATTGTGACACAGCAAGTTAATCCACTGTTTACATATCTTCATCTTGTATTGACATTCCAGTTACAGATCTGGCTGCTCTGCTTTGATCCAGCATTCTGGTAACGCAATCTGAGAGGTAGTAGGTGATGACTCAAGTGCCTGCCCTCTTGCTACCCATGTGGGAGACCTAGATGGAGTTGCAGACATTTATGGATTCAACCAAAAAAATAAAATTCATATATAGTTTGGTTTTGTAATCTGTATTTTCCATAAACTTTTAAAAATCTTCATACTTGTTGAGAAAATCATGAAATGTAGACCTGAAAATGGAAGATAACTATTCAAGGCAAATGGAAAATCACTTTCAGACAGAAAACAAAGATGATTTTGAAGATTTCTTACAACTTATATGACCAAGAAATAGTGAATATCCACCCATCAATCTTTCCATGTAACAACTTGATTTGATTGAAGGTGACAAGCAGAACTAGTTCAGGACTATTTCTGGGTGCATTTGTACATATTTGCAGAGATTAGTGAGGGAGACAGTGGACTGAGTGCAGAGGATCTGCCCTCACTGTAACTGGGCACCATCCAAATAGATAAAGGTCCATAAAGCTGAAGGAAACTTTATCTCTTTTCTGGGGTTGTGATATACTCTTCTCTTTATATAACAGAATTCCAAGATCCCCAGGTTTGGTACACCAGGTCTAATTCAAGTCCTCCTCCAGGTTTTCAGACCTGTGGCTTTGCACCATTGGTCTCTGTGGTTATGAAGCCTTAAAAGTTGGACTGAATCACACTACCAGCACCCTAGGTCTTCTGCTGTGGGTATAGATTCTTTGGACTTCTCATCACTCCATAATTCCATGAGTCAACCCCCTAAATAAATCTACTATCCTGCATTTCCCTGCTTACCTTTTCTGTCTGCCTATACTTCCAGAGAATTCTGGTTAATAGGTTTATCCTATTTGTATTCCTTCTGTTCTGATTTTTTGAAGTATCCACAATCAGTTTTATAAATAGAGTTTATGGTTTAAGCAGCGTGGTTTTGATTAGGATATTGACAGTGAGAATTAAGAGAACTGTACATGTTTAAGTTATTTTTGGAAATGGAGTTAAAAAGATTTAATGTAGATTAAACATGAAGGCAAGGATATGGTAAAGAGAGGAAACAAGATGACTCCTAAGGTCTTGTTTGTTTTTTTTTTTTTTTTTTTTTTTTTTTTTTTTGCTTAAGCATATGTATACTGTCAGTGACATTAATGAAATGTCAACTTTAGCAATGTTAATTTGGAGTTTTCTAGTGGGGATCTAAGTTGAGATGTTAATGGGCAAGAATAAGAAACAATCTGTGGGTAAGAGGAAAGATCAAGGAATATTATAGGTGTGAATAACCAGAATATAGATGTTATAGAAAACCATGCATTTGGATGGGATAATAAATTGTGAAGAATGTCAAGAAATTGGGAAAGAAAGCTAACGAGGAGGAAAGATAAATAAAATTTTTTTAAGAAGGTGAAGACAAAGGGAGCACATAGACAAGTCTAGTACCTGCTAACGCTAACCGATGGAGTAAATAAAGGGGAGAGTGATCCAACATGGGAAGTGAGATACTCAGCAGACTCATAGAATGGCAGATGTCCTAAATAGCACTCTGGCCTCAGAATCAGCCCTAAAGGCATTCGGAGCTGGCTGAAAAGCTCATGAGAGTATTTCAGGCATGGAAAGCCAAGACACTCTGGCAAAAGATCTCTGCGAGTGAGATCCCAGTGGAAAGAACAGGTCATCAAAGAAGGAGGTACCTTTCTCTGAAGGGAAGAGAGAACCTCCACTTTGACTATGACCTTGTCTAAACAAGATAAGAGTCGGAGAACTCAGAGGGCTTCCATAGCCTTGGAAACTCATGACTGGAGCATAGGGAGATTACTGATGCCATAGACAGGAGTGTCAATTGGTAAAGTCAACAACAGGAGTCACTGTGCACTTACTCTTCATGTAGGATCTCTATCCTTAATGTGCTGTACATTGAGATTTAATGCTATAACGAGTACTCAAACAATATATTTCACTTTGTGTTTCTATGGGGGTGCAAACTGTTGAAATCCTTACTTAATGCATACTAAACTGATCCTCTGTAAAAAAAAAAAAAAAAAAAAAAAAAAAGAAACTATCAATTCCCAACTTGACTCTCACTGGGATTAAACATGACAATAGGTCTGCTCTGATTTCATCATCATTTAAAAAAAATCATCTATTATTTTTCACTTTATGTTTCTGTGTGGGAGCAAACTGTTGAAATCCATACTTGATGTATACTAAGCTGATCTTCTGTATATTAAGATAATCGAAAATGAATCTTGATGTGAATGGAAGGGGAGAGGGAGTGGGAAAGGGGAGGGTTGTGGGTGGGAGGGACGGTATGGGGGGGGAAGCCATTGTAATCCATAAGTCGTACTTTGGAAATTTATATGCATTAAATAAAAGTTTAAAAAAAAAAAAAAAGAAGGTGAAGACAACAATTTGCAAGTAAAATCAGGAAATTGTGGTTATGAAAGTCTACCCCCCAAGCAGGAGAGTATGAAGTTGTTAGTGCCTACCCTCATTCCCTATTTTAAAACAAAATAAAGTAAAAGAGAAGATACACAAAATGAAGAATTGCTCAGATAGGTTAACTGGTGTTGAGAGACATGGCAATATAAAGATCAAAATAGAAAATAATTAGCAAAATGTAAATGACTTAAAACCTTGAAAAGAACATACTCTATAGAGTGACAGCAACAGAAGCCACATTGGAGTTGCTAGAAAAGGAAAGGAGAGATAAAGGCTAAATTATCAAAGATACGTATTATTCTTTCTGAAAATGTTTTGTAAAGTATTGTATAATGGGGGCAGTAGTTATTCAGGAAAGTGAGATTCAAGAGTATTTATTATTATTATTATAGAAGATACTATATGATTTATGTTTCATATATATGTGAAAAATTATGCAATTACATTTGTATAAATATGGAAAATGCATATTTACAAGTAAATACGGAAAATATGATGAGAAGACTGATGTCACTTTAGTGACAGTTTAATAAAAATTCAAATTGTATAGGCAGCAACTGCTACAAGTGTCAAGAAGAAAAATTATTAAGTCAAGGATGCTAATATTGAAGCAATGCATTTAACTTGCTCCGAATCCCCAAATTGCTGAGAATAATGTAAAAATTAAGAGTGAATTCAAAATCACGTGTATTGCTTGTAAAATTTTTCGATTCCTTAGTAATAGAATCAGAGCACTTTTATTTGGATGAATGAAAAAAGTGCTAGTATTAAAATTTGCAGCCAGAAAATGGAAGAGTAAAAACTAGCACTAAAGTTCTGTAGGACATTCCAACCAAAACTTTCACAAGAAAAAAGTCTAAGCTAAGTGTTTCCTTTTCAAGAAATAAAAACTCTGAAATTTGTTTTTATTTCTACAAGAGTGATTTAAGTATCATTAATATTATGAAGGTAAAATGAAGATACTTATTAATCTATAACCTACTAGGTATATGTAAATAATTTAATTTTTAAAAAGAAAATAAAGTTTCCAAAGTTGTTAATGTTTTAGAGATTTTATTTATGTAACTTTCCATAGTATATCTGTATGTAATGATTGTCACCTAATTTTGTATTATAGACATTTACCACATTATGTAGGTTAAAATGCCATAACTTGTGGAGAATTTCTAGAGAATCATACATGATCTTAAGCAAAATAATATTTTTATTTACCTGTAGTTTACAGTAGGTAGTTAAAGGGCTTTTTGGTATTGATTCCTGACTCTAGTGAAGGGTCTTATAATATTTATTTGAAAAGTGCAACTTATTGGCAGAAGTAATCTCTTTCCAAATAATGAAAATGAATTATATGTGTTTATACTATACCCTGATCATTCTTGGAAACCACATTTTCTAGTTACAGATTTTTTTTTTCCTGTGCAGCACACCTTTCAGGCCTATAACAAATCACTTTTAGGAGGAGTATGATTAGCAATTATGTATTAGGTACTCATGCCCCTTCCCCCTTGGAAAACTACATAATGGATTTTAGCTGCATGGTTGATCTTAGCAATTTGATCCCATGAACTGAGTACCTAAATGAAATCAAAGCATGTATGCATGCATGTATTCATTAATCCTAATTATTGGCTGCCTAAAATGTACCTGTTAATAAAGCAGCTCTGTGTATGAAGACACTGGTTTTATATCATTTGGCATTTAATAAAAGGGAAAAAACATAAAATTATATCAACAAATGAGTACACAACTACAATGTGGAATGAACCCCACAAGGTGAAGGATGAGTATGCTATGGTTAATGAAAATGACAGTAGCACCTGACTTGAACTGGAGGGTAAGAACAGACCTTTCAAAATAAGTGGTAAAACTAAAGATTTTGTTTCAAATCTAAAAATTATATTTAGGATGTTTCAAACACGAATTTGGATTGAATCCATTATTTCATTAGTTGATCACACACTATGCATATAATTCTAAACACACTAGAGAGAATACAATGTCATATCAAAAAGTAATGCTGTATTTCAAGACTTTCATATTGAAGACAAAGAGGAATCAACAAATGTTTTTAAGCAGATAGGGAAGCAAGATCAGAAAAACCTTATAAATTTGCTTGTTGGTGGTTTGGCATTTCAATGGGGGAATGATATTTTCAATACCTTTTAGTTCTCAGAATCTCCAAACTGCTTTGTTATGGTCACTCTCTAGAAAAGGCTTTTGATGAGGATGAAAGAGCAGCAAGCATGTCCTCAGACCGTTTACTAGCTGCCTCCAGCATCACTTTTTATAGGTATTTGTACTATCCACATTTATGACAGCATTTTCTAAAGTATGTTTCACAGAACCTCCTTGAAGAATTCTATGCTAGTTAATTTGATAATTTCTGTAAATTTATCCATGCCTTAGAGGTTTCTGTGTATTAGTATATCAAAGACTATAAAAATTCCTGCAGTAAAGATACTTGTTAACATTCTTAAAGTCAGTACTACCCACAGGGGAATTTTTTTCATTTAATGCTTATTAACGTCTGTCCCTTGAAACATGCTGAGAAATCTGATTTTGTCTATAAAGAATTATTTACTTCCTCTTGCACTTTCAATTAGCCATTTGATTTTATGAAAAGAAACTTTTATATTTCATTAGCAAAAGCAAAATGCCTGAACTTAAAAAGAAGATTGAGCCATATTTTCCATAGCAGTCACTTAGAAAGACCTCTATAAAAACATCTAACTGTGACGGAAGTCCAGCCCTGGAATTTGCAATTTCCTGCTTCTCAGGATGCTGTTCTCTATGGTCTCCAACTCAAATCCTCTAGCACTACCAATTACAAATTGCCCTCTATTCAGCTCCATTTGTATTCTGAATTTGGATTTGAAAGATGTTTAAGACTCTTCTCTGGGAAAATTTTAAAGCTTTAAAGGAGAGTGAAACATTTGCAAAGAAAATGAGGCAATGACCCAAAAGCAGACTGTTGAGTGACCTAATTTATAAGAAAAGAAGAACATGCTCAGTGTAAGGTCTGATTTTCTCAAGGTTGCATTAAATGAGGTCTGTGTGTGTGAGAGACCAAGAGGGAGGGGAGAACTGAAGAACAAAAGCACTGACAGAACAGAAAAGAGAGTTCCAGAAGATGCCAGCAAACAGCAAAGAGAGAGACAGACACAACAGAAGGATGGAAACACAGACACATTCCTTATTTAACACTAGTAAAGGAAGCCTCACCCTGTAGTCAGGATTAACCTATTATGAGTGGGCTTTAAAATTTTATGAACAATATGTAATTAAAAAATGAAAATCTTCCATGAACTGTGTGAAACTCCCTTATGTAGTCTGAAACATTCAAAAATTTATTCAGATGTTCAGCTACTTGTCAGAGAGATAGTGATTATATTCCTTTACCCTTGAATCTTGGAAAAACTTCAATATTTAAAAAAGTAAAAGTATTTCTGAACTAATGTATAATTAATCAAATTCAGTGTTTTCTTGACCTTCATTTAGAATGTCACTACAATATATTCTTACAGAGACATTGAGAAAAATTCTCACTATTGTCTGCTCCTTTTAATTGAAGTATATCAATATATGTGTGCTTCTTCTCCAAGAGTTAGAGAAAGGATAAACAATATTTTCAGAACATATTGTTTGGAGCCTTTTTGAATGGCAATTATGGCAGTTCCTTTCAATGTTCCTTTGAAAGACAGGACATGTGGCTGTGAGAATATTCAATGTGATTAGACTTATTTGGTGGGTTACCAAGGACTCATTGCCTTTATTTCAGCAAAGATTTGCAAAATGCATCATAATCACAGTGCAGCTAAATCAGAGTTTACTATGAGCAAAAACCTTTGGGATTATAATTCCTTTGTTCAAATGAACTTGGCTCATGCCCCAATACCAATGAAGCAGCATAAAATCCCACCATCAAGACAGATAATAGGAGCTCTTCAAATATTATCAGAATATTGCTGCATTGTGTTGAGAAACAACAGAATTCTTTCATATTTCCCTTGTGGACCTGAGACTTATGGCTCAATATGACCCAAAGAGATAAAAGTACAGAATGAGAGAAAGTAGCACTTAATTTTCACATGTCCATAAGCAGAAATAAAACTCAGGTTTATTAAGAAGAGTTTTTAATACATAGTACTTACTGTCAAGCAGCAGCACATATTAAAATAATCTGACTGAATGCTCTTTAAGCCTGAGATGCTTTAACAAAGTTATGTGAAACATAGTTAGTTGAAAGGAAAAATGGAATTTTGTCAGCATAGATCAGCATGACCAAAATAAACAGTGAAAAGTTTCAATTGAAATTTTTAGCACGTATTATAGCATTATATTTCATCAAAAAATGGGACAGGGAATAAAATAACATCCTAAATCCAAAGTTAAACACCTTATTTAATCAATAACTCTACCCAAACCATAACTTTTGATTCAATGAATCATATCTGGATAAAATCTAAGTGAATTAGGTTTTAGTTATAAATACTTTATAACATGCATTTATAAGCTTCCTCTCCCTCAGTGTCATGAGTCACACAAGCGATTAATTGGTGCTAATTGATCCATTAACTCTGGAGCCTTGCATAAGGCAGAGCACTTTACAGCAGAGAAGCTGCTTTAGGAAACAGAAGGAGAAACCAATCAACTCAAGAAAGATGACTGATATTTACCTTAAAATAGCATTTAGCTCTGCAAGAGATGGGATTAAGGGGAGGGACAGAGAGAGAAAGAGAGAGAGAGGAAGAAGAAGGGATAAAGGAAGGGTAGAGGGAGAGAGGGAAGTAGCAATAAAAAATAATTTTAATTGAAAAATGTTGAACTGATCTTTAGTATTTAAAAACTTGATGTTTTGATTTATTGTTCTTATAAAATGATATATAGAGGGAGAAAAAGTTACCAAAAATGTATCACAAAAATCGTGCTGAAGATTCAATAAAGCTGACTCGAGCAGTTTCTAAGCACCTCCCTTAAATGCCTGAATTCCAACCACCTCCTTCATTTTAAATCAAAGTTTTATGTTACAGGTACTGAAACTAATATATGTCAGAAGTAGGAAGTGCTAGAGGCTCCTGTTACATGCACATTAATTGTCTAGGAAAAATGTGTGTGTGCAAAAAGTTAGAGAATTTACAAAACAAAATTTGCTTCTAATTGCATGAAAATCAGGTGGAAAAGAATAGACTAATATACACTGTTATTATTGTTTCCTTGTTACAGTAAGAACTTAAATTCCTATTCCTTATGGAACAGCCACTTAAATTTAAGTTAATTTCAAGAAATGAAATCCAGTATTTTGCATAAGCTGATGTCTTTGTCTGGAAGTCAGCTCAGGGGTAAAGTCATGTCTCCTCAAAAGCATAGTACCAAATGTATTTTGAAATTAGAAACATCAAGTGAGCCCACTCCATGCCCTCTAGGATTATCTGAGAAAGATAATTTACTTGTATTTGTTATCTGCCATCTATCTACTTATATATCTATCTGTCTGTCTGTCCATCTGTCTATCTATCATCTATCCTATATATCTTCAAAAATGCCCAGGCAACATTGGGAAAAGAAATGCAGCATCATTTCTGAAGTGCCTAATACCTTCCCTGATGGAGCATTTTAACCATCAGCATGAATGAAAGAAATAACAAGAAAAATGCATATATGGAAGGTGAGTATTTGGAACAGACCATGAAACAAAGAAACATAAAGAAAAACAAAAATTTTGTTACTGCTTGAGACACCTGCTGTATTTGGAATATTGGGATCCTGATTATTGATTGGAACTTGAATCCAATACAGGAAAAAAAATCCTTGTCTACTTTCCTTACTATTTCCATTCCTAGTCTGTCATGTGGTAAATGTGAGAAACACTTGATCAAATCCGACTGTTCTGTCATTTCAGTTTTCATACATTCCCCTTAACCATCAGTCATAACTTAGGGACAGGAAAAGGAAGTAGTAGGGACTTGGTTGTTGTTGTTTTTTTTTTTTTTTTTTTTTTTTTTTTTGACAGGCAGAGTGGACAGTGAGAGAGAGAGACAGAGAGAGAAAGGTCTTCCTTTGCCGTTGGATCACCCTCCAATGGCCGCCGCTGCAGCCGGCGCACCGCGCTGATCCGATGGCAGGAGCCAGGATCCAGGTGCTTTTCCTGGTCTCCCATGGGGTGCAGGGCCCAAGCACCTGGGCCATCCTCCACTGCACTCCCTGGCCATAGCAGAGAGCTGGCCTGGAAGAGGGGCAACCGGGACAGAATCCGGCGCCCCAACCGGGACTAGAACCCGGTGTGCCAGCGCCGCAAGGTGGAGGATTAGCCTATTGAGCCACGGCGCCGGCTCCAAGTAGTAGGGACTTGGAAGACTAACATTTCAGTCCTCAAATGACTTCTAATAGTACCCCAGAAACTAAAATATTAGAATCTGAAGTTGATTCTTGTCTGACTTCTCTCATTTTCAGGTTCTTTATTTGCTAAATTGTACTTATATTTTAATTTTTATAAGGGTTAGATGTGTAAAATTCTTATCACAAAATCTCATAAATAAATCACTCACACATGTTATTACTGTTCTATTACAGATAGAGGTAATCCTACTCTTCACTATTCTGAGCTAGATTTTGGATAATTTGTAATCAGAATCCTCATTTTTTGAAAAGTTATACCTGGCTAAGTATGAGTGTGTAACGTTCACCATATTTGGAGAAACTTATAACTATGTGAAGATGACTTGGCACATCCTCAATGGACACCTAGTACACTCACTTTTGAAGAGACTACTAATGCGCGTAATTTTATAGTGATGAATGATATTAAGATCCACAAAAGGTTCTGCTGTTAAAATGAAATGTAAGTGAAAATTCTGGCCTGTCTCTTCTGAATAGTCTTTGCCTGAATTTGCAGAATAGCTTTTTAATTGATAAATGTGGTTTGTTGTGTTATTTTCATATTTAATTAAGTCAGGTTGTCTCTGTTAAAAGTCTTGCTTTTTCAAATTCTATATGTTGAAAGATGCAAATTATATTTTTACTATAATACATACAACATTAATATTTGTAACATTTAAAATCTGAGATGACTTATTTGGAATATGAAGAATATGAAAGAGCCCAGGCAGTACTTTTTTTTTTTTTTTTTTTTTTTTTTTTTACAGAAGAGTGGACAGTGAGAGAGAGAAACAGAGAGAAAGGTCTTCCTTTGCCGTTGGTTCACCCTCCAATGGCCGCCGCTGCCTGCGCACCACGCTGATCTGAAGGCAGGAGCCAGGTTCTCAGGCCTGGAAGAAGGGCAACTGGGACAGAATCCGGCGCCCCAACCGGGACTAGAACCCAGTGTGCCGGTGCCACTAGGCAGAGGATTAGCCTGTTGAGCCGCGGCGCCGGCCCCTAGGCAGTACTTCTTAAGGCATTGGCCAAAGATGACAAGTCTCATCCCTAGATATTTTCTACTTCCTTTATCCCTTGTTCTGTTCTCAGTGACAAGGTAGGTGATCTATGGAAATTAAAGCAGAACGCTTAGGATGTTATGGGATTTTAATGCTTATAAAGGTGCTTGAAAAATATTACCTTTTTTTTTTTTTTTTTTTTTTTTTTTGACAGGTAGAGTGGACAGTGAGAGAGACAGACAGAGAAACAGGTCTTCCTTTGCCGTTGGTTCACCCTCCAATGGCCGCCACGGCCGCCACGGCCGCCGCGCTGCGGCCGGCGCACCGCGCTGATCCGATGGCAGGAGCCAGGAGCCAGGTGCTTTTCCTGGTCTCCCATGGGGTGCAGGGCCCAAGCACCTGGGCCATCCTCCACAGCACTCCCTGGCCACAGCAGAGAGCTGGCCTGGAAGATGGGCAACCGGGACAGAATCCGGCGCCCCAACCGGGACTAGAACCCGGTGTGCCGGCGCCGCTAGGCAGAGGATTAGCCTAGTGAGCCGCGGCGCCGGCCCGAAAAATATTATCTTTCTAAATTAAATCTGGGATAAGAAATTATATGAATTCAATAGTATGAAGAATTCCCTTTATCCAATATTATCTTTTCTTAAAGTTTTGAAAACCATTACAATTCTTAAACCATTGCTTCCCCTGATTTAAAGGTAAAAATGACTGCAAAATGTGATAGAATGGCTCGAGCTTAACCCTTGGTATCCAATCAATGCCAATGAAATAAAAATGAATGGAATATTAAAAAGGCAATTCCTTCATTTTCTTTTTCCTTTCACTTTCAATGCTAATTTTTGACTGACTGAAGAGTATGTGAGACACAGTACATATCTACCACACAATGATGAACAAAAATTTATATAAATGCATGAACACTCCAGATATCTATCACTGTAATCATGGCTACCAGTCTGTACTCTGAGTGAAGAAGGGTATTCTACTTACTGCTTATTGAATCCCTTATTTAGTGGATGATTAAGCTTGTGATTACAAAGAAAATGGATTTCGTTGTAAATATTAAAAGAGATAAGAACCCTGAGGAGGACAGATGTCTTACCTCTGTTTACTGTTAACTCTTTACCAATTCCCCTTAGGTATTGGCATGTTTGGAAAGTCATCCAAATCTCTGTTCCCCAGAGGTACTGACATGTCTGGGTAGGTTCCTAATCTCAGTTTTCTGCAACCCTCATTCATGTTCCCCATACGAGTCGCCTCAAGTTCCTCATGGGTGGTCCTGAGTCCCACAGGCTGCAATAAGCCCACTGACACCGTAACTGTTACATGCATGATGCTGATGAGCCTATAAATATTGTAAGAAATCTGCATCAGGCCCGTAGTCTTGGAAAGTGATTCCACTTGGCCCTTTGATGTTAATAAACTGCTTCTGACGATCCTCCACCCAGCCTCTAGTGCCTGTTTTAACTAAGGGAATTTTTCCAATCCAGCTTTCTATAACACATACAATGGTGACATCTTGCAAAACTCTAGTAAACTATAAGAACCAGGAAATTAACATCCATGTCGTCACAATATTGAACATTTCCATTATCACAAAAATCCAAAAATCCTTCCAGTAGTTGCAAATTCTTCACCACACACTGAACTAGCCACTCCTGCTTTGTCTCTGACACCAGTAAAGCATTAAAATCTCATGTATTTTTATAGTATTGTCATTCCAAGAATGTTTTATGAATGATATAACAGAGTAAACTTTAGGAACTGGCTTTTATTCAATCAGTACAACTCACTGGAGATTAATCCAAATGTATGTGTGTGTGTATGTGTGTGTTCCTAATATAGTTTGTATTTCTGTGGTATTCTTCATCACAGTTGTACTACTAGTGTTTAACATTAGGTATCCAGTATTGTTTCAGTTTTGGGGGCAATGACCAATAAAGTTGCAATGAGCAAATCTGCATATGCTTATGCAGAGACCTACATTTTCATTTCTCTGCAACATGCCTAGGAATGCAATTTTATAGTTGCTGGATTATATGAGAGATCCTAGTTCGTGTGTGTGTGTGTGTGTTCTGAAAGGCTGCAGAAGTGATTTCATATTCACACTAGTAGCACACAAATTATCCAGTGTCCCCCCCCCCCATCCTTGCCAGCATTTGATGTTGTCACACTTTTTTTTTTTAGTGCATCCTAGTTTATAGATATGTCTTATTGTGGTTTTGGCTTGCATTACATTGATAAATAATGATGTTGAGGATATTTCTCCTAATATTTACCATCTATATATCACCCTTATAAGTTTATCACAGATTTTATGCATTTCTTTTTTTTTTTAATTTAAAAAGCACTTTCTTTTTTTTATTTTTATTTTTTCACAGTGAGAGAGAGAGAGAGAAAAAGGTCTTCCTTTCCATTGGTTTACCCCCTAAATGGCCGCAATGGCCAGTGCGCTGTGACCGGCACACTGCTCCGATTCAAAGCCAGGAGCCAGGTGCCTTCTCCTGGTCTCCCATGCTGGTGCAGGGCCCAAGCACTTGGGTCATCCTCCACTGCACTCCTGGGCCACAGCAGAGAGCTGGACTGGAAAAGGAGCAACCTGGACAGAATCCGGCGCCCCAACCAACACTAGAACCCGGGGTGCTGGTGCCACAGGTGGAGGATTAGCCTAGTGAGTAAGAAGTACTTTCTTAAGACATGACTGATGTGTAAATAATCTGTAGATATGTAATATATACAACATGATAAGTAAACAAACATGAAATTATCAGCACTATCAATGTCATAAACATATCATTTCCAAAGTTTCTTCTTTATTATTACTATTGAGTTTTTAGTGTTCTTTATACAACACAGACACTAGTCCTTTCTTGGATGTGTGATTTGAAACTATTTTTCTAGCACTCTGTGGCTTATGTTGTTATTCCTCACAGGATCTTTTTCAAATCGATAATTTCATACTTTTTTAAAGATACAATTATTTATTTTAAAATCAGAGTTACACACAGAGAGAAGGAGAAGCAGAGGCAGAGAGAGTGAGAGGTCTTCCATCTGTTGGTTCACTCCTCAGATGGCTGCAATGGCCAGAGCTTTGCTGATCTGAATCCAGGAGCCAGGAGCTCCCTCTGGGTCTCCCACGGCGGGTGTGGAGGCCTAAGGACTTGAACCATTTTCTACTGCTTTCCCAGGCCATAGCAGAGCGCTGAATCAGAAATGGAGCAGCCTGGACAAGAACAGCACCCATTTGGGATGCCAGCTCTGCAGGCGGTGGCTTTACCCATTACACCACAGCACTGGCCCCACATTTTATACTTTGGTGAGTCCAAAGTTATCAGGTTTACAGACTGTTTTTGATGCCAGTTCTAAAAATACTTTGCCTAGAACTTAGTGTTTGAATCCTGCCTCAAACATATGTTTTAATTTTAGATATCATAAAAAAGTTTATTACAATTCCTCATTCTATCCAATGTTATGGATATTGTGGAACATTGCCTTTACCATATTTTATACCACTATATGTGGGAAGTTATGAAAATAAGTATTCGTGATCTCAATTATAAGCAAAATTACTCTTTCCCACACAAATGGTATTTTTAAATTATGTGGTAACTGTGAATTGTATAATTTAATGTACTTCTAAGTGTGTATATTTGTGTGTGTTATGTATATACCGCTAACAAATATTCTAGAGCCAATTTTTGCCCAAATTCTGGCAAGCCTACTAATTAATCTTGTATTTTAAATTTTTTCCATATTTGTACTCATATTTTCTGTTACCTCATTTGCTTACCAATTTAACTCAGAATTTTAACTTAATGATCATTGTTTTGTTAACTAATTGCCTATCTGCATATCATTTCTCAAAACATATGTACCCATCCCCTATGTAAACGAGTGTACGTGTATAAATCTATTGGAGACACCTTAAATCATTAACAGAAATAAAACAGAAGCAAAAGAGGCTGCTGAATTATTGAAAAGAGAAAAAGAGTGTGGCTGGAGAGCACAGAGATTCATGTACTTAATAATTCCTTCAAATTCAACATTTACATAACTCTTAAAATGACATCATCAGACGATCATGTCAAATCAGGTGGAGTTTGAATTGGCAAGACTTGTGACATTTACTCTTCAGCATAATTTATTATTCAGTGCAGGCCCCATATATAAATCTTGAATACTAACAGAGGAAAGTCTAGCAAAGACAAAGAGAGAAAAGGCTGACCTCTCTTCAAGGACACTTTCATTGTAACTGTTCTATGACCCTCAGCTTATTCAATAAGCCTTATAAACTGAAGATTATTCACAGTCAAAACATTGCAATTTAATGATTTATGGGATATAATATATAAATATCAAAAATGATCAAATGTAGCTTTTTTGATTGCAGGGGTAGGCATTTGAGCATAAAATTAATATATCATGAGAGTAAGTAACATGCATTCCTGACCAGAACTTTCGTACACCTTTTACACCATTCAGGCTTAGCACACTCTATACATTCCCTTGATTTTTTTTAAATAATTGTTCAATACCTCAGTTAAGTAAGTAATTTCACTTTATTTAAGCTGTATTATTTATTGCATCTGTCAACCACAAATGCTGTACCAAGGGCTCTGAAGAGTTAATGGGCTAAGTAATAAACAGAGTTGTTCTTGCTTAGTAAGAAGAGCAGTTCTGCAGCTTTCAGTGGATTTCAGGAAAAGGGTTGGCTCTCATTGCCTTAACTCTATCTAAAGGATTTGGACTCTGAATTAGAAAGAAAAAAGTAACTTCTTAAACTAGATGCCTCAGAAGTCAATAAAATGGAATCTTTTTGAAGAGCTCTTGTTTATAGAGGAAAGTCTTTATAGCCAGTCTGTTTCATCAAAGCTTAAATTCTCATGAGGACACATTGAGCCACACATTTTTACATTAGTCACATTTTATCACCTTGGCTGACCCATGGAAAAGAAAAGCAGTTGAGACTTGAATTGCAATGTGCAGGAAGCTAAAAACTATTTTATTAAAAATATATAATACCTTATTTTTGCAATGAAATGTAGCATTTAACATCTTTATAATTTTACAGAAAATGATGGAACTGGCCGGGTCAATTTCTGAAATACTTCCAGTATCTAAGGAAATTAATTTGAAAACTAGGCCTTTATCCCATATAGGCATCTGCCCAACATTTTTGGTTAAGGCAAATTAAATTCTGATTCATTCATGAGATAAATGAATACGGATATCAATTCAGCATTTTTTTATGCATGTGACTCACCTGACTTCAAGTTTCTTGAGGAGACTTAACACAGAAAGAATATATTAAGAAATCTTTATTTTGATTTAATTTCTAAAGTATAAGTAACATTTCATTTTTATCTAATGTTTTATGGCCCAGTACATCTGAGGCTTAAGACTAAAGATGGTATATTGAGGTCAAAGTTAGTATATTACAAAGTAATGATGCAGGTGTGTAGTAAAAGGTAAGTCCATTGAATCTTTACCTACCCAGACAGATTAGATAGGACTCAAATTAAAGTAATATTCTTATCTCCTATGGCTCATTTACTTTGAGTACTGGTTAACAGAATCTTGATTTGAAGCTAAGTAATCAATCTCAATATGCTACTTGACAAAATGTGAGTCTTTTTCAATGTTTGTAATATAATAGATATTTATATGTAAAGTAAGATATTTCAAATTAATTGTTTTTAAAGGTTGATATTGCAAATGAATTAATATGTATTAATTTACTCATCAAACAGCACTAAAACACACTTTATTTGAACAAAATCTATTATAGTGTGTATAAAAGTTCAAGACACAATTAAAACAGAGTATTTTCCTTCCCGCTTTTCTGTATTTTCCATTGCCTGCAACACTATTGAAAGTTTTCTTTTTAAAATTAAACTTAATTTTAAATAAAAAAAGACTTCATTGAGCCCCAAATTTGAACAGATAATTCAATAAGGGATAACCTATAGGGATATAATAAGGATAGTGTATAAAGATATGGAAAACATTTACATTTCTTAAAGTGGAAAGCAATTCTAAGGTAGTTTAAAATAAAATTGTGTTCTAGAAGGATTCTTACTGTGCATTCAGATGGTGATAGGAAGTAGATAAAGGCAGATTTACAGTGGAATAATTTGTGAAATACAGTGTATTACAGGCCACAAGATTAAATGGCTGTTGAAATATCAGATATTGCTTTGTGGAGAAAAATTAGAGGGAAGACCTTAATAATAAAAATTTTATGTGACTACAGGGAGCAAGGAGAGAAAAGTGTGGTGGTGGTGGTGGTGGTGTGTGTGTGTGTGTGTGCGCATTTGTGTGTAGTCTTTTTTGAGTGTAGAAATTCAGAGCACAGTAATTAGATGTTGTAAAGGGTTTTATCATCTTCTCCAAATCATGAATACAAGAATACCTTTACCATACAAATCTTGTTTTAAACTTTCATAGTCAGTGGAATATTATGTATTATCAAGAGCAACAATCCAACAAAGAAGCCCCACAAGCTTCTTATTGTAAAAAAAGATGATTGTGCATTTAATCTCACATCCTTCTCCAATTGATTATGTAAAATCCAAAATAGAACATTTCAGGGTTAGATAAGATTTAAGGGTCTCCTCAAATGCAGATCCCCTGACGTGTATCAAATTAGATACGTATCCAGCACTTGGGAGAGCAAACTATGTGGGATGCTGAAAACTCTGACACTTAATCCCTCAAAAACTTTCAGACCAACTGAGGAATCTCCACTTGGCTCACACATCCAGGACTTGATTACAGATTCATGTAGGCTCCACAATTATATTCATGTCTACTCATTGTACAATATTATGAACTATAGACATTTGTTTCTTTCAGGAAAATACAACTAAAAAAAAAAAAAAACAAACCTCAGCAAGACACAGACTTGATGAACAAGTGATTTACCAAATTCATTTCACAAAATAATGTAAATGTTTATGTCAAATTTCCTGTCTTCTGACACAAGAAATTGTAGTTATGTTATGAGTTTAAAAGTGTAGACATTAAAAAAGATATATCCTTCTGTGACAGTATCAGGAGCAACACGTTAGCTCTCCACACACTTTTTTTTTTTTTTTTTTTTAATTTTTAAGGCACAGTGACATAGAGGCATAGGCAGAGGCAGAGAGAGAGTGATCTTCCATCTGCTGGTTCATTCCCCAAATGACTGCAATGGCTGGAGCTGGGCTGATCTTAAGCTTGGAACCTGGAACTTCTTCTAGGTCTCCCAGGTAGGTGCAGGGGCCCAAGCACTTGGTCCATCCATTGCTCTCCCAGGCCATAGCAGAGAGCTGGTTCAGAATTAGAGCAGGGCCCATGGGGGATTCCGGCACTGCAGGTGGCAGCTTTTATTTTTTTTTATTTTTTTATTTTTTTTGGACAGGCAGAGTGGACAGTGAGAGAGAGACAGAGATAAAAGTCTTCCTGTTCCATTAGTTCACCCTCTAATGGCCGCTGCGGCCGGTGCACCACACTGATCCGAAGCCAGGTGCCAGGTGCTTCTCCTGGTCTCCCATGGGGGTGCAGGGTCCAAAGACATCCTTCACTGCATTCCTGGGCCACAGCAGAGAGCAGGACAGGAAGAGGTGCAACCGGGACAGAATCCGACGCCCTGACTGGGACTAAAACCCTGGTGCCGGAGACATAGGTGGAGGATTAGCCTATTGAGCCATTGAGCCACCAACAGGTGGCAGCTTTATCTGCTACACCACAGCTTCTGTCCCTGCTCTATATAGTCTTCTATTCACAGATAATATGTTACTCTATGAAAATCAGCTATGTTCACTTATTAGAAAACTCTCTGTTCAGTTATCAACTCATACACAAAGTAGGTGTCTTTGCAGTGTCTAATATCTTCCATTTTTGTGAAAAATAAAAAATTAGAATGGTACTTCATTTGGTGATAGTTACAAATTAGTGATTGAAGGAAATGTACATATGAAAGCTACAAAAACCTTGTAACATAATTCTCCATCAACATATTTCCTGACATAGAAATCTTGAAGTCAAACTTCTTCTGGAATTCAATGGACATGCCATTTCAAAAAAGAGAATCTGAATAGGAAAAGAAAGGCACCATCTGGTTTGAATTGCAAAGCAGCTGCTCACTCATTGTGATCTGCTTCACTGGAACCAGAGTTATTAAACTTCTAATTCCAAATATAGTTTCTCTTAATTAAACTAAATGCGGTGACTTCGATGAAAGTTGTCTCATTATTCTGTGAAATTGTGGTGGGCAATGGGAAACTGATGCCTAAAATAGGTGCACGTGAGTCTCCAAAATTCACAAGCAAACAAGTTTTCCTTCCTTGACCTTGAAATGACATGCTTTTTTTTTTTTTTCATTTCCATGAAACACCTTAGAAATTCTTCATCTAACTAATTTCTTATTCTTTTGGCATCATCATATAAAATTATATAGCTATAGAGAAGTCTGTTTTCTAAAATAGTTACACAAAATGTTAATGTTCATTACAGAGATATTTAAGCTTATAAGGCTAAACGTGGTATAGATTGATAAAACTCTTGACAGGACTTTAACATGGGAAAACCATTGAAATAGCGTTTACTATAATCCCCAATTTGGAAATCAGTTTCAGGAATTGAAATTTCATCATTTGTGATGCAAATGTCTAATACAACACAATTTTAGAAACAAAAGTTTAGATTTGCACCTCAAAAGATTAATCTTGACTAGAACTTTCTTCATTAGCTTGTTCTCTCTATTTTTTTTTTTTTTTTTGACAGGCAGAGTTAGACAGTGAGAGAGAGAGAGAGACAGAGACAAAGGTCTTCTTTTTCCGTTGGTTCACCCCCACAAGTGACCGCGATGGCCGGCATGTTGCGGCCAGCGTGCTGTGCCGATCCGAAGCCAGGAGCCTGGTGCTTCCTCCTGGTCTCCCATGCGGTGCAGGGCCCAAGGACTTGGGCCATCCTCCACTGCACTCCCAGGCCACAGCAGAGAGCTGGACTGGAAGAGGAGCAACCGGGACAGAATCCGGTGCCCCAGCCGGGACTAGAACCTGGGTGCCTGCGCTTCAGGCAGAGGATTAGCCTAGTGAGCCAAGGTGCCGGTGCCGGCCTAGCCTGTTCTCTTTACCCCAGTAGAACATAAGCTCACCTTTTGTTACATATATAGAACACTCTAAATGTGCATACATATGAGATATTCTACTTTTTACTATGCATTATTCACTTCAAAGGCTAGAAAAGAGAAATCTCTCCTTCTGTATCATATGGTCATATGGCACAAATTTTACACCTAGAATAATAATAAAAAAACTCCATCTCTGAACCTAAACCATTAGCAAGTGAATTATATCTCATGCCTTAAACCTCTCTCCCCCCCCAAAAAAAGGTCTTATTGATTAATGTCTGTGTGCCAAAGATATTTTGGTGCTGGAATACTAGCATATCACACAAAGTTTTTGGAGAAAATTGGGCCAAGGGATAGGGCTTCAAGCAATTTATAAAATGTTGCCCCTGAAATTATTGCAAATATTAGCAAATTTTAGCAAATTTTAGCATCTACAACAGCAAGAAAGAAGCTTGTTTCATACTGTAAATTCAAGGGTTTCTAAGTTTATTTTTATCTAGCTTTTGTCCTTTCTAGGTACATAAGGATTACTTCAAGGTAAATGTTTTAGAAATCCTTATAGATCTTTGAAAAAAATAAGAATGGGAATAAGAGAGAAAAGCAGAAGGAGGGTGCAAGTGTTGGTGGTAGGGAGGATAAGATGGGAAGAACCACTATGTTCCTGAATCTATATATGCAAAATGCATGAAATTTGTAAACCTTAAATAAAACTTTTTAAAAAAGAAATCTTTATCTTAAAACTAGAGGCAATGGGCTGGTGCTATGGCATAGCAGGTAAAGCCACTGCCTGCAGTGCAGGGATCCACTATGTGTACCAGTTCAAGTCCCGGCTGCTCTACTTCTGGTCAGCTCTCTGCTATGGCCTGGGAAAACAGTGTAAGATGGTCTAAATGCTTGGGCCCCTGCTCCTGCTTGGGAGACTCAGAAGAAGCTCCTGGATCCTGGCTTTGGATTGGCCTAGCTCTAGCTATTGTGGCCATTTGGGGAGTGAACCAGCAGATAGAAGACCCCTCTCTCTCTGCCTCTGCCTCTCTGTAACTCTGCCTTTAAAATAAATAAATAAATCTTTTTTTTTTTTTTTTTTAAAAAGGCAGAAAAAAAAAAACCTAGAGCCATCACAATACCAGATTTCAGGACATACTACTGGTCACTTATAATCAAAACAGCTTGGAACTGGCACAAGAATAGACATGTCGACCAATGGGACAGACCAGAGACCTCAGAAATTAATCTACATCTTTGGCAAACAAGCTAAAATCACTCCATGGAGTAAAAACAGTCTCTTCTTTGGCCTGCACTGCAGCAATAATGGGTAAATCTGCCACCTGCAGTGCCGGCATCCCATATAGGAGCTGGTTCAAGTCTCAGTAGCTCCACTTCTGATTCAATTCTCTGCCTTGGCCTGGGAAAGCAGTAGAAGATGACCTAATTCTTTGGGTCCCTGCACCATTGTGGGAGACCTGGAAGAAGCTCTTGGTTCTGGCCGTTGTGATCATCTAGGAAGTGAACCAGCAGATGGAAGACACCTTTCTCACCTCTCTCTCTCTTTCTCTCTCTCTCTTTTTCTCTCTCTCTCTCTAGTTCTCTCTCCTTCTGCACTCTGCGTCTGCCTCTCCATAACTCTGACTTTCAAATAAATAATAAAGTGTCTCTTCAACAACTAGTGTTGAGAAAATTGAATTGCTGCCTACAAAAGTATTAAAAAAAAAATCCTACCTCACATCCTATACAAACATCAACTCACAATGTAGATTGGAGATTTAAATCTAAAGCACAAAACTATCAAATCGCCAGAGGAAAACAGGGGAAACACAACAAGACATTGACAAAGGCAAAGATTTCTTAGGTAAGACCCCAGAAGCATAGGCAATAAAGATAAAAATCGATGAATGGGATTACATAAGAAACTCCTGTACAGCAAAGGAAGCACTCAACCAAGTGAAGAGACAACCAACAAAATGGAATAAAATATTTGCAAATTATACATTTGATAAAGGATTAATATCCAGAATACATAAGGAGTTCAAGAAGCTCAATAACAACAAAATAAGGAATCCAGTTAAAAAATGGGCTAAGAGCATGAACTGCATTTTTTTCAAAGGATGGAATATAGGTGGCCAATAGCTATATAAGAAGATGCTCAGGATCACTAGTCATCAGGGAAATGTAAATAAAAGCCACAATGAGGTTTCCCTTTATCCCAGTTATAATGGCTATCAGACAAAAATCAAAAAATAACAAAAGTTAGTGAGGATTTGGGGGAAAAGGTACCCTAATCCACTGTTGGAAGGAATGTAAACTAGTACAAACATTATGGAAGGCAGTGTGGATGGACCTCAGAAATCTGAAAATAGATCTACCATATGACATCACATTCCTGGAAATTTGCGAAAAGGAAATGAAATGAGCATATGAAAGAATTATCTGTACCCCCATGTTTACAGACAATCAATTCACAACTGTTAAGATATGGAATCAACCCAGATGTCCACCAACCAATGACTGGATAAAGAAATTTTGCAAATATACATGATGGAATATTTTTCAGCCATAACAAAGAATGAGATTGTGTCCTTCACAACAAAATGGATGCAGTTGGAAACCATTACGCTTAGTAAAATAGGTCAGTCCCCAAAAGACAAATATGGTATGTTTTCCCTGCTTTGTAGTAACTAATATGCAAAGTAGAAAAAAGTAACATTTATGAGCAAAATTGACATATTGAGATTTGATTATTGTTTATTGCCCTTGTCTATATTTGAGGAATAGTGTTTTTTCTACTTATTTTGTTAAATTCTTTTTGTTGAGTTAACCTTGTGATTATAAAGAAAATTGAAAGCATGTTATAAAATTAAAAGAAACATAAGAAAAGAAGGAGGAGGAGGAAGGGATTGAGAAAGAGAGGGTAGAAAATATCATTATGCTCTTAAAACTATATATATAATATGAATTTGTTCCTTTTATATATTTTTTAAAAAGTAAAATAAATTAATATATAAAAACACCAAAGAGTCTTGCTGTTGTATGAGCAAGGTAGTCATGATCTGGAAGGGGATTGTGTGTGCGTGTTGTGGCTGTTTCTTACATTAACTCTACTTCCACATTGACAGAGGCTTTACTCTTCAGAGAACTGCTAGTAAAATGTAATGTTACCCAGTAAGTGTTAGCATACATTATGCTTAATTTCATGTATCAACTTGACTGGGCTGAGATGCAAAGATATATCTGGGTGTCTGTGAAGGTGTATTTTGAAGAGATTAGCACTTGGTTTTATTTTTAACTAATATATACAACTGAATTTATTGGATAACATATATACAGTGTATATAATCCACATCAGTGTAAACATACCCATCTCCTTGGACATATGTCACTTCTTTACTGTGAAAACATTCAAAATCCTTTCTTATAGCTCTTTAAAAAATACATAGTACACATCACTCTGCTGTAACATTAACCTTTTTTTAAAGATTTTATTTGTTTATCTGAGAGGCAGCGTTAAAGACATAGACAGGGAGAAATAGAGAGAAAGGTCTTCCATCTACTGGTCCACTCCCTGAATGAAACCAACAGCAGAGATTAGCCAACCAAAGCTAGGAGCCAGGAGCCTCCTTCCAGGTCTGCCATGCTGGTGCAGGGACCCAAGCACTTGGGCTATCCTCTACTGCTTTCCCAGGCCATATCAGAGAGTTGGATCAGCCTCTGATCCAGAGCAGCCAGCACTGGAATCGCACCCATACTGAATGGTGGCATCGCAGCCAGAGGCTTAACCCACTATGCCACAGCACAGGCCTCAACATTAGCCTTTGATGTGATAAACTGAGTAAAACATGTGGTTCTCTCCATTGTGAGTGGGCATCGTCAAAACTCCTGAAGATTTGAATATAACAAGAAGGTGCAGGAAGAGAAAATTCTTTTTTTCTAATTGAGCTGAGCCTTACTGTTTGCCTTGCCCTTTGATGTCAGCTCCTATTTCCCATGCTTTCAGAAAAGTGTCTGACACACAATTGCCCCCAAGATTTTCAGGACTTGAGACTTATGCTGAATTATACCACTGGCTATCCTGGTTCTCAAGTTTATAGCTAGAAAATCACGGAACTTCATTGTCTGTCTACTCATGTGAGCAACTGCAATAACAAATCTATACACATACACATGCATGCATGTATGCCATTATTGTTTTTCTGGAGAATTTTGACAACTACAGAATATTAAACTATTATTCCTAATTGATCCTCAAGTATAGAGTATGTTGTTGATTTATTAATAAATTTTGTTGGAACACAAAATGTCAGATTTCAAAGCAAGAGGCCATTATTTGGGGCTGCAGCCTTAACTATTCTAGACAAGACTGGGTAAGTTCAGTAGCATTATTTTGGTGGAGTACAGAGTAATAAAAAATATACTTTGAGAGAGGCTCTTGGCTGTGTGTGTTGAAAGTGTTATATTCTGAAAGAATAATTGCATACTTCTGAAAGTAAAATTTATATATTTCAAATTAGAGCAGATAAAATTCTATGTACAATTAATAGCCTATGTGTATTCATTCTAGATATTCATTCTAAATAAGACCTCTAAGGCTACCTGGAGAAATCATTCTAATTCAAGGTTTGATTCTAACTTATGATTTTATGGTTTTGATAATGACAGTCACCCAGAACCAATTACAGAGGAGACGATAATATTCTACCCCGAAGATGAGGTAAATTCAGTCTCCTAAGAGGTAGCCTGGTGAAGTGCACTTGTAATGAAGGAAAGTAGTTACCTTGGGCTGTTATAATTTAATGTGTAAGTAAGATCATGGGATATATATATTCATACTTCAAATTAACCTGAAATAATATGAAAAAGGTAGGTATACATAGGACTATAATTAAGAAAGTGTATCAGTTATTCAGTACAAAGGCTAGGGAAAAATGAATATCTTTCTCTGGGCAAAAGGAGAAATGCAATGTGAATAACCACCTCTACTTAAATATTCTCCATGTAAATGGATTGATGATTAAGTGACACTGTATCTTAAATGATTCATTCCTTTGGATATCCCATTTTCAGTCAACTGAAGCTCATTCGATTGTGATAAAGAACCCAGACTCTTAATCTGCCTGCTGCCGGATAAATATGTCTCTAAATCCTATCTGTGACACTGGTAGGATTTAACTATCCTGAGTTTCAGTTTCTTGACAACAGAGGAAACGTGAAAAGAACCTGTGCCATGATGTTAAGAGCATGAAATAATACATGTGAAATGTTTACCACAGTACTAAGAACAATGAAGGATTTTTTTATACAATAAAGGGTAATTCTACTATTATTATGACCTGATGATAACTTGGCAACCCATGATTACTTCCCTGCAAGAAGACAAGCCCACTGTAAAACATTAATATCTGGCACAACTGCATTTTTATTACTCCTTCTCAATGATCATACTGGGTTTGCTCTTCCTTCTCCCTGGAGACACAATGTCTTTCAAAGCTTTTCACTAATGTGTCTCATGTCCCCTGTAATATATAAACCAGGACAGGTAAAATTTCAGAGTTCCTCAAATTGAGGCATGTGCAGTCAAGACTCCATCTGCACAAGAAGCTTTCTTGAGCCTTGGAGGGGTTGTAATTTACAATGGTTACAAGACAATATTTGTCAGTTGCCTTCTGTGTATGGATTATAACCTACTTTTCGTAACTTGCTGAGTGTCTCTGTGTGTCCTATCTCACTAGACTCAGACAAGTAAATTACTAGCGCATGGTGAATCTAAGCAGTAGTCTAGAATGCTGCAGGCTTAAGTATATGAAATCTCACTTCTGATAGTTGACGTATGATGATCATTGCTATTCTCCACGCAGTGGGAGTTCTCTCTTGGAACTGATTGTTATTAAACTTGGTTTACATTGATATTGAGAAACAATAATTTTCTGATACATAACTGTTATCTCCTTTATCTGGCTTCAGATTCCTAAACCAGGTATCACTTCTTATAAAAAATAATTTATTCTGCCCTGTGCTCTATTGTACCCTTCTCCTCCTTCCCCCTAGCAAAAAAGGATGTTAATTCATTAATAGGAAAATGTAGATGACAGCCAGGACCATATTCCCCCATTGATAAAATGTCTATTAACTATGATTTGGAGAAGATTGAAATTTGACTTTACACCCAAAGAATCTTTTATGCAAGCATAACATTTTCATAAATTTTTATTATATATATATATATATATATATGCTTCTCTTATACAGAGAAACAAGGAACACACCTGATTTCTATGGAAGGAAGAAATTCAAAATGATTTTCAAATGTAAGCACACACAAATATTCATTTCAATCATTCTTCTATTCTGCCATGTCTGCCTGTTGATAACAGTTCCATTTCCAAATATTTCCTTTTGGTCATACACTAGTGAGTTTTGGAGTAGATAGCAACTTTTTTTTTTTTTTAAGAGTGATTCATTTAATTCTGTCAGTAATAATTCCTCTGCATCCCAGCAGCTGTTTTTCTCTCCCAAGAGCACACTGGCGGATCTCAAAAATGTTTCCATTCAAATTCTAGAAAATTAAAGATCTTAGATATTAGGTATTTTATACACTGTTATGCTACTTTAAAGTTACATAACTATGTAGCTTCTGAAATCAGATAATAAGCTAAGGAACTAATGAAACTAAAGAAATCAGATAACAAAAATAAAACATTTCAAACAGGGTCTGGCACTAATAATTACTATTGCTGTTCCACTGTGTTAACAGAAAGAAATGAGGACATTTGGCAGTACTATGCTGCCAATATATTCATTTTTCAAGATTATATGAACTAAAAACTCTGTGTACTTACAAATTAAAAGATGAACCAAATTTTTTGTTAATTTCTAACAATTTTATTTATCTTCATTTTATTTGGAAGGCAAAGAGACACCCACACAGAGATTCTTCATTTGCTAGCACACTCCCCAAATGACTACACCAGCCTGAGTTAAGCCAGGATGAAGCAAGGACCACAGAATTCAGCGTGCATATAAGCAGGAAGCTAGAACAGGAGAGGTTACCAGAAAAAAAGGAGCCCGTAGGGTAGCCAGGACTCAAACCAGGCACTCCAATGTAGAATTCAGATATCTCAAATGGCAAATTAACCATTGTGTCAAACATCCACTTCCAAAATATTTTTTAAATGCAATGTTGTCTTATTAGTACTATTTTTTTCTTTTTTAGAAAACATATATATATATATATTTTGACAGGCAGAGTGGACAGTGAGAGAGAGAGAGAGAGACAGAGAGAAAGGTCTTCCTTTGCCTTTGGTTCACCCTCCAATGGCCGCCGTGCTGCGCTGATCCGATGGCAGGAGCCAGGTGCTTCTCCTGGTCTCCTATGGGGTGCAGGGCCCAAGGACTTGGGCCATCCTCCACTGCACTCCCTGGCTACAGCAGAGAGGTGGCCTGGAAGAGGGGCAACCAGGACAGAATACAGTGCCCCGACCGGGACAGAATCCGGTGCCCCGACCCGGACTAGAACCCAGTGTGCCGGCGCCGCTAGGCGGAGGATTAGCCTAGTGAGCTGCGGCGCTGGCCCGAGAAAACATGTATTGTTACTAAAACTTAACTTCATTCAAATAACAATACTTTACTAACCTAAAATACAGTTTCTCACATAACAAACGAAAGATAAAGGTAATTCATTCCTGGGGCCAGCGCTGTGGCTCAGCGGGTTAAAGCCCTGGTCTGAAGCACCAGCATCCCACATGGGCACCAGTTCTAGTCCCAGGTGCTCCTCTTCCAATCCAGCTCACTGCTATGACCTGGGAACACAGTAGAAGGTGGCCCAAGTCCTTGGGCCCACACTCCCACGTGGGAGATCCGGAAGAAGCTCCTGGCTCCTGGCTTCGGATCAGTGCAGCTCCAGCCATTGCGGCCATCTGGGGAGTGAACCAGCAGAATGAAGAGCTCTCTCTCTATCTCTACCTCTCTCTGTAACCTGTCTTTCAAATAAATAAAATAAATTTTAAAAAATATATAACTCCAAGTAAACCAAGACATGAGCTGAGAGCAAATTCCAGTGAACGTGTGTAATTGCACCTTGGATGAAATCAAAGCCTCTTTGCCAAGGACTCTTCATAGAGATGGTTTTGTAAGGAGGAGTAATAGGTCTGTTCATGTAATGTGTTTTCAATCCAATCTCAAATTCTTTTTTAAATTTTTTCACAGATTAAAGCAAAAGTATTATGGATATATGAAGAAATTAAAGTTTAAAATTAAACCTTTATTAAAAACTTTGTCTTTTCTTCTAAAGACTACAGTCAGTTTTGTGGATGCCACCAAATGGCAGATTGTATTTTCCTAATGAAGTGTAGCACTCTTCAAATCCTAAAGCTCATTCAGAATAAAGTATTAGATGGCCGGTGCCGCAGCTCACTAGGCTAATCCTCCACCTAGCGGGGCTGGCACACAGGGTACTAGTCCCGGTTGGGGAGCCGGATTCTGTCCTGGTTGCCTCTCTTCCAGGCCAGCTCTCTGCTATGGCCCGGGAGTGCAGTGGAGGGTGGTCCAAGTGCTTGGGCCCTGCACCCCATGGGAGACCAGGAGAAGCACCTGGCTCCTGCCTTCCGATCAGCTCATTGCACCAGCCACAGCGCTCCAGCCATGGCAGCCATTGGAGGGTGAAACAACGGCAAAAGGAAGACCTTTCTCTCTGTCTCTCTCTCTCACTGTCCACTCCGCCTGTCCAAAAAAAAAAAAAAAAAAAAAAAAAAGAATAAAGTATTAGAGTGTTTGAGAAGTCATGATAATGGTCTTTTAGTACAATCCTAATGGACAGAAAAACAATTTCAGTTAAATATAAAGCAAGACCTCAGAAAAGAGAATGGTGTGACTGTGAGAACAAACTAGTTCATTGATCTTTTTTATTGACTAGATTTGAACTAGAAAATAGAATGGAAAGACCAAGAAAAAAAGCGCAATTATGTGTGCATTAAAACTAATTATCAGGGGGCCGGCGCTGCGGCTCACTAGGCTAATCCTCTGCCTTGCGGCGCCGGCACACCGGGTTCTAGTCCCGGTTGGGGCGCCAGATTCTGTCCTGGTTGCCCCTCTTCCAGGCCAGCTCTCTGCTGTGGCCAGGGAGTGCAGTGGAGGATGGCCCAGGTGCTTAGGCCCTGCACCCCATGGGAGACCAGGATAAGTACCTGGTTCCTGCCATCGGATCAGCGCAGTGTGCTGGCTGCAGTGCGCCAGCCGCAGCGGCCACTGGAGGGTGAACCAACAGCAAAGGAAGACCTTTCTCTCTGTCTCTCTCTCTCTCTCTCACTGTCCACTCTGCCTGTCAAAAAAAAAAAAAAAACTTCTTATCAGGGCTGGCGCTGTGGCACAGCAGGTTAACCTGCCGCCTATAGTGCAGACATCCCACATGGGCGCCGGTTAGATCCCAGGCTGCTCCATTTCTGATCCAGCTCTCTGCTATGGCCTGGGAAAGCAGAAGATGGTCCAGGTCATTGGCCCCCTGCACCCATGTGGGAGATCCAGAGGAAGCTCCTGGCTCCTGGCATTGGATTGGCATAGCTCCAGCCATTGAGGCCAATTGGGGAGTGAACCAGCGGATGGAAGACCTCTCTCTCTCTGCCTCTCCTCTCTCTGTGTAATTCTGACTTTCAAATATATAAATCTTTTTTTGTTTGTTTGTTTGTTTCAAACTTTTATTTAGTAAATATAATTTTCAAAGTATGGTTTATGGATTACAATGGCTCCCCCTCCATAACTTCCCTCCCACCCACACCCCTCCCATCTCCCGCTCCCTCTCCCATTCTGTTCACATCACGATTCATTTTCAATTATCTTTATATACAGAAGATCGATTTAGTATATATTAAGTAAAGATTTCATCAGTTTGTACCCACACAGAACATAAAGTGTAAAGTACTGTTTGAGTAGTAGTTATAGCATTAATTCACATTGGACAACACATTAAGGACAGAGATCCCACATAAGGAGTAAGTACACAGTGACTCCTGTTGTGGACTTAACAATTTGACACTCTTGTTTATGGCGTCAGAAAGCTCCGTAGGCTCTAGTCATGAGTTTTCAAGGCTACGGAAGCAAATATATAAATCTTAAAAAAAAAAATAAAACCTACTATAATCTTCTGGTGTTTGGTTCTTCAACTTAACATTCCTAAAAATTATTAAGGGCACTCAACAAACATGCCCTCTAAAAATTCTTAGTAGGTTTTTATTTGTATTTATTTATTTATTTATTTGGCTCAAGAAGGAGAAAAAGATCTCACATAAAATAATTTTAGAAAGAGTAATACATCTTAAGATACTTGCTTATGTTTTCTTAGCCCAAATTGTAGAAATGGAGCGTCATAAAAGAAAAATAGGCATAGAATCTGTCTTCAACATAATCAAAGGTCATTAACAGTTAAAGCTGAAATGATAGACAACCCTTAGAAATTCTGTTCTCCCATCAACTAACGGAATAACTGAAGCAAATATCTTAACTTATACAAGCCTTACATAAGTTAGTTAATTAATGTATTCAATAGTATCTAATACATAAGTATTATCTAACTATTATTGATTTGTGTTCATTAAAAATTATTTGAGGGCTGATGTTGTGGCACATCCGCATCCCATATGAGTGCTGGTTCAAGTCCTGGCTGTTCCACTTCTAATCTAGCTCTCTGCTAATGCACCTGGGAAAACAGCAGAAGATGCTTGTATCCCTGCCATCCACATGGAGATGGAGTTTCAGGCTCCTGGCTTCCCCCTGGATCATCCACAGACGGCTGTTACAGTCATTTGGGGAGTGAATCAGAGGATGGAAGATCTTTCTCTGTGTTTCTCCCTCTCTCTGTAACTCTGTCTTTCAAATAATAATTAAGTCTTCTTAAATAATTGTTTTATCAATAAAGTGTGATAAATTAAAAGATTTGGGACAGATTTTGGGCCATTGTTAGGACACCACTGGGGAGCCGTATTTTCCATTTTGGAATGCCTGAATTCAAGTCTCAGCTTCCAATTCTAACTTCTTGCTACTTTACACTGTAGAAGGTAGAAGGTAATGGCTCACTTACTTGGAATCCTGCTAATCATGTGCAAAACCTGAATTGAGTTGCTGTCTCCTGGCTTCAGTCTAACAAAGGCCTGGCTGTAAAATGGCATGTGGCAATGAAACAGTTGCCTGTCTTTCTCTGTCTCTCTGTTTTTCAAATAGATTAAGATGAAGTAATTTTTATTATTTTAAAGAAATATTTCACCTAAATTTTCATTTTGTCTGACTAATAAATAGGACCCTCTTAGGCAGAATATAGTAACTAAGCATCCTACATTTCAAAATCACTTCTTGGAATACCTAATTTTATTTTAACTATTCCCCACTATTTATTTATTTGGTAGGCAGAGTGAGAGAGAGACAGAGACAGAGACAGAGACAGAGGAGAGAGACAGAGACAGAGACAGAGAGACAGAGAGAACTCCTATCCATTTGTTTACTTCCCAAATGGCCACAGTGGCCTGGGCTTATCCAGGCTGAAGCCAGGAGCCAGAATTCCAGCCTAGTTTTCCACATGGGTGGCAGAGACCCAAGTACCTGGGCGATCATATGCTGACTTCCCAGCTGGATTGGAAGCATCCAGGACTCCACCCAGCACTCTGATAAGCTATAAGTGGCAGCTTAACCCACTGGCCCCTACTGCAGCCCCTGGAGCTATCTCATTTTAAAAAGCAAATGATGAAGGAAATTGTTATTTATACCAGGGAATTATTTGTTAATGGAAAAAAGCTAGGAACTGTATCATTAACAAGAATCTCTGGAAACTCATGTTGGAGTTGAATCCACATTGTGAGGTATTAAAACAGTATTAAAAGGAATCAGGAGTAGAGCCAGAACTTGAACCCAAGCATTCCAGTGGCATTTTTAACTGCTAGGGCAAATGACAACTCCCAAAGACTCCACATATAGCACCATTCGGATTAAATCTCCACCCTCTTAATACTTCACAATGGGAATTGCCATCATGCTGTTTAGAGATGAGGCCCTTAGGAGGTAATTAGGATCACATAAAATCATCAGGATGGAGTCCCCATAATTGAAAACTCTTGGCTTTGCAAGAAGGCAGAGCAGGACCAGATCACACGCATGCACATGTGTGCTCCCTGTCTTTCACTGTGTGATACACTTCAGTGCCTCATGATTCTACCAGAAAGAAAAAGAAGACCAGATGCAGCCCCACCACCTTAGGCCAGAATTGAGAGGCAACATAAAACTCTTCTATTTGTAATTTACCCCGTTTGTGATACTGTGCTATTAGCAACCGAAAATGAACTAAATCAGCTTTTGATAAAACATAAGCATTAGATACATAAAGGATTTTTCTTTCTTCAGACCAACATGAATATAACCTTGGGTAGCAATATAAGTTAATTTTCAATAAGTCAATATTAAATTCTAACTTGTCTTCCTTAAACCACCTGTTAAATTCAGCCTTCTTAAATGACTGGTTAAGAAAGTAAATTAAGGGTATTTACTCAAATATGTTAAAGCCATGAAGTGAGGTCACTGATGCCTTCAAGGAAGTAGTTAATGCTTTGGGATTCATTGTTTAGTATATATGGGAACATGGAAATAAGGAAAAAATTAAATAAGATGAAGTTATGACATAAAAGATAATATTCCTATGTAGCATTGTTAGCTATTCCTTGGATAGGTAATTGTTTTTCTCAAGTAGGATTCTATGTATATGTTTCAAACTACAACACAAAAATATATGATAAGGGAAAAAATTATGTATTTTGTTTTGGGAATAATTAAAGAAAAAATGTATATATATATATATATATATGAAACGAATGATCAAATGTGGAAAAAAAGAAAGCCACAGAGACTGTTTTGGGGGTATAGATTATATGACAGAACTTATTCTACCTTGACTACTACTTACAGAATTTTATATTCACATAGGACATAATAATATTCCATAAAAATGGTTTTGAGTTTTGCATTCATTACCATAACTGACTGATAAAGAAAATTAGTACTACTAAGAAAATGCAGCAGTTTATTTATTTATTTATTTATTTGACAGGTAGAGTTATAGACAGTGAGAGAGAGAGAGAGACAGAGAAAAAGGTCTTCCTTCCGTTGCTTCACTCCCCAAATGGCCGCTAAGGCTGTTGCTGTGCCAGTCCGAAGCCAAGAGCCAGGTGCTTCTTCCTGGTCTCCCATGCGGGTGCAGGGGCCCAAGCACTTGGGCCATCCTCTACTGCCCTCCTGGGCCACAGCAGAGAGCTGGACTGGAAGAGGAACAACTGGGACTAGAACCTGGTGCAAATGTGATGTCAGCAGCGCAGGCGGAGGATTAACCAAGTGAGCCATGGTGCCGGCCCCATGAAAATGCAGCAGTTTTTAAAAATCTCTCTATGCTGGGGCTGGCGCTGTGGCACAGTAGGTTAAAGCCCCAGCCTACAGTGTCAGCGCCCCATATGGGTACCAGTTCGAGTCTCAACTGCTCTACTTCCAATCCAGCTCTCTGCTATGGCCTGGGAAAGCAATAGAAGATGACCCAAGTTCTTGGGCCTCTGCACCAGCATGGGAGACTGGGAAGAAGCTTCTGGCTCCTGGCTTCAGATCAATGTAGCTCCAGCCAGTGCAGTCAATTGGGAAGTGAACCAGCAGATGGAAGACCTCTCTCTATCTCTCTCTCTGGCTATACCTCTCGCTGTAACTCTGTCTTTCAAATAAATAAAATAAATCTTTACAAAAAAAATCTCTCTATGCTAATCTTTTTATTTTTTGGTATATCCTTTAACATAAGCAGAAGAGGTAATGGCAGCACAGTAATAACATGGAATCCTATTGAGCAGGGAATTTTTTTTAGGATTTACCTATTTATTTAAAATAATTACAAATAGGAAGAGAGAATTCTTCCATCCACTCGTACACTACTTAATTGGGCACAATGGCCAGGGCTGAACAAGGTCAAAACCAGGAGCCAGAAGCTTCATCCAGGCTTCATCCACAGGGGTGGCAATGGGCCCAGGCTCTTGGGCCATCCCCTGCTGATCTCCCAGGCCATTAGCAGGGAGCTGGATAGGAAGCGGAGCAGAAAGTCAGAGTTTACAGAGAGAGGAGAGGCAGAGAGAGAGAGCAAGGTCTTCCATCCACTGGCTCAGTCCCCAGATGGCCACAACGGCCGGAGCTGTGCTGATCTGAAGCCAGGAACTAGAAGCTTCTTCCAGGTCTCCCACATGGGTGCAGGGGCCCAAGGACTTGGGCCATCATCCACTGCCCTCTAGAGACACAGCAGAGAGCTGGACAGGAAGAGGAGCAACAGGAACTAGAACCCAGCGTCCATATGGGATTCGGGTGCTTCAGGCTAGGGTGTTAACCCACTGCGCCACAGCGCCGGCCCCGTCTATGCTAATCTTTATCTTGGTACTTTGAAATGAATTATTTTTCCAGTCTACTATAAGAAACATAAGAAAAAACGAAATACCATAAGAAATTTTCAACAGCCCATCCAAGGTCACATAACTAGTATCATGGAACAAAGGGACTCAAACCTACTCATTTTCTGTCTCAGGTCAGCTTTATTAGAAGCACAGCCTCCAAGGGCCTCCTTCAGAAGGCCAGAAATATGTGGGATTCCATAAACTGCTTAAAAGAAAAAGGAAGGAAGGGAGAGAGGGAGGGAGGGAGGGAGGGAGGAAGGGAGGTAAAGAAAAAGAAGAAGGAAGGAAGGAAGGAAGGAAGGAAGGAAGGAAGGAAGGAAGGAAGGAAGGAAGGAAGGAAGGAAGGAAGGAAGAGAAAGAGATGGGAGGGAACGGAGGAAGGGAAGAGAAGGGGAGGGGAGGGGAGAAAAGGAGAGGAAGGGAAGGGAAGGGAAGGGAAGGGGAGGGAGGGGAGAGGAGGGTAGGGGAGGGTAGGGGAGAGAAGGAATTCTGGGTGAATGTGTAACTCTTGTAGGTGAAGTCTTGAGCTAATTTCTAAGAATTTATTAATATAAGGTTTTATATTCTATCTAATTCCTGCCCAGAATATGGAAAACAGTTAGTAATGGATCTCCAGCATTGTTAATTTGCAAACACTCAACTCAGAACTTGAACCAGAAGGGAAATTTTAATAACAGTGATTGTTCACCACATATTTTAGTCTTACTAATAGTATTTCATTCGCTATCCTTTTTGGGACCCCTGACCTAAAATAACAGAAAATCTCAGACACCCTAAAAGGCTTGAAGACCGTCCCATCTGCTTTCCATGAAATAGCCCCTACCCCAGTAGAGCTAAGTGACTTACTCCAACCATATTGCTTTCTGCAATATCAATAGAAAGAGTTTTATTTAAAAGTTCCCTGGCAGGAGATGGTGCTGTGGCATAGTGGGTAAAGCTTCGGCCTACAACACCAGCGTCCCATATGGGCACATGTTCAAGTCCTAGCTGCTCCACTTCCTATCCAGCTCCCTGCTAATGGCCTGGGAGATCAGCAGGGGATGGCCCAAGAGCCTGGGCCCATGCCACCCCTGTGGATGAAGCCTGGATGAAGCTTCTGGCTCCTGGTTTTGACCTTGTTCAGCCCTGGCCATTGTGCCCAATTAAGTAGTGGACGAATGGATGGAAGAATTCTCTCTTCCTATTTGTAATTATTTTAAATAAATAGGTAAATCCTAAAAAAAAAAAATCCCTGCTCAATAGGATTCCATGTTATTACTGTGCTGTCATAACCTCCTCTCCTTACATTAAAGATATACCAAAACAGCGACTAAAAATCTAACAAAAAATAATATTAAGGATTTTTCTTTACATAAACAGCTTACATTCAGTTGGCTCTATACAAAAGTGGCACTCAGCCATTCCTCACAAGTGTATTTGTAATCTTATCATTGATTGCTGGGTTGGAGGGATGCATGGACACACATATTTTCCTTTAAAGATTGATTTGAGAGGCAGAGTTACAGAAAGAGAGAGGGAGAGAAAGAGATGTCTTCCATCAACTGTCTCATTCCCCAAATTGCCGCAATGGTCAAAGATGGGCCAATCTGAAGCCAGGAGATCCTTCCAGGTCTCCCATGTGGTTGCAGGGGCCCAAGCACTTGGACCATCTCCCACTACTCTCCCAGGCCATTATCAGGGAGCTGGATCAGAAGCAGAGGAGCTGCAACTCCAATGGGTGCCCACATGGATTCCCGGTGCTGCAGGAGGAGGCTTAACCTACTACACCACAGTACAGGCTCCCATATTTTCCTTTAGTACCACAGTATCCTTTCCTCATTCTGGGATGCATTTCCTTAGGGTTACTCTCCTCAGCTCCCTGAGATGTGCATGCTGTTTATTTGTTTAGTGTTGACCAGCTATAAGGCAACACACTTACAAAAAATAAAATCTTTATGCTTCTATGGTCTCAGTTTCATCAAAGAGGAGAAATGAAGAAATTCATTCATATTCTCCCCCCGCCCCCTTCCTCTATCTGTGTGTTTCTTTGTTGGAGGTGGGTAGGTGTAATCCTGAACTCCACTTTTTTAGGCCCTTGCTCAATGCAAGGGAGAAACCAGTCACAGGTGACAGTTTATGGAAACTGCGTTTACCACTCTTCATAGTAATATGTTTTCCAAAGATTTTCTTTTTCCCCCTCTAGATGATCTTACTGGGAAACACAGCCAGCAAACTCTGACTATACTTGTACTTGCAGAAAGCACGACACTTGTACACTTCCAAACACTGAAGGACTTCCTTTCTCATTCGACCCTCCATTTAGCATTCTGTTGAACAACTCTTATTTTCCCAGCCTATCACCTTTTCATCAAGTTGACGGGGGTGTCGGGAAATAAACATTGTCTATATTCAGCCTTTGAAAGGTCATGGAGAGACAAAAACTGATGATTTCCTGAGACAGCAGTTCACATATTTATACTACAATTTAGCCTTTGTCCGGTACAAATGCCATTCACTGACTGATCTTCCATGCCACACTCTAGGCTTTAGCATCAGTCCAGTATGCAAAGTCTGGGCCAAACACATAACTGTAGACACAGGGATTATAGATAGGAAGGAGCCACAGTCACAACCATGGAGGTCTTGTATTTTATAAATCCTAATCATATTCAAAATAATAATCTTTATTTTTTTCAATTACTTTAGAAAATAGTCATAAAGACAATGTAACCTTAAATTGATTGTAGATAAACTTGTATTTCCTAATATCTGAAAATTCTTTAAGACATAGTTCTTAGCCCAGGACAAGTCTCTTCCTTTTATTTCTCTTATTTGCTACATTGATTATAAAAATAAAACAGTACAAAATAAAACCATCAATGATTAATAAGATACGTAGACTAACCATTTTATTAATCTGTAGATGTCCATCCATGAATAAAGGTTTGCAACTGAGATATGACCAAGTCTTTAGAGCATACCAAAGCAGGCAAAAGTGACTTCATTTTTGACTATTTGGTATATCAGCAAATATAATTTTAATTCTTCTATCTTTAAGAGGAGTTTGTGAATTAGTTTGCCTCCATCCATTGAAAAGATATCATATTATTATATCAAGTGGCAAAAACATCATCACCATTTCTTAAAACAAAAATAATAAAGAAAACCAGAGTTTGAAAGTGAAAGCATGTAGCATAGAAGGAAATATAAAAACCAAATCCGAAAATATGATTTAATATTTTGGTTAAGGTTTAAGACCAAATTTCAGTCCTTATTATGCATGAATCACAGTATAAATCATAAACTACATGTGAACTTTCCCTCTAATGTGGTTACCTTCAAAACAACATGCACTAAGTTCAAGGTTTGAACATATACTGATTTTTTATCAATAATAAAAATCTAGGAGTCACATAAAAGAATAATTAATTATGAGTTTATAAAGTGCAAATAAGTCCTCATTTTCATTTTTTTAAGTGCAATTAAGTCCCTATTTTCATCCCTGGTCCATTACACAATACCCTGTAAACTAAAAGTGATTTAACTTTTAAATTTTGCCATTATCTATTTATTTAATTTATTTTTTAAATTTCTAGTGAGAGACACTCAGTTTCTACTCCACTTGTCTAAAAACGAAAACATCTTTTGTAGTAATGGGAGCCATTTACTTAGCAAAGAATAGAAGAAATAGATAGAAGGTAGTATGATAAGGTTTCTAATATCTGTTCCATCTGTGTTTTGTTTGATAAAAATACTGAATATTACCTGAACATCGCAATGCCCAAGTAAAAGGGATAGAAGTCCTAAATTCCTATGTAGATGGATATAGTTACTCTGCTAGGTCCAGAAAATGAGAAACATTTGAAAAGGAAGGCAGCATGTGGTGCAGTTCAAGAGAATGATTTCAACTCCAACAACCATGTTAGACAATGAAAGTAAGGGTTTTAACTGCAGAGCTGGACAGAGCCTGTGTCTCTACTCACAGAACTAACTTATCTACTAGGCATAATAGGCACGATAACTCCCTAGCACACAATGTTTTTACAGGCCCATGAACATCTTAAAAATTCTTTTACATTCAGATTTTAAGTGAACTTTTAGGATATATATATATATAAATATATATATTTCTATCTTTAATCAATAATAATATATCCATCTTTCCATCAACACAGTCGCAAAGCATACTATCTACTTGTGTATATATACATATCTATGTATATACACACATATTTTATGTTTGTGTACATATAAACAGATGTTCTTTTACTTGCAGTGGGGTTATATCCTCATAAACTTATATGTTGAGAATATTGTGATATGAAAATGCATTTAATATACATAATCTAGTCAATACAGCTTAGCATGGCTTACCCTAAAAACACTCAGAACATTTATGTTAGCCTCCAGTGGACAATATCATCTAACACTAAGTCCATTTTCTAACAGCTGTTGAATATATCATGTAATTTGTTGAATACCATCCCAAAAGTGAAAAATGGAATGATTCTATGAGCATTCACCTTGAAAGTACAGTTAATGTATGTTAAAGTACAGTTTCTACTGAATGTACATTGTAGTTATACCACTGTAAGCTCAAAAAATCATAAATCAAAGCACCATAGGTCAGTGACAGTCTGTGTGTGTGTGCATGCACGTATATATGTAAGTGTAAAGTCTGATGAATGTAAACTACTTTAGGTCCATAAAAATTAACATATTAATGTTTGCCTACTTGATGACCATAAGGAACCAACTAGCTCTTTTTTTTTTTTTTTTTTTTTTTTTTTTTTAACAGGCAGAGTGGATAGTGAGAGAGAGAGACAGAGAGAAAGGTCTTCCTTTGCCGTTGGTTCACCCTCCAATGGCCGCCGCGGCCGGCGCGCTGCGGCCGGCGCACCGCGCTGATCCGATGGCAGGAGCCAGGAGCCAGGTGCTTTTCCTGGTCTCCCATGGGGTGCAGGGCCCAAGCACCTGGGCCATCCTCCACTGCACTCCCTGGCCACAGCAGAGGGCTGGCCTGGAAGAGGGGCAACCGGGACAGAACCCGGCGCCCCGACCGGGACTAGAACCCGGTGTGCCGGCGCCGCTAGGCGGAGGATTAGCCTAGTGAGCCGCGGCGCCGGCCCAACTAGCTCTTGATTTCCTAATCTGTTAAATATATGTAAGACCGAAAAAATTTTATGTACTTTAAAAGTTTTTATGCATTTTTATGCATAAAATGCATTTTATGCATTTTAAAGCACTATAATTTGGAATTGTCTAACATGTAAAAAACTAAATCATTGCCAATTAATACAGTAAGGTTCACATTGACTTATGACACTGACAAACAACCACAGGGCTAAAGCCACATATGAAAAAAAGCAAGCATATCAAATGCTGCTTAGACATCATCTCTAAAAGAAAACCAGGAACATTATAATATACATTCTGATTCCTCATACCCATCTCACTCTTCTCTTTTTCTTCCTTTAAGGTTCAGAAGCCAGCCAGTAGGCAAGTCTTCCAACATCTAGGTCCCATGCAAACTGAGTTTGCAAAATGGAACCCAGAGCACGGCTTTGGGCTACATAGTTATCATTACTAATTATCTCTTCATCTATAGATTGTTACTACTTCTATAGAAGGTGCTATGAAGAGATATGAACATTAAAATTTAGAAAAAAACATTGAAATAAAAATATTACATCTCCCTCATATGATACCCACTTTCCTTCAAGGCTGTCTTTCGGAATTATTTTTAATGTGATGTAACTTGAGTAAAAGTGTATGTAGGGGAGATAGGCCCATTATTACATTTTCATGTCTAACTTCAGTTTGGAAGAAAGGTAGACACAAAGGAAACATTGTAATGCTCTTAGAACTTGGTTAATGGTAGTATGTTATCAAACAAGATCTATTTTCAAGGGGAAGTTCTCAGTAAACTGCAAAATATCAATGTATGTTTGATATGCTTATTAAAATTGCATATACAATATACTCCATAAATTAGGTACACTTGCATGGTGTATATTGTATGCATTTATACACATACGCATGCATAAACACACATAAATGCCATGATGCCAATGTTGACATGACATCAAGCCTTCTGATTTACCATATCTAATTACCATTGGAAGTGCAGTTCTATTAAATCATCAATAGGTATGCTTCCTTCAGAAAACCTGGCAGCTATTATCAGCAACATTATTTCATTAGAATTAAATGGTCAAGCTCTGAAGACAGAATGAGTCCAAATGATGAGTCATTCTGTGAAACAAAAGGTGTTTTGATGACATAGAATGCCTTGAGGGTCCATATGCAAAGAGAAGGAGTAAAGTTACCATGTACCAACCCTCACTCAGGGACCACATTACTGGACCTGACACAATTCCCTTTCCCCAGTCCCAGAACGCACATGGTTATCAATTGCTCCTTTGTTTTTGAGTCATTTCTCAAATGCCTAGACAAATAAAAATTTTAGTGCTTTTATTACCTTAGGATTCTAACCTTGGGTCTTCTGCTTATTAAACTGTGGGTTCGAATTCCATCTCTACCATTTAGTTGTTTGTGAGCTTTAAAAATATTAATTTCTAATCCCTAATGTCTGAATTTATAAAGTACCTCCATGAGACACTGAATACATTAAAGTTGCCCTAGTGATATATTTAGTACAGTTCTTATACACAGAAAAGAAACAATAATGTTTATCTACTATTGCAAGTTACTTTTAAAAAACTAAGTTTTTGAGCTTGAACTGTTGAGACCACTATCTAGAACTTCACAGATAGAAAAGGAAGAGCAATTAGAATGTAGGTCAGCCTTCACACTTGCTCCTAAATACCACAGTGTATATTTGAAAGCTATCTGGAGCTAGAAAATAGTACATCATAGTTCACTAGTGTTTGTAGAAAACATATCTACACAAAAAGATCATTTCATATTCATTTTTCTTTCATGATAGAAATAAACATTTGTTAGACTATTAACTAAGAGATCTGTCATCTTTAGTTTTGAGCTCCAAGGATACCTACAAGGAAGTTGCTTTTTGCTTTCTTCACTGAGTATAAATTTTTTATTTGAGTGAGGGTATGCTTTTCTTTACACACTAGGAGGTGCTATTGTACAGTGAGAAAGAGGGTGGGCTCAGAAAAGATTGGGGTTTGAATTAAGATTCTGCTACTTGACAATTTAAGAGTTTGGACAAGTAATCTAGCCCCTGTGTGCACTAATTTTCATGTTTATAAAGTGAGACAGCATCAGTAACCACTTTTTAAATTCATTTTAAGTATTAACCTAGCTAAAGATAAATACTACATAACTGACAGCTATTATTTAATATATTATCTTTTTTATTTGTGTGTAACATTTTACGTCAAGAAAACTGATTGGTGTAGCAAAGAGAAAAACCTCAAGCCACCGTGGCTATCACAGTTGCACAGTTCACCAAAAAGAAAAAAAAAATATGCCCTAATTATGAAAAATCAACTGCCTCCTATGAGCAGAGAGGGATGATAGATATGTTCATTTTTTATGAGACTAAATAATGTTTATCTGAGGTGTGATAACACTGATTTCTTGCCGCCAAGTAGAAAGCAATAAGCAATCTTCCGGCTTCATAGATAGGTTTTAGTTTTCATTGTTTGTTTAGTATATAATTTGGAGTGATGAAAGCTAGCCAAAAAGAGTTTTGCATTCTATTCTGTGTACCTAAGAGATTTCACCTCACTCACAGGTATTAACATGATAAACCCATGTAAAATAGATTTACACTGAGTGGGTTTGAGCATTTTCTCAGTTCTTGGCAGAGAGAATCATGAAGAAGAGAATTATTTTTATGCTACTTCATGGATAAATGAAGTTTGGTGCATGACAAGATACTCACTTATTAAATATATTTATATACATGTGAAATTCAGTGTGATTTTCACCAAAACCTCATCATCTTCCCATCCTCTTGATTTCAGCTGCAAATTTCATGTTGAGTAAGTGCCAGAGATCAAAGTATTCTGGACTCCATAGTTCTCAAATACTGGAGCAGTGGTTCATAGCTTTCATGTACATAAGAAGCATCAAATTTCATATTAAGATGAAAATTCACTGTTTTTTTTCCCTCAGAGAGGCTAACCAGTGTGGGAAAGGAGCTGGAATGTGTCTTTTTGAGAAGTACCCCAAGAATAGTCTTATTTATGTACACTGAGGAGTACACTTGGAGAAGGCATACTCTCAGAACATACACACTACTTATACATATATTGAAATGATAAAATTAGCTGGCACACTTTTGTATCTATAACAATGGCTTCAATTGGGCTGGTCTTCACACTAATGCATTTCTTAGGCTGATTTATTTTAAGAATATTTTTCATGCAGCATGTCTCATCTCATGAAAACATGCAGTTATTGACAACATGGCTTAGTTCCAGCATTCTTGTGTGTAGCATAGATTATTATTTTTCTTCAGTGTAGATGTAAAAAGGAACTAGATTCCAGGACAGTAGTTTCATTTATAAAGTCATTCTCAGAACAATGGTCTAGGATTTGACTGCTTCCCAGCTGGGGCAAATATAGGCTAATTATTTAATGTGTCCAAAATTCAGGTTCCCCTAGAGATAAAACATGCAGTAATGTAATGTGTTATAAGGAGATAAGGGTCAAGTGTCAGGAAGCAAGTAGCTAGCACACTTCCAGGGACATGATTAGTGCTCAAAATGCTGTCTGAACCTGTAAGTTACAATTGTATAAAACAACCAACTGAAAGAAAAATAGATCACACACACACAAAGGATTCAATATACTTCAATATCTTTCTAGATGATAAACTCAAAAACAGAACAATTTTCTTCCATTTTATCCATGAACTTCCTATTTGTAGCATGAGCTCACATCTCGCTCTGTGGCATCTGAAAGGAAAAGCCACATACTGTCAACAATACAGAGTTTCTTCAACCATTTCTGTATCTTGCCAACATGTCACTTTAATTCTTCATGCATTTTCTTGCTTCTTTTTTTTAATTCAGAGGCATTCCCCAATTTCCTGTCCAATTGTAAGGGCTTAGTTTACTTCAAATACTGGTAACAAGTGAATGTAAGCAATAGCAAAGAAAAAATTTTTTTAAAAAAAATACAAAATAGGAACAAAACAACGGAAGGTTATTGATCCAGGGGGTGTTTTTCCTCACTCTTGCCATCGCTTCCCATGCACATAACTTTCAAAGACCTCCCTTGCACCAGGTTTCTCATCTTTCTGTGCCATCCCAGCCCCTCTTCCAGACCATTCTCTGAAGGTCATAAACAACTTTATCTTATTCTACGATCACTTATAAGAGTCCAGGACCCTCAAACTGTAGAAAGTCTTGTTAATGTTTATGCTGTTCTAGTTTAATATATATTACTCTAGTTAAAACTTTTTTAGGTAAATTTGTTTAATGAATCTTCTGTAAAGGTGTTACTGTGATATTATAGGAATACAACTCTAATAACTATATTTGATGTTTGATCATACTTGCAACACAATTTGGAGATTTTAGACATCAAATAGAAGGCATGCCAGGTGATGCCAAGTGTTTTTGTTTTTGTTTTTGTTTTTTTTTGAGAATGTCACAGGTATTATATTAGTGTTCTTAACTAAGAGTCCTTATGATAACAAAATTGCTTTTCACATTGATACCAAATCACCTTTGTGAGCTTGCCTGAAAAAGGTAGTTTCTATTCTGGGCTTATGTTTGTTTGTTTGCTTGCTTTAACCTACAGAAAGGGAGGGTAAGAAATCATTCTCCAATGATTCTGACTTGCCTACAGTAGTCCAAGATAAACTTTTATTAATAATTACTGTTTTGGGAATGAAAGTACATTCAGGTATGGTAAAATTTCTCTAAGCCATTCAATCAGATAATACAAGAATGATAATATATTGAGCTTTGTTTCTGTGTTCTTGACATCACTCTTTATATACAGTCATTTTTGGTCTTCTTGACATTTGCATGACAGAGGCACTGTTAACATGTTTTAGTGATCATAAGAATGTGCGCATGAGATGTTAAATTATATTTTTACATTCACATAGCAAGTAATACCATCCAAAATTGCTGTTTGATTTCTCATTTTGGGATGTAAACCTATGCAAACTTCTCTTACAACCTCCACCCTTTCCCTAAACTCCCACCTCATGAATTAGCTAGTGCTTGTAGATGCTAAGAGTGTGTTTTGAACTCCTGAAGAGGAGGAAATTAGAAATGCCCATAATCCTTTGCATGATGAGCAGAGCAGCCATACCCCACATAGGAGACCAGAGATGAGGGCTGACCCATCAGCCCTTACAGATACCACTGCTCACATGCAAAGACTAGTTTGGAAAACAGTAAGTCATTGCACACTTTTCAAGCCATTGTCTATTGAGTACAAAAGGATAAAAAACAAAAGGAGAAGTTGAAGACAAGAAGAAAATGTCTATATCTCTCACTTACTCATCAGCAAACATTTGAATGTAGAATAAAACATTATCTCCTCAGGTACTCATTTGTGTGCTTTTTGTCACAGAAATGGGTAAATGTTTCAAATCTTCAGGAGGGACAGTCAATTACCTTGTTCACTGTCCATCCTGCACCCAGTATCATCTGAAGAGGAAATAGATCACAATGTCATAATTTTCCTATAACTTTGAAATTAAGGAGCTAATGTTTATTTTTAATAAAACTATTAAGTCATATGTTGATTGCTTGAGTTGGCCTATATAAAAGCAATACATTAAACTGTAATATCTATGTAATAGATAATATGTAGTAATAGCTACACATCTTAGCATTTTTTGATATACTACAAAATACAGCTATGCTCCATGCCATGTGATACACATTAAACCTAGTTTATTCAATCTTTATAAACCTGAATGTTAGGTTATTATTACTTTCCATTTTATAAATGAGAAATATGTGCCTCAAGCTGCCAACTATACAGTCTGTGATATAGACACTGATGGTAAAGATGTTATATGACTATAAGCTGCACATCACCTATTATGAAAGTGTACAGAAATTGTAGACTAAAAAAAAACAATGTCGTAATATTTGAAAACTAGATGTGAACATATTAGAAATTCATTTTTGCAAGATAGTAAGTATGCTATCCATTGAACAATGGGCACACAATTTTAGCATGGATGTCACAGGTATGGACAATAAGAGAAAAGTCTGGGAACTATATTTATAGTAATGATTTCAATGAAAAGATCTTAAAGGAAAAAAATCACATTTTAAAATACAATTGAAAAGTTAACAGTAACCATAATAGGTGAGAAGTAAAGTGTGTGCAATGGTGAGATTTCACTAATGACTCAGTTTTGGTTTGGAAAATGACCTAGAATATTTTTTTAGGTCAGCTCACTCTTCAAAATCAACTGAATACAGAATGACAAATGGGTTCAGCTCCTTTATACTATAATTCCCTTTGTCTATAGCCTGTAGTTCTCTCATGATTAAATATGATCAGAGAATTTTTTTCTTAAATTAGCTTATATTCTAGAATTAGTAGAGAAGTTTCATATAGAACATAGGTACCACATTTTCACACATTGCTTGATTACAGAAGGGATATATCATAGATATCAGTCATATAAGAACATAAACATCACTGCAGAAAGTTTTGGACTCTGGTTTTAGTTTCCTTCTGTATCTTAGACAAGTCCCAAACACACTAAACCTTGGTTTTCTCATTTCTAAAATGTACAGCTATGGACTATAGCACAACCTTGTATTCTCAGCATGGTCCCCAAGTGTAGACTCTTTAAAGTACACTTGAAGAGATTAAAACTCTTAAAAGCAAAACCAAACAAGTCAGACATAATTGCAATGCAATCACCACCCATGGTATAATGGTGTCTCCTAGCGTTTATGAGAGCATTCTCAGAGCACACTGATTTCTGGATTGACCTTCAGCTTGTGTCTGAATGGAATGGTTTACATTAAATGTTTCTTTGCCTTCTGTACTCAGGAAACAGTTATTAAAAGTCAAAGCAAACAGGTGCTCTTTCTCTGAAGCAGACTTAACAAGGACTATATAATTTATTTCCACTTAGCAGTATATCACACCCTGTTCTATACATATTGACAGATACAATGTTTAACACACATGTATACACATAATGATCATGGGGGAAAAATTTCATGCCATGGTCTGCATCTTAACTGAAGAGTAAGATAATATATACGATAAGTAGTCAAGCCTAGATGATCTCTAAATTTGTCTGCAAACTGTGTTAGCATGATTTTCTTTTTATATGATGACTCTTAATCATATAAAAAAGGTGGGATTCTTCTGTATCAGTGATTTTTAAAATTGGTATCTATCACAGGAAAACAAAAATATTCATATTGTTACCTTTTCTTCTTTTAATTTTTCTAAGTATTTGGACCTTACGGATATTGTCAGCAGATAATGAAATCAGTGAACAAGTAGAAAATAAAACAACAGAAACTTTCTTTTATTTTTTTTTGGGGGGGGGGTGATTGGAAAATATTCTTATTCATTGGTTCACTTGTTCAAAGTTAAGAATTAAACTAAGCCACTCTGATATATGACTCAGGCATTTTATCCTGAGGGCCAAAGCCTGCCATTATAGAAACTTTTCAGCCACTTGACTATGTATTGGGAAACCATTCTTTCAATTAATTGGCACCTATGCTCATGGCTTTCATTTGATATTATTATTTATACAGTAGAAGTGCAATAACATTTTAAATAGGTACACAAGTAGCTAAATATAAGCTCTGGGGTGCTAAATCACACTCTCATAATTGAATTAAAAGTAGAAATTTTTGTGTTGACCCAAGTGAATGGCATCATCCAGGCACCTGACTATAAAAACATTTGAGAAGAACCAGCCTAGTTACCAAATGACCATCAGGACACCTCCTGTTTCTGATCTTTTTTTTTTTTTATCAATTTTCTCTCTCTTTTGTTATTATGCTTCTTATTAATTTGATGTTTTCCAAATGATTTGTATTCAAGTTTTCTTTTTTTCTGCTATGTCCAAATCAAGCACAGACATAAGAGTTCATGAAAATAAAATAACATTCAAGTATGATATATAATGTATAATACATAATAGTTCTACAGGTAGAACACTTACTGTATTCCAGAAAATATGCTAGATTCCTCATGGATTGTCTTCTTCTGTTCTTAGAACAAATTCCTAAGGTAGGTTGTGTAAGTAGATTTGTTTTGTACAAAAGGAAACTGGATGGAATAGATAAGCAACGTATCTAAGGTCACATAGCCAATAAGTGTTACATGATATTGAAACTGTGCCAAACACCATCATTCTCATTGCCCTAGGAAAGAAGTTGCTTGTGATACTCCTTCATTGGTGGTGTTACTCACTGACTCCCCCAGTCATACTCTGAACTTTGTAAAGCATTTATTGTTGTTATTTACCCAATTTGTCACTTATATGGTCATTTTTCTATATGACTAGATTATAGGGATATTTATAACTAATCTATGATTTTATTGCCCTGATAACTGATGGTGGGCACTATCTTAATATATGAGAACGAAAACATCAAAGACATCTCTACAGGAAGGAAGGCAAGTTTAAAGTGTTTTTTTTTTTCCCACCAAGGTGGGAGGAAAACATAATTTTAGGCAGCATCATTTAATCAGGTGATTAGCTCCATTTGTTAAAGGCATCTTAACAAATCCCCTAGAAGTCACTCAAATACAGGCATACACCACTCCTCATAACATACATGAGCAAGCATCATTCCATTAGAACCACACTCTTCTCAGTGGTTTTGGTGATGTTTGCTCCTTATTAGAAAATCAATTTCTTTTTTTTTAAATTACATGGGTTTGGTTAGGACACTGGTAAATTCCAACATAAATGTATGAAGTTTCCCTATTATTAGTTACAGGAGAAAAAAACCATAAAATAAATCCCAAATAAATCATTTTGGACACTGCAACTAGAAATAAGCAATTCAGGTCAAGAATTTTTTTAGCTCAAGAACACAAAATATTTGATTGCTAATATGAATATTTCTTTAGGAAAACCATTTCTGTAACCTAGTTATAAAGAATGATATAATTATTATCATTAATAAGGAAATGCAGGTAGAGTTTTATAGAGGGGCATGTGTGGCAAACACATTGCGTGCATGACTAGGGGAACAAATCTAAATTCCCTCAGATTGTTTCGAGAAAGTTAAAACATTTTATCCTTCCTACATCAAATTTATTAGCCTAAAATGTTTTGTTTGTGTTTATTGTGACTCTTGTCCTTTTCCTTATCCTGCACATTAAGTTGATCCTGAGATTAGATTAAAGCATAGAACAAATAATAGCCTTGGGCATCCTAAATATATAGTATAATTTAAAAATAGATTCCAGAGTAAGCATGTGGTGTGACTGCTGATCAGACAGCCCAGGAGAGACCTCTAAGGTGACTCCTATTGGGAGGACTATAACAGACCATCTGCTCAAAGTTCTTGCTTGATGGAAAACCACCAGAAATTGGTAGACCTTCACTACTCCCCTGCCATGTCTCCCTTACCATCAAGTCATTTAAAATTTAACAATCCAAAGGCATCAAGAGTGTAGCCACAGCACAAAGATAAGCAATGTGTCTAAGGAACATCACACAGCCAGTAAGTGTTGCATGGCTGATTACTAAATACCAACTGATTACCATATACCATATTCTCATTGCCCCAGCCATAAAGGAACAACAGCATGTGGTTCGTGGCTGAGTGTGCCTACAGCATAAAGGAACAGAGGTTCAGCAGATTAAAGTACAAGCCTTCCCAACAATCCACGGGTCCATTTCTATACTAAGAACTTTTAAAGAGTTTTTACCTTATCATCCCTTTTAGTACCTATAGTACTTCTTTCTGAAGTGAATTACTGGCTGCCTTGGAGTAGCAATTTAATGCTTCTACAGAATGAGGCTGTTTAAAAAGTACAGCCACTCTACTCTGAAGCTATTAAAACAACACATATGTTTTCTTTCCTTGACCACATTTATTTGTGCACAGGTTAAATGAGTTTCTGTATTATAGCTCCATTATTCATTTCATTAACCTTAGTTTACCTGAATTTATATGCACGTTCTAAACAGGAGAGACAAGAAGCAAGGAAATTAAAATAGTATTTTTAACTGTAAAAAGTTTTTAAATTGGGATTTACAGCTAAAACAAAGAAAAATCTTTGGCTACTATTGAAGGTAAACAGTTTTCTTTCAAGACAAAGCGCCTCTGGATGAGGTTTATTGATGTTCATCCTGAGTTAATTATGGCAGTGTGTGCTTCAACATATAAAGTTGTTACAGAAAAAGTGAGGAGAGAGAGGCAAACGGAAACAGAAAGTTATTAAAGATTCTTATGTAAATGGAAGAATTGTTTCAAGGTTGTCATCCCTGTGGCTAGAAAACTATTATATAGAGACTGTCTTTCTCCAACAATAGAATTTGTTTCAGAAAACAAAGTCCTTTACTTTAAAACAGAATTGAAGTTTAGACCTTTTGGAAAGAAAACACAGATGTATTAAGCTAAATTCAGAGAAAGAAAATGAACCAAATATAGTTTTTGTGTAACACATCTCATTCCGCACACTTTAGAAAGAACCTGACAATGACAGGCAAGTAATATCACTCAGAAGCTATGATAGAAAAATAGCAATTGCCACTCTGCCAATATTTTCAATGTAGTCTTACCATGTGAAATGTCATTTGCTTTGTATACAAGACCACTGAATAAGAAACTAAGTTAACAGAAGTCTTTGGCTAGAAAACCCACTGTCACAGGTGGCCATGGCTAAGCTACACATTTTTTTTCCCAGCAGGACAGTAAGAACACCCCTACTAATGCAACTGTTGTTACAAAGTTCAAGTTCCAACCTACACATTAACCACACACCTATAAGAACTGTTAAATACTGTGAAGAGAATGACCTTCTTTAGAGTCCTTTAAAACATATTCTTTTCTTTTAAAATGGCATATTAATAGTAGCATGTACATTTTCAAATTTGTTGACTATCACAAGGTAATGTGATAATCTAGTCAAACAAATGACCACAGAGTAATCATATGAAGGAAATGTACTCCTAATTGTGAGGGTTTCACCTTCTTCAAGCACAGCATGAGTTTTCCACAAAACTTAAAAACTGGTCATACAACCAACACTGAAGAAGTTTCATGTCTCAATGCATCGACCATGACTGTTCTGATTTTTATTGTAATGAATGTGTTGACTATGATTAGATGCTTGTGTCCTTACAGAAATTACCACTTTCATAAAAGGGAAAAGATGTTGGCTATTTGCCCTCATATTATATAAGCAAAAGAAAAACTTTGGATTTTTCAGTCAATATATAGCATCGTTAAAAAGCAAATGTGCATTTCAAATTCTAAAGATTTTCACTGTCTTTAAAATCACTGTGCACTCTTTACATCGTTTAAGTATTTGTTATCTCGTGCATATGCTGTCCATCATCTAGCTGAGTCCAAACTTTGAAAATCTCCTTTCCTTAGAAATAGAAACTCTCCAATAATTACTAAACCAAACATAACTGTGTGTGGCAAGAATTCAAAAATAACTGTGATGCATAATTTGATCCAGCTGTCTAGAGATAATTACAAATATTAAAGTGAGCTCTGTAGTTGAAGCAAGTTATAACACTGGGAAACAAAGTGATCTTCTTTAAAACAATCTGCATTTTATGAACTGATGTGACAGGAAAATCTCAGAGGAAATAAAGGATAAAACTTATATTTCTGTTTAGTCTAGGAAAGTCACCTGGGCTTTGCGCAAGGAAATACGAAATTCATTGATTAGTGGGTCCAAATAAAATAGTCTCCACACTAAAGGAAACTTTGATTATTCAAGCACAAAAGAAGTTGTGAGGATTAGGAATTCTTTCAAGAATTTTCCAGTTTTGATTTTTAAGAAAGCGTGAGTTTTCTTCACTCTTCATTTCAAAATGAGATAAAACCCTATACCATTCCCTTTATTTTCTACCAGATGCACCATCAGATAATGTTTCCACTCATGTAGCTTTGAAAGAATCGTCATCCTGTGTGGGTTATTTTATTTTAGAGTAGCCAAGTGAACGAGGTTGCTGCCAATATGATGCTAAGGGCATGCAGAAGCAAGACTCAGCGCTGGGCAGTCAAACAGTCCACCTTTGTGTTGCGCTGGTGGAGGAAGAAAGCATACCCATCACCAACTTTGGGACTTGATCAACAAGCGGGGACTCACAAAACTGTTCTCAATCACTGCTTTTTAAATTTCCACTAAAAATAGCTCCTCTGTGCCGGGGCTTAAAGTCCCATCTGCAGCCAGTGGTAGAGTACAGTACTCAGTTGTTTATCACCCGGGTCTCTGCATCACTTTTCTAACTTTAGACCGCCTCTCTGCTCCTTATTTAGGCGTAGTCTTCAAATCACAAACGGAAACACCCATCAGGAAGCCTACCCAAGATGTTAATCAGGGCTTTTCAGGAGTCAGGGAACTTTTGCACACTTATTGGCATCTTCTGGGATTATTTTGTTTTCTCTGGTTCCCCATACCTTAAAATCAAGTATACTTAGAAGAGAAGGGGGAGCACTGTGGCTATTTAGACATGTCCATAGGAAAGACACCATCTGGTGACAGTTCCTTCGTCTACTTTCCTTTCTTGATTTTGTACTATTGCAGTGATTTCTGTTCACTTCTACCAAGGCAGAAGGGGAAAATGTCTGTCCTTCTGAAGGGAGAGCTCCGGGTTCCCTCATTGGGAGCAATCCTGAGACTTTCTCCAAGGGCCTGGGATAACCAGAAAAGGGTTCTGCTCTCCCGAAGAATTTCTGAGTCCGAATCACAGAGTGATTTTCTTACTTGGGCAGGAGATGCACACAGCTGTAGAGCCTTTGATCCCCACCAGTGACCCGCAGTGGAACCAACCTTGCATCTGCCGCACCCCCTTGCTCAGGTCACTCACCCTCTCGGACTCACCTGGTGCTGAGGACCAGCGCCGGCAGGATAGGCAGCAAGAAGTGCGCTGCGCTGAATTTCATGCTGTCGCCTGTCGGGGGCCTCCTTCCCTCGCTGCCTTCGCTCTTTCGCCTCCTCGGGGTCCCGTAGCTCCTCGTTGCCCGGCTCTCTCCCAAGACGGCGGAGCCCTCTCCAGCGGTGGACGGAGGCAGAAAGACTAACGGATGCCTCGCTAAGGCAGGCGCTGAGAGAGGGGAGTATCTTCGTGAGTGATGTCACCGGCGAGGCGAGCCCTTGCCCGGGATTGCTGAGCGCCGGCTCTCGGAGCGGAGGAGGGCGAGCTGTCCCTGGCGCTGGAGGCTGCGCGGGGAGAGGGAGGGGTGGCCAGCGCTTGCCCCGCGCGCTCCGGGCCCTGGGCTGCGCTCTGGTCACTCGGGTGAGCACCGGCCGGGAGCTGATCATTTATTCCCGCTGCTCGGAAGGACCGCGAGGGGGCAGGGCGGGGGCGAGGAGAAATCTAATCTGCCAATAATTGAACCGGCATACTCGGCGGGAGGTGAGATCGAATCGCTGGGAAAGACTCAGCCTCGTAGAGTCGTAGGCAGGTGTCCTTCACCTGATCCAGCACGACGTCGCCGTGGAGAGTGTGAAAACGCTGTCCTAATTAGGGATGCGTAACGGTTTGCCCGATGCGGACTGAAGGAGAGCGCGAGGAAGCAGTGCCCAGAAACCTACCCTGAGCTCACAATGCCAGCATCGCAAGCTTCTTAACCAGTAAATGCCGCTTTACGAAGAGGCTTCGCGACCCTAAGACGTCTGCGCCTTCTGGGCTTTGGCAATATCTGGTCTTCCTCTCATTTCAGTCCCCAACAGCTGGCAGGGGATTTGGAGCTGGTGGGCCAGGTTCACGCACCTGAAGGGGTCCTTTTCCTCAGGTGAGAATTCATCAAGGAGGCACAACTGAAGCACTCGCAACATATTAGTAGTAATGAGCTGGGAAGGGCAGTACTAGAAGACACAGGGTTGCCTGTACCATTGTGCTTTGTGCATTTTCCTCATGTTCCATAATAAGCATTATCTAGAAAATGAAATGACACAACTCTAATAAAAATGCCATTTTGCACACGCATGGAAAACAGAACTACCAAGACATTCAATTCTAGGGTCTAAACATGGTCATTTTTTAATATTTTAACCGAATGTCCTGGTAAAGTAACAAGCTTAAAGCAATTTAAATGTTATTTAATTCGGTCCTCATAGGAATCATCCTAGCAAAATAGAAATTAATACTATTTCTATTACAGACATGAGGAAACATTGTTATCAAGATCTGGAGCAAGATTTTTTTTTTTTTTTTAACAACAAGTAAGTTTTCAAAAACCTAGAAACGATCCTGCTGTTTTCTTGATCACACCTAGCCCTGATGTTGACACAGTCAAGGCTGATGCACATGCAAGACCCAAAATACAAAAGTCAGCTGGTGTCCAGTAATATTCCTATCTTCAGGGTTCAGTTCACTTTCCATTTTTGTGGCAATTCATTTATAATAAAATTTAAATGAAGTATCTCCTCTAATCTCATTTTAGAAGACGTTTGTTGGGAAATTTCATTTGTTATAAAGACTGACATTTAAATAGAATGCAAATTTAAGGAGTTAACCATCTAGTCCTTTTATTTGTTTTGGTTTTTATTTTTAATGGCATTGAAGTTTAAAACATCAACACAGAACAGAATTGCTTTAAAACCCCAGGATGCATAAAGGTCATAACTTTTGCAAATTGTGTATAGCAATAGTAATATCTGTAACAGACATGGCTAGGAATAAACAAATCAGCTCATTTGTGAATTGCATTTTATTTACTAAGAAAAATGGAAACACACTTTGCTAAAACAGAACCCTGACTCCAAGGAAAAGTATGTACTCTAGTTTGCTCTTGCCAAGAGTTTTCTAATAATAGACTGCCTGCTAACTTTTGAGGGGTGGTTGATTATTTGAGTTGCAAACTCAAGAAGGGCATGTGGCTACTTAGGAATTAAACAAATGCTTATACTACAAAACAACACATATCTCTAAAACACATTTTTATTTAAGTTTACAGTGATTATTTTATTTTTTTTTCCCTTGGAACAAAGTGTGGTAGTCATTTCCATTATACTCTATTGCAAAAGATGTGATAGCCTCAGAGTGTCAAGTGACTTAGTCAAGGTCACTCAGGAACTTTATAGAGGAGCTGGCCTTTAATTCAGTCTGCGTCACCTCAAATCCTATGCTTTCCTGAGACAAAAGCATGTTCAAACCCATGTAAATAAAGACTTGTCCAACCTACATTTTGTTACATTTTACTAGACATGCAACACAAAATAAGAACCAAACTACCTTGTCAATCAAGAAAATCAAGCATCAACGTGAGCTTGGTTTAGACTGTCTCAGAGTTCTGCCGTGTCAATGTTTTGGAGACCTATGAAAGATCACAATGTTTGTTGGCTTTTGTGCATTTTTTGAAAGCCAGATTGGGGGCAGGGAGGGAGAGAGAGATCTGACTTTGAAGGTTTTGAGATCATCAGGGAAGCATATCTTGGAAGGTGAGCCTAAATGAGATTTTGGAAACTCCCGCAGACTTAGAGGCTGGAATTATTATTCTGAATTCAAATACAGATGTGTGTCTCAGCAGAAGTCTTCTTCTTTGGGAATTACAGGACCATGAACCTCCATCACCCATGACATTCTGTCCATACTGTCACAAGAAAACACAAATCCAGAATTGACTTTATGGCTTCTGAAAGCTGATGTGTGAATTTTAAAGACACAGCAGTGAGACAACAAATTCACTTAGCTGTGCTGGATTCCAATACTGAACTCAGCAAAAGTTGCTTGCAGAAACTATACCCAGGTTTGACGAACATCAGAAAAGCTATGCAGTTACACTGAGTTTCCATAAATTACTGGGATTGGAACACACAGAAGTAATTTAGTAAAGTATTTATTCATTTCGCTTATTTAAAAGGAAGAAGATAGAAAAATAATGCTAAAATCCTTTCATAGGACAGTTGAAAAAAGCCTTAATTGAGATGTAATTCAGGTAACAAAAGCTTCACTATCTCAAAGTGTAGCATTCATTCTCAAGGTTACAAAATCATCAGTGTTATAGAAGAACTACAGAACATTTTCATCACTCCCCAAGGAAACACTGTACCTGCTAGCAGTCATTTACCACTTACTCTAGCCCTTCCTGCCACCCTTGCAAACACCACTCTAATTTCTGTCTTTAGGTTCACCTACTTCTTGACATTTCATATAAACTGAATCATATTACACATTAAGATCTAGTCTTACGTGACTGATTTTTTTTTCAAAATCATATTTCAGGGTTATCCCATGTTTTGGCATATCTCAGTACTTCATTCCTTACTATTGCAGAACAATGTTTCATTGTATGCATATTCTACATTTTGTTTATTCATTCATCAGCTGATTGAATGAGGATTGTTTCCACATTTCAACTATTATGATTAATACTATTAAGAACATTGTTAAAAGTTTCTGTGGGAACATTTATTTCTAATTCTTTTAAATATATACCTAGAAGTGGGATTGCTGGGTTGTATAATTTTATCTTTCATATTTTGGGAAATTGTCAAGGTATTCTCATAAATATTTGTACCATTTATATTCACATTAGTATACAAATTAACCTCAAAAAACTATCAAAAACTGGAATTTAGGAGAAATATTTAGCATTGTGGCTAAGATAAACACATACTACATTCAAGAACCCAGGTGTAATTCCCAACCCCAGGCCTGTTTTTGGCTTTCTGCTAATGTAGATTGTAGGGAAGAATATGATGGCTCAGATAATTAGGCTTCTATCACCCATGTGGGAGAGCTGGATGAAGTTAGCCTTGGCCCAGCCCAGCTGCTGCAGATATTTGTGGAGCAAATCAGCAGATGAGAAGTGCACTTTATATCTATCTCTGTCTCATTGTCTCTCAAATAAATAGATTAAAATGGAATGAAATAAGTTCATTTTGGTGCATTTTTTGAAACCCAGGCATAGTTTTTTTTAATAATATTCATTTTCAGGGCAAATTTTTTCCTAGCAGTTAGTATGTTCACATCCCATCCAGTATTTGAGTATGATACCCAACTTCACTCCCAATTCCATATTCTAATAGAGACCTTGTCAGGGCTGGTATTTTGGCATATTGGGTTAGGTCATTGCCTGCAATGCTGGCATCCCATATGGGGACCAATTCAAATCCCAGGTGCTTCACTTACAATCCAGCTCCTTTCTAATGCACCTGGGGAAGGAGCAAAGGATGGCCCAAGTCCTTGGGTTCCTGCACCCATGTGGAAGACCTGAATTAAGTGCCTGGCTCTTGGATTCAGCCTATTTTTTATTTATTTGACAGATAGACAGTGAGAGAGAGAGACAGAGAGAAAGGTCTTCCTTCCATTGTTTCACTCCCCAAATGGCCACTACAGCCGGCGCTGCACCGATCTGAAGCCAGGAGCCAGGTTCTTCTTCCTGGTCTCTCTTGCGGGTGCAGGCACCCAAGCACTTGGGCCATCCTCCACTGCCTTCCTGGGCCACAGCAGAGAGCTGGACTGGAAGAGGAGCAACCAGGACTGGAAGAACGCAGCACCCATATGGGATGCTGGCACCTCAGGTGGAGGATTAGCCAAGTGAGCCACGGTGTCGGCCCCTCTTGGATTCAGAGTAGACCAACCCTGGCCATTGCACTCATTTGAAGAATGAATCAGTGTATGGAAGATCTCTCTCTCTCTCTCTCTCTCTCTCTCTCTCCTCTCTACCTTTCAAATAAAGAAAACAAATACTTTAAAAAAAAATCACATAGACTTCCAGAAGCAGCAGGCTCAGGAAGTCAGATCCCTATGACCTACTTGAAGGGATTGAGTTTCCAGCTCCCTAGTTGGTGTCCAGCCATTTCATGCATTTGAAGAATAAATGAGTGTATGGAAGGTACTCTCTCTCTCTCTCTCTCTCTCGCTCTCTTTCTCTGTCTCCCCCTCTCTCCCTCCCCCCTCCCTCCTTCTCAACTGAACTTTTTTTAATGAGTTTTCCATCAACTTTTTGATGACCCTTTGTATGCATGGATTTAAAAAAAAATTGTGCCAAAATCAGCATTTCATTTAATTCCATTTTTACTTGAACTTTTTGCAGTATACTTGTATACAAAGGTGTCACTCTCTATATATCCTTTACAACATTTATAATTTTCAGTTTTCAAATTCACTTCTTATTAATACAGATATCCTGGCTGGTGAGAAGTGATATTTTATTGTGGTTTAGATTTGCATTTACTTGGCAAATAATCATATTGAACACATTTTCATCAGCTTATTGACCATTCAAATGCATTTTTGGAGATACTGTATATTTGTTCAAGTTCTTTGTCTATTTAATTGATCTATTTGAACTCAATATTTGAGTTGTAAGAGTTTCTCTATATATTTTGGAGACAGATCCTTGTTAGATAAAAGATTTGAAAGTTTTCTCAATCCATTGATTGTTTTTCGTTTTCCTAGTGGTGTTATCTGCAGCACAAAATTTTCTATTTTTGATGAAGTCAAATATATATATATATATGAAAAGGCATATATATATATATATATATATTTGATGTTGTACCCAGGAACTCTTTGTCTTACCCAAAATGAAAATTTATGGTTATATTTTATTGTAAGATTTATTGTTTTAGCTTTTAAACATAGATCTTTAGCCATGTAGAGACAATTTGTGTACATTTGTGAGGTACAGTCCAGCTACATGACTTTGTATGTATAAGTCATATCATTCTAGCATAATTTATTGAAGATATTATTCTTTTGGGGTCAGCACTGTGGCGTAGCAGGTAAAGACTTCCCCTGCAGTGTAATATAGGCATCCCATTTGGGCACCAGCTTGAGTCCTGGCAGTACCACTTCCAATCCAGCTCTAAGCTCTAGCCTGGGAAAGCCATGAGAGACGACCCTAGTCCTTGGGCCTGTGCACCCTCATGAGAGATCTAGAAGAAGCTCCTGGCTCCTGGCTTCAGATTGGTGCTGCTCTGGCCATTGTGGCTATCTGGAGAGTGAACCAGCGGTTGGAAGACCTCTCTCTTTGTCTCTGCCTCTGCCTCTCCGTAACTCTGCATTTCAAATAAATAAATAAATTGTTTTAAAAAGAAAATATTATTCTTCTCCCAGTTTAGTTTTACTGCTGTTTCCTTGCTCTAGGAGTAATCTGGACTTCCTTGTCTATCCTCATATTCTAAGTTCGAATATCTCTTAGTTTCATACTTAGTTCAATTTTTTTAAAGTTGCTTTCTTTTAAAATTTAAAACTTCCTTTTTTTAAATTTCCATGTATTTTGTTCCTATTTTTATAGTTTTTTCTATCACTTTTCCATGTATTTTGTTCCTATTTTTATAGTTTTTGCTATCTCCAGTGTGGTTGTGAATCTTATATTTTATCTCCAGCTAACACTTTTACTGAGTCCCTATCTCTGTAGACATTCCCATGGATGCCTAAAAGTCCAACTGAATCACATTGAACACTTTTCAACCTATTCTTCTGCATGTCTTCTTTCCCTGTAATTCCTTATATCATCACCATCAACTCAGACACTCAAGTAATTAACCTGAATAGTCCAATAATTTTATTTTCACTTCTCTCAGGTCTGTCAATCATTTAGTTCTACAAATTTTACTTTCTGAGTATTAATTTTCACCAATTACTCTGCCTTTGTAGTATCCTTGTCACCAGTGCTCTATTTAAGGTTGGTCATCTCTAAACTCTGAGATTTGCTACCTAATTCCAGGTAGATGTTCCTCAACTCCATTCCTCAATTAAGATTCATCTAAATCACAAATATCTCTATGGCCACAAAATTCTTAGAAAATTACTCTAAGATAAAGTATAGGATACATCAATATTAAATATCTTTTTTAACTATTATTTTGAAGTTTAAGCAAAACAATGGACACTTTCTCTTATATGTCTTCACAGCTTTTCATAATATTCTTTCCTCATGAAAAAATTAATTTATTTTTATTTGAGAGAGAAGAGAGAAAGAGAGAGATGAAGCTCCAATTTACAGGTTCTATCCCTTGATTGCCTGCAACGACAGGGGCTGGACTGGTGTTGAAGTTGGGAGCCAGGAACTCAATCTGAGTCTCACATGTGAATGACTACAACCCAGTCTGAGCTATCATAGCTACCTCTCAAGGTCTGCATTAGAATCAGAAGCCACAGTGAAATATTGAACCTAGATATTCCGATGTAGGATGCATGCCATTTAACAACCATTTTAATCTCTAGACTAAAGATCTACCCCAATATTCTTTTTTTCTAAAAGTGCTATCTCATTCCCTGTATGTTACATTAATCATTTACAGCTTGTAAAAGCCATCATCTCCTTCCAGAGTACTTTCCTTAGTCCATCTGACACCATACCACATGCTTCGTTATATGCGCCTTTTTTTGAGTCTCATGACATGTGGTGGATTCCTTGATGCTGCATTTGTAATATTATAATTATGTTTTTCTGCTCTTTAACAAACTATAATTATTTTAAGAAAAAGATGGGAATATTTCTTACTTTTGTCAGTACTACAGAGAATAAGCATATTGTATAAAATTATATTTTATTAAAATATATTCTAAGATAATTTCTAATTTTATACAGACATGTATGGACAAAAGAATGAAATAATAAAAGGAAGAAAAAGATGATTTACATAATCCAATGAAAGTTTGTTTCCTATTTAGATACTAACTGTATTTTTCTTAGTAATTAAAACTACTTTCAGGGAAATTTTATCTAATAAGGCCATTTATTCATTAAAAAAAGAAGAAGACCAATAGTTTCCTGAAAGAGTGAAGATAGATACAAGCCTCATTCAGTTTTCTGTGCTTCATACAAAAAGCAAGCAAAAAGAAAGAAACGGGGGAAAAAAAAGCCAAAAAGACTACCCCTCTAATTTTATTAAACTGAACCATCTTCAATGAATAGCTTTGATCCACCGAATTTTGTGATATATAATTCCACTGACTCATATGTTTGAACATCTCACTGGTTCATATGAATCATGAGAAGTCAACACAGAAAACGTGGAATGGATATTCTTCAGGAAAGAAAATGGACTAAAAGAAACTCTTTCATTTGAGACATATTGCCCTGGAAACATTACTGTGTGTTCTCTCTGAAAACATGGTCACGTTTGAGTTATCCTAAGAATGGGTATATTTATTTGAAGAAAGTAACAGGCAAACATAAGTAATGTCATTTTAGATTGTCCTGATTCTTGACATTTCATATGAATTGCTCTGCTTCCTTTTATCCAAATGCAGCAGACAGATTGGAAATCCGCTTTTAGCAAATGATCATATTGGGAATCCACTAGGGTACTGAACTCTCAATGAATCTTTTTGAATTATGAAGATTTTTTGTAATAACAATAGAAATACCTTAATATACTAATTTTAAAGCAGTTATTTGTTATTGGTTTTTATATTTTTAATATATTTACAAAAGAACCTGATATCCAATAGATACATTCTCTGGGTCAGTTAAATTTCACTTAACTTTTAAAATTAATAATATATTTTATTTTTAAGATTTATTTATTTGAAAGACAAAGTTAAGGAGAGGCAGAGAAAGAGGCAGAGAGAGAAATCGCCCATCCACTGGTTCGTTCCCCAGATGGCTGCAACAGCCAGAGCTGAGCCCATCTGAAGCCAGGAGCCAGGAGCCAGGAGATTCTTCCAGTTCTCCCACTTGGGTGCAGGAACCCAAGCACTTGGGCCATATTCCACTGTTTTTCCAGTCTATAGCAGAGAGCTGGATCAGAAGTGGAGCAGCCTGGACTCAAACTGGTGCCCATATGAGATGCTGGCTCTGCAGGTGGTAGCTTTACACACTATGTTGCAGCTCTGGACCCCTAAGTTAATTTCTTAGCGTAAAATTTAATTCCTACTTTATTCCCTCTTCATCTTTGATTATCTCTTATTAGAAATTATTATTAAACCAAAATTTTAATGCACGTCTCTTTGCTCATTTAACTGACATTGTATGTATAATTTTCAAAGATGCCTCTCATCTACCATTATATTTAACTCAAATGATAATTAATGATGAGTTTTCTGCTTCTAGGCATGAAGAAATAATTAGGACTGTATTTGTGCTCACTCTATAGTCAAATGGGAAATTTGAAAATAAAATTACAAGTGAATGTTTTCAAGCATTAGGTAATAGGCATAGCAGGGTCATAGAAAGAACGTTCATGCTCGCACCAGCTATCTAAAAAGAATCATGGTAACTACTAGAGTGCAAGAAAGCAGAGTCCAAGGGAAAATGTATTCCTATGGAATTGAGAAGACAGAGAAAGAAGTTACAGTTTTTATTTACTGAAGTGCTTAGAATTTGGGAGAAAGGGTACCAGAGAAAGAAAAAAAAAAAAAAAAAAAAAAAAAAAAAAAAAAAAAAAAAAGCCCCAGAAGCCTGCATGGTGGTTCACTGTGACACTGTGAGTCTTTGGCCAAAAGCAGTGCTGCACAAGCTGACAAGACTCTGGAAAGTCTATTTCTAGCTAATCTGCCATACAGTCAGGCTGAGAAGAGTAGATACCAGAATGTTTGTACTACTGAGATGTTGTAATCCCCATCTAGAATGTGGAAGCCCCAAAACACTTGGATGAAAAAGATAAATTCAGGAAAAAAAAAATTTAACTTTCTGAAAATCACCCAAGAAGAAGTGGGTGTTTGGCAATGCAGTTGACTCACATCACTTGGGATGCCGGCACCTCAAAAGTGATTGAGTTCAAGTCGTAGTTTCACTTTCTAGTCCAACTTCCTAGTAATGTGCAACCTGAGAGGTATTAATTGATCAATTAAGTAGTTAGGTCTCTACCATCTACATGGGAGACCTGGACCAAGATTGTGGCTTCTGATTTCTGGCTGTTGGGATCATTGCAGTAGTGAATCAGCTGATCTCTCTGTCTCTGCTAACTTGGTTTGTTTTTCATTCCAAAATTAATATTTTCAGGATTTTGGCAGAGTATCAGGGGAAATTGCCTGATTATTACAATCAATACAGAAAAACACTTCATAAATTCAACACCTTTTCATAAAAATATATCATGTGAAATGGAATATAGGAGAAATTTTCAACCTGATAACACTTCAAAAATAAAAAGCTCATGAATTTAATAGTGAAAGACTGAGAATTTTTTTTCATAAAACTGAGCATTAAGCAAGAGTATCTTCACATCAGTACACTGAAAGAAGGAAAACATTTTGTAACTTAAATTAGGAAAATATTCCCACAGAGGACATAGATTGATGCAAAGCATAAGAGCAAGATATTGGGGCTGGTGCTGTGGCACAGCAGGTTAACGCTCTGGCCTGAGGCACCAGCATCCCATATGGGTGCCGGTACTGGTCCCTGCTGCTCCTCTTCCAATCCAGCTCTCTGCAATGGCCTGGGATAGCAGTGGAAGATGGCCCACGTCCTTGGGTCCCTGCACCCATGTGGGAGACCTGGAAGAAGCTCCTGGCTCCTGGCTTCCTATCGGTGCAGCTCCAGCTGTTGCGGTCATCTGGGGAGTGAACCAGCAGATGGAAGACTCTCTCTCTCTGTACTTCTCTTTGTAACTCTGTCTTTCAAATAAAAAAGAAAAAAAAAAGCAAGATATTAATAAATTGTGCTTCAAAAACATAAAATACTTATTTTAAAGAAAAACTAAACATAAAAATGTAAAGCAGATATTGGAAAACATATTTGCAACATAATTTTATAATAAACTGTCCAAGAATATGTAACAGAGACTTCAAATCAACAGTCCAAAGGCAAACAACACAGTAAAAAGCTTATCAAAAGACTTGAAAAGGCACTTAACGAGAGAAAACACTGGAATATCAATTTAAGCACATATACAGGTTCTTAATGTTATCAGTCCTCAAATAAATGCAAAACAAATCACCAATGAAAAACTACTACTCAAAATGAGAAACCCAATAGAATAGCAAGAACTGAAGTCTAGTAATATGAAGTGTTACAAAGAACGTAGTACAACTTCTATAAATTCTATTTCTATTGTAAAATGACACAAACACTTTGGAACACTGACTGGCTGCTTCTTAAAAAGATATATAGAATATGCCTCAGTAATTTCAATCTTAGCCATTTTCCAAAAAGATACGATGCCATGAGCTCACAGAAAGACTTGTATGAAGATATTTATGGCAGATATAATCACATCTCCCAAAACTGCAAACAATCTAAATGCTTAGCAACAAGAGAATGAATACAAAATTTGAAGTCCATTTATATATATATATATATGATGAATAACTCTTACAAAATATTTGAATTTCAAAATCTTGTGTTAGAGAAGTCAGACATAATAAGGAATATACTAATTAATTCATTTTACATGAGGTTCTATAGTAGGCAAAACAATTCTATGGTAATAAAAACCTAAACAGCACTTGTTGCTGGAGAATATTTGTTTACAGAATTGACTATAGTGGGAATTTCTTGGTCAATATAAATGTTTTATATCTTAATTAAGACCCTGATTATATACAAAGGTATTAAATTTTCTAAACTCATTCTTTTTTTTTAAATTTAGCTTACTTTTGCTGCCTTATTTACACATGCCATGAAATTTTACACCTAACATCTATGTATTTTATTTTTAATAAATTTTGTCTATAAAAAAGGATTATATATAGTAGTTACCTTTATTTCTAATAAAGTATTAGCTATAAAATAGCCTCATTCTCCTATCAGTATTTCCACACATTTACCCTTTCATACTTTTAAAAAAATATTTATTTTATTCAAAAGGCAGAGGTACTGAGAGAAAGGGAGACAGATTGAGAAATATTCCATTCACTGGTTCACTCTCCAAATAGCTACAACTGCTGGAGCTCGGCCAATGTCGCTCCCCGTCTTCCTGGAGGAACGACACAGGACCCTGCGCTGTTCTTTCGTCTGCTCGGCCCTTCCCGGGTTTGCTGCTGGTTCTTCCCGGGTTGGCTACCGTCCCTTCCACCTCCGTGGAAGGGCGGTTCCCCCTGCCACTTTCCCCACTTCCGCGGGGGAGCGGCACACTGCTGGCCGGCTCTCTCGGGGGCTGCACAGGTGTTCCTTCAGATAGATGTTCCCCTTAGATGTTCCTGGTGCATGCCGTCTCTCTCCTCCTTTATAGTCCTCTTCCACCAATCCCAACTCTGCTACCCACACACCGAGTACGCTGCTCTCCTCCAATCAGGAGCAGGTCCTACAGTTTATTGGTTGAACTGGAGGCAGCTTTGTAGAAGCTGTTTCCTCCTCTCCCAGCGCCATATTGTGGGAGAGCAGATGCATAGAATAAGTCTTAATTCCAGTAACTTAGTCTAGTCCGAGTTGCTCCCAGTTGCTCCCCACAGGCCAATCCAAAGCCAGGAACCAGGAGCTTCTTCCTGGTCTCCCACTTGGGTGCAGGGATCTAAGCATTTAGCCCATCCTCTGCTGCTTTCCCAGGCCATTAGGAGAGACCTAGACCAGAAGTGGAGTAGCCAGGACTCTAGCCAAGGCCCATATGGAATGGGAATGCCATAGGTGGAGAATTAGCTACTAGGTACAATGCCGACCCCTATCTTTCATACTCACTTACTTACATAAAGCACTTACTAAAAACATCTTAGTTAATTCTATCAGTCAATAATTGATGATAGTAAGATATCAAGAGGGGCTTCAATAAATGAAAATGTAAAAGTACAAAATAATTTTGTAAATACTAGTGTAGGGGAAGCAAAATTACTATTCAGTTCCTGATTAACAGAAATTTTTAGAGATGGTATCACACAAAAAGGAGTTTGCAAAGCAAATGGATTGTCAAGGTTGATTTAAGGGCAAAATAGAGTTCTGGGCACAAGCTGTTGTGGTGTGGTGGGTAAAGCTGCCACCTGTGACATCAGGATCCCAAATGGGCTCCAGTACTAGTTCCAGCTGCTCCATTTCCCATCCAGCTCCTGGCGAATGCACCTGGGAAAGCAGCAGATGGCCCAAGTACTCGGGGCTCTGCACCCAGCTGGGAGACCTGGAAGAAACTCCTGGCACCTAGCTTCCATCTGGTTCATTCCCAGTCATTGTGGCCTTTTGGAGAGTGAACCAGCAGATGGAAGATCTTTGTCTCTCTCTGTATATTCTCTCTCTCTCTGTAACTCTGCTTTTGAAATAAAATAAAATAATCTTTAAAAAATATAGAAAAAAGTGGAGCGAGTACAATCTAAGTGAAGAAGTAAGGAGAAAACTGCAGTGGAATCTCCAAAGAATGAAGAGGGATGCTGTGGCTCTAAGTGGAGGGTGTGGACATGTAGCACAATCGTGGACACAACACAGGATCCCAGCAGCCGAGAGCCTCAGCACCAGCTTTGGAGAGTGAGGTGAGATCAGACTGCCGTAGCCCAACAAAAATGATACAGCTGAGGGGAGAGCTGAGAGTGAGTCCAGTCTGCAGCCCTGTAGGGGACAGGGTCCCTGCCAATGTAGAGGGAAAAAGGGATGCATTTCTCTCTCCCTGTGCCCCCACAACAGCAGTGCCCGGCAACTGGGTGAGAGAGACTGGGTGCCATTTTGTACATCCATAACAGCTGCACCACATTGTGTCTGCATGCCAAGCCACGGACAAAGAGGAGATGCCTGAGTCTGGCTGGGAGGACTGACAGGGGACTGGGCACCCACATAAGATTGTGAGGTGCCCCCAGCCTCCCAACACCTCATAGGCTCTGGGGTGGAAACTGCCTAGACTACCACCCATAGGCAGCTGGCTCTGAGAGGCTAACTTTAACTTCAGTGACTTGTCAAGGATTCATAGAATTTAGCAGTGGATTACATATTAATGAGTAGTATTTATTACAGCAAATAATACAAAGTAGTAGAAATGGGAAAATATTTTTGGGCACATCAAGGGAAGTCACTTGAAGGATTCTGATTCCTTTCCTCACCAGAGGCCCATAGGACCCATTTTGTCGTTAGCAAAGAATGACAAGAAGACATACATCAGTCAGAATTTTCTAGGGATACAGAATTGCTAGAATGTGCAGAGAGATACATAAAAGGGGACTTTTAAGAGAATTTGTCTCTCAATATTATGGCAGCTGAGAAGTTCCTGACAGGCCATTTGCCCACTGGTGATGCTGAATTGCTTCTATCCTGGCAGAAGCAAGCAAGAAGTAAGAATGTAACTCTCAATTCATGGCTGAAAGCCTTCCTGAGGGACAGAAAGGGGTCAGTAGTGAAGTCCTGGTGTCTAAAGCTCAGCAGTTGATGCCCAAGATGGGAGTCGAGTGTGTCCCAGCTCTCAGAGCAAGAGATCAGACAGCCTTCAGCATTTCCTCTCTCCAGTCTCCTAGCCAATTGAATGTGCCTGCTCTAATCAAAGACAAGTCTTCCCAACTAGTCCACTCAGACTCACATGAGATATTTGGAAAAACATACAGGGAGTCATACAAAATAATGCTTCTCCAGTTTCTCAAGTGTTCTTTAACCCAGTCAAGTAACTCCATAAATTAACTATCACAAGACATGATAGGTATCTGTGCCTATAGATGCTCACCGAGTCACAGCTGTCGAAACTATTATGGAGCAGTCATCACATAGGCATATTCCCATTTTGCAACCAGTTAGAATAACTGAAACTCAGGACCAACACAGATGCTAGGTAGACATTATACGATTTGCTAAGCAATCCCAAAAACAAGTATATCAATCCCTTTGCTCCCAACTAATACAACGCCATCAATCATTAATATAAAAAGCTTCTGAAAATTGCAACAGAAGGAAGGCTGTATAAAAGTTAAAAAGGAGAGTATTTTTGGGGATGATAGAGTGTGAAAAATAAGCATGTAGATGTTGGAAGAGAAATTGCTTAATAAATAATCTAATATAAAAACGAAACAGTATTATAACTTCATCATTATAATTAAGAATATTCAAATTATTTGTATTTTATTTATTTATTTATTTGAAAAGTAGAGTGATCGAATGAGTGACAATCAGAGAGAAAAATACTTTTCATTTGCTGATTCTCTTCCCAAATACCTACAAGGGCCAGGAATGGGCCCAGTCACAGCCAGGAGCAGAACCCGAATACTTGGGCCATTATCTGATGCCTCCCGGGTACCTTAGCAGGGTGATAGATTGGAAGCAGAGGTGAGACTTGATCTTAGGCACTGTAATACAAGATGTTAACATCACAAGCAGTAGCTTAACCCAGGACACCACAATTCCTACCATGGAAATTGCAACAGAAGGAAGGCTCTATAAAAGTTAAAAAGGAGAGTTTTTGGGGGGATAATAGAGTGTTAAAAATAAGCCTGTAGATGTTGAAAGAGTCAATATCATAAAAGGCTTTTAATATCATAGTAAATTAGTAGAATTTTAGTCTGGACATGAGCGATAGCCATAGGAAGATTTTAAATAAATGTTTGGTAGCTTCCAAGGTGATCCTTGTTTTCTGTATTGTACCATGTGTAGCTCTTTCCCACATAGTACTGATGTGTACATGTGCAACCAATGGAATATGGGGAAATAAATGATATGTCACATCTGTCATTAGGTTAGAAGGGAAACTGAGATTTCCATTATGCTCTGTTTTTTTCTCATCATTTACTTTGGGGAAAGTCAACTGCCATATTATCCCATGGATAAGACCATTTTATGAGCAACTGAAACCTGCCAATCATCACTTGAGTGAGCTTGGAAGTGAATCCTTTATTTATCTCAGTCAATTCATGAGATGTTTGCATCCTGGCTAGAAATTGGAAATACAAATTCATAAGCCATCATGAGCCACCACCAGCCAGAATTACCCAGCTAAGCTGCTCCTAGATTCCTGACTTAAAGAGATTGAGATAATAAAAAATGCTGTTTTATACTGCTATGACCTACAGTAATTTTTCATGCTGTAATGGATAATTAAGAGATGTGATACAATCAGATGTGTCTTTTACTTTGTAATTCACTTTTGATAGATAATTTTCTTATACGTTATATTTTAAACTCTTGATTTTTAGCATTTTAGGATTGTAAAACACTTTGAAACCTATTTGTTACTTATTTCTCAAGGATAAGTGACTTTTTTGCAGCATGTGATAAAGTACACATAATATTTTAATAATTACATAGTGTTTTTGAGAAGCCATAGGCCTCTTTATTTTTAAGATTTATTTATTGATTTGAGAGGCAGAGTTACAAGATAGAGAGAGAGGCCTTCTATCTGTTGATTCACTCCCCCAGTGCTCACAATGGCTGGATCTGGGCCCATCTGAAACCAGGAGCCAGGAGCTTCTTCTGAAAGCAAGGGACCAAGTACTTGGGCCATCTTCCACTGCTTTCCCAGGTGCATTAGCAGGGAGTTGGATCAGAAGTGTAGCAGCCAGGTCTCGAACCAGAGTCCATATGGGATGCCACAGCTTCAAGCAGAAGCCTAACCTATGATGCCACAGCACCAGCCCTTATATAGTATTTTTTAAGCACAGGGATTTATTATTCCTCATAATTCTTTGGAACAAGAATTCCTGTCATTGCCCACAGTCATACAGTTAACAAAAATCAGGACCTTTATTTGAGTTAAATTCATCCATTTAAGATAAAAAAAAATGAAGCATCTATAACCAGGCTTAAGTGAAGAATTATCCAAAGCAAATAGAGGTTTTTTTGTTTGTTTGTTTTTTTATTTGACAGATAGAGTTAGACAGTGAGAAGGAGAAACAGAGAGAAAGGTCTTCCTTCCATTGGTTCACTCCCCAAATGTTCACCACAGGCGGAACTACGCTAATCTGAAGACAGAAACCAGGTACTTCCTCCTGGTCTTCCATGCGGGTGCAGGGGCCCAAGCACTTGGGCCATCCTCCACTGCCTTCCCAGGCCACAGCAGAGAGCTGGACTGGAAGAGGAGCAACTGGGACTAGAACCTGGCGCCCATATGGGATGCCGGCGCTGCAGGAGGAGGATTAACCAGGTGAGCCACAGCACTGGCCCCGCAAATAGAAGGTTTGAGCTCAAGTTTTTGCATATTTGGTAGGTTTTCAATATGGTTATTTTCTATTTTTACTTAAAATAATTTTCTGTGTCATTCTTTCTGTAAAATCAACTTTGTTCCTTTTATTTAGTCTGAACCATTGATTGTAAAAACAGCATTATTAAACTAAGTAAATATTTTAAGACCTCTACTCATCTTTGACTTTTTAATTGGATTAATGTTACTCAACAATATGGAATGACAAATGTTAGAGCTGTAACACCTGTAATAAACCACCAACATATGCAATGAGGACATTTTAAAACTTACTTAAAATTGTCAGCATTTAAATTAAAAAAATGTTTATTCATTTATTTATTATTTGAAAGGAAGAGTGACAGAGGAAGAGACAGAAAGAGAGAGTGAGAGAGCAAGAAAGCGAGAGAGAATCTTCCATCTGCTGGTTCTCTCCCCAACTGGCTTGGCTGCAACAGCCAAATAGCCAGATCTGGACCAGGCTGAAGCCAGGAGCCAGGAACTCTATCTGGGTGTAGTATATGGGTGGTGGGGACCCAATTACTTCGGCCATATGCTGCATTCCTAGGCACATTAAACAAAGCTGAATTGGAAACGGAGCAGCCAGGACTCAAACCATCATGTTATAAAATGTATGTAACGAGCAGTATGGCTTAACCCGCCATACCAAGATGCTGGCCCCAAAGTTTAAAGTTTTGCAGCAAAAAATGTATATATGATATTTTCATCCATCTCCTTACTTCTAAGTTTTATTAAATGCACTCTTTGGTCAAAAAGGTCATAATTAAAACACACACACACACACACACACACACACAGCCTTGGTACTGGAATGTAGAAGTCAGTGGTAAAAGCTATTTTATTTTGCTGTTGCTAGGAATATTCCCGTTTTTCATTTCTCATTCTTCCAGTATTTCCTGTTTCTTAACTCAAAGCTGAGCACATTGACATTGATTATAACATTTATTGCAAAAATCCAGAATAAGAAATGTAAGAGTTTTGGGTCACACTGACAAAGTTTGACATCTAATGAATTCAGACTGACAAACATGCCTCCTACATGCTGCTGAAATCGAAGCTGAAACTTCATGTTAAATCTCAACTGAAGATGAGTTTGCTTGCAGATCATGATCAGCAAATATTTGTTGATCTGATACATTTTACTTTTACATTATATTGTTTTATGTTTTTTAAAAAAATATTTATTTAGTTGTTTGAGAGGCAAAGAGACAGAGAGAGCTCTCATTTGCTAGTTCATTCCCCAAATGCCTGTACAGGTTTGGGGGTGGGCTGAGACTGAAGCTGCAACCAGGAACCTAATCCAAGTTTCCATGTGGATGACAGAAACCCAATTACTTGAGCCATCACTGCTATTTCCCAGAGTGCACGTTAGCAAAAAGTTGGAGTCAGGAGTTGATGGTGAATATTGAACCCAGGAATTCCATATGTGATGTGAGCATCTTAGCAGTGACTTAAGTGCTAGACCCAAAGCCCGCCCCTGATACATTACATGTTCTGAGTGGAAAACAACTGAATGTATATATTAACTTCATTATAATGGGATATAAATATTATATACAGTATATTACTGAAATGTGTATGTAAATAAATAATTCATATGTAACTCTTAGATCCATGTTCACTCTTAGTGGACATTTGCTCTTTTGCCTGATTGCTCTGCTTTTATTATCTTGCTCCTACAAATAAACAGTAAATTTTCCTTTGAGGAAACATTTTTGTCTTCTGTTACTTGTGGTGTGAATGGGGCTGACACTGTGTCCTAGTTTCAGGAATAGGTGACGCCTCAAGACTGGCTAAGCAGCATATTCACAATAGTGGCTTACAGACTGGCTATTGTGCCTGTACAGAAACCATGAATATGAATTGATAATACACCAGCCCATCTCAAGTATCACCTCAGTCTGTTAGCCTTTCCAGACCATCTTTGAACTTCAAATTTTACTTGATTTTATGACTGCTGTAACATTCAAAAGTTATGATCATTGCCAATTCCATTTTGTTTTCCCTTTGCTGTGAGAGACTGTTGTGTCATATCTTTTGCTTACTTTCAACAGCCCCTGAAATGTATTTCCCATACTGATTCCCTAAATTTCCATTTATGTTTCCTTGTCTCTCTCTCTTTCTCTCTCTCCTTGGTAGTTAGAAAACTGAGATTTCTATTGCTGCTAAGCATTGCCTCATTGGAAATATCTGACACATTTTCCTTCATTGTATTTCAGTACCTCAGTTCTTGAATGTGATAGTAACTGTAAAATCCACATAACATTTAATCTGTATTTAGTTCAATCCTCTCATTTCCACTTGGTAATTCATCTTAGGTTCATATCCATGGTACTCTATTTTCATGGTAGCTATGGGAAACAGACCCTGAGGAGTCAGACAGATTAAAAGATAGGTTGGTCCAGATTGAAAATGAGGAAAGGGGAGTCCCTCTAAAGGTGCAAAATGCATGCTTCCTCCAAAGAGCTTCTGCCATATCATGAGAATAGCAAGGGAGTGGTGATTCCATGCTTCTGAGTTCCCAGTTTACTGTGAAAACAGAAGTCACCAATCCCACCCTTCTGATATTTGTATTGTCTTGTAATGAGCAAGCTAGAAAGGATAGGTATGGTGACAAACCTGGACTTTTGATGGGTTTTGTCCCCACCTTCTAACTAATTGTTAGCTACTGTACTGATTTTGCCCCCAAAAAAGTGTGCTTAAAAGACTCAGACTTTGACAGTTCAGAGGGTCTGCCCCACTTGGAGACCCCAGCCCTAGCCATACCCCACCCTGATTGCAACAAGAGACTTTTGGCTTAAATAAATCTTGCTTTTCTCTCTTTTCTATGTGAGAATTTTTTCTTCATGTGAGACAAAGAGCCGAGGTACTCTTTCTCCCTTTTTCACCCCTAACAAGACTGCCCAGCAAACAGCTACATGGACTAATGCTGAGATCTTCGTTATTCACTGCAAAATCAATTGGATTCTAATAGAGAAGGTACCAATTTGAAAGAAAGTGATCGCACAAGTTTTTGGTTACAATTGCATGGAAATGTAATTGGATAATAAAACTGGGTCTTTACAGCTCTCTGAAATGTTCAGAGTATGTGAGAAACAAAAAAATAAATAGCACACTATAGTGGATAAAAAGGAAAGTACAGGGAGGCCAATGATATCCAAGGTCATTCTGTGTGCTAATAAGCTACCAAGGATGCTTGACACAGAGCAAAGGATACCAGTTTCCTGTTCTAATAGGTGTTTTCATTCTCCAATCACTTTTATCTGAAAACCAATTTTGCTATGAATTTTGTTTGGCAATAGGAAACATACAGAAATCAATCAGCCATAGTATCTCACTAAGTAGAAATTAGAACCTCTTGCTATTTTGCTTCCTTTGCTAATCTTTTTTTTTTTTTTGACAGGATACCAAACTATATTTACTGTGTACAGTAGGAAAGGACAACAGTTATGTACAAATTGGTGAGTAAACACAACAGAGGCAACAAACACCCCACTGAACCTGAACAGTGAAACAGGACATGAGAACATCTTCAGCAAGATTTCAAGCAAGCCAGAGATGCGGACTCCTTCGGCTGACTATAAAAAAGGCAGAGAAGGCCACCGGCAGCAGTGGTCCTTCCAGGAGGACAACAGGCAGAACTATGAACATTTTAATTGATACACGTCCCAGAATACATTCACAGAACTGAAACCTCCTACTAATGCATAAAGTCAGTACGCGTTTGGAAAGCAGCATAGCACAAATCCATAGAGGTCCTCTTCCCATGGGTTACAGAGGTCACCACCCTCGGAAGTGGCTCTCTACACAATAACAAACCGAAAGTCAGCAATACTTAAACTTACTTTTTCATATAGAGACTGTAATTGTTCATCAGAGCAAATACTAGAAGAAATCTGAGACCACAATACTATTAACAAAGGAGAAAGGTGGTAATGACATTCTTCTATGTTAATAAAAGGGAAAAAGCCAATTTTTGGTGTGCCAGGCTCTGCCCATGTACAAATCACTAGGTGCTGAGCTCAGCTGGGGCTGCTGGGCCTTGGACCCAAGGGGCCACACTCAACAGGGCAGAGAGCACTTGGGCCATTTTACTAAAGGACTTGTTTGTTTTTACGTTTTTACTTTTTAAGACGCATTCCAGATTTTCCCTTCCACATTACCAAACTTGACAAGGCTTAAATGTCCAATATCGAGCATTTCAACAACCCGTGCCTACAAGTGGTGAGTGAGGTCCTGTCTTCCACCCCGACAACCGCGAGTTACGGACAGGATCAAGGCGAGCCTGGCACAGGGGAGCCAAGGCCCATCCCCGAGAACCCACGCTCAGGCCACAGGTTTGGGGAGCAGAGGAGGGGACAAATAAAAATGAAAAACCCCCAAAGCTCATTTTACCTAAACAAAGCTAACAATTCTGACTGTCCCCATTTCAGTTGTGGATTCGTCCCTGCAGAGAGAGTTTGAGCCAGAGAGGGAGTCACTTCGCTGCATGTCCTTGAGTTTCTGCAGACTCCTTTGTGACTGCACAGTCTCCGGTTCACTATTCAACAGCAAACGGAAGGATGGAAAACAGGCCACGCCCCGGCAAGCGGCTGGTCACGCCGCCCGTCTGCTGCTGGAACACGTTGATGGTGTCCTAGTCGTCCATCTCCAGCTGCGCAGGTGTGTCCGCTTCGTTAATTGGTTGCCCATCGAACCTGCATCTAATCTGCCTCATTGACAAGCCCTGCCGCTCGCAGTAGGCCTTCATCAGCTTGCTCAGGGGGGCGTGTGCCTCTTGTTCTTGAACTGCACCATGGAGCCGTCCTGCCCGGCCACCTTCAGGTTGATGTGGTCCTTCTCGGTCTTCACGCCCTCCTTGGGCTTCTCGGACCTGGCTGCGTGCGGTCGCGGCGGCGGCAGCAGCAGCTCCAGCGGGGCAGCGGCTCTCCGGGCTGCTGCTCTTCCCTCCTTTGCTAATCTTAGTGATGAATGGGCACTGTATAAAAACTTAAAATAAAGTGCCTAATAGTCTAGAGATCTCTCCTCATTCTCTATTTCTATCTAGGAAATATTGCATCGCGTTTAGTAGTGAATTTAAGAATATTTTGATTATGGCAGAAAAATTTCTTCTATCAAAGTGACAATGAAATTTTTTGATGAGGAATAGAGCGTGACTAAAAAGTCAAGTTTAGGTTCAGTGGTTAGGCAAACAGATAATTTCAGTACTGTATGAGGATGATAGATAAGGAAAGAAGGCTGTTTTCTGTTTATAAATACTCTTTGTGGGCAGGTGCCGCGGCTCACTAGGCTAATCCTCCGCCTTGAGGCACCGGCACACCGGGTTCTAGTCCTGGTCAGGGCGCCGGATTCTGTCCCGGTTGCCCCTCTTCCAGGCCAGCTCTCTGCTGTGGCCAGGGAGTACAGTGGAGGATGGCCCAGGTGCTTGGGCCCTGCACCCCATGGGAGACCAGGAAAAGCACCTGGCTCCTGGCTCCTGCCATCGGATCAGTGCGGTGCGCCGGCCGCGGCGGCCATTGGAGGGTGAACCAACGGCAAAGGAAGACCTTTCTGTCTGCCTCTCTCTCTCACTGTCCACTCTGCCTGTCAAAATAAATAAATAAATAAATAAATAAATAAAATAAAAAAAATTAAAAAAAAGGAGAGTAATGTTTTTTTAAATTTAAATTGTTTGGAGGTCTTCATTTTATACTTTTCAGACAGAAAATGTAATGACTTGAGGAAGTACATTTAAAGTCAACGAATCTCTCTGAAGAAGAGAAATACAAAGTATATTGAAGTAGATTACACTATTAAATGCATGTGGCAGGCAATATATAATATTCTATATATTTGTTGTTTTACTGAATTTCATTGAAACTCTTTTTTGTTCTCCTGTGGAACTGTTGAATGTTTTTACATATTGGATGTTATGGTTAGTGGTGAATTAAGACTGTGGATATAGGATGTATTAAAATTATGTATGCAAAAACTGGCAAAAGAAAGAGAAAAGAGGGAGGAAGATTAGGGAGGTGGAGAAGGAAGTGCAGTTGTTTTCTTGAACTGTACCTATGGAACACATGGAATCTATTCTCTATATTAATAAGTAATACAATCAATAAATAATAAGAAAGACACATATCAAACTCAGCTCAGAAATAGGAATTTGAGTATAGGTAGGAAGGACATAATAGTACCTCTGTGTACAATGTGGCAAATATTCTTTGTCAACTATAAATTAGGTAATAATATTATTCACCTGTTAAACTTATGTAAATGAATGAGATGACACATGTAAAAATAAAATGATAGGATGCAAATTTTTTACAAAGTCTCAGAGCAATACCTGATATGATATGCATTTCTAATGAATGTTAATCATTGCAAAGAATTCTGGGTTGCTCTACACAGAACCCATCTCATGGTCTGTATACCCTCCCTCTACCTGAATAGTGAGCAGATGGCTCACTATTATTTCCTTCTGAGACAATGGTTCTTTATTGCAAAGAATCACCTTGACCAAAGTTATTCTCCATTCCAAGGATTATCTATTGCTCAATAAAGTTCTTGTGTAGATACAAAGTCTCAATTCCCTGGCTCAATTTGGGAAAACTCTGAAGGTCATCTGTCCATAAGGAAGATCCCCAGAGGACTTACTGAAGCTTCATTTGCAGGTTGGTTGCAGGTCACCTTCTTTCCCTGTACAATATGACATCCTTTCATTTGTCTTTCCTGAAATTTTTCACAATATACTTCCGTAAAACACATTGTCTCAAAGTGTTTCCATGGAGCTCAATTTAAGCTCCTGAAAGTGGTGATAATGGACAATGATAAAGGACAGAAAGAGAGAGAGGGAGGAAGAGGGAGAGGGAGGCTGGGGAGGGAGAGAAAGAGAGAGAGAGAAAGACTCTGCCAAACTTACCTCTTTTTGCCACTATTTGGGACCTCAGATCACACAAGATGGGGGCTAGATAAATAGCATTGTACAACCTGCATTTAATTGTATTTAACGACTTAAGTTATTTGAATGTCAGTTTCTTCATCTGTCATGATTCAATTAATTCCTAATACAAAGGGAGTTTAAAAAGTTAAAATATGTTATCCCTCTTAGTATTTTTTTGTTTGTTTGTTCTACTTAATACTTTTGGTTGAATACTAATCAATACACAATTCTTCTTAAGTGCTGAAACTTAACTGAAAAGTGATCGCTGTTAAATATAAGAGTGGGAATAAGAGAGGGAAGAGATGTGCAATTCGGGACATGCTCAAGCTGACTTACCTCAAACAGTAGAGTTAGAAACATACCAGGGGATTCCAATTCAATCCCATCAAGGTGGCATGTACCAATGCCATCTCACTAGTCCCAGTGATCAATTTCTGTTCACAATTGATCGTAATGATAGGACTAAGAGTCAAAGGGATCACATAAACAAGACTAGTGTCTGCAAATACTAGCTGATAGAATCAAAAAGGGAGAGAATGATCCAACATGGGAAGTGAGATACACAGCAGACCCATAGAATGGCAGATGTCCTAAACAGCACTCTGGCCTCAGAATCAGCCCTGAAGGCATGCGGATCCAGCTAAAATGCCCATGAGAGTATTTCAGGCATGGAAAGCCAAGACACTCTGGGGGGGGAGGGGAACAAAACAAAACAAAACTAAATGAAAGATCTCCGCGAGTGAGATCCCAGGGGAAAGAACAGGTCATCAAAGAAGGAGGTACCTTTCTCTGAAGGGAGGAGAGAACTTCCACTTTGACCATGGCCTTGTCTAAATATGATCAGAGTCGGTGAACTCAGGGGGCTTCCATAGCCTTGGCAACTCATGACAAGAGCCTAGGGTGATTACTGATGCCATAAACAAGAGTGTCAATTTGTTGAGTCAACAGCAGGAGTCACTGTGCACTTGCTCCTCATGTAGGATCTTTGTCCTTAGTGTGCTGTACATTGTGATTTAATGCTATAACTAGTACTCAAACAGTATTTTTCACTTTATGTTTCTGTGTGGGAGCAAACTGTTGAAATCTTTACTTAATGTATGCTAAACTGATCTTCTGTATATAAAGAGAATTGAAAATGAATCTTGATGTGAATGGAAGGGAAGAAGGAGTGGGAAAGGGGAGGGTTGTGGGTTGGAGGGACGTTATGGGGGGGAAGCCATTGTAATCCATAAGCTGTACTTTGGAAATTTATATTCATTAAAAAAAAGAATAAAAAAAACCACATAAGTCAGTAATGTTTAAAAAAAAGTTAAAATACATTGGAATTAAAAAATGTTTATTCTGGTGCAAATAAATGTTTGAAATCCCATTATATTTTTTCATAGTACACATTTTCTATGAGTTTTTTTTAAATTACCTTCAGACTTTTATTGTTTTATTTTTAGGGGTTAAGGAACATAGAATTATAAAATATTCTTCAATAGCAAACACACAATTAAATTAATAATCATGTTGTAAATCTCAGTGCTTTTACTTGAAAGGTAAGAAAAATTATACTACATTCTAGGATTACTGGGAAATCAATTGATAAAAGTGACTCAACTAGAAAGAACTTTTGGTTCAGTTTACATACCACGTGTGATGCCCGCATCCCAGATCCAAGTTCCTGGTTCAGGTCTAGGCACCTCCACATTCAGTACAAATTTCTGCAATATGAATCCAGGAAGGCAGCAGATAATGATTCAAGGGTTAGGTGTTTCCAAGACATGTGGGAATTATGGATTGAGTTCCAGATCTTGTCTTCAGCCTGACCCAACTCTGGGTACTGAAGGCATTTGGAGAATATACTAGTCGATGGAAGAACTCTATCTGTCTCTCTATCTTTCTCTACCTTTCAAATAAAATGAAATTAAATAATTTTGCTTTTAAAAAGGTACTGTTACATAAAATGGTTTCCTTCATTTTAAAAAAAAGTGGCCAAACAGCTATTAACTACCAGACAAGAATAAAGCATTTTTCCTGTCAGTATTGTAGGAGACAGGTGCTTCCTCCTGGTCTCCCATGCGGGTGCAGGGCCCAAACACTTGGGCCATCCTCCACTGCCCTCCCAGGCCACAGCAGAGAGCTGGACTGGAAGAGGAGCAACCAAAACAAGAACCTGGCGCCCATATGGGATGCCAGCGCTGCAGGAGGAGGATTAACCAAGTGAGCCACGGCACCGGCCCCACCATCCTATTTTTCCATCTGCTAAGTCCTGATTACTACTTTTTCTCTCCACAAATGTTAATTCTGAGCACAATCTTTATTAATTTATAATTGTTTATTTGAAAGGTAGAATGACAGAAAAAATGAGAGAGAAAGGGAAAGAGAAATCTTCCATCCAATAATTCATTCCTGAAATGAATGAACAACATCCAGTTCTAGGCAAGATTGAAGCTGGGAGCCAGGAACTTCATTCAGTTCTCTCACATAGGTGGCAAGGACTCGAATAGTTGAGTGATTTGCTACTTTCTCAGGTGAATTAATAAGAATTTGGAATCATAGTAGCCAGGATCAAACCTCTGCTGTCATTTAGGATGCAGCATCTAAAGTGGTGGCTTAACCCAAAGTACTGCAATGCTGGACCGCTGAATACAATTTTAAACAATCTCCTGCACACTAACCCCTATCTTAAAGTCTGTACTTAGTGGCTGTTTTATTATAGTAATTCAGCATGTACTCACAATCTCTGAGTTTAGGAAACTTTAATTCCAAGTAATAACAAAGCACTGTTCAACAGACCACTTAAGTAAGGCCAGATGTAAATGATTTATTGAAATAATGTCATCAAAGATGTAGAACAGTATCTGAATAAATGTGAATATATCACTGCATGAGAAACACTTTTTTTAAATCTTTCAATCATCAAAAGCATCTAATATATATACATATATATATTTAGTAATGCAGTGTTTTCTCCCTTATACTGGGAGAAATGAGCTAGCACTGTCATATACCTCACTCATAGAGAAAATGAATATAAATAGACTCATAACATCTTAATTTCTTTGCTTTTGTTAGTGTATTTCAAAGTGAAATACTAAGGCTTAAGATAATAGCTCACTGGTATTGCTTTCTCTAGAAACTTAATTTGTTGAGGAATTTGAGAAGTAGCTCTCATTTGCTTCTGGCATCACCACAATTCTCTAATATATTTCCTATGTGAAATCTATTTACTTCCTTTGAAAGAGATACTATCATATATCACAGAGTTGAATCTTGCCCTTAGAAAAGTTAGTTTTCTGAGAAACTAAATGGTATCTATTTGTTAATCTTTTAACATTTTAATTGATGCATAAAGCATACATATTTATGGAGTACAATGATATTTCAATATATGCACATAATATATAATGAACATATCAGGGTAATTTGTACCCATTACTTCAAATATTTATAACATCTTTGTGCTAGGAACATTAAAAATCCTTCTTCCGGATATTTTGAAAGATATAATTAATTGTTGTCAACCATACTGAACTCTCTGCTCTTTAGGAAGCCACTCAATATATTTGCTTACTCTTCTACACTCCATGCAAGCTCAGTCACATCACTGTCTACATGTCCTCAGAATATGAAATATGAACTTGGAATTTTGTTAGGCAAACACAGAACCCATGTCTTCCCAAGATAAACAATTTTCAGGTATACAGAACTATTTATGAATCATCAAACACACTATGATTATTCCTACCTTTCTGTCTTTATTTATTCAAGTTTTTATGAGTACTCATTCACTGACCACTTTATATCGAATGAAATCTTACTTGTATCTTAAGATTAAGACCATGCATCTGACCAACTATTTCATTATTGATGGCTACATCCATTATTATGCCTATTATTTTGTATATATTGTATTGTTTTATACTGTTGTATATTAATAGCTGGTTTATTTGTTTTACCCCCTTCTCTATCTGTGAGCTATTTATGGGAAAAGTTTGCCTTATTTCTATGTATTAAACATGACAATTTGTCTGGTCCCAAGCAGACTTGTAGACATGCAAGGAATGCAGATTGCATGTATGCCTCACCAGGTTCATCACAATTATGCAAATTTTAAAAGGACAAAGAGAAACAGACAACCTTTCTCTGAGTAGGTCGTTTCATCAGATGAAAGTGTTCAATTAATATTTGATAGATCAACAATGTTGATGAAAGTAATAATAGCTTGAGAATTTCAAGTTTCTTGAACATTCTAAAATTCAATAATAAAATAAGTGTATTTATCAATAGAGTTTTAGCAAAAACTAATGGAAGAAAAGGAAAATAACTTTTCCCTTCACCTTTGTGAAAACTTGGATTTGAACCACTGATAGTTAGGAACTGCAAGTGTCCTTTCTTGTATAATTATAATGCCCATGAGTATGAACTACTGATAGTACAGGAACTGTCAATGTCCTTTCTTGTTGGTGATGACTTTTGTTGTGTATAAATAGGTCAACATAGCATTAATTTCTAGATATTTCCTATAATAATCCTGACAATAACCATAATATAAATATGGACCATCCTTTCTTTTAATAAATATGTGTTTTGACTGGATTTTGCTCTATAAACTGTCACAGAATCCAAGATTTTGGACCTGTATTATTAATTATGACATTTTCATATTCCTGGACACTTAGTAGAAGAATTTATATATATATATATGTGTGTGTATGTGTGTGTGTGTGTAGATAGAGAGAAAAAGTACATATTTATCTTTTTTCTTTATAAGTTGACAGAAAAAGTATAATTTTGGGAAGGGGCTTTAGAATGAAGTTACTGGGGAGAAAATTTATGTGCATTAATCTCACACAATATAGCAAACGGATCTGTTAGTTGCTGATTATTTTATCAACATCATGAAAAACAAATGAAGTAGGAATTTTAAGTGTATTTTTCTATACAATCTTTGAGATTTAGAAATTATATGAAACTGTTTAAAGGTACTGTGATTTAGCTGTAGAGGTTGCAGTTAAAAACAGATATTCTTAGAGCAAAATCCGAAAGCACTGCAAAGTACACTTCAACTTATTCATTTCAACTTTCACATAAATTTTCAACTTTTTTTTACCATTTCCTGCAGAACTCAGGGTCTTTGATAGCACTAACCAATTGACACCGAGAGTGCAGATACAGAGGAAACAGACACAAACCTTTCAGGATGAATAGTGAGGAAATCTTCTGCAACAGAGTAAAAAGGACATGTCACAAGAAGACTACAGTAAAACAGCAGAAAAAGAAAAGAAAATTTCCAGGAAATTAAAAAAAAGCTTTACAGCAGGTTTTAGTTTCCACTTTTCCAATTTTTTTCCGGAAAAATAAATACAAATGCCTTAGACATGTTTTAGAAAATACATGTTTATAATACAGGTTCTTACTTTTTAAGTATATAAATATAGAGCAGGAAATAGAACAGATGCTCAAATGTTGTAGTGGTCTTACAAAAGCTAACAACAAAGCATTAAATATTATCTAAACCTGTCTGCACCTATTTTGCATTTATATAGACCTCTATATTTGAAAAACATATTTTTACCATCACTGAAGTAAGCAAGCCACCCCTGCAAAACTTATTTTGCAAATGAGTAATAGAATGGCACACAAAGGAGATAGTATCACCGAATTTCAGATGAAGAAAAGACCAGTTTTATCTGCCTCAAGATTCTTATTTTTGGATCAGAAAAGTGGGTCCCTGAGTGGGTAGTTGATTTAATTAAGGCCATAGTGATATTCAATGGAAGAATTTAACTCAAAAGCATGGCCTTTCAATTGCTAGCCCAGAACATTTTTAGCTATCACTAGTACCATGGATAATGACCACCTATTAAATTATTGATTCTCAAAAGTTTGACAAATACTCTACAAAAGATGTTGAATGAATAGATGTAAACTTATCATTTTTTCTTTTCTCCATACCTTTTTTTTTTTTTTTTTTTTGACAAGTAGAGTTATAGACAGAGAGAGAGACAGAAAGAAAGATCTTCCTTCCATTGGTTCACCCTCCAAATGGCCGCTACGGCCGGAGCTACGCTGATCCAAAGCCAGGAGCCAGGTGCTTCCTACTGGTCTCCCATGCAGGTGTAGGGCCCACGTACTTGGGCCATCCTCCACTGCCCTCCCAGGCCACAGCAGAGAGCTGGACTGGAAGAGGAGCAACCAGGACTAGAACCCGGTGCCCATATGGGATGCCAGCGGCCTAGGTGGAGGATTAACCAAGTGAGCCACGGCGCCGGCCCTTCTCCATACCTTTTTCTTATATGTGGCCACAGCTTCAACAGAGGCCAAGTTTATATTTCAGAATACTGTGCTTTCCACCTTTTAAATCCTCTACTTCATAGTTGACTGTAAGGTGGTGGGCCCCACCCAAATATATTCTTCATGCAGATTATTCTGAATTTCAAAGCAGAGAAACAAGATTTTTCTATAGATTAGTCATTACTGAGTGAGAATGAGTGGACAGTCTGGAACACTTACATTTGGGTCTTATCAAGTGGGACAAAGGTGGAATTACAGGAAAGATTAAAAATGAACAAGAACAATTTTAATATATTTAACAATGATATTCCAGAGAGAAATCAATAAGGAAACAGTGTGCTTTTAGAACAGTGTAGATCAGAAGGGCCTACTAGACACATACATAACTTTCCACACAAAGAGCAATAGAATACACATTCTTCTCAAGTGTTCACAGAACATTCTTCAGGAGAGAATAGCTATTGAATCACAAAACAAAACAGCTAATTTAGATTAAAATCATCTCAAATCATATCTATTCTGACTTTAATGGTATAACATAAATCGAGAAAAAGAAGAATTTGTCAAATTCACAAATGTTTGTAAATTAAACAGAATATGTTTGAAAATCAATGGGTAAAAGAAACTAAACAAAAAATTATCTACAGACAGATAAAGTGGAAGCAAAGCAAACGAGAAATTCTGGAATACAGCAAAAGTGGTTCTAAAAGATTAATGTTATAGAAATAAAAGGCCTAAACAAGAAAAATGAAATATCACATATAAACACCTAACTTCATACCTCAAGGAAGAGAAAAATAAAAAAATAATCCCAAAGTTAGCAAAAGGAAGAAACTCATGCAAATTGAGCAGAAATAAATTAAGAAACTAAAAATAAATTTGTGAAACTATAAGTTTGTCTTTAGAAAAGATAAAACAAATGAACCTTTAGTCAGACTAACCATAAGAACTGATAAATGATGCAGGAAAATAAAATTATGGGTGAAAGAAGTATCAGTACAATTAATATCACAGAAGTACAACAGATTATAAGATATATTTATGAAAAAATTAAAGGTCAACAAATTGGAAAAGCTATATGAAATTTTTAAATTCCTAGTAACATGTAATTTACAAATGCTTAATTATGGAGAAATATAAAATCTAAACAAATACATAATAAATATAGAGATTAAATCAGTAACTAAAACTCTTTCAACAAAAAGACCAGAATCAGAGGTCTTCATTGGTGAATTCAACCAAGGATTTTAAAACTAAAAAATATCAATGCTCCTCCAATTTTTCCAAGTTTCACCAGGAGAAAATGATTCCAAATTCATTTTATGAACTCAAGGTTATCCTCATAAAATCATGATAAGGACATAACAAGATAAAAATATTATAGTCTAAAACTTTGATGAATATAGTTGCAAAAATCCTCAAAAACACTCATAAACAAAAATGAACAGTGTATTAAAAAGGATCCTACAATATTACAAATAGAAATTATCCTAAGGTTATAAGGATGCTTCAATATATGCAAATCAATAAATGTGATATGACACAATATTAGGATGAAGACTAAATGTCATTCATTATGTCAACACTTGCAGAAAAGCATTTGATAAAATTTAAAATCTTGCCGGCATTGTGGTATAGAAGGTTAAGCTTCTGCCTGAAGTGCCAGCATCCCAAATGGGCTCTGGTTCTAGCCTCCATTGCTGCAATTCCAAACCAGCTTCCTGCTAATGTCCTTGGGATAGTAGTGGTGGATGGTCCAAATGCTTGGGCCTCTGCACACATGTGAGAGGCTTGGATGAAGCTCCTGGCTCTAGGCTTCAGTCTGGCACAGCCCAACGATTATGACAATTTGGGGTGTGAACCAGCAGATGGAAGCCTCTCCTAGTCTTTCCCCCTCTCTGTCTGGAACTCTGCCTTTCAATTAAATAAAATAAATCTTTGAAACATTCAAAATCTTTCATGATAAAAGCTCTAAATAACTTAGGTATGAAAGGAATAGCCATCAATATAGTAAAGATTATATTTGACAAACACACAGCTGATATTAAACTCTAAGGTGAAAAGCTGGAAACTTTTCTTTTAGTTGAAGAATACTGGGGTCTCACTCCATTACTTCTCCTCAACCTAATGTTAGAAATCCAAGCTAGAGCTAATAGGCAAAATAAATAAATAATAGATAAATAAATAAATAAATACAATAAAATTTTAAAAAAACAAAGTAGTTTTTAAATTGGGAAGGAAAAGTTAATCTGACTACTTCAAGATGACATAGTCTTCTATATACAAAACCCTAAGAACCTCACTAAAAATCTCTGCTGTAATAGAAAAACAAAATCAGGAATGTTGCAGTATAAAATATCAACATGAAAAATTCAATTGCATTTCTTTGCTTTTTTAATAAATATCTTTTTTATTTTTATATTTTTTTTTATTTTAAGATTTATTTATGGGCCGGTGCTGTGGCTCACTTGGTTAACCCTCTACCTTGCGACACCGGCATCCCATATTGGTACCGGGTTCTAATCCCGGTTGCTGCTCTTCCCATCCAGCTCTCTGCTGTGGCCTGGAAGGCAGTGGAGGATGGCCCAAGTGCTTGGGCCCCTGCACCTTCATGGGAGACCAGAAGGAAGCACCTGGCTCCTGGCTTTGGATCAGTGAAGCGCTGGCCACAGAGGCATTTTGGGGAGTAAACCAATGGAAGCAAGACCTTCCTCTCTGTCTCTCTCACTGTTTATAACTCTACCTGTCAAATAAATAAATTAAAAAAAGTTTTATTTATTTAAAAGTCAGAGTTTACATAGAGAGAGAAGGAGAGAGAGATCTTTCATCTGCTGGTTCACTCCCCAGATGGCCGCAACAGCCAGAGCTGTGCCAATCGGAAGCCAGGAGCCAGGAGTTTCCTCCAAGTCTCTCATGTGGGTACACAGGCTCAAAGACTTGGGCCATTTTCTACTGCTTTCCCAGGCCATTACAAAGAGCTGGATTAGAAGTGGAGCAGCCTGCCACCTATATGAGATGCCAGCACTGCAGGCGGCGGCTTTACCCACCACGCCAAAGCACTGGCCCCATTTGTATTTCTATACATTAACAACAAACTATCCAGAAAAACTAAGAAATAATCAATGTACAAGAACATCAAACATAATGAACTATGTAGGAAAAAATGTAACTGAAGAGGTAAAATATCTGGACATTTCAAACTGTCAGACACTGTTTAAGGCAAAAGAAGAGGACACAAATTAAGTGGAAAGGTATCCCATGTTCATGGTTTGGAATAATTAATACTGTTTAAAAGTCCATGCTATTGAAAACAATCTAATTAGTGTAATCCCTGTGAAAATTCCATTGACATTATTTACAGAAATAGAAAAACAACCTTTGAATATATATATTGAACAGTAAATGATTATGTATAGTAAAAAAATCTTGAGAAAGAAGAATGATGATAGAGGCACTAAACTTTCTGATTTCAAACCATATTGCAAGGCTCTAGTAATCAAAATCTATGTTATTGGATTAATGACAGACCAATGAAACAAAAGAGAGACACCAGAAACAATCCTTGAATATAATCAACTAATACTTGAGAAGATTCTCAAGGATGCACAATTCAGAAAAAGCAATCTCTTCAACATTTTGGAAATTGAATATCCACATGCAAAAGAATGAAGTTGAATCCTCATCTTATGTAAGATGTAAAAATTGTTCTTAGACGAATTACATTTGAATATAAAACCCTGTTGCTACAAAACTGCTAAAGGAAATCATCCTTGAAATTGGTGTTGGCAAAGATTTTTTGGATATGACACCAAAAACACAAAGAAGAAAAGTAAAAAGCAACAGGTGGAAATACATCAAACTAAAAAAAACTTCTGTGCACAACAGAAATAATAAACTGAAAAGATAACTATGGAATTAGAGAAAATATTTGCCAATAATATGTTCAAAATAATAAAATCATGCAACTCAATAATAAATAATAATAACCTAATTTGAAACTGAGAAATGATGTAAAATATTATTTCAAAGTAAACATTAAAATGTCCATAGGTACAGGAAAAGATAACAAATTTCAGTATCAGCAGCACAATAATATATCACTTCACATCTATTTGAATGTCTATTATTAAAAAGACAAGAAGTAAGACAGGAGTGTTAGTGAAGGTTTGCAGAAAGGGAATTAATTATTTTAAAGATTTATTGATTTATTTCAAAGGCAGAGTTGCAAAGGCAGAGGCAGAGGCAGAGGCAGAGAGAGAACTACCAATCACTGGTTCACTCCCCAAATGGTCATAATGACCAAAGCAGGGCTGATCTGAAGCCAGTAGCCAGGAGCTTTTTATGGGTCTCATAAGTGGGTGCACTTGAACCATCTTCTACCACTTTCCCAGGTCATAGCGGACAGTTGGATCGGAGGTGGAGCTTCCAGGTCTCGAACTGGCACCTATATGAGATGCCAGCACTGCAGGAGACAGCTTTACCCATTACAACACAATGCTGACCCTCCAGAAAGGGAACTCTTGCACACTGTCACTTGGAATGAAAATTGATGTAGCTAATAAACATAACATCATGGAGTATTTTCAAAAAAAAAAAATGAAAGTATCCTACAATTTAGTAATCCAACTTCTAGAAATATGTCCAAAGCAAATGAAATGTTTATTGTAGATTTATGCATTCTTTCATTTTAATTGTAGCATTATTAGCAACAGCCAAGATATGGAAACAGCCAAAGTGTTTATGAATAGATGTTAAAGAAATGTTACTAATCAGCAATTGGAATGAAATATATATTCACTTATACATAAAAAAAGAAAATTCTTAGGGCCAGTGCTGTGGCATAATAGGCTAAGCCTCCAGTGCCTGTATCCCATATGAGTGCTGGTTTGAGTCCCGTCTACTCCTCTTTGGATCTAGCTCTCTGCTATGGCTTGAGAAAGCAATGGATTATGGCCCAGGTGATTGTGTGCTTGCACCTCTGTGGGAGACCGGGAGGAAGCTCCTGGCTCTGGCTTCGGAATGGACCAGCTCCTGCCATTGTGGCCAGTTGGGGAGTGAATCAGCAAATGGAAGACCTTTCTCTCTGTTTCTCCCCTCTCTCTGTAACTCTACCTGTCAAGTAAATAAATAAAATAAAAGAAAAAGAAAAAAAAGAAAATCCTGAAATTTACATGAATGAACATAGAGAACATCATGTTAAGAGAAATAAGCAAAACACCAAAACACAGAAGAGAAACACCCTATAATCTCACTTATATGTGAAATCCGAATAACTTGAGATTCTTTAAGTACATAGTAGAATGGTCGTAACCAGGGTCTGGATGATGGGGTATCTAGGAAGAAGCTGGTTAAAAGATACAAAACTTTTGTTACAAGAGGAATAATCCTAAGGATCTAAGTAAATAGCATAATGACTACAGTCAACAACATTTTATTTTTTATATATCAGTGGAGGGAGGAATGAAGCAGTGATAATAGTTAATTAGGAGTGTCTTGTTCTGGTGAAATCACAAAAGTCCAACTCCCATGAGATAGGACTGACAGGAAAGCATTGATGGATTTAAAAACACATTAGAGAGCTAGAGAATAGCTGTTTTTTGAATGATGAACAGCAGAAAGACCCACCCACCAAAACATACTAAACAGTTATGTACAAAAGTTATAATTTGGCATAGTGTCAATAATAACGTATTTATTCATCTACCAGAACCAACAGTTGCTATTCATAGGCTAACTCAAAATTGGTTGCTTTGCACCCATATAAAAAGTGCAAGGATGAAGAAATGTCTTAAATGATACTTTAGATTGTTAAATAAATATTCTACTACTGTAAGTGCAACTAAATATAGCTTTTACTGTACTTTTCCATGCTTTAAATGTAGCCTGGACATTTGAAAGCAGATGGAGAAAAGTTTTCATAAAAAATAATAACAGACATTCCATCCACTAACCCCCTCACTTAACTATTTTCACAAAAAAACAAAATACTTTTCTTTTGTTCCTTGAGCAAGAAATATTTATACTCTACTACACTGAATCTTATGGTTAGATGTATATGTTGATTTTGATATTATTCATATAAATTTGTACTATTAATTTATATACTACTCTATAAAACAATTTTTTGCTAGTTTGTTGGGATGGAACATAGCATCATAATTTTCACAAAATATCTGAAGTAAATTTTCAATTCATTTGACTTGACTTGAAGGTTTGGATTTCAGGAATAAATTCGTGTTTATAAGCAAATGATATGTCTAGTACATTTCAAAAGAGTCTATCCACGGAAATAATGGTAAATAATTTATCTTATAAATTATTATCTAAATTGACCAAAATTTCACCCTAAAAATGTCTGCTTACCTAAACTTCCAGGTTGTAGTTGTATAAAGCTGATTGCTGGTTTGAAGCCTCAGCAACTGGTATATACTGAAGGGACAGACATAGGCATGAGGCAGAAAAGATGCTGTTGTTTTGTTCGTGGTAAAAATCCCATATGGGTGCCGGTTCTAGTCCCAGCTGCTCCTCTTTCGATCCAGCTCTGCTGTGGCCTGGGAAAGCAGTAGAAGTGGCCCAAGTCTTTGGGCCGCTGCACTCGCATGGGAGACTGGGAAGAAGCTCCTGCTTCGGATTGGCACAGCTTCAGCTGTTGCAACCACCTGGGGAGTGAGCCAATAGAAGGAAGACCTCTCTGTCTCTCCCTCTCACTGTATGTAACTCTACCTCTCAAATAAATAAATAAAAATCTTTTAAAAAATTTTAGGTTAAAGAAATGATCAAGCACCCTAGAAAGATATTCTACCTATGGGCATTTGCTACAGCAGTTAAGACTTGACTTGGGACAACTACAGCTGATGTCAGAGTGCTTGTGTTTAAATTTCTCAAAAGGCTTCAGCCTGGTCTAGCCTGGGCTATTGAAGGCATTTTGAGAGTATACAGATAGAAAGGAGATATTTGTCTCTCTGCTTATACATGTGTCTTTTTTCCTTTTAAATAAAACATTCTGCTCCTCCCCCTATTCCAGTTTCCTCCTAATCCATATCCTGGGAGACAGCATATGATGGCTCAAGTGGTTGAGTCTCTGCCACCCTGTGGGAGACCTGGGTTAAATTTCCTTCTCTTGGCTTCAGCCTGGTCTAACCCGGGCTATTGAAGGCATTTTGAGAGTATACAGATAGAAAGGAGGTATTTGTCACTCTGCTTATACATGTGTCTTTCTTCCTTTTAAATAAAACAATAAATAATATTTAATTATTAAAGAGTGATTTTTACTTACAGATTCTGAATTGGAAAGAAGTTAATTGGTATAGGCTTGAATTGTCAAACATTTAGACTTAAGCTATTGTCCTGCTTTGCCCATATTGATTTCTTTCTTCCCACCTGATTAACAGAAATTTTAAACATGCTTGGTTAATCTGTTCAAATCATATATTCCTATACTTAATAACCTTCAGCAAAACCTGTGGCTTTGTTAAATGTCTAGAAGCCAATATTTGACACTTTTCTGATGATTTTTTTATTCTTGTTCAGTATACTTGTAGGAGCTCTGTTAACTAAAATAGATTCATCATTTTTTTTTTTTGTAAGCAGACCTCGTTTTACCTTACAAACATTTATTTATTCACATTCTTCCCTTTGCTAACTACCCTCTGTCCACTTCTCTCTCTAAATTTTATACTTTCAAAGATTAATCCAAATTCCTTTTTTCCATTGTAATTTTTGCTGCTTCTTACTCTAAAATACAGGTTATTCTGCAGGAGCTCATTTTCATTTTTTATAATCCTTTTAATCCTTATAGTAGGAAGCCATTATTTACAATTCTGTTAAATTCTATAAGGCACTCTGCACAGCAATTTCCATGGTTAAAAACATATTGATGGGCCAGCGCCATGGCTCAATAGGCTAATCTTCCGCCTGCGGCGCCTGCACCCAGGGTTCTAGTCCCGGTCAGGTTTGTCCCGGTTGCACCTCTTTCAGTCCAGCTCTTTGCTGTGGCCCGAGAGGGCAGTGGAGGATGGCCCAAGTGCTTGGGCCCTGTACCCACATGGGAGACCAGGATAAGTACCTGGCTCCTGGCTTTGGATTGGCGCGGCACGCCAGCTGCAGCGCACCAGCTGTGGCGGCCATTGTGGGGTGAACCAACGGAAAAGGAAGACCTTTCTCTCTGTCTCTCTCTCTCACTTTCCACTCTGCCTGTCAAAAAAAAAAAAAAAACATATTGATGACTTTTTAAAGATTTTATTTACTTGAAAGGTGCAGTGACAGAGAGGGGACACAGGTAGAAATATCTTCCATCTGCTGATTCTCTCCACGAATAGCTGCAACTGGCTAAAGTCAGAAGCCTGGAACACCATCTATACCTTCCATGTGGGTGACAAGGGTCCAAGCACTTGGGTCATCTTCCACTGCTTTCCTTGGTGGATTAGTAAGGAGCTAAATTGGAAACAGAGCAGCCAGGACTTCAGCTGTTGCTCAGATACCAGAATAGCATATAGTTTAAAACACTGTACCACAAGACTAGCCCCAACATACTGACAAACTTCAACACATAAATACTGATGACAATTCTAGACTTGGAATTTTTAATGAATTTTTTCCATTTAACCTGTTCTACTTGCAGTTTGCATTTTATAAGCCAGTTAGGCCATCACTCAGGATGCCTGCACCCCCTGTTGGAGTGCCTGGATTCAAGTCTTGGCACCATTCTCCATTACAGTTTCCTATTAATGCACACTGTGAGAAGCAGCAGGTGATGGCTCAAAATCATGGGTCTCTGCCACCTATGGATGAGATCTAAATTGAGTTCCCACACTTGGGATTTGTCCTGGCAACTGGGGACACCTGGGGAGTGAACCAGCAAAAGGAAGATTGCTCATGGTCCTTCTCTTTTTCTGTCTATGTCTCTGCTTTACAAATAAATAAAATAGATAAGAAAACATTTTTAAAATGTATGTTCTATTTGCTGCATAAGTCCCCTAATATTGGAAAATCTTATGCCACCCAGCATTGTTGCTGACAGACAGTAGGTACGTAAAGAGCATTTTTCAAATGAATGATAGAAGTGGAGCAATTGTCCTCAGGACATGAAAACTCTCACATTCAAAAAACATGTATATTAGACACGATTTCCAACATGTGATGGTAAATGCATTCTGTGGAATGATTAACAAGAATGTAAGTCACCCAAAGTTATTAGTAAGAATGATGAGAGTACCAAAAAACTAAGTACAATTACATGGCAAAAATATCAAGATAGAGAAATAGAGTTTTGAACATAAGAGGTATGCCCGGCGCCGCAGCTCACTAGGCTAATCCTCCGCCTTGCGGCGCTGGCACACCGGGTTCTAGTCCTGGTCGGGGCGCCGGATTCTGTCCCGGTTGCCCCTCTTCCAGGCCAGCTCTCTGCTGTGGCCCGGAAGTGCAATGGAGGATGGCCCAAGTGTTTGGGCCCTGCACCCCATGGGAGACCAGGATAAGCACCTGGCTCCTGCCTTTGGATCAGTGTGGTGCGCCAGCCGTTGGAGGGTGAACCAATGGCAAAGGAAGACCTTTCTCTCTGTCTCTCACTGTCCACTCTGCCTGTCAAAAAATAAAAAACAAAAAAACAGGAGGGACTATAAGAGGTTACATTTAGATTAGTTGACAATTTGAATATAGACCTTCAAGGCTGAGGTGAGGTCTTTATTTGATTTACATAAGCCTACACATGGACACAGAGGAGTGAAAAATTTTCGTGATCATTCTAGCATTCCAACTTCACTGGACAGTTTGTGTTCAGAAACAGTGGGACTTTGAAGGAATGATGAGTTTGTATGCATACCTGTATGTGACATGAAACCAGTATTCAATCGACATAAAAAGATAAGTTAAAAGCTACAAATCTCAAATGTAATTCTGCCAGGAGAATCTGAATTTTCTTCCAGGTGCTGCTGTGTTTTCCTGGGTGTGGCCTCCAGTGTAATTTACTTGTTAAATATGTTTCCAAATTTTGATGTAGCCCAAGAAAATCTTAATGCAGAAGTTGGTACTTCCCCACTCTCGGCTGCCTTGACTATTGGCCTACCTGACAGGAGCTCCTTGATAAGAAGGAAACAAATGGCTTCTCAATTTTCCACTCTCACCCTGTTAGCTAATTTGAAGGCACAAATGCACCATGATCTTGACCCCTGTCAAATTATTCATGAAGCAGAAGTATGTATTGGAAAGCAACAAGTCCAAACTCCTTACTAAATACCATTTTCCATTTGCAAGTAAATGTAAGACTCTCATTAAGCATGATTTCAGAGGTGAAAGTGCAGGGAAAGCCTATGGCTAGAATAAAAGTGAGAGCAGTCTGTTCTCATACACACTACATTAGGGCATCTGTACCCTTTGGGAAATAGACTATGATTGCAAAGACTCCAAGTTACTATTACACTATTTATTATAGCCTAGTTTGCAATACTTCCATTTGGCCTTCAGGAATGGAGTTACAGACAGTTGTACTCCACCATCAGTAAAAAACTTAATGTGGACAATATTGATCTCACTAATTCCGTCATCACACACTTCACCATACCCGTAACCTGATTTTTATTCTGCTTCTCCATTCTTGGCAGGTCAGTCCTGATGCCTGCATTATTTGCTATCCTCGTGCAAGGAAAACTTCCATTGAGGGGGCAGGGTGGGCAGGTCTTCACCTGCTTTGCCTCCTATAAAAGTCACAGAGTTTTGGACCAATGATGAGCACTTAATCCAGTGACCAAACTATTATAAAATTGGGCCCAGAGACTACTATTTGCCCCCAACTACCTGTCAGTTTTCTTTTATTCTTGGTAAACAAATCACAGTTTTTAACTGGTTGCCTTTCTTTCCTGCTAAACGGTTATATTTCTTTTCTTGTGCACTTCAGCGTTGTAACTAAGTTCTGGCCAGTGAAATAAAGAAACAAAAGATGCATGAAACTGCTTCTGGTTATGAAGCGTCCCATTTTTCTTCTTCCCCCAATGATGGGAATGTAAATATAATAGAAAAAAATATGGAATTCAAGATGCAAGTCTGGGATGAGGAGCACAGTTTGCCATAGGAACTGCTACAAAAGCTGCACTACAAAAGCTGCACTACAAAAGCTGCATAATAGATAGCGTATATCGTCTTCGTGCTAACTCCTAAAATGAATATCAACACTCCCCGATACATTCAAGACCCCATGATATCTTGAGTTTGTGCACAGATTTTGATCAGATGAAGCCTAACAGTATAACAATTCTGGAGTTCCATTAGATTTGTTAAATTCTAAGTTTTCTTACTACCATGTGCATTAGTATAATAAATCCACAACTAAATAACTAAATGTAAGAACAACAGCAATAACAACCAACTAGTCTCATTTTCTTTTCTTTTCATGCCCTTCTTGGCATTCTTAGGGATACCTGCAATTTCTCTGTCCCTTCCATAATATCATTTGCCAAGTATGAAGGAGGTATACACTAGTAACAGAACAGATCCTTCCTTTTCCATTTCTGTTACAACAATATTTATACACTCACTTCCTGCTGCCTACACAATTGCCACTGACCCTTCCTTATATCCTGACCATCCCCCTGTCCCAGTCAATGTCAAGGAGCATGATTCATGAGCCTAAGGAATGTTTCATTACCTCCTTTTTGTTACACTTTTAATGTTGATTCCCCACATCCCCAAACAAAACAAATAAAGTAGGAACTATCCCCATGACTTCCCATAAAATTATACACAAAAGCTATCATCTGACATTCTGCATGGTCTTGCTTTACACTAGTCACCTTAGTCATCTTCTGTAGTCCTACAATACCCAATGCCTCATTCCATCGCCTCTCATATATCTTTATCTTGGCTCATATTTATGTAGCTGCCTAATGTTTTCTCTGTGTTGATAGGCACCCTCTCAGTATTGCTGAATTCCCAACCACTTTATAGACTGTATATTACATGCTTATTGGAGGCAGATGGCAAATGGCTTTGGGAGGTAATCAGATTCAGATGAGATCTTGAGAGTGGGACAATTGTGATGGAATCGATGCCATCATTAGAAAAAGAAATAAAGGAGATTCTCTCTCTCTCTCTCTCTCTCTCTCTCTCTCTCTCTCTCCATATGCAAGCACAGAGGAAAGGTCTTGTGGGAATACAAGAAGTCAGCATCTGAAACCCTGAAGAGTGTTTTCAGTAGGACCGAGCCTTACTGACACCCTGATCTTGGACTTCTAGCCTACACAACTGTGAGAAAGTAAATGTCTATAGTTTAAGCCATTTAGTGTATATTTTGTTTTGGCAACTCACATAGATCATGGCAACCATCTTTCACAATCTATCTCAGAATAGCTCCTCTATTAAGCCTTCCTTCTTCTTCCTTCTTTAATGTCCCATAAGATGTGAACTTACTCTCATTTGAAATCTGATAATTTCTTATTTTTTTAAGATTTATTTATTTGTTTGAAAACCAGAATTACACACAGAGAGAAGAAAAGGCAGAGAGAGATGTCTTCCATCCGCTGGATAGCTCCCCAGTTGGCTGCAACTGTGGTGGAATGAGAAGGCCATGCCAAGATGGCCACTGGCCATCGGTTACTTAGGAATGGTTTTGGAACCCACCTGGCAAAGGAGCCTGCCTGGCAACAGGCAGTGATTGGTTAGGGCATAAACTGCCTGTTGACTGGATTGGCTGCCTTGGCTATATAAGCTGCTGTACCAACTGAAATAAACGAGTCTACAGGCTGCTCGCCTCCTGCCCACTCTCACCTGACTCCTGGTGTCTGTGTGGTGACTCTGCACCTCTTGCTCCCACTGCACTCTTCCTCTCAGAACGAATCCACAACAACTTGCAATGGTCGGAGCTGCAATGATCCAAAGCCAGCAGCTTCTTCCGGATCTCCCACATGGGTGCAGGGCCCCAAGGACTTGGGCCATTTTCTATAGCTTTCCCAGGCCACAGCAGAGAACTGGATGGGAAGTGGAGCAGCCAGAACTTGAACTGGTGCCCATATGGGATGCCAGTACTACAGGTGATGACTTTATCTGCTATTCCATAACGCCAGCCCCAGTAGTTTCTCTTTTGTAACACTGCTATAATAGATTGGCATTCCAATGTCCTGTATATTTATTGTTTTCCTCTGAAAGACAGGGTCAGGATCTTTCTCTTTTCTGGACTACACATATGTTACTTACAAATTTAATATATGTTAAATTCAATTAAGTGAATTCTTACTGACATTATTAAAATTCATTCCCTGGAATAAGTTGGCCAAAATTATGCTGTCAAGATTCCAATCAAATAAATTAACTTTATTAATATATCTTGTGTTACATGCACAATACAAACATTGTAGAGAATACATCTTTTAAAGGCCAACATGTAAAAATGCAAAATATTGATTGAATGAAGAAAGGATATTTAAATTCAGTTATTTAAGTTGCATAATGCCTTAAATTTGAAAAGGGCATTCAGTTCCTTATCCTCAATCAATGCGTAAAATAAGCAAGACACATTTCCTATTGTGTCCACTGCATTTTTGTTCATAAAAGAAATCAGAGAATTTCAGAATACTGAGAATTAGAAATATACATAAGAACATTAGAAATATCACTTTACAGTTTTTTAAACTATCATTGTTGGGAGTGAAGTTTTTTAAGAGGTGAACAAGGAAGAGAGAATTTTGTGACACTTAGGGAGAAGCAATGTATCATTTTATTTAAAAAAAAAAAACAGATTTTGTGGCTATATCTGAGTTCAGATCCTTGTTTTGATGCTTCCTGCTTATGTGATTGTAAACAAGTGCCTTAACTTCTATAAACCAATAGATTGCTCCTATGTAAACTGACTGATATATCATTTTCCACTTTTTTAGTGGGATTTAAGGCAAATAATTAATATAGAGAATTCATTTTACTATGTGGGCATATAGTTGCTGCTCTATAAATTATTTTTATTTGATCAATTATGCCAATGCATCCATTACCTCTTTTTTTTTTTTTTTTCAGGCAGAGTTAGACTGTGAGAGAGAGAGAGAGAGAGAGAGAGAGAGAGAAAGGTCTTCCTTTTTCCGTTGGTTCACCCCCCAAAGTGTCTGCTACGCTCTGCGCACTGTGGCTGGCACACTGCACCGATCCAAAGCCAGGAGTCAGGTGCTTCCCCCTGGTCTCTCATGCGGGTGCAGGGCCCAAGGACCTGGGCCATCTTCCACTGCACTCCCGGGCCACAACAGAGAGCTGGAATGGAAGAGGGTCAACTGGGACAGAACCGGCGCCCCAACCGGGACTAGAACCTGGGGTGCTGGTGCCACAGGCGGAGGATTAGCCCAGTGAGCCGCGATGCCGGCTCCATTACCTCTTGAACTTAATTAGATTACACAAAAGAAGGTCTGTGTGATGTTAAGTGATTAGAATTAAAATCATGAGTGCCCTTTACCTTTATTTGTAAATAAGGACATTTTCTTGCCCCTTTCTAATTATTCTTTTGGGTCCATTATATCCTATAACATAAGTAACTTTCAGGAGGAAACTAAACCAAAGTAACAAATACATTAGGGATCCCATGACACTAAGTTCCAGATATCCTCTGAGCTTAAGATTTATTTTATTCTTTTTCCCATTTGATTTAATTGTAGAGGCTGAGACAATTTTGTAAAACGACCTTGAAAGTGCCTGTGATCAGTTAGATTTCTTATGGTAGGAAACATGTTAGGTTCACCTTAGCAAAGATTCTGACCTTACTAACCAGGACTTCCAGGAACTTGGTGTGTATAACTTCCCCAAAAGTTGTGACAAAAAAAGCCATTCTCCATCAGTTACTGTGCCATTGTACTTGCAAGAATGAACATGTCTTCTTCAAACTTCCAGTAGATACCATTAACATCTGTCCGCTGAACAGAGAAAATATTGATAAACTCCGAATGTCAAAAGGTCCTCCAAAGCATATTTGGTGCAGCTATTTAAAGCTATGAATCAGAAACCTTACTATGTAAATATTTAATAGCTCTAAAGTATCTACAGTATTATTGCATTTGTAAGAAGGCAATTGATATTTGTCATTAATCTCCTTCCACTGCTTCCAAGTAATTCATTTCATGAATTAACCAGCAGATGAGATCTATCTATCTCCCTTCCTCCCTCTTCTTCTCTCACTTGCTCTCTCTCTCTTCCCATCTCTCTGATTTCAAATGAATTTAAAAATAATTTTCAAAAACATAGCTCTGTGAAACTCTCTGTTAAGAAGATGAAAAGATAACATACAGACTACAAGAAAATAAATTTGCAAACCAATTATATCAGAATGGATTCATATTTAGAATATTTAAAGAATCCTCAAAACGCAATAATAAAAAAATCCAATTGGAAAGTGGATAGAGGACAGAAAAATACATAATGCACACAAGGAAATACAGGTAGAAAATAAGCACCTCAAAAGTGTTTATATTATCAACTATTACAGAAATAAAGAAGTATATGATATGACTACATATCTACTAGAAGTTTTGAAATTTAAAATAAATCAAAAAGTCTAACCATAGCAGGATGTGGAAAACCTGGTTAACACATACATTGTGGGTGGGAATACAAAATGGTAATAACCACTCTGGTTAGTCTTGTTAGTCTTATTGCAATCTACTTAAAAACTAAGCACTTAAGTTCTGCATGTTTCCAGAGTCTCGTGAATAGGGGCTGGTGCTGTGACAAAGCAGGTAAAGTTGCCGCCTATAGCATTGGCATCCCAAATGGGCACCAATTCAGGTCCCGGTTGATCCGCTTCTGATCTAGCTTCCTGCTAATTCTCCTGAGAAAGCTATGGAGGATAACCCAAGTGCTTGGGCCTCTGCACCCATGTGGGAGACCCAAAAGAAGCTCCTGGATCCTGGCTTTAGTCTGACTCAACCCTTACTGTTATGGCCATTTGGGGAGTGAACCAGCGGAGGGAAGATTTCTCTATTTCTCTCTCTCCCTCTCTCTCTCTGTAATTCTGCCTTTCAAATAAATAAATATATTCAAAAAGGATAATATGCATTTATTCCAGATAAATGAGACTTGTGTACAAGTGAAAACAAGAATATAAAGGTTAATAGAAACTTTATTTTCAATAAAAACAACTGAGATATTCTTCAACAGGTGACTGGTTAAACTGTGATACACTTACACCATACTTACTACTTCCTTATAGAAAGAAAGTGTGCACTCAATTTTGACAAACCTCCAAATAATTATGCTGACAGAAAAAGAAAATACCAAATGTTTGCATGATTCCATTTACATAGCACTCATCAAACGACTAAAGTCATAGTGGTTGGCAGAAGTTAGATAGGAAAGAAATAAAATGATTGTGACTATCAAAAGGCAACATGAGGGATCTTTCTCATGATGGAAATGTTTGGCATCTTCATTATATTAATGCCAACAGTATGATCTCTGTATATTATATTGTAGGTTTTTAGAAGTTATCTTTGTGAGAAAATATGTACATGATGCACAGGTTTCTTCGACACTATATATCAAAACTGAATGTGAATTTATGACTGCCTGAACAAAATCCTGAAAGATAAATCATCGTATAATAGAAAAGACGTTAAATACATTCTACGTAGATTAATGCAAATGGCCAACAAGTAGAACAGGGATACACATGGCATTGGAGTGGGTATTGATCAGTGAGCAGCAATGACTGACTAGAGGAATATATCATTAAACTAGGTCATTGAAATATGGAGTAGACAGCTTACTTTTCTGCTTACCTGTTGCAACAAGGGATGCTCTAGAGATGGTAAATTAAATAGTACTTGGAACAGAGGAGAGAACTATAGTTTTTGTCAGAAAGAAGATCAAATAATACTCACAGGAATTAATATTTACAAGGTCTGTGAGATTCTTAAGATCAAATGTTCAAGATCACACACTGTGATGAAATGTAGTTGAGGAGACTGTCAGGAAACATTTGGATTTTGAGAGTTTTCTGGAAGGTAAATGAGATGTTGAAGGACTTCAAGAGTGATGAGAATTTGAAAGGAACTGATACTGACCACTTGAGTTTCATAAGCCAACACACCAGCATTATATGAAGAAAACATGGACCTCTAAATATACAGTTGTGTTTTAAAGAAAGTAAGGAAAAATCTTCAGGCAATGAAATGGAAAAAGAAGCTGAAGGACAGGGCGAGAATGCACTCAGTGGCCTAAAACCATCTGTCAATCTTAAGGACTACATGGAGCAAGTTTTAATCACTATGCACAGACAGTGATTCATAGCCTCAGACTTGCATAACAAAGATTTGGGACACATCCTCAAACAGTATGAATCTTAAACCTATTCATTCATTGAAAAGTTAAAATATACTTGCTAATTCAGCTCTGCTTGTTTTCTCTTGTTAATCTGAAATTTTCTGGGGTAAATTCCAATCAATAACCAAGGAGTGTTGAAGAAAACATTGTTTTTCTGCTACAGAATCAACCTCAGATAATGATATTAAAGTTACAAAGCATGTATATAAATAGCGATATTATATAACAAACAACTTATTTACTTTCTTTTTCAAGTATGTTTTCCTAAAGCCAAAACAAGCAAACAAAAAAGGACACATTGAATATGTAATACTTAAAAATACACTCATATCCCTTTTTCATAATTAGAATTCTAACTTAAATTTCACAGCAACACTAATTACCAATGACTTTGAGAATAAACTTGATGAGAACAGGCAGTTCCAGTAATAATTAGGGAGCTTAATTTGCTAAAGAATGTGGGACTTTTTTTTTTTCCTTTGTCCTATGATGATGTGTCAGATACTTGAAGCCAAGATAAGAAAAACATGCTTTCAGAGTCCAAGAAACAATGTTGCATGACACTTACGACCAAGCATATAATAGCTCATGACTTAGTAAGCCAATCATTGTGCCATTTTAAAATTAAGAGTTTAAAAATATCAGCAGTAGAAAAAAGGAGGCATAACTGCCTGACTACCATTCTGCTCAGTAAGATGGTTATCATTAAACTATTCAAAAAGCATGAATCCCTGGTGCTGGTATTGGAGACAGGTAAAGTGACTGCCTGCAGTGCCCCCATCACAAATGGGCACTGGTTTCTGTCCCTATTGCTCCACTTTCTGACCCAGCTGCCTACTTATGGCCGGGAAAAAGAAGTGGAAAATGGCTCAATTACTTGGGAGACTGCCAACATGTGGGAGACTCAGATGAAGAATTTGACCCAGCCCTGGACATTGCAGCCAACTGAGGAGTGAAAGATATCTCTCTCCCTCTCTCTCTCTCTCTCTCTGTATCTCTTTGTCTCTCCCTTTCTTGTAACTCTTCCGAATAATTTTTTTTTCTAAAAAATCTTAAACTCATGAATTAAATGTCTTTCTCATTGTTAAGAAGCAATGATCTGGCCGGCGCCGTGGCTCACTAGGCTAATCCTCCGCCTTGTGGTGCCGGCACACCAGGTTCCAGTCCCGGTTGGGGCGCCGGATTCTGTCCCGGTTGCCCCTCTTCCAGGCCAGCTCTCTGTTGTGGCCAGGGAGTGCAGTGGAGGATGGCCCAAGTGCTTGGGCCCTGCACCCCATGGGAGATCAGGATAAGTACCTGGCTCCTGGCTTCGGATCAGCGCGGTGCACCAGCCGCAGCATGCCGGGCGCGGCAGTCATTGTGGGGTGAACCAATGGAAAAAAGGAAGACCTTTCTCTCTGTCTCTCTCTCTCACTGTCCACTCTGCCTGTCAAAAAAAAAAAAAAAAAAAAAAAAAAAAAAAGAAGCAATGATCACATTCATTACTTTTGCAATAAAAAGTTTAAAAGAAATAAAAAATAAAGTATGAAACCCAATCTGTAGTTTTTATTAGGTATGTGAATTAGGACTATTTACTATTTACTTTTCTTTACATGAAAATGAAAAAGAATATGATTTACATAATAAGATTTTCATAAAAATTATATAACATAAATAATCTCCTAACTCAGGCACTGGAATATCAAGGATGTTTACATAAATATTGCTAAATTTTTAATATTTTAGATTTAAAAATATATGTAACAAGAGTATCATTGGCTAAACATTCAGAATATTTTAAAGAAAAAAGGAAACAAAAGAAAATCTATATCCATTTTACTCATACTTTTCTTAGTAACCAGGGATTTTATTACATTCTTTTATTCTGTTATGCATCAGGACTAATGGCAGTTGTGTGAGATCTGGAAAACTAAGAAAAGACCTACTTCTGTAAGGCACTCAGTCTAATTGTGTGAGATTCTTTAAACACAAATACTCTAATTTACTATAACAAAGGTATTGGGTAAGAGAAAAATGATTCTGATTGGGCTATTTTGTATAAAATACTTTTAATAATACTTAAGCAGCTGGTTGATTGATATTTGAATGATATTTCCAATTGAACCACTCCCTCCCATATTGAACACTGTTTTATTTACAGGAAAAATATCAATATGGTGGGCTGTTGTGATCTTAGAAACAAATTTAAGTGCTTCAATCAGCTTGTCTTCAATGGGGGTTATTTGTGTTACCTCTGCATTTCTTATTCAAAAGCTGAAACATTGAAACACAGATGACAGGGTATAACTTCAGGGAATCTAGCCCAGTCCAAGTCGCATGTATATTGTAATAAACTGTTAGAGCTGATTGAGGTCTGAAGATAATCCATGTAAAGATGTATCTCTTAGCAATGTTTTATGAAGCATCTTAGCATCTAACATAAATTTGAAATTCCTGTTTGAAGTTCAATGAAGTCGTTATGCTCATATTTAAGACCACTTATGCAAAATGCTGATTTCAGAAGTAAAATATGAAATTTAAAACAAGTGCACAGGGGTCAGTGATGTGGCCTCAATTGTTAAGTGGCCACATTCCACATAAGCATCAGTTTGAGCCCTGACTTCTCCATTTCCAATTGAGCACCTGCTAAAGGATCTGGGAAAGCAGAAGAGGATGGTCCAAGTGTTTGAACCCATATACCCACATGGGAGATGCAGATGAAGTTCTTGTCTTCTGGCTTAGGTCTGTCAAACCTTGGGCATGGCAGACATTTGGGGAGTAAACTAGCGGATGAAAGATCTCTCTCTGTCTCTCCCTGTCTCTCTGTAACTCTGCCTTTCAAATAATTCAAATAAATCTTAAAGAAAGAAAGCAGGCCGGCGCCGTGGCTCAATAGGCTAATCCTCCCCCTTGCGGCGCCAGCACCCTGGGTTCTAGTCCCGGTCGGGGCACTGGGTACTAGTCTGGGTTGCTCCTCTTCCAGTCCAGCTCTCTGTTGTGGCCCGGGAGTGCAGTGGAGGATGCCCAAGTGCTTGGGCCCTACACCCCATGGGAGACCAGGGTAAGTACCTGGCTCCTGGCTTCGGATCACCACAGTGCACTGGCTGCAGCAGCCATTGTGGGGTGAACCAACGGAAAAAAGGAAGACCTTTCTCTCTGTCTATCTCTCTCTCTCTCACTGTCCACTCTGCTTGGAAAAAAAAGAAAGAAAGAAAGAAAGAAAGAAAGAAAGAAAGAAAGAAAGAAAGAAAGAAAGAAAGAAGAGGAAGGAAGGAAGGAAGGAAGGAAGGAAGGAAGGAAGGAAGGAAGGAAGGAAGGAAGGAAGGAAGGAAGGAAGAAAGAAAATGAGTGCACATTTAAAAATGACATGAAATAACTGTGGCATGACTAATAATTGTGGTACTATACAATAACAAAATATTTCAGGGTTAATATTATTTGTACATTTTAATATGAGGTACATTTCTAAAATTTTTTAATATTGAATCATTTAAGTAACTCACTTCCATTATGTGTGTCCTCAGATATATACTGATTTCATTCCTTTTATATATAAATTTGATCATGTATATTTGAGGTTTATGACAAGACAATACGGGGTAAAAATAAATAGTAAAAAGGTTTAATATACTTTCTGTGCCTCAGTTACTCTTCTGTAAAAAACAGGAAATTTTGCTCTGTTTTCTTCCTTCCTTTGCATTAAATGAAGGTTATTGAGTGCAGTGGTTGTGCTATTTTCAGTCCTAAAAACTCTGATGAAAACTTTGAGTTCCAAAAATCCTATGAGCTTGGTCGACAGGGATCTGTTATTTTTTTTTTTTCTTTGCGGTTCAAGCCTCCTCAACATTATTGAGCAATTTATGCAAATTTCTTCCAAAGGTTTAAAAGTTAGTTTATGTATTTGGATCATGTAAATCTTAGAATTTATTGTTGAAAGAAGTGAGTCAGGCCTGCGACACAGCTCAATAGGTTAATCCTCCGCCTGCAGCGCCGACACACCGGGTTCTAGTCCTGGTCAGGGCACCAGATTCTGTCCTGGTTGCTCCTCTTGCAGTCCAGCTCTCTGCTGTGGCCCGGGAAGGCAGTGGAGGATGGCCAAGTGCTTGGGCCCTGCACCCACATGGGAGACCAGGAGAGGTACCTGGCTCCTGGCGTCAGATCAGCACGGTGCACTGGCTGCAGCACGTCGGCTGCAGCAGCCACTGGGGGGTGAACCAACGGAAAAGGAAGACCTTTCTCTCTGTCTCTCTCTCTCTCTCACTGTCCACTCTGCCTGTCAAGAAAAAGAAAGAAAGAAAGAAAGAAAGAAAGAAAGAAAGAAAGAAAGAAAGAAAGAAAGAAAGAAAGAAAGAAAGAAAGAAACCGAAAGAAGTGAGTCAGAGATATGCTTTTCCTTCATGTTCCCAATTGTATGTAATTTCATAGAATTTTTTTCTAACACATAATCTTTCCAATTGATTAGTTGTGTTTTGTTGTTTTTTTGTTTGTTTTTTGTTTTTTTGTTTTTTGTTTTTTGTTTTTTCTTTCTTTTTTTTTTTTTTTTTTTTTTTGACAGGCAGAGTGGACAGTGAGAAACAGAGAGAAAGGTCTTCCTTTACCATTGGTTCACCCTCCAATGGCTGCTGTGCCTGGCGCGCTGCGACCAGCGCACCACACTGATCTGAAGCCAGGAGCCAGGTGCTGCTCCTGGTCTCCCATGAGGGTGCAGGGCCCAAGCACTTGGGCCATCCTACACTGCCCTCTTGGGCCACAGCAGAGAGCTGGCCTGGAAGAGGGGCAACCGGGACAGAATCCGGCGCCCCAACTGGGATGAGAACCCAATGTGCCGGCGCCGCTGGTAGAGGATTAGCCTATTGAGCCGCAGCACCGCGATCTTTCCAATTGATTTGTAAGGCAAACATTTTCGCACCCATGTTTCCTTATACACAAAAGTCTTTTTTCTTGGTTTGCACTCCATTGTCATCTTTTAATTCATCATTTAACTACTTTATAAAAATTCTTATTGTTGAATGTTGAGTTCTTTTAATCTTTTTAAATATTGGATGCTTAGTTATTCTTGACCCACAAACTTAACTAGGCCATTGGCATTTGGAGTAGCAGTTTAAAATGAAACTTGGAATGGCTGACTGTGTATCCTAGTGCTTGGGTTCTGTTTCCATTTCCACTCCAGATTACAAATTCATTCAAATGTGTTCCTTGGGAGATAGCAGGTGATGTTTCAAGTTGTTGATTTCCTGCAATTTACTTGGGAGACCTAGGTTGATTTTCAGGCTCCTAGCTATTGTCAGGTTCAGCCTCTGTTGTCATAGGCATTCTGGGAGTGAATCAGTATTAGGAGATGTCTCTCCCTCCCTCTCTCTCTTGCTCTCCCTGATCCTCTCCTCTTCTTTCCATCCCCCCCCTTCCATCTGCCTTTCAAGTAAGTAAAATACATAAAATGTTTTCTAAAATAAATTCTTTAAAAAGTGCTTCCTTATTAATTCTAGAAGCAACTTTGTAATACTTTTCATTGTAATTGCTTTGGATTATTGATGGATTTGAGGAAAACTATTATCTGCCACATCAATTGATCATACATGTAAACACAATATATCTTTTTACTTATTTAGATCTTTTATTTCCTGCACTTAAAGTTAGTTGTTTCCCAAGTAAAGTCCTTTTATGTTTGTGTTGCTTTGAAAGAGATACACTTGTTTCTTCAATAATATTTAATAGTACATAGTTCAACATCTTATTCTGGATTTTGGCAGAACATTTTATAGTTTTTATTTTACCCAAATTATAACATATGCATTTTATGATTTTTGGAATCTATGAATATGTGTCAGAAATTGCTAAGATTGTGTTACAACATTTAGTTTCTTCTCTTATAAAGTATTTATTTTATTTTATTTCATTTCATTTATTTCTAAAAATGTATTTATTTACTAAAAACAGATTGACAGAGAGGGGGAAACAGAGCGAGATCTTCCAATTATAGTTTCATCCCCAAAATGGCCACAATGGCCAGGACTGAGCTAGGAGCCTGGAACTCCATCAGGCGGTCCAATGTGAATGCCAGTGGCCCAGGTAGTTGGGCCATATTCCGTTGCTTTCTCAAATGTGTTAGCAGGAATCTGGATCAGAAGTGGAGCAGATGGGAGTCAAACTGTGCACATAGGGGATGCTGGATCAACCCACAATGCTGACCCTTTAAGTATTATTTTAAATAGGTTATAGCTACACATGGTAAAATAACAATGAAATTGTAAAAGGTATGCAATAAACATGTTTTCATTACATTGTTTTACAACTCATATTATTTAATTATGGTAAGACTAACAAATGAAGAGATAACTGACATTAAAGAGACAGTTAATCACAATTGTCAAGAAGACACACCATGCCTACAGGCCACACAAAGAAATATAAGGACAGGTCAGGAGATGCTAGAGCACTTATTGCTGTGCCTGTAGAAGAAATCAGGGAGAGTAAGCTTAGATTTGGCTTGTTTGAATAATTCCCAAGTGATTTGTGAATCAGGGGTTCTTTCAGGTTATCTCATATCTGACCTTGGGATAATTAATCTAAGTGTATAGTGACCCAGAGTATAAAAGCCCAGAAAATTTGATTGGGATATGGCCTCTGGAAGAGTTGGTTCCCAAGTTAGAGAAGTGTTTCCAGACAAGCCGCCTACTAACTCTAGGATCTGATCAACTGTTGGAGAGGTGTATTTTCCAGAGCCTACAAGGCCCCACATATGAAAGTGTTTGAAATACAGAAAATGAGGACATTCTTTTTGTTTCATCTCATTCTCTAATTACACAGATCTCTTTTCAAGAAGCTGTGTTAATTTCATTTTCAGAGATAGTCTATATATTTTCAAAAATTGGAAATTGTGAATGTTTCTTTTTTTATAAAGATTTATGTATTTATTGATTTGAAGGATAGAGTGACAGAGAGAGACAAAGAGAGAGATCTTTCATCAGCTGGTTCACTGTCCAAATGGCTTCAATAGGCATGTCTGGACTAGGCTGAAGCCAGGATCTAGGAACTCCATCTGGGTCTCACATATGGGTGGTAGAGGTTCAAGTACTTGAGACACCTTGTTGTCTTTCAAGATATAATAGTGGGAAGCTGGATTGGAAGCAGAGCAGCCAGGACTCAGGCTGGCACTAAAATAACAGCTTAACATGCCGTGCCATAACACTGGCAGTTGTGTAAGGTTTTTCCACAAATAATTGCATATTGTACTCTCTAATTGATTTTATATTTCAATTAACAATATCTAGTTATGAAGTATGTGACACTATTTCCTCAGTAACGAATCTTGCATTTACGATGGTGATCCAATATTGTCTAGTAATGTATTAGATGTTTTAGTCTGCATAAGTTCACCCTACAATGCTCATACAGCAAGAAAAATTACCTACTAATGTATTTCTTAGAGCATGTTCTCATTGTTAAGTGATGCATAGTAACATATTGGAAATTTACATCAGGATTTTGTTGTATTCATTTCTTCATTTATGCAAAATTCCAACAAATTGATATATTATAATTTAATTAACTATTCTTTCTCTGAAGAGCTTTGAATTTTCTCAGTCTTTATCACAAATAATAATCCAATTAACATGCTTATTCATATGAAAGGTCTTAAAAATTCTTAGAAAATGTTATGAAAAATTATCTATGGATTTAAAAATGTTTTGCATAAAGAATCTTTTAATTCCACTGTGCCAAAAAGATTTTAAAAAGTGCTATTGCATACAATTAATATATTTATGAATATTTATTAAAAATTATGATTCAAAGGCCATGCATTTCAACTTTGCATGTGTATTGACAAATCACCCTCCATGGAGATAGTACCCAAAAGTAATATTGGGAGAATTCTTTTTTCTTCACAGGGAGCCCAGCAAAGTATTTTTTCAAAATATCATTTATCTTACAATAAAACATACTTCAGTTGTGTGTATGTGCGATGCACTTACATTTATGCATATTTAAAAATATAAACACATATTGATATATTTAATATTATTGTTTGGTAGTTTGTGATCACTTTCTCTAATAAAACATTTGATGAGCCAGCCAAGAGAGGACAAGAGCAGTGCTAAATACTGAGCAATCTTGACCTGAGAAATCCTCCATTTCTGTTCATTCTCCTGACTTTGTCATCCACAGTCGTGCATTCTCCTGACTTTGTCATCCACAGTTGTGATTCTCCACAAATATTTGCAATTGGGTTCATGGAACTATGTGTTTTAATGAAACAAAACCTAAGTGTTTTGTCTTTTAGGATAGTGATCTTCCTAAGATGTCTATGGTTAACAAAATGTTGGTAAAGGGTAATTGTCTAAAAATTCCTCCAAATTTCCAAAACTGCTCTGAAGTAACTGGTAGATTTGGGATCTGCAAAGAGGGAAGGCCTACGCTTCCGGGAATGGAGAGTCCCTCCCCACACTTCTGAGGAAGAAAAGTCCTTGTCAAGGTCCCTGCAGGTGCCTAAAGGTCAACCAATGAGGATCAGACCCGCCTCAACCTTTAATCCCCATGCCCTGAATCTATAAAAGGAGCCCTCCCAATCTTTGACACGTGACTTCCTCGGCTCCCACTCTGTTGCTCTGTTGGGACTGGGGAACCTCGCCCGGGAGCGGAACCCCAATAAAAGCCTGTGAATTAATTGATTCATCTGCCTGGGAAGATTTGTTACATGCTGGACACCTTGCACTAACTATGGATTAAATTCTGTATGTTCTTTTAAAATATGTTTTTCTCTTAATTTAGAGGTGTTGGGTTGCTTCAGAATGTAAAATGAAGGAAATAGTAGACTGGAGAGAAAGTTATGAAAGAAATTATAAACACAAAAATGTATTCTTGGTGACAAAATTTAAGAAAGACAATTTTTTGATAGAAAAGAATTGGAGAAATAGTTATATTATAGAAGGTTTGTGAAAGCTGAAGGCTGTGTGAAATTAGGTTGAATGAGATTAGAAGTAAATTATTTTAAAGTTTGCTCCTGTAACTTAGAATTCCAGATTATGGGATTATCTCATTTTGTATCTCTTTGTTTCTTGATGTATTTAAGAGTCTTAAATAATGATATCCTGTGTTGATGTTGTATGCAACTCCCTTTAATCAAAGATTTTCTATTTTTTTAAACTGACCTAGGTAATAAAAATTTTATGCATCTTAGGAGAAATTTTCTCATGCTTCTTGTTGTCTTTATTGAAACTTGAGGATTGGGAGAACTGAATCTTAAAGGAGTTAACATTATCTGCCTATTTTTAATTGTTGGAGTGATTACCTTAACTGATTGAATCTGGCCCACAGCTTTGGTTCAAACATTCAGGTTAAATGGATACTTACTTTAGCAATGATTGAAAGTCTTAATTCAGCCAAATGGTTTGAAATGTGGATAATTCTTTAAATCTAAAATTCTGAATAGATTCTTTTGAATTTGAGACTTCCATTTGAATCCCTGGAAAACTGAAATGAAACTCTCAACCTGGAAACATTACAGTATTTCAGTTAACTAAGATTTTATTAAGTGGATTGTGTTGTTATAAAATGATGCTGGACATATTTTGTGCTTATATAAAGGTCTAGCATTTTATATAACAGGGTAAATCACTTTTAATGGAATGTTGTTCCAGAGTGAACCCATCCCCCACAACTTTACACCAGACATAACTTGTCTTTAATGGTGAGGGTAGTGGGAATATAAGCTCTCTCCCTCATCCTCAGCATCTGACCAGGGCAAACTTAGAGCTGAAATAGAGGTTGATGTGCTCTTACTTCATTCCCATGCCTGATTGCAACTTTCCCTCCACTCCTTCCAGGTACCTACTACATCCTGGTACTAAGGGTTAAAACCATGGGGGTAAGGAGGAAATAAGACCTGTCCACATAATGCTCAAACAATGCACCCATACAAGGCAGATCACCCACATCAGGGACAGGAATTTATTCAGCCATCATGTGAAAGTCGCTCTAAGCATGTTTTTGCAGCCATTCAGCTGCCAGCTAAGCAGAAAGGAAGAAAAAAATAAGTAAATCGATGCTATTGCCATGCTCAATCCAGCAGTATCAGTCAGCAGGCTGGATTCTTTTAAAATGGGGATCCAGCAAGAAACAAATGCAGGTTCCAGACTGAGACTTAGAGACAGCTGGAGACACGTTGATGAATACCAATACTATATGAGTCCAGATATTGTGGTTAGGCATAAAGCTATGATTTAAGTCAAAATTCATGGGTTTACACTGTTAGGAAGAGTAGAAACATATGACTGATAATTCAAAAGCTCAATGGTGAAAGTTCAGAAACCCAGTAAAGAATGTAAATGGGTGTGTTCTTTCCCATTGGAACAGTAAATGATTATTCTTCCCTTTGAATAATCAGGATGCCACACTTCTCATATCTTCTTCTAGTTGGGGAACCACTGTTTCTTTGCCAAATGTTTCACCCATATGATGTATTCTCAAAAATAGCCAGAATTTGACTCTCAGACTTTAAAGAAGTGACTAATCTTTTTCTGTAACAATGTCTGGCCATGCTATAAATTAGAAAACCAAGAATCATGGCCAGAACATGAAATCTTATATTGTAATATGATTTTACAATAAGATCTATTTTGCTATGGGTCCAGGAAATAGAAATCACCTTTTCAAATCAGATTAAGGGGTGATAGGAAATTTTACTGATGTGTTCAAAGATTTGTAAATTAAAAGAACATATTTTTCCTAACAAGTACTATCTTTTTTTTAAACTTTTATTTAATGAATATAAATTTCCAAAGTACGACTTATGGATTACAATGGCTTCCCCCCCATACCGTCCTTCCCACCCACAACCCTCCCCTTTCCCACTCCCTCTCCCCTTCCATTCACATCAAGATTCATTTTTGATTATCTTAATATACAGAAGATCAGCTTAGTATACATTAAGTATGGATTTCAACAGTTTGCTCCCACACAGAAACATAAAGTGAAAAATAATAGATGATTTTTTTTAAATGATGATGAAATCAGAGCAGACCTATTGTCATGTTTAATCCCAGTGGGAGTCAAGTTGGGAATTGATAATTTCTTTTCTTTTTTTTTTTTTTTTTTTTACAGAGGATCAGTTTAGTATGCATTAAGTAAGGATTTCAACAGTTTGCACCCCCATAGAAACACAAAGTGAAATATATTGTTTGAGTACTCGTTATAGCATTAAATCTCAATGTACAGCACATTAAGGATAGAGATCCTACATGAGGAGTAAGTGCACAGTGACTCCTGTTGTTGACTTTACCAATTGACACTCCTGTCTATGGCATCAGTAATCTCCCTATGCTCCAGTCATGAGTTTCCAAGGCTATGGAAGCCCTCTGAGTTCTCCAACTCTTATCTTGTTTAGACAAGGTCATAGTCAAAGTGGAGGTTCTCTCCTCCCTTCAGAGAAAGGTACCTCCTTCTTTGAAGACCTGTTCTTTCCACTGGGATCTCACTCACAGAGATCTTTTGCCAGAGTGTCTTGGCTTTCCATGCCTGAAATACTCTCATGAGCTTTTCAGCCAGCTCCGAATGCCTTTAGGGCTGATTCTGAGGCCAGAGTGCTATTTAGGACATCTGCCATTCTATGAGTCTGCTGAGTATCTCACTTCCCATGTTGGATCACTCTCCCCTTTATTTACTCCATCGGTTAGTGTTAGCAGGTACTAGACTTGTCTATGTGCTCCCTTTGACTCCCAGTCCCTCCACCATGACCAACTGTGAACTGAAATTGATCACCTAGAACAGTGAGATGGCATTGGTACATGCCACCTCGATGGGATTGAATTGGAATCCCCTGGTATGCTTCCAACTCCACCACTTGGAAACAAGTACTATCTTAAGTCACAGGAGAGACCAAAAATGCCTCTAACTATAGATTTCTAGCTAAGACTACCCTGATATGAAAAAAAACTTCCAAAGTTAATGTTGGGACTGAGACCCCTTTGGCCAAAGTCCTAAATTCTGCCTTCAGAGTCTACTTTAACAGATACCAGGGGGAAGGGGAATGAACTAGGCAGAAGGAGTGATGTAAAAATAGGTGGCAGTATATCTACTTTATGCAGTTATTTGCCATCAAAAGTACCCAACAGAAGGTATGCAGCCATCTGCAACTTTGGCATCCATAGAGGCACACACGTGGGAGACATGGGTGATGTTACAAGCTCCAAGCTTCAAACTGTTGCATCTATTTGAGGAGTGAACCAAAGGACCAGCAGATGAAAGCTCTGTCTCTCTCTCTCTCTGTATCTTCCTCTAGCTGTAACTATTCATTTCCAATTAAGCCTGTCCACCTGCAAGTAGCACCTGTTACCAACATGGAAAGCCAAGGCATTAGTTAAGTTGCTGTTACAACTGATGCTGACTTCTGAAAAAGTTCTGCCTACTCTGCCCAAAGCTGAGTCACTGGAGATGGAACTGCTTTGATGGTCCAAAGAATTCTCATATCAGAACCTCAGATGATGTTGGATCTAAGCTGATGAAGCCCTTCACTCCACCTGGCTCCCAAGTTGATCAATATGGAAGATATTGGGTTTAGTGTCATTGTAGATTAACAAAATAGACCGTGAATTTTTAGATAGATAGAAGAGCCACCTAGTCTTTCTAAACATTCTATTCAGGCCAGCTGTTCTCCCAATCCAGAAAGGTAATGGGGGTCAATGGGGTGACTCCTGTAAGGAGGCTCACAACCCCCTCTCTAATGTCTCTTCCAACACCCCATGTGAAGAGATAGATACAAAAGTCTGGCCCTCACCCATACCTGGCTTCTGTAAAAGCCTGCATGATTATTTCTAAGCTTGTGAACCCCTACTCTCAGTTCCTATTTGCCATTAAAGGGGTTAGCAAACAAAACATGTAATAGCTAATCCAAACAGTTATTCCACAAGGATTTATAGACAGCCCTCACCCATTTACACTTGTGTACATGATGGAACTAAAGGACCCATTTCTTGAGGAAGGAAGAAAGATAATATAAAATGTAGATGATTTGCTAGCCTTTTCTTCCTCTTCAGTCTCTAGTTTTGGGTATTTTACTAAAATCCTTAACTTCATAACAGAATGTGGCTACCAGCTGAGCAAGGAAAAAACAAAACTGTTCTATAAAGAAGCAAACTATTTAAGGCTCATCCTCACTTCTGGAGTACAAAGACTGTCCCCAGAGAGGGTTCAAGCATTCAGAAAATTCCTACTCCTATAGTCTTAAGACAGCTCTGGTATTTCTTGGACTAAAAAGTTATAGATACCTAGCTACAGGGAAATAGTGAACCACATATATCAGGATCTCAAGAGCAAGCCAGAAGAGGGTCTCCTCTTTTGGGAAAGAGAAAGAAGCATAACATTCATCCAGTAAAAATTTGCCATGACCATGACTTCATGCTAGAATTAATAAACCCAGGCCTTCAAAATAGGCAGGCAGTTAGACATGCCAAGTGCTGCCCATGGAAATGGCTCTGACATGCTCCAGAAAGAATAGTTTTGTGGTGAAACTGTACGTGTGCAAAAGCATATTCACCATGAGGACAGACAGCTCCAGAGCAAGACAAAACAGAGTTGGAATTTGTGGCCCAAAATTGGGTTGTGGAAATCCTGATTGCTGTCTGACTTTGCCCCTGTAATCCTTTAAACCATTTGTACTTAATGTACTCAATTATCTTGTTTTGAACAGAATACAGGCCATCCATTTCCAAATGATTCTGAGGTGGGGCTCCTGTGAGGAGTCAGATTGCATAATAGGCAGTTAGGTTGGTTCAAGTAAAATTGAGAATGCAAAACACTTGCTTCCCCCAAAAGTTATCTTTAGCAAGATCAAAAGTGCCTGCCTCACACTGTGGGAGCTTCTAATTTGATCATGAGAATAGCAAAGGAGTGGCAATTTCATCCTTCTGTAAAAACAGATTAACTAAACCATTCTTTGGCAAATAAGATTATAGATCAGGTCTTTTAATGAGTTTTGTCCTTGCCTTGTAACTGAATGTCAAGCTGATTGTCATATTTTTTCTTCCCCCAAATTATGCTTAAATACCCCATTACCACCAGCCCCTTTGGGTTTTTCCTCTCTTGGAGCCCCAATCCTGGCCATTGAGCCAGGAGGTCTGAGATAAATAAATTTTGCTTTTAAATACATCATGCTTTTCTATATGTCTTGTCCACTTGGAAATTATTCTTCCATATGAGACAAAGAACCAAAATAATCTTTTCTCCACTGCTATTTTACCTGTAACACTTCCAACCTGTCTTCTTGGATGATGTGATCAGCCCCTGAACTGTTCTGGATAATGATTTCCAAGGCTACCCCCAATCATCAGAGGACAGACAGCAAGACATGAATAGCCATGATCAGCTCTACACCTCAATGCCAGTTTGAAGAAGTTACAGAAGATACTCTTCTATTCTACCAGCACAAGATGATGGGTTGCTTGAGGGGAGAATATTAGATAGCAAGATAGGATTTTTTGTTCAGCCGTCTCTGTGAACATCTTTGCAGTTATCCTCAAAATATTTTATTTAAATGGCTCTTTTTCATAGCCTTTTTTCATCCAATTTTTATCTAATGATTGTATCTTTTTTCTAAAATATTCTTAGAATCTTCTCTTTTTATCCTTTTCTTTGTGTATGTAATAGCAATGATGTTTTTCCTGAATATTTTGCAGAATTTACTTTTAAAATGTTATGGTTTCTTTCTTTAATGTTCAAGTCAAGATTCATAATCCTCATTTATGATCTTTATCTATTTTCTACTTCGGAATTCTGCATATGGTTCAAATTCAAGGAATTTTTAATGATGCGAAAAGTCAAGATTTGGAATTACTTGGATTCAATTTATTTCATTTGCAAATATATGAATGATTCATAAATTAGAGAAATATCTTGCTAATATATGAAAAAATTATAATTGTCTTAGTAAACAAACTCACAGTCTCTGAACATTTCACAAGAGAAGAGAATAAAGAGGAGGAGAGAGGAAAGAAGAAGAGGAGTAGACAGAAGAACAGGAGGAAGAGATGACCCTGGCATTGAATATCTATCAGTGGAACTATGAACCTCCTAGTGTATTTTTTTTTTTTTTTTTGGAGCTGTGTTTCACATAGTGCTCATTTCTATTAATGCATTGAACTTTGAGTGATAAATGACATAACTATAGTAACCAGGTATTATTAAAACATTTATAACATATCAAAGAACACAACACATCATAAGTAAGTATATTCTTTATACTACAATATGAATCATTTTATTTAGCTAGCTTGGATTACTGATCTTACCCATTTCAAGAAGAGAATACAAGCTCCTACAATATGTATTATATATATCCATTCCTTTCTATTATTAAACTTGAGTTGTTAATTTTGTCATTAAGTGAGGAAATGAAATATCTTGATATTACAGTAGTAATGACTAACACTATTCTGTAATACCTTACTCCTTTTCCAAGTGGGCCTGCTCTATAATATGTGACAGTAACTGAACATTCCCCTGACAAATGTTACAGAACTTACAAAACATTTTACACAACATAAACACAAGAAAGTTGTGATTATCCAAAGTTTAGCAAGTAGAAAAATAAGAAAATTGAACAACAATCTTAAAAAGGTTAGATATCTAGTATCTTTAAGGAAGAGTGTGATGTGAGAGAAAAATAAGTTATATATGATTTTAAATATTTTGATCCATTTTTAGTTACAAGTCAGACTTCAAAGGATTTGTGAAGGTGCCATTTAGTTAGACTGCATCCTTTGGCCACCCCCACAGGCATTCTTCTCTGTACGCCACAGCTGAATTGTCATTACTGAGCTTTTCCCCAGGCATAAGAAAGCAGGGCTCTTCACTGCATTAATAATCAAACATCAGCTGGGAAAATTCTCCCCCATTCTGACAGTTCCATCATGAAAATTACTTTTGTACGCTAAGACCAGGGAAAAGAATCATAAGAGTACATCAGATATGATTAGTCTGTATTTCACAATATTCTCTTTTCAAGACATTCTAAATCATGACACTATGTTTGTGGAAAGTTAATAGATACAAATTCATATTTCATGTGACATGTCATAGTTTGTTTATGTTTTTGATGCTGAAATTTATTTCCTAAGCAACATAAATTCAGTAAGATACAAAAAGCAAATACTGACTTCTTATAGAATTTCAATGGACCTAACATGTAGTTAAACAGTATGTTAATTATGTAAGGACGCCAGAAATCATTAATGAATGCATATTTAGTGCAAGGATTTTTTTTAAAAGAAAAATAAAATATGCTGTACCAGTATGAGAAAAAATTCACTCAGGTTGATTTTAAAGGATAAGCTTCAAAAAGTATGCACCTAAATGTTACTTTTGTGATAGCAATTGTTTGCTTGTTTTCATTTTCAGATGCCAAATTTCAAGGGTTATTTGCAGGCTCAATTTGGGGGACAAGTACTTAAATACTCAAATTGGTTAATTGCACCCATTATTAGTCAACAAATAAAATTATACTAGTGGATACAAACAAGAAGGGACCACACAAAAGGTGTCCTCATCATTTTCTCCTAGGACCTCCTACACTGAAAATGACATTATTATTATTTTAATAAGTGAGAATTAGAATAATCCTTTCTTCAGCTCCATTTCCATTAGCACAAAGCTTTACTTTTGCAAAGGACACACTGAAAGGAATCATTTGGCTCCAACTCCAGTACCAAGGGATACCACTTCAGCGGCTTTTAGCACAGAAGAATTGGCTAGACCTGAATAAGAGAAAGTATCTTAGGGTATTCAAGCCCACCAAACAGAGCCATGAAGCTAATTGTGGTGCCACTTTGCTATTAGACTATCAAAAGAAATTGTTTCTAAGTTTCCTTCGAACTGGCTCTCCCTTTCTTATTTGATGAATACATGCTTGTGCAGGATTTAATTGTTGAAATGGGTAAAAGCAAGTATTAACACTAACCCACAGTTTCTCACCTAATTAAATTACAAATGAATCATAAAATTATGTGATTTCTGTTTAACAGAAAAGTATCTTCATAATGACAGAATCCAAACCCTTTACTTTAGAAAAGCAGAAACTGAGGCTTAGAGATAGACAGAGAATTGCCCCATGTCAAGCAGCTGACTACAATACTGCCAAGTTATGCTGCATCCTGTTTACTGACCCTGCAGGCCATTTAATTCCCTCTGTATCTATGTTATGCAGTTTCATATCCCTGGAGCTCGTCCTGTCCTTTCCACTAGCACTTTATAATTTATAGCACTTCAAATGTCTTTTTAAAGGAAACTTTTCTTACTTCCTTCTAATTCCAGCAAGATAGGATCCTTCCTTGTTTATATACCCATAACCTATTTTTATCTAACCTTCAGCATAGATCCACTTTTATTATTGCTATTTATGTTCTTGTCTTAACACTTTTTTTCTGACTTCTTTGTGCTCCAAGTTTCTTGAGGGCAGAGAATTATATCACTAAAATGTTATATTCTTTATTTATTTAATAAAGCATACTGATATTTGAAGCAACAAATAAATATATTTCAGGGAATTTCTTTTTAGAGTTGTATTTTAAAGCTGTCTCTCAATAAAAAGCAGTCCCTATCCCCATTACATTGCTTTAATATTTAAAAAAAATTAAATCAGGTCTCGATATAAAAATGTATATATTATATATATAAATATGTGCATATATTTAATAGCAGATCTTAGATTCTTTCCATAGCAAAATAATAAATATAAATGAAAGGCAAAGCAGGGTGACATTTCTAAATATTACATATCAAATCATTTAAAAAAAATCTTGTTTCTCCATTGACAAAGTAAAACTGGGCTTGGCAAATACAGTACTCAAGAAGACTCAATTGATGACTGTTGCAAAATAGGAAGAGAGATTGAACTCAACTCTATTTAAATAAAAACAAGGGAATTTTTAAGCATCCAGAGGAAAAGTAGGATGTAAGTGGTGGGAAATTGGTTATGATAGTGATATGGTGGCCTATGTTTGCTGTATCTTAACTAAGTTAAACTCTTGTACTCCCACACAGAGTTCAAAGACTGAGACACTATATTTGTGGATTGTATTTAAAGAGATGACTCTCAGGTCCTTGAGAAAAACATTCCTTGGTTGTAAAGTTAGATAGAGGCAGAGAGAAAATTTACATCTCAAAGAAGAAGAGAATTAATTCAGAATTCAAATATTTCTAAAGTATTTGGTCTTAAAAAAGAGGTCTGGTAGAAGCATCATGGCATAGTTGGTAAAGCCATCTGCGATGCCGACATCTCATATGAGCACTTCTTTGAGTACCAAGTGCACCACTTCTGATCCAGCTCCCTGCTAACGCACCTGGGAATGCAGTGGAAGATGGTCCAAGTGTTTTGGCCCCTGCTACATGTATGGGAGACCTGAGGCTCCTGGTTTTTGCCTCATTCACACCTGGTCATTACAGCCATTTGTGGAGTGAACCAGTGGACAGAAGACCTCTCTCTGTCTCTTCCTTTCTCACTGTAATTCTGACTTTCAAATAAATAAATAAATAAATAAATTTTTAATTAAAAAAAGAAGTCTTTAAAAGCTTATGCAAACTGATGAAAACATTAAGGCCACCTGGGTCACTATATAGAATATTATATTTGTTGTGATACTGCACTATTTGTGATATTGCTGCTAAAAGTAATAGGAATCAAGTCAAAATAGTTTATTACTAAGGACATTTTATCATTTTATTTACATTAGAATTTCCTAGGTAGTTTCTTAATTTTTTAATTTTTTAAATTTTTTTTCTATTTATTTATTTGACAGGTAGAGTTAAAGGCAGTGAGAGAGAGAGACAGAGAGAAAGGTCTTCCTTCCGTTGGTTCACCTCCCAAATGACCGCTGTGGCTGGCGCTGCGCTGATCTGAAGCTAGGAACCAGGTGCTTCTTCCTGGTCTCCCATGCAGGCAGAGTGGCCCAAGCACTTGGGCCATCCTCCACTGCCCTCCTGGGCAACAGCAGAGAGCTGGACCAGAAGAGGAGCAATTGGGACTAGAACACAGTGCCCATATGGGATGCTGGTGCCACAGGCAGAGGATTAATATGTATTTGATGTGTTACATATTATTATTTTATATTTTAAGTGCTTTACAAATGAAATTTTATTATATGTGTTCCTCAGTTTGGTTTATTTTCTCAAATTTTTTTTCATCTAATTAAGTTTATATCCATGTTACCTATGTTAACAGTTTTATTCATGTTAGTTATTTATCCACTTGAAATATTTCTTTCTGGATGGCAAATGTAAGGCAACATAATTTTTATAATATGTATGATCAATTTTCTCAAGATATTTATTAAGTAACATTAAATATTTATTTCCCTTTGACGTGTATATTTTCCTACAATCTATAACACCACTTATATCATATACTATACCCATATATATGACAGAGTAAATTTAGGAACTCCCATGTTTTAAATTCATATATCTTCAGAGTAATTCTTACTGTTTTGAAACGTAAGACACTCTCCTTATTTTTATCCAAACTATCTTAAGTATTTATAGGTCATTATGCTTTCATGCAATGGCTGTTTCTTTTTGCCAACTATCAATTTAAAAAGGAAAACCTATGTAATTATACCTGAAATTAAATTGAATGTAAAGACTTTGAGTGTTATGGACATATTAAAATCACTGAATTTGAAGCAAACATTGTGTCACAGTCACTTAAGTCAATTTCTATTTGTAATGGAAAGTCTTTATTTCACCTCATTCATAAATTAGAGCTTTGCGGGGTCCAGTATTCTGTATTGGCAGTCTTTTTCTCTTAAGACTTGAACTATGTCTCCATTCTCTTCTAACCTGTAGGGTTTCTGATGAGAAGACAGCTATAAGTCTAATTGGAGATCCTCTACAAGTGATCTAGTTTTTCTCTCTTGTACATTTTAAAATCTTTTCTTTATGTTTTACTGTGGAGAGTTGCAGTACAATATGTCATGGTGAAGATCTTTTCTGGTCATGTCTATTAGGAGTTCTATGTGCTTTCTGTACTTGGACATCCCTTTTCATTCTCCAAATTAAGGAAATTTTCTGTAATTCTTTCACTGAAAAGACCTTCTAATCCATTCTCTCTTTCTACGCCTGCATGAACTTCTAAGACCCATATGCTGGGTCATTTGATAGTATCCCATAGATCCCCAACACTGTTTTAAATTTTAGTTTTTTATTCTTTTTTCGGTCTGATTGGAAAATTCAGATATTCTTCCTTCTGCTTCACTGAGTCTGTTGTTCAGGCTTTCCAAGGCATTTTTTATTTGTTCTATTCAATTCTTCATTTCCAAGGTTTTATTTTGATTTCTTTTAAGAAATCAATTTAATGAGAGAAAATTTCTTTCATATCATGTATGGAGTTCATCATTTCATGGATTTGCTTCTGATTATCTCTAAGTAACCTTACAATCAATTGTTTTAATTCCATTTCTGGTATTTTTTCAATCTCTCTATCTGCACATTCTAGTATTGAAGTGTTGTTGTGTTCCTTTGAGGACAAAATGTCTTCCTTATTTTTGTTTCTTGAATTGTTGCATTTATTATTTGGCATTTGTGGAGATACTTGTTGGTTTCTTTTCTATTTTGTTTTGCTTTTTCCTGTGATGTCTTTTTTCTTTGGACTTTGTGGCTTAGTAGAGTGTCCACTTTTTCAGTGAATACCCAGAGGCATGTGATCAGTGTGGTCAGGGAGCTCTGTTAATGCTCCAGGGTGAAGGGAGTTTCCAAGGTGACACCTAGGTTGGGCATGGTAAATATACTTTTCTGTTGTTGTAGTCTCATGCTCACCTCCTCTACTCAAGGGAGACTAATGCCTGGGCATTAGCCCCAGTTGGTACAATATTCAATTGTGCTGCTGCAAGAACCACAAAAAGGATCTGTGCAGTCCACATTGTCGCCGAATGTCGCCCACTGCGACTGCCCATAGTCCCAGCCACATCCTGTGCCCTCTCACACAACCAGTGCTTTTACAGTCCTGGCACACAAGTCTTCCACTGTCACCAGCACCCAGTCCGCTTTCAATTCTCCCAGCCCGATTCAGGTGTGATTGTTTGGTGGGCAGATGCAAGCTGACGCAGCTGTTATATATTTCCAGAATGGTGCCCGCTCTTTCTTGGCTTCTTACAGGACACTCGTGCAAGGTGGTCTAGGAGAAAATGCCCCCTTTTTTTCTCCAGTACTTTGTCAGGTACACTGTCCTTCACAGGGCTCCAAGCTAGATGCATGTCAGGCTCTTCCCGCAGCTTAGTCACCAGTGGCTTGGGCTGCTGCAGTCTGGTATTACCTCAGCATCAGAGCCGGTATTGAGGCTCTCTGCAGCTAGGGTCCTTATTTATGCACTTCCACACTCTTCAGGTAGGTCCACTGCATCCTTCTAATTTGTATAGAGTTTCCTCTGTCATTTTCTCCCTAACTCTTCCCTGAGACTGCATTATTTCCATTTTTTTAAACTATCTTCCTCTAGACTAGAGCAGTAAGTTCCTTTCCTATTCCACTATCTTGCAACAATTCCTAATATTTTGTATTTCTATTATAAATAACACATTTTTTACTTTTTAATAAGTTTTTTTGTTTTTGCTTATATAAAATATACAACTGATGTTTCTGCTGATTTTCATTAAGAACTTCCAGAATTAACTGATTCTAGATTTTTTTATTGACTTGATTTCCTTTTTTCCGTGTAAGCTGTCACTATAATTTTCCAAATACTGACAGTTTTGTTTTCTTTTTATTTAGGTTGTCTTCGTAAATTTCCCAATACTGATAGTTTTATTTGCTTTCCAATCTTTAAATACTTCTATTCTTTTCTCATATTACTGCCCTAGTTACATATTTAATTTTGCATGTTGCCCTAAATTCATTATTTGGGGCTCACTTTTTGTTAATTATCTCAAATTGGAAGTTTTGACATTGGAATTTGCATAATTATTTCTGACAATTTTAACAGAATAGCTAGATAGTCTTAAAAAGTTAAGGTGGTTCCCTATTATTTGCTGGAAACTTTTACTATAGAACTGAATTGATTTAAGTATTTTGTGTATTCAATTTACCAATTTCTTTGTTGAGTTACAAAATGATTGTAAACATCTTCCTGTAATTATCATCTAGATCAGAAATGGATTATTAAAAACAACCGTGGAAGAATTTTTTGTATTTTTATTTCAGTTGCTTTCTTCTCCCTTCTTTTTTGACACATAAAATACTACTACTATCATATTCTAAAGCTATGTCAGTCAGTAATGTTTGTTTTTAAACTTCATTCATGTCAGCAGGAAATTATTAGAGGCATTCTTTTGTTTTAGGAATCTTGCTCAGTTTATTTATCAAATCAATGTTGTCAGGTATTATTGTAGTTATGCCAAGCATCATTGATAAATGGTTCAGAATTTTTAATGCTACATTTATTCATTCCAGCGCTGAATGTTGTTTATTTCTAGTTTTACTATGTCATCAAATATAATCATTAATATTTGTGCAAGTGTTTATGGAAAACAGATTTATATTGAATGCATACCTAAGATTGGAATCATTGAAAGATAAAGTTTGTATATGCGCAACTTTAGTTGATATTCACAAATAATTTTCTCAAGCGCACCAGTTTAACATCCATTATTTGTGTCTTGACTAGAGGTCACTTTATACTTTTACAAAAATTACATATTTATCCAAGTCACTCGGATAAGCAAATATTGATCTTGAATTGTGGTTTTAATTTGTGCCTCTCTAATTACTGAGTTTTACTGGAAATTTGTATGTTATAATTTGTAAAGTAGTTCTTCAAGATTTTAAACATTTTTCAATGAGTTACCTGCACATTTTTGATTGATGTAAAAGATCATTACACATCCTATGTCAAGTCTAGTGATGCTGCAATATATCTTCATCCACTCTATGGCTGGCCTTTTATTTGTAAACCATAGTGGCATAGTTGGTAAAGCCACTGGCTGCAACACTGGCATTTCATAGGAGCCCTGTTTCAAGGCCTGGCTGTTCCATTTCAAATGCAGCTTCCTGCTAATGGCCTGGGAAAACAATGGAATATGGTCCAACTGTTTGGGCCCCTGAGCTCATGTGGGAGTCCAGGAAGAAGCTCCTGGCTTTGGTCTGACCCAGAACTGCTGTTTTGGCCATTTGGGGAATGAGCCAATGGATGGAAAATTTCTCTCTCCCTCTCCCTCTCTCTCTCTCTGTGTTTCTCCCTTTCTTTGTAACTCTGACTTTCAAATAAATAAAAATAAAATTATTTTTAAAGATAAACTTAATGTTTGTATGGTCTAATTTACTGTGTTTCTCCCTCTGTTAGTGCTTTCCTAAACCTGCTTAGGAAACTTTGGTCTACACCCAATTTTGGATGATATTCTTCTATTTTCTATTTAGTTGTTTTAAACTCAACATTTGACATTTAGGTTTTGATGTACAAATCCCCTAATATTGCTTTTTTTTTTTTTGTTTATACTCTTTTAGTTTTTTGTGCTATAACAAAGTAGCACAAAGTTGGTGCCTTAAAGCCACACAAATATATCGTTTTCTAGTTCTGGAGATCAGAAATCTAACATAGAACTACTGAACTAAAAACATGGTGTTGGAAGGGCTCCATTACTATGGAGATTTTTGTGGGGAAACTCTCTTACTTTAACTTTTTAAGGATCTTTGTGACTTTGTTGGGCCCTCTCAGGTAATATACATAATCTCTCTCCATCTCAAGCAACATTAATTTTATCTGCAAGCTTAATTTACATTTGTTATGAAAGGCAAAAGTGTTACCAATTCCATTGATTATGACATGGACATCTTTCGAAATACAGATTTAACGTATATTCATTAAATAAAAGTTAAAAAAAAAAAAAACCCTAAAAAAAAAAAAAAAAAAAAAAGAAATACAGATTTAGCTATTTATGTCAAAGGCAGACACACACACACACACACACACACACACACACACACAGAGAGAGAGAGAAACTCCCATTCCTAGGTTCACTCCCCCAGAAGCCTACAATGGTGGGAACTGAGCCAGACTGAAGTCAAGAGATAGGAACTCAATCTAGGTCTTCCATGTGGATTTCAGTAGCCCATGGCTTGCATTAGCAGGCAATTGGAATGAGGAGCTAAAAAGGAACTCAAATCCAGTGTTACTCTGATGTGGGATATTATGCAACCCAAGCACCATTTTAACTGCTAAGCAAAATTTCCTCACAGAACTTGGGGATTGACAAGGGGTAAATTTGTGCATTTCATAGGTAGGTAGTGAAATTCAAATTTTGTGTGATTATTTGTGTGAGATTGAATTGACTTAAGATCAATTATTAGAGATTCATTATATACTGCTGTGTCAAAAACCAGGTATATAGATCTATTTCTGAACTTTTATTTCTGTTCCATCTATATTTTAGTTGATAGTGCATTGCCTCAATTCTCATTTTAACACTTTTTTATTTCTGATAATATTCTAACAACATCATTTTTTTCAATTTAGAAATTAAATAATTCAAGAACTAGTGAAATATTTTGAAATGACTGTCAATATCCAAAAATTACTAGATTTTTTTGGATTTCACTAAGCTTTTAAAGATACACATAATTTCATTTCTTTTGTAGTTATTCTTTAATTATCATTGTAACCTTAAAATTTTATTTGTCAGATTTTAGCTATTCTTAGTTTTAAATATGTTAATATTTATGTTTAAGTAAAATCACCATTTAGGTCTTTTCCAAAGTATTAAAAGTTTGTATTTTAATTAATTGCAGTCTTTAGAAGTCTGTTTGTAAATTCAAAAAAAAAATTTGTGAGGTTTTCTAGGTATAATATTACTATTGAATTCTCATATGGTTGAATATTGGTCAAAACTGTGACCTATGGTAGGAATCTTCAAAAAGTTCATAAAAGCGTGCATTATAAAACAACTATGCAGCTTAGAGCTGTCCCAGGTGCTGGAAACTGTAAAAAAAAATTAAAAAAAAAATAAAACAACTATGCATGGATTATGAAATCTTTTTTTTTTTTTTTTTGACAGGCAGAGTGGACAGTGAGAGAGAGAGACAGAGAGAAAGGTCTTCCTTTGCCATTGGTTCACCCTCCAATGGCCGCCGCGGCTGGCGCGCTGTGGCCGGTGCACCGCACTGATCCGATGGCAGGAGCCAGGAGCCAGGTGCTTTTCCTGGTCTCCCATGGGGTGCAGGGCCCAAGCACCTGGGCCATCCTCCACTGTACTCCCTGGCCACAGCAGAGAGCTGGCCTGGAAGAGGGGCAACCGGGACTAGAACCCGGTGTGCTGGCGCCGCTAGGTGGAGGATTAGCCTAGTGAGCCGCGGCGCCGGCCCGGATTATGAAATCTTTTTGCACCAAAATAAACTTGTCTTTTAATTCTATTTTCCACAAACTTCTTTAAATATCTTTCTAGAAAAAGATCTTTGAAGCCTTTGAAATTTTCATTTTATTTGGTACTTGATTCATTGTTAAAATATTTTTATGAGCCTGAGAAAAATACATGGTCTAAATTTTGGATACAAATTTCCATACCATATATTTCCACATCATTTTTGCAAACTACTGTTACTTCAGTTTTCTTCTGCTCTGCTACTCTTATTACTGAAGTTTGATCGTTTTGTCTTCTCTCAGGATTTTGCTTTTTAAATTTGGATTAATTAGTTCATGCTCATCATGACTTTCCCTATAAAATGTTGTAAATGAAAGTTCTCAACTGAGTGTTTATTTTCCCATACAGCTTTGGACTGGTTTTTGCCAGTATCCAAAGTTTACAATAAGCCAGGCCTCAAACTTTCCATTAAATTTTTGTGCATACATGAATTTTCCATCTTTGCTTTGCAACAAAATTCTTTAATCCTAGCAGCTATAAACAGCAAATATTTATTACAATTCATTATCATAAATATTAGGTCTTTAATGTGCATCAGGAATTTAGAAGAGTTTTGGCTGGACAGATTTAGTTAAGTGTGTCTCATAAGGTTATGGTCAAGCAATTGGCCAAAGATTTAGTCACCTGAAGGATCCAATGACAAGTTGGCTCACTCACATTACTGTCAGTATAGAAGCTCTCAAATTCTTACGTGTTAGTGGAAGGATGTTTTCTTTATCTCCATATCAGCCTTTCTATAGGAACATTTGAGGACTTTTCATAGCGTGACATGGAATTCCCCCACAATGAGTGCCAAAAAAATCTGTCATTCATTTTACTACCTGGTCTCAAAAGACACACATTGTATTTCTGACATATTCTAGTTTTTACTAATGAGTCACCAACTCTAGTCCATATTCTAGTTTATTAACTGTAGTTGCTGAAGAAGTATCCAATAATTTGTGGACATATTTTAAATCCACCACAGTAATTTTTACAGAATTTCCACAAAATATAAATTATAATGTGACAACTAATTAGAGAAGACAATATTTAATATTTCTTACAGAAAGCATTTTTTCCTACTCAGCCTCAGGGCTTAGACACTCTTTCCACTGAGTTTTTCAAAGATGAAAGTGTATTTGTGGTTGACATTCAGTGAATGAGTAATTCTCAAAGAGGTGACTTTAAATTCCACTTTATATAACATCTTCAAAAACAGGAAAGTAAATTTAAAAAGAAATGACAAGATAAAGAACTTTTGCAAGTCTATAGGAACAACTATTTGGTAATATTTGTTAATGTGATTTCCTCTAGTACCATGTCCAGGCCAGTAGGATCTAAGATTGTCTTCATTAAGTAACCTTTGTTGTCATTGTTAAAGAGGGATTCTGGACAATTATAATCCTTGTTCATCTGTATTCTGCTTTTAGGTAAATAGAGGGAAGGCAAGGAGCTTTCTTAATTGTCTTCCATTAAACATTCCTTCATATTTCGGCAAGCCATAGTCTAATCTCCCAGAATTCTGAAATAGCAGATGAGTCATAATGCATAATTAATTCTTAAATTTTTATTCACTTATTTTTATTTGAAAAGCAGAGAGACAGAGAGAGATACAGAGAGATATACAGAGAGAGAGATAGAGAGGGAGAGAGAATCTCCTATTATAAGTTTATTCCCCATTGCTTCTCGGCCTTTTGGCTAAGATCAAGTGTAGTTTATTCTCCAAGTGATTATAAGATGCAGGGTCTTAGTCCACCCAAATGAGGATAGACTGGGTCTGAAGAAAGGTGAGTGTGCCGTTTGCCCATTTCCCAGCCTCCTGATCCTGGAGACAGTCAGAAGCAGCGGGGAGTCAAGTCAAGCAAGAACTCGTTTATTGTGCACATAGCAAAGCCTTTTAAAGTACAAGATCACAGGATTATTGGAGTAGGGCATAAGGACCAACCAATTATTTAAAAGGTCATTTTACGGGGCGATGTTTTACAGGACCAACCATATGTCTGTACACTCATCATCAGTTGTCGTCACCTCCCTTGATGCTGTGTGGCCAACCAGCTTTGGTGGTAAACAACTTTTGGTACCACCCAACTTACTTCCTTTGGGCACCATCTTTGAATTGCCTCGTATGCCTAATTTCCCTGCATAACTATCAGAGCTGGGTCAGATCAAAGCCAGGATCCAGGAAATCAATCCTGTTCACCCATGTAGGTGGTAGTGTCCTATTTTCTTAAGCTATCACCTTCTGTGTCCCAGGGCCTGGACTAGCAGGAAGCTGGAGTATGGAGAGGAGTCAAGATTTGAATCAAGGTATTCTAGTATAGAATTCAGGTATCCCAAGCCATAAACCAATGGTCAATAAAAATTGTATGCTTTTTAAAAGTTAAAAGTAAAATATTCCTTGTTAAAGATTAGATTGATCTAGGGTTATTAAAGTGATTAAAATAATGAACATTGTGGGGTTTTTCAAATGAGGAGACAGGACACAGGAGCATCCATTCTAAGAACACACTGCTAGAGAGCCTTGTGCTCCCAATTTTATTTACAGGGTACGAACAATTCTATAAGGCAATAGGCACATAGGCAAGGCTACACATTAACCTAAGGATTTGGGTAAAGGAATTCAGTCTGTTGGCCTAAGATAGGCTTCAGAGCTGCATTGTAAATCTTCAGAGATAGGCCCATTTGATGTTCCTGCAAATTAAAAACTTCCCAAAAATATCCCAGGTAAAATTAATGTCCATTAGCCCCCTACTGCTCCTGCTGCCACATTCCTGGGGGGGGGGGGTGCCTATTTCCAGGCCTGTTTTGGTGTGAGCAGAAACTTGTCATGCCTGTAATTTTAGAACAATTTGCTGTCTGAGAGACATTTATGTAGCATCTCTATATAAAAATATGAAATTGGTTTGAATATCTTGTGAAATACAATTTTTTCACAAGAATTATTTTGTCATATTCTAAAGTTTACTTGACATTTGGAATAAAGAAATTAAGCAAAAGTTATTTAAAAGAAAAAAGAATCTTCATGGAACACAGAAATAATCCCTCCCATTTTAAATGTTTCTATAATATTTTCTTAAACCAATTAACATTTAAGTTTATGTGTATCAGTCTAGAATAATTTCTTTCTAACAAAAATAAAAGTACGAATTTGTCATAATTTATGTTATTGAATTTTTGTTGAAATAAGAAATGGCTTAGGGAAAAAATTTTGTTTCCAAATTAATTTAGGTATTTTGTTGCATTTTGTTGCATTGACATTCAAGTATTGTGATTTGAAAGTTTTGTTATTAAAAAGTAATATTATTTGAATAGGAGTGATTGTGTTTTAAGAAAATTTTGAGATGTGCTTCATATGTTTGTGATTTTACAATAGATTATCTGTTCTGTCCACTGTTAGAAGATGTGCTTTCAAAATTTGTAATGGAAATGGAATTCAAAAGATTAATCATAGGATTACTCAAAAGCAATCAGAAGCAAATCCATGAACTAAAGAAAACTATAAATAACATGAATGAACTTTTTTCAACTGAACTAGATATTTTAAAGAAAAACCAAAATGAAATATTAGATGAGAAGAATTCAATGGAGCAAACGAAAAATCAGACTTTATGAGGCAGAAGAAAGAATATATGAACCAGAAGACAAATCTTTGAAAATCTTACATTCAGACCAAAAAAAAAAAAAAAAAAAAAAAAAAGAAGAAGAAAAGAGAAAGCTTAAAAACAGTGCTAGAGATTTATGGGATACTATCAAATGACCCAACATACAGGTCTTAGGAGTTCCGGAAGCTGTGGGGTGAATGGACTAGAAGGCTTAATTAGTGAAATACTTTTTTTTTTAATTTTTAATTTTTTTTTTATTTTTTGACAGGCAGAGTGGACAGTGAGAGAGAGACAGAGAGAAAGGTCTTCCTTTTGCCATTGGTTCACCCTCCAATGACCGCCGCGGCCAGCGCGCTGTGGCTGGCGCACCGCGCTGATCCGATGGCAGGAGCCAGGTGCTTCTCCTGGTCTCCCATGGGGTGCAGGGCCAAGCACTTGGGCCATCCTCCACTGCACTCCCTGGCCACAGCAGAGAGCTGGCCTGGAAGAGGATCAACCAGGACAGAATCCGGCGCCCCGACTGGGACTAGAACCCGGTGTGCCGGCGCCGCAAGGCGGAGGATTAGCCTAGTGAGCTGCAGCGCCGGCCAATTAGTGAAATAATTACAGAAAACTTCCCTAATTTGGAGAAAGAAACAAACGTCCATGCATAGGAAGTACATAGAACTCCCAATAGGTATGTCTAGAAAAAGTCTTCACCACTACACATTATAGTCACACTTTCCACAGTAAAAAAAAAAAGGTTCTGAAATTGCATAAGAGAGCCGGCGCCGGGGCTCACTAGGCTAATCCTCCGCCTTGCGGCGCCGGCACACCAGGTTCTAGTCCCGGTCGGGGCGCCGGATTATGTCCCGGTTGCCCCTCTTCCAGGCCAGCTCTTTGCTGTGGCCAGGGAGTGCAGTGGGGATGGCCCAAGTACTTGGGCCCTGCACCCTATGGGAGACCAGGAGAAGCACCTGGCTCCTGCCATCAGATCAGCGCGGTGCGCCGGCCGTGCTGGCCATTGGAGGGTGATCCAACGACAAAGGAAGACCTTTCTCTCTCTTTCTCTCACTGTCCACTCTGCCTGTCAAAAAAAAATTAAGAGAAATATCATTTTACTTTCAGAGGATCTCCAAATAGACTCACAGCTGACTTTTCATCAGAAACCCCTATGGGCTTGAAGAGCCTAATGGGGAGACACAGTACAAGTCTTTAGAGAAAAAAATTGTCAAACCGTAATAATGTACACTACAAGCTATCATTTATGAATGAAGGTGAAAAAAAAAAAAAGAACTTGCTTAACAAATATAAATTGAAAGAATTGGTCAATACGCATCCAGCTTTACAAAAGTTGCTTGAGAATGCTACACAGAGAAACAGAGGGATCATTATGAAAGAATGTGAAGGCAGAATATCTCCCAGTAAAAACACAAAAGAAATCCAAAATAAATAATAGGAATACTTATGGAAAAATGGTCTGGATAAGTTGTTATTTATCAATAGTCACCTAGAATTTAAATGATCTCAAATCTCCAGTTAAAAGATACAGACTGGCTGAACAAATTAAAAAGACCAATCTATTTTCTACCTACAAGAAACACATTTCACCAAGAAAGATACAAGCAGACTGAAAGGGAAAGAATAGAAAAGATATCTCATGCTAATGGAAGGCAATAAAGGGCAGGTGTAGCCTTTTTTAATTAAGCCTTTTTTTTTTTAATTAAGATGTCCTTTTGAGTACATAAATTTATCAGAATAAATGTTTTGAAAAGGAACATCTTTTCCTTGTCATCCTAAAATATGATTTTACTAAAGAGTAATTTTGTTAATATTTTAAATGGTCTATTGAAAATAGGGAAGAATTCCCTTTATTAAGATAGGGAGACTTAGGCAATAGGGAAAGCATATATGATTAACTTTTGCTGTGTTTGCTATTGGGTGAGCAATCTTATAACTTGAATGTAAGTTCTGGATTTCTTATTTAGCCCAATAACATGGTCTCAAATTTACCAGTATTTAAAACCTGTATTTAACATGGACAGGTTAGAATTATAGTTATTTTTAAATACCTTTTAAAAGAAGCAAAAAAACATTTTAATTGCAGCAATATGACTTAGAATAACCGTGATTAAAGTTCTGATACATTTGCTATACTTAGCAAGTGGCAAGGAAATTAGGTTCTTTTCTAGCATTTAACATAAACAGAATAATAACCATTAACTTGTACCAACACATGTCAGATTATTAGAATTCCCATTAAGTTTTACAATACTTATTTGGCCTATTTTTAGAAATATAACACAAAAAGATTTGATATTGTTTCCCATATAATTTAACATTTCAGAATAGGCTGATTATTTTGAAATCACTACCAGTCCAGAGATAGTTCCTTTGAGAATTTCCTGGTACCCATCTGGAAAATCTCAAAGTCAATTTTACTATTTAAACAAAATGGAATTTAGATTTTAGTGTGTAGAAATTTGTCAATAGTTTTAAAGCATTTAATTAAAGCAAGACCACAACCCACTGTGAAATAATACTTAGTTATCTATTTAAGTAAAGTGACATTTTTAAAAAGTCTTTAAAGGTAAATGCAGAAAGTTATGGAAGCTGAGTATAGTTCATTAATTGTGACAAAGATACTAATGTGAGATGCAAATAAGCTGGAGAGTATGTGTGGGAACTCTTTGTATTGCTACCTTACAAATTTTGTTTTGTAAATTTAAGTCTATTCTGAAATAAAATGTTAAAAAATGCCATCAACAAATCATTTAATGAGCTATTCAACATCTTGAAAAAATTGCATAACTAAAGAAAAACAAAACCTTGGAATTTTTAAACAGAGAATGGTTTTTCTTAGCAATCAAAGGGCTTCAGAAAAATATGAATTACAATTATTTTCATAAAACTAAAACCATCCTGGTTACATCAAGGTGAATAATATATATATATATGTATTATATGTATATATGTGTCATATGTATATATGTGTTATATGTAATACATATATATGGATTACTTAGGAACTCAATGAATAAAGTATACACAATAGAATTTGAGGTCTTATTAGAATTTTTACTCAGTATGAACCAACATTACTAATGGGCCCATGCAGTCTACTTTAAATATAGAACTCTAGAGTAAGCATTAGAAACTTTATAGTAATTTGAAAGAACACTTTTATTTTTTATTTTTTCATAGTAATAATTATAATTATTTCATTGCCTTAAAAGTATGCCAAGCACATTATATGTAATCTAAATTAATCTTAAAAACAAGTAGATGAAGCACTGCTATTTTACATCTACATTTTTTTCTTTCCTTTCTGTATTTACTTAATATAAAGGGAAGAGATTTAATGTAGTTCATAGACACAGTTCTAAAGAATATATAGTATTTCCCTTCTTCCCTCACTCTCTCCCTCACTCTCTCCCTCTTTCCTCCTTCTCCCTCTTCTCTTTCTTTCTTTCTTTCTTTCTTTCTTTCTTTCTTTCTTTCTTTCTTTCTTTCTTTCTTTCTCTCTCTTTCTTTCTCTCTCTTTCTTTCTTTTCCTTCCTTCCTTCCTTCTTCCTTCCTTTCCTTTCCTTTCCTTTCCTTTCCTTTCCTTTCCTTTCCTTTCCTTTCCTTTCCTTTCCTTTCCTTTCCTTTCCTTTCCCTCTTTCTCTCTCTTTCTCTCTCTTTCTCTCTCTTTCTCTCTCTTTCTCTCTCTTTCTTGCTAGTTTTTGAGATAGCACGTTTTTCATTTACATTACATTACACTAGAGAGTTCAGCAAGTAAAAAGTAAAAAGACCATAGTTAGCTGAAAATATTTTTATGTGTTTAATCTGATAGTAAAAATTGATGTTTGTAAAGGAAAAGAAAAATTAGGAATGCAGCATTTTAAGAAAGCACTGCTATTTTAAGAGAACAGAACAAAATTCTAGCTTTGTAGCAATATACTTCTAGTATTAAAGCTTAATTTTATTAAAGAAAAACCTTTAATTTTAACCTGCTTAATTATATATATTTATTCCATGAGATTTATTTTTTATCAAACCTTTGAAAAATTTTAGGTCTCTAATTTATATATATAAATTGCATTTTATTTAATTTCACCACCAAAGAATATATCATTTTTAAAGATTTATTTTTTTGAAAGGCAGAGTTACAGAGAGAGACGGGGAGAGAAGGAAAGAGAGATCTTCCATCTGCTGGTTCACTCCCCAAAGGGCTACAATGGGGCTGGGAGAGCCAAAGCCAGGATCCTGGAACTCCATCTAAATCTCTCACATGGATGGCAGGGGCCCAAGTATTTCGGCAACCTTCATTGCTTTTCCAAGCCTATTATCAAGGAGCTTTTTCAGATATGTAGCATCTGGGACTTGAACTGGTACTCACACAGGATGCTTGTGTTACAGACAATATCTTAACCACTTCCACAATGCCAGTCCCAATATTAGTATACTCATAACTTTATATTTTTCTCTTATATTGATTTATTTTTATCTTGCCTTACTTCCTTTTTAAATGTACATTTTGAAATAAAATTAAATAATCTCGAATTTAGACAAATAAAAACTCTTAGTAATCTTAATTTCTAGAGGAAACCTAAGAAGTAAAGCACAGTTGAAATTTTTAACATATGCTAACATCTTATGAATACACATTTAATAATTTTAAAAACACATTTTCTCACAAAGCAATTTTTATTTTGTGTTTTTTATATATTCATTTATAAATTTTAAAGACATAATGACAGATAAAAAGAAAGATACTGAGAGAATGGGGGAGAGAGAGAGAGATATGCCATCCTCTGATTTGTTCCCCAAGTTCCTACAATAGCAGGGGCTGAGCCAGGCCAAAGCAAAGAGCCAGGAACTCCTTCTGGGTCTCTCAAAGTGGTGGCGGGAATCCAAGTACTTGGGACATTATCTGCTACCTCCCAGGCACATTAACAGGAGAAAAGACTCAATCTCAGGCACTTGGTATCTCAAGCAGTTGCTTAATTCATTGTGCTACAGTGCAATCCCTCATAGAATGATTATTAATTTAAAACAACACATATTTATTAATACAATCTAATATATTTTGTCTTTTTTACAAATTTAAAAAGCCAAATGTAACTATATTGTAATCAATATGTAATAAATAAATGTTATTATCTTTCTTATTTAGAAATGACCTGGATCTTTAATGAGTAACATTCATTGAATATAACTTAGTAAAACTACATATATTTAGTTACCCAAAAGATTTGAGAAACTCTTTGGAGGAAAACATATAATAAAAAGTAATTATTGCTTAAAGAGTATATGCATAAATTCAATCTCATTCTCTATTTTATTTACTTTACCTAAGTCAAAGTTTTTTTGGATCTTAAATAATTAAGACATTAAATAGTTAAAAGAGATAAAATTGCACATCTTATCTGATTAGCAAGAGTACCAAGGGCTTTAGTGTGCAAAGCTGACCAAACTAAATTTTGCCATTTGACTTAAGTAGCCAATTCCTACAGGTATTTATCTGACTGCTGGCAATATTTCCTATCATACCGAGAAATTTTTTTCCCTTTTAATCAGCTTGTTCCACACATTCACTTATTTTGCTTCTGGAAATCAACATTGAATCAACTGGTATAAGATTCAATAACCTGTCTCATAAGACTAAGGGTTAGCTAAAATTTTTGTAAATCCCATAGTGTCTTGTATAGGATCTGGAAAGTCTTACTGAAACTTTTAGTCCAGCTTGAAATTATTTGTGATTGGCCCACTTTTCCCTCCAAGATGCTTCTCTCTGACAGGAGTTATTATTATTGTTGTTATTATTTTTAGACTCTGGAAGTTTACCAAGTCTTAAGATTTAGGAGAAATGGAAGAAGAAGATGGAAGCAGGGAAACAGACTGGCCATTGGCAGTTTAGAGACTAGAAGACATGAAGGGCAGGGCAGATGAAGGTGGAGGGTCAGCTATTCTGGTTGCTGTGCTGCATCAGTTGCTATGGCTGCTATGGAGGTTGAGTCTGTGTTGACAGCTTTCTTCATTTCTGTGATAACTTTAAAATCTTATTAGTGTCATGTAAGGAAACAGTCCTACTGTTTCCCTTTTTGATGCTTCTAAATACCAATCAAAAATATCTGTCCTTTTCTAGTTATTTAATTTTCTTGCTGGCTTTTTTAAAAATAAAAAATATTAATTTTCAGAAGAATGATTTATTTATTTATTTACTTATCTCAGGGACAGACAGAACTCCCATTTACAATGGCTGGTAGGGGGAATGAAGCCAGGAGCCAAGAGCTCTCATGTTGGTGGCAGGAACCCAATTACTTGAATTACACTCCTGTCTCCCAAGGTCTACAATATTGGGAAGTGGAGTCAGAAGTTAGACCTGGGGTGGGATTCCTATTTGGGAAATGAGCATCATAACCAGCATCCTAAGTACTAGGCCAACTACCAGTCATCCTGTTGTCATATTTTAAGGTTGCATACACAAAAGAGCAAGTATATTAGTGGTACTCCATTTAGCCTCTTTAATCTAGAATTATCTGTAAAATTTTCTCACAAAGAAAGTTTTTAAGTTTGATCTCCGTAGATACTGTACTTGAATCTAGCTGGGGTTCTGGCAGGGTGTACAATGTCAGCAGTCCCAGTAATCTTGCTTTTGGATGCCTTGCTTTTTATTCCCTTTCAGTGAGACGGTCTGAGGGTGGTAGATCAAGCATGCTGCTGTGAATTTCTGTTCATCTTTTGTATTTCAGTTTCACTTGCCACTTGTCCAACACAAGTGTGGGGGCTTGGAGCATCTTCACTTCCCCAGATGAGCCAGTTCATTATTTAAGTGTTGGAGGTCCCTAGAGGACCACTGCATGCCTTGAGAGTTAGTCTCAGATGTGTCCGCTAAGTCTGGTTGCTTGTCAACTGAAAAATGAGTCTGGTTGGGTAATCAAAGTTAAAGTTCATTCAAAAAGTCAAACTGATAATTTAAATCCAGAAGCAACCAGTGAGTAACCATAGTTGGCTGTTCTGCAGGTCTAAGTTTGGTTACAAGTTTTATACTTTTCTTACAAGGTAGGTACATGCATTGAATCAGGTCCGAACACTACAAGTTTTTTTGTGTGGTTATCAATATCATTGAAAATTAAGAAATGTTTGGTGGCTAGTCACAGACTCGATTATTGATTAAAAGAGAGGAACAATATGTTCTCACACTGGCTATGATCTGTATACTGGAAGAGGAAAACAGTGAGGTCATTAATTACTCCTTTTATAATGGGCCTAAGACATACATCTTACTCTTCAACTATAGCAGATGTCAGTCATCGTGGATGTTTGTCTAAAGGTCATATTATGTAGGAACAAGCAGCAGGGCATCTTCACAGGGTGATGTCATGACTAACCTAGGCCTCTGCAATCACCATTCCAATCTTATGTCCACAAATGAGCATGCAAGGAGCTTGCATTTTGACACTGGGGGTTAAGCCACCACTTATGATGCTGGCATCTTATTTTGGAGTGCTGATTCAACTCCCAGTTATTGTTTCCAATAAAGTTTCCTGCTAAAGCACCTGAGCAGGCAGCAGGAGATGGACCAAGCACTTGACACTAATGTAGGAAATCTAGATGGAATTCTGGTTCCTGCCTCCTGGCTTCATCAGGATCCAGACTGGCTATTGTAGCCATTTGTGAAGTGAACTAGCAGACCTAATTCCTCTCTCTCTCTTTCTCTCTCCCACCTTATCCATCCTCTTTCTATCACAATGCCTTTCAAATAAGTAAGTAAATAAATAAATACATTTTTAAATGAGTGGGAAGATATTTGGCTTAGCCATTAAAATCCTGATTAAAATGCCAATGTTGGGGCAGAAGGTTGATCCTCTACCTGTGGTGCCAGCATCCCATATGGGTGCCAATTCTAGTCCTGGCTGCTCCTCTTCCAATCCAGCTCTCTGCTATGGCCTGGGAAAGCAGTGGAGGATGGCACAAGTGCTTGGGCCCTGCACTTGGGAGACTTGGAAGAAGTTCCTGGCTTCTGGCTTCAGATCAGCCCAGCTGTGACCATTGTGGCCCTTTTGGGAGTGAGCCAACAGATGGATCAGCTTTCTCTCTGTCTTTCCCTCAAACTGTCTGCAACTCTACTTCTCAAATAAATAAATAAAATCTTGGAAAAAAATGCCTATGTCCCACATCTGGTGTGACTCAGTTTAATTACCGGATCTGGTTCCTGATTTTAGCTTCTCAGCAATGCAGACTCTGGAAAACAGCAGGTATTCTCAAGTTATTGGGTTTTTGTCATACTCATGGGTAACTTGGATTGAATTTTTGACTTTTGGCTCTGGCCCCAGCCCAGTACCAGCTCTTGTGGGTAATTAGGCATGACATAGATGGGATCACTCTCTCTGTTTCTCTCTGCATGTAATTGTCTCTGTGCATCTTAAAGAAGACTGAAAAGGAAAAATTAGAAAATATAGGTTGAATAGAGGAAAAAAATCTGCTCACGATAGTACTCACTGATTAGCCTAAACTGTCCTTTAATTTAATGAATAAATTTATTCATCCAAAATGTTTTGCCTATCACTTACTTATGCAGTTTTGGAAGTGGTATGCAACGTCTTGTCAACTGATTTATCCTCCATCATTTTGTAGAAAATTGGTAGGACTGATTTCACATCTATTTGCTCCAGGGATTGACTTTTAAAGGGCTTCCTAATCGACAAATTCTATCTCCCTTTCTGTTGTTTATGTTTTAGGGATAGGTTTATAGTCTGAACCCATATTAAACGACATTTGTGATGACTGACTCAGAAACAGTCATCTAGTTTGTTCAATTAGGGTTGAAACAATGACTTTTCATTTGATTTTGAGAAAGAAATCCTTGCAATCTCTTTTAACCTATATTGTTTCTAGAGCTGATGTAGCTGTCAATGAAAACAAGAGAGCAAGCTGATGATAAAGAAGGCAGAGCAGTGAGAAAGAAAGAATGAAACTAGATCATTGGACATCACTAGTTGTAGATTCTGAAGCATACTGATGCTGACCATCACCATCTATCTGACTATGCAAATCATGTGAGCAGATTCTCTCCATTGCTTAAGTCATTTTCTATTGCATATTATTTTACATATAAATTAAGACCACAAAGTAATTTTTGTGTTGCTAACACAAAAGTTGAAAAAGTGACTTGTCTTATAATCAAAAGTAATTTTTATTTTTTTTTTAAATTTATTAGTTTTCTTATTTGTGTTAAATACAAACAATGTTGGGGGGGGGAGAGAGAGAGAGAGAGAGAGAGAGAAGTCATATCTCCTATCAAAGTCATGAGCAGGCAACTCCACTTGGGTCTCCCACAAGGCTGGCAGGAATAAACTATTTGCGTTATCACCTGCTTCCCCTAGGGTATTTATTAGTAGGAACCTAGAATGGAGAGTAGAGCTGGAACTCGGATACATGCACTCCAATATGGGATGCAGGTGTCCCAAGTGGCAGCTTAACTGCTGTGCCAAACATCTACTCCCCCCAAATTTTCTAATTTGTCATGATACGGTATTTAATTTATAAAGATTGCATGTTTGATGTTGTCTTATTGACTTTAGCTAGCATGGTATCTTCTTATTGACTGTTTTCTTCTGATTTTACAGTATGACATATGCTAAGCAGGAATTTTTCTCCAATGAGATTGTTGTAGATGGTGGTGAAATTCCCTAGTGCCCCTTCTTCTGTGCTTAAGGAATGGAGAGATACAGGACATCATTTCCTGCCAGACTCCCTTCAGTCACAGCTGAAATCACTTTTGTCTCAAGTTGATTGTCAGCCTGAACATTAACATTCACAGCTGAGGACAGTTGTTTGAGTTAATGACAAAATGATTGATTGAGGCTGGTGAAAATGCACATTTGGTCATATTTGGAAGAAAATCATGAATAATTTCTGCTAGGAAGGACAAATGAGTAAGTGAGGTAGACAACAGAAGTTGTAACACAAGCAGGTGAAAGGTGAATGAAAAGAGGAAGTGACTTGGGTTTTAAATGGAGCTTAAACTTGGGATCATAATAAACTTGGGATCACAATAAACTTGGGATCCTAAAATATCAGTATGTTAGATGAGAGGAGAGAAATTTGGAGTTTTAAAATTAAAAGGGAATAAACTTTCAAGAATGAAGTAAACAGTTTTCAAATTTAAAGAGTGATGCCCATGAGACAATGCAGTCTGAATAAATACAGGTTATGAAAAATAATCTGAGGAGGCAAGGTTTGAGGAAACCTAGAAGATCCGTAGTGAATTCCAAGAAAACAGGCTGTGTAAGGTATACTTTACTCCTCTTTCTGTTTTTCATGGCTGCTTTTTTTTTTAACTTTTATTTAATGAATATAAATTTCCAAAGTACAGCTTATGGATTACAATGGCTTCCCCCCCATAACGTCCCTCCCACCCACAACCCTCCCCTTTCCCACTCCCTCTCCCCTTCCATTCACATGAGGATTCATTTTCGATTATCTTAATATACAGAAGATCAGCTTAGTATACATTAAGTAAGGATTTCAACAGTTTGCTCCCACACAGAAACATAAAGTGAAAAATAATAGATGATTTTTTTAAAATGATGATGAAATCAGATCAGACCTATTGTCATGTTTAATCCCAGTGAGAGTCAAGTTGGGAGTTGATAATTTCTTTCTTTCTTTCTTTTTTTTTTTTTTTTACAGAGGATCAGTTTAGTATGCATTAAGTAAAGATTTCAACAGTTTGCACCCCCATAGAAACACAAAGTGAAATATATTGTTTGAGTACTCGTTATAGCATTAAATCTCAATGCACAGCACATTAAGGATAGAGATCCTACATGAGGAGTAAGTGCACAGTGACTCCTGTTGTTGACTTTACCAATTGACACTCCTGTTTATGGCATCAGTAATCTCCCTATGCTCCAGTCATGAGTTTCCAAGGCTATGGAAGCCCTCTGAGTTCTCCGACTCTTATCTTGTTTAGACAAGGTCATAGTCAAAGTAGAGGTTCTGTCCTCCCTTCAGAGAAAGGTACCTCCTTCTTTGAAGACCTGTTCTTTCCACTGGGATCTCACTCGCAGAGATCTTTTGCCAAAGTGTCTTGGCTTTCCATGCATGGCTGCTTTTAATGTTTGGAACTACACTATTGTATTCCATTTACTATTTTATTGTATCTGGTAACTCAGTGTGTTAATCCCCTTCTTTCATTACTTTTTACCAAGAGTCTCTTATCTAAATTAGGCATCCCTCCTGACCCCTCATATTTTAGGCTCTGGTTACACTGGACAGAATCAGAATACAACTGACTGGGTGGGGATTGTCACTCTGTTGTGATTTTCCTCTGTGTGAGGGTTTTTCCCTTTTCAGTGTTAATACATTTATATGCCTCTCTCTCTTATCTAATCTTTTTCAATTTATTCTAGTAAATTTTAGGAAAGCAAAGGAAATTTCCCTTTGCCCTTACATATTTGATACTGTACTTCACATATACTCAAGCACTTAGCCTTTTCCAGAAACTTCTGTCAAGTGAACCCAGAATCTGCCCAACCATGGTTGATAAAATATAAACATTTTCTTACTAGTGAGGCTCCTGGTCTGTCTGTGGAATCTCTGCCTATCTCTTTTCAGTTACAAATTTAGATTAATGGGAGAAGAACATTCAATTTATATGGACTAGTCCTTAGCTGCAGCAAATATTGTATATTTTGGTTTGAGTATTTATTGTCTTCTCTCTCTCTCCTCCCAGAAATTGTCTCTTTCTTTTGTCCTTTGTCTTTCTTTGTCATTTGTCATAAAGCAGGGTTCCATGTGTAAAACATGAGCTTCCTTCATAAAGACAGCTATAAGTGTTTATAGTCTGTTGTTTGGCCTAACCCACGGCGAATTTTGATCTGGTTTTTACAAGGCCAGCATTTGTTTAGAAAAAACTCAGCTGTGAGACCCTGCAACAGAAATCAGATAAGGGTCCTCTTGAGTGTTGTTTTTTGTTCTTGCAAAACTGGCTTTATTACCAAGTGAGAACATTTTCTCTTGATCTCTACTGCCTGAGCAGTGTAAGTGTAGGCTTATTCTGAGTGACCAGTCTAAAAACTAGGGCACTTGAGACATAATATTTCTTTGACACAGCCAAGCTGTCAGAGGAGTGGTCTTAAGACAAAGTCTCATCCATAAGGGTCATTCATCATCTCAACTCTTATAGCCAGATTAGTTCTGGAAAAGCCCCATCCCAGTATGGTCTATCTTGTGGCAGATTCATGGCTCTGTGCCCTGAGGCACCCAAAGGTGCTTAAATAGCCATGTGTAAACCAAATGTGATCCTTAACCATCAGGACTCCATTACCTTTGACTCAGGAGAGAAAAACTAGTTTAAACTCATTTAAACAATTTGTTTTGACATTTGACTCATTAATGTTTTGATTTAAAACTTTGGATTATATTTAGAGCATAAAAATAACTTTTGTTAAAGATTTTATTTTTATTAGAGAGAGAGTTACAGACAAGGAGAGAGAGAGACAGAAAAGTCTCTATCTGTTGGTTCACTCCCCAAATGGCCACAGTAGCTGGACTTGGGCATATTCAAAGCCAGGAGCCAGGGGCTTCTTCTATGTTTTCCTTGCAGGCACAAGGGCGCAAATACTTTGGCCGTTTTCCACTGCTTCCCCAGGCTGTAAGCAGAGAGCAGGATTAGAAGAGAAGCAGCTGGGACAACTGGCACCCACATGGGATGCTGGTGCCACAGATGGACGCTTAACCTACTATGTAACAGTGCCAACCCTTGAATTTGTTTTGATTAGTTTTGCATCTAATTATTCCATGGAATAATTTACTCAGAATAAAAAAATTAAGACAAAAATAATATGTGTCTGGGAGTTCCTTCTGACCTATATTTCTCATTTATTGAATATTTCTCTTTGGAATTCTTTTCTGAATAAGAGAGGGGTTGTCCCACACAGCCACATAGGCTAGGCAAATGAGACAGGTCTCCAACTGCTGGGAAGAGTGGGCTGTTAAAGGACACCACAAAACACACCAAACACCAGAGTTAAAGGAAAAGTTTATTGTTGGGGGTGGGGGAGGACTGACAGGCTGGAGAGAGGGGTTGAGAGAGAAAAGAAAGGGAGAGCTTTGTGTGGAAAAAACAGGTCTTATTATAGCTTAGTAGGGGTAGGGATGTGGGAACAGAAAATCCCATTAAGGTGAGGATGGAGTTCTTGTGATTGGACCATTTTGGTTACCTGACTTCTAGTGAGTCAGGCTGGAAACTGAAACTTATTGCACAAGATGGTGACTGGGCCAGAGCCTAGATAGCACCTGGGACTTAATATTGTGCCTCAGATAAGATATCCCTGGTTTCAGCAACATTCCCCACTTTTGTTTTTTATAAAGCAAGCATTGTATGGGATTACATTGGCCCCAAAAGCAAGCCCAGGATGGGTGGAGAGGTGATGATCTATCTTTTAGAGCTACTTCTTGCTTACAAGGGGTGATGAGTCACTCTCTGTTGGTGGGACAACATCTCAAATCACATGATCTCCTGGTGGGGAGCTGAGTATGTCCCTGTAGTAGTAGTAGCATTTGGTTGACTGCCTGATTGGTGAAGGTTTTGGTTTGTTCCATTATCACCTCCTGTAAACACATAAACAGACAAGGTAGTATAAAAGCCAGGATGAGAATAGAAACCGATGGTCCTAAGAGTGGCATTAACCAAGTGGTGAGAGGACTCCACAGGGAGGAAGAGAAGAGAGGCTCTCTGGACACTTTGGCAGACTGTTTGCAAAATGTGTCCTTTAGCTCCAGGATGGAGAAGTGAGATATGAATGTTGAGACAGAGGAAAGGATTGTATGGATTGTAGACTACTGGGTGTATGAATACTACTGCTGCATTAATAAGGCGAAGGTCTTGTACAAGATGGAAGGGCTCTTTAGGCTTTTTAACTGCCAATAATAGTGTGTTATAGGGGGGATTAGTCTTGTGTAGCAGGCCCTAGTGGAGAAGTTTGGAAATTATAATCTTTAGACCTTGAAGGCTAGAAAGAAGTAGGGGGTATTATGGCTTCAAAGGAAATGGGGATGAGTCTTGTAATTTCACCTGGACAGGAGGATGATGGGCCACTACTGTAGGGTAACTGGTATCCCATACCCATGGGTTGAAAGTGGACAGGGGCTTTGAGGTAGGCAGGGTGGTTGGGACCAGGTTGTCTTGAGGGAGACGTAGTCAAAGGGAGGCAAAAGCAGGCTGGAGGATGGGGCCAATGGCCAGAGGGTGAAAACTATCTGAGCACCAAACTGATAGAGTATATCTCTTCCCAAGAGTGAGGTAGGACACTGAGGTATAATGAGAAAAGAGTGGTAAAAGAGCATTGTTTAATTATGCATAGCAGGTTGAGAGTCTGTAGGGGCCTTTAAGGTTTTCCATCCACCTTGACTATAGAGGTTGAGGCAGCAGTGGTAGGCCTCCAATACTGGGTAAGGACTGAGAAGGTTGCCTTGTGTGAATAAGAAAGAAATTGGCCTATTTGCTACCATCCCAGTTACCCTGGTCTCCCATGGAATGATGACCATAGTTGGGTAGCAGGAGTGTGGGCTCCTTCAGTCCTCAGTAGCCAGCCCCAGAATGTCAACCCAGGGTATAGGTGGGGTGGATGGCCTACTGACTCAACAGAAAAAAGGACAGTCCACTGCCCATGGCCTTTTTGGTGTCATCTAAGACAAGGACCTGACAGGTCTTGAGGATTGGGGCATAGTTTGGCCCAATGGCTCGTTTGGCCACATTTAATGCACAGAATCTGAGGACTCCTATGGTCAGTGGGACTCCGGGATTAGTGGGGTTCCTGGAGGCAGTGGGTTGCTGAAAAGCCTTGGCCAGCATTTGGAATTTTTTTGGGGGGGCTTTCTCATCCCTCCCATTATATATTTTAAAGGCCACCTCTAAAATTTCTGCCTGTGGAATTAATGGGCCCCTCTCAAACTGCTTTAACTTTGACTTGATATTAAGGAAACTCTGGGTAAAGAAATGGTTCATGAGGAGGCTATGACCATCAGGAGACTCTGGGACTAAGTTGGCATATTAGGGGAAAGCCTGCATGAGGTGCTGTAAAAGGCACAAGGATTTTCCATTTTATCTTGAAGGAATTCTCCCAGTTTATCATAATTTACAGCCTTTGTTTTACGTTTGATCCTGCAGATGAGCCTCCAAGGTGATACTTGCTAGTAAACAGATAATGAAACAATTTTTAAACTTTATGGCATTGGGAGAGTTGTAATTGCAATTGGGGTCCTGTTCGGGGACTTCATCTGCTCCTATGGGGTGGACAGGGTCAGTCTGATGGGTCTCATTGGCATGGAGATGGGCCTGTTCCCAAACTCATCTTCACTGCTCTGGGAGGAGGGTATTGGAGAGGATCATAAGACATTGTGAAAAGTCAAATCATAAGACTAAGTTAAATATTGAAACTCTCAATACAATGTTGGGCTAGATAAAGGAAACCAGTTTTTGTTCGATTTGTGAGAGATCAGCAAGTGAGAAAGGAATGTGGATCCTGACTATGCCCTGCCCCACGTCACTTCCTGTGCAGGTAACAGAAGGGTGGGTGTCGCTCCCCCTCTTCGTGGAGGAACGACACTAAACCCTGCCTAGGCTTCCTATCCGAGTCACGGCACCATTATGTCGCTCCCCGTCTTCGTGGAGGAACACAGGACCCTGCGCTGTTCTTTTGTCTGCTCAGCCCTCCCCGGGTTTGCTGCTGGTTCTTCCCGGGTTGGCTACCGACCCTTCCACCTCCGTGGAAGGGTGGTTCCCCCTGGCCACTTTCCCCACTTCCGCGGGGGAGCGGCACACCGCCGGCCGGCTCTCTCGGGGGCTGCACAGGTGTTCCTTCAGATAGATGTTCCCGTTAGATGTTCCTGGTGCATGTTGTCTCTCTTCTCCTTTATAGTCCTCTTCCACCAATCCCAACTCTGCTACCCACACGCCGAGTATGCTGCTCTCCTCCAATCAGGAGCAGGTCCTACAGTTTATTGGTTGAACTGGAGGCAGCTATGTAGAAGCTGTTACTCCCTTCTCAGTGCCATATTGTGGGAAAGCAGATGCATAGAATAAGTCTTAATTCCAGTAACTTAGTTTAGTCTGAGTTGCTCCCCACAGGTGGGGTCCCTGGCTACAGTTGGGGAGCAAGTTACTCAGGGACTGGGCATAGGAGAGGGGAGTTGAGGGCTTGCAGTGGTGATGGCAAGGCTAGGAAAGAATGCTGGCTCAGCCAAATAGGTTGGGTGAAAGTTAGAATAAGGAATGGGTTTGAGATTAGACTGGGGGGGGGGGCAGGGAGTAGAAATGAACAAAGACAGGTTTTGAGATAAGGGCAAGCAAGACTTGAGCTTATAAGGCAGGGGGAGATAGAAACAGATGCCACCTGCTGGAATTCCTGGGCGAGAGGAGGAAATGCTGATGAAACAGTAAGAGCCAGAGTGGACAGTGGGCTTTGACGTTGTTGAGTGGGAGGTGATGGCACCAGGGCCTTATCAGGAAGTAGCTGAACTGGTGCCTGTGGGTGGGGCGGCAGAGTGGAGGCTCATCTGCAGGATCGAACGTAAAACAAAGGAACTTTGGCTCTGTCTCTGGGTCTTCAGTAGGAGCCAGGGTGGCTGAGAGAAATTGAGCTAGGGAACAGGAGGTACGAAGAGAAGGCTTAGACCAGAAATAGGAGAAGGCTTGAGCGTAGGAAATTTCTCTCCATTTTCCCAAAGGCTCATAGAAGTGGTAGAGATCCTGGATAATATCATGGTCAAATATGCTATTAATCGACCATTTAGATTGTTTGCTGATGTCATACATGGGTACGCCTGATTACAAAGAAAGCTGAGGCAACGGCATTTTAGAGCTGGAACCAAGTTGAGAGGAACAAGATTATTTAGGAGAAAACTGAGAGGAGAGTCAGATGGAATGCAAGATGAGGAAGCTTCCATAGCTACATATGGGGTCTGACTAGAAGATAGCAGGTGTCCCCAAGATCAATATGGAAACTAAGCGAGCAGAGGGTGGGGGTCATCTATATATCCACCAGAACCCAAGGTGTACAGCCCTTGGAAGGGAAGCAGAGGGTGGGGTCATCACCCATGCCCACTGTTACTACTGTTACTGAGGTGTAAAGCCCATAGAGGTTGTAGTGCCGGGTACCAGACCTTTGAGACAAAGCAGAGTGGAATCACAACCTGTGGTAGAAGTCACTGTGAGAGAATTCCCCATTCTCTTTCTTAAGTCAAGGTTTTAGAGGGCCAATGTGTGGATGTAAATCATAGAGCAGTTGGTGGTGAAGAAGGAGGTCTGAGGGTGAGTTTCATGTTTGGCAGGGATCCAGGATCCTGAATAAGCTTGGATCTCCAAGGGGAGAGCAAGGTGGATGGGAGAGCTTGGATCCAAGTCACAGCACCAACAAAAGGTCACCACAGAACACACTAAACACCTGAGTTAAAGGAAGTTTGGTATCAGGGAGGCACTGATGGGCTGGAGAGAGGGGTCGAGAGAGAGAAGAGAGAGCTTGTGCAGAAAAACAGGTCTTATTATAGTTTTGCAGGGGTAAGGAAGTGGGAATAGAGGATCCCATTAGGGTATGGGTGGAGTTAACGCTTGTGGTTGGACCATTTTGATCACCTGACTGTTAGTGAGCCAGTCTGGAAACTGAAACTTATTGTACAAGATGGTGAATGGGCCAGAGCCCAAGATGTTGCCCAGGGCTTAAGACGGTGTTTCAGATAAGACCGCACCAGTTTCACTAACAGCCACAGGCTACTCCCAATTGAAGAAACAAGACTCCCATTTCTGTTTTAGCTCTGTGATCAAAAATTAGCCTGATTGAAAGCTGTTACTCAAAATACATTGTTTTACGTTCTCTCTTTTTTCTTGTGTGTCCTACTTAGTCAATCTAACCCTCATCTCAGACTTCTATTAGCTACAACATCATAGTGCCCTCTTAAAGAGCCTTCCCCTTTCCTCATTCTGACTGGGACAGACCTAACTGCCTATTAGTCTATGTACCTACTCACATTCCCTCTCCTAGAAGACTGACCTCTAATCGCTACTAGGGCTATGGGCATGGGAGCAATGACTGTTCTGGCTACTTCATGCTGAAAAGGGGTGCCATTGAGGAACAGCAGCAGTGTATTCTTCTGAAAACCAATCTAAGGGTCCCCAATAGAACAATGGGGACCACCTGGAGCTTGATGGTTTCTTGTTGTTTAATTCTAGATTACACAAATATAAGAAAAAGCATAAGAGAATTACTATCTTTCCCAATTGAGAGCATCATCTTGTAAGAGTTCTATGGAGCCAGCTGGATACTTCAAGGTCAAAGACTCAGTTTCAGAGCCTTAGATGTAAAAGAAAGAATTGTCAGAGGTTTAAACCATTAGGTAGAAGTAAGTTGACCCATAGCATCTTAACCAAAGCTGTGGACCAGATCTAATCAGATTAAGCTAACTTCTTTAAGAATCAAATTTTTAAAGCAAGTAAATTCAATAAAGGCAATAGAAAACACATGAAACTTCCCAGAGATACATACAATTTTGTTACTTAGGTCCATTACAAAACACAGAAAAAACCTTGATTGAAAAGGATTAGCATGTGATATCAACATGAATCCATTACTTAGGACAGTTTAAATTAATATTCAAAATTTTAACCTATAATTACTTTAGAGAAGTTAAAAGAATTTTGAAAAAGTTAAAGCAGCTTTTTTGAACATTACAGAAATTAAGTTACTTTACTAAGGTATTGTAAGCCTTGGGAGTCTTATATTTAGCCTAGAAAATAAGACATTTAAGAATAATACCAGCACCACTTTGTTAACAGACATATTTTTGAGAATTGCATTGTGGATGACAAATTTTAAACTAGTCATGATTATAAGAACTCAACAGTTCATGGCAGCTTAGGAAGTATAGCAGAGTTTCACAGATCTTTCTACATTTTTAGCAGTAGTGATTGGAGAGCCTATAGTTTAACAAGGCATATATTAATGAACCGAGAACAGAAAAAAAATCTTAAATAGTTGGACAGAGAAACTTCTCCGAGAACAGAAAAAAAATCTTAAATAGTTGGACAGAGAAACTTCTACAGTTTAGCAAATGATAAAATGTGAACTCTTTAGGTCAGAACAGCCAATACAGGAAAGAAAAAACTTAAAAGAGAGATTGGAAAACTAAGCTCTGCAGGGATTCTGGTCAGTGGTTTTAAAAAAAATCATTTTAAAATGAACCTTGTTAAAATAAGTTCTTCCTAGTTTCTTTTCAAAATGGTGACTAAGGAGGTAAGGAAAATGAGACACATGATATCTTTTAGCAAGGAGAGCTAACTGAGACCAGATGCTGGAACACGGAAGCTGAATAGATGCAACATTCTCTTCCCCATTCCCTCAACACACACACACACACACACACACACTTCCTGACATTGAGGTAAAGAATAAGGGGTAGTGAACAGCCCCTGGGCAGAGCAAGCAAGCCAAATCAGGAGAGCCTAGGTAGAGAGCGTGAGAGAATAAGTTGACCTAGGCAACTTCTAAAATACTTCTGCATGAATATGGCCAAGAGACTTTGGCTGAAAGAGAGGTTTTGTCTCCCCACCAAAAAAAAATGTAGATGTGAAACTGAAGAGTAGCCGTAAAAGATAACAAGGCATTGGGATTAGGAACTACAGAACGTATGGGCATCCCTGCCTCATTAATGGAGCAAAAATCCTGTACTAATCTCTATTCTCCATTTGGCTTTTGAACCCTTAGAACTGTAGTGTTGCAGGGACTACTGCATGGCTTGAAAAGTTCCTGCACCTTTAGATTGTCTACTGTAGCTCTTAATCCTTTCAGAGTCTTAGGCTTTAGTGAATATTATCTCTTATGGATAAAATAGGATGGGCCTTTATGATGAACGTGGACAGGCTTAGCAGAAATAGCCAGACTCGATGTCTAATGATGCATCTCAAATGAGTGCATACTATAGGTGGTTTACTTCACATCCATTTCTCTGAACACTTCAAACTTTAGGATTACTATCTATCTCTGATAGAGGGAGTCATAAAGTCTACCCTGGAGCTATAAGAACTGTGGTCTTCATTTGCACCTGGATATCTCTACCTACTAAACATGCTAAGCTTTCTGGTATGATCAAAAAAAGAGTGAGTAAATATTAAGTCATTCCAGGTACACTCAAAGGTTGGGTGAAATATGTAGCTCTATGAGAACATAGGGGGTTAAAGCTAGAGCAAAGGACAGAGAAAGTTGGTACTGTGTCCAGAGGAAAATTTATAGCCTTTCCTTCCACTATGAGAACCATCTGGTACTCCTGGGTACTGATCGAATGCATCACCAGGATCTATATGAGAGTCCTGGGCCCCTTTGATCATGTGTCAAAGATCCATCAGAAATGTCTGACCAAGATATCTAGGAAATATCAGCTAATGAATGGGACCAGGAATTTGAGTTTATAGGAGTTGAGGAGATATGGGAGGTAAGGAGAACATTTAGAGGAGTGTGATGAACAGAAAAAGACAGAGATCTTGTCAGGGTCTGGGGTAAAGAAAGGATTCCTTGAAGATGGATCATGGAGCTCATGGCCACACTACAAACTGCTCCCAGTATCACCAACAAATTGATCCTAGAGGAAAGAAGAATAGAACGTGTTTTTCATCCCTACACCCTAGTGGGCTGTTGGAGTCTGGTTCCTTGTCAAGGAGCCTTTGAAAAACAGCAAACTGTTTCCCTGGTCAGAAGTTCAAAACTACTCCAAGACCTTCTCCCAGTCCCTCACAACGGGCCAATCCTAGAATAAGAAATCTGAGTCAGGTAGGACCAACATTCCCAGAGCTAAGTCAAGAAGTGTATGAAGGGTAGAATGTTCAGAAAACTCCAGAGAGGCAGATAAAGAGCACTGGAATTTGAGGTAGAGTATGGAGACATTGGTGCAATGGGCTGAATACTGCCGTTCCCTGCAAAAAGTGCACTTCACACCCCAGCACCGACATGTGCTTATTCCAGATTGGGATCCAGCAAAGAGATTTTCAGAGCACATCAGGGTCCAGAGGCTGATCCACATGAGACAGAGGTTACAACATAGTCTCAGCTCCAGATTTCTCTGACCTAATCAGCAAGCCTAATCCTTGAGTCTTAAGACTGGCAGCTGTGCTAACCACTGTTAACAGGATGACAGAGACCTGGTGTTCTTGGGAAAGTAAGAGAGTTCCTAGAGTGAGTGAGGCTCTCTGGACAACAGAAGAAAGAGCAGTCTACATGCTCACCTGTCTGATGAGGCAATCTGATGCTGGCTGGAGTTGAACTTGAACTGTTACAGGTAAGACAGCAAAAACAAAAGGTGACCTTGGTTCTTCTTTCACATGCACAATGCTGTGAGCAAAACAAAGTTTGATTAAGTCAAAAACCTGCAGCAGCAGCAAGTAGGGGGATGTAAGAGAGGCAGACCTAAGAAACTGTGATGGCTGAGTCTTTCAAGCACAATTTGGAGGAAAAATATAGAACAGCAGCTAACAGTCAATCAGAGTATAGAGACAAAACTCATCAAAAAGCCATATTTGTAATCCTCTCTATCCTATCTAACTTGTTCATGATGAAACAAAAAGCCACCAGAAAGATGTGATTGATAACCCCTACTTTCAGTTTATCTATTCTCATAATAAAACAACACTCATAAGGGTATAATCACTACTTCCTGGCTATTCTTGTGATAAAATTGGAAAACCCAGGAGTGGAATTTGGCACTTTTATCTTGCTAAAGGTAGCTTTTGAAGAGAAGGAAGCATTTTGTACTTTCTTAAAAAGAATTTCCCTTCCCTCATTTTGACTGGAACTGACCTAACTGGCTATTTGTCCATCTAGATTTGTAAAAGTAAAATTAGTATGTGTTCCAAAATTGTCTGGGATTCTGAGAAATTTGAATTATCTTGGTACATAGTAACAGTCAGAATTTTGGCTATATTAAATTGTTAAATGTCAAAGAAATAATCAAATTTCTTTTTCAGTCATTGGCTATACTGAATCTATTAGATCTTGAACCATGATTTTTTAAAAAATCTTACCCACAGGAAGAATGCTTTGTTCTGATGCTTCTTATGAAACAGCTAAAATTCTTCAGTGTTATATTCACAAAAAGGTGAATGACTCTGACAGATATCTGAAATGCAGACTTCTTCTAATGACTTTGGGATGATACATTTGGATTTGCTAAAGATTTCCCAAAACTATAACATGATGAAGAAGCCAAGAGTCTTATGAAATTGTTAACCAATATCAGAAGAGTTACATGAAACTAAATTTAAGAGGATTATATTTTTTAAAAATTTATTAGTATAAAATATTACTGATCCCTTTTTATGTTTTGTTTTATATATTGGCTTCTTATAAGCTACTGATAGCTTGCAACAACTTAGTAAATTACTGTTTTGTGAGCAGAACTAAAACAATCTACCTTTCTCCTTACTTATCCCTCAAATATGAAACTTACCTGTTAATATTGCATTTTAAAGGATTTATTTATTTATTTATCTACCTATTTATTTATTTGGAGAAAGAGAGAATAAGCAATAGGAGAGAAAGAGAGAACTCTTCCATGTGTTGGTTGATTCCCTAAATGGCCAGAACACCTAGGGCTGGACCAGGCTAAAGCCAAGTACCAGGAAACATCATTTTGGCCTCCTTCATGTATGGCAGGGTCCCAAGTACTTGAGCTATGGTCCACTACTTTCTCAGGCATGTTAGCAGGGTACTAGATTGGAAGCAAAGTAGCCATATTCTGATTTGGTAACCTGGCATTGCAAGTGATGGCCTAAACTGCTGCACCAACCCTCAATCCTCATTTTTTAATGTTCCTAATTTTATGGCAATAAAACTATTCACTGTAAGTTCAATAAGAATCTGTAATAACAAAAAAACATTGGCACAGAACAGCAGAATATGGGCAAAGCATAATGTGTGAGCTAAGGAGTGCCCAGATGTGGTTTTTGATGTCTGATATGAACCCGTATTTGAAAGGCATCCTCTATCATCTAGGGTGTTTTCATTCATATTTTTATGCTGAGGAGGAGGCATTTAACAATTTTAATCAGGAAAATGACAGCATCATATTTTTATATGAGGAAAAGCAGATTTCACTGACTTAAAGGTGCAGGGAGATAGCTATTGCCTATAGCTTCAATATCAGAACAGCATCTGTTTTAAAAATTTGTACAGTATGGTTGACCCACTGAGTTTCATCTCTTTGATCATCCATATGAATAGAAACAGAAATATATAAATTTATAATTGTACTGCAGTCAAAATTCTGACAGATTTTCTTTTTACCTAGAATGCTTTAATTCACAATTTTATATTCTTCTTCAGATTTTAAACATAAATTCAGCCCATAAGATTCTATAACATATATGAATAGCATGATTCTATCTGAGATCTAATTCATATTATCTTCCTAGAAGTAGAATTTTATTTATATATTTATCACAGAGATATTTAAAAAAAAAAAACCCACCTTGTACCTGAGAACGAGCATTCAGTAAGCACTGGCATTTTATTCGATAGTAAGCATAAAAACACTTCCCAAATAAAAATTTCTATTGTAGCTATAATAAAAATTAAGAAAAGGATACTATATGTAGAAAAGTGTCCATTTTTTATATGTGTGTGTGATAACTACAACAAAATTTCAATTAAAATAATTACACATTTAATTTTTTGAAAAGAGTTCTTAGTTGAAAGAATTAAGGCATCTCTACCCATATGATAATTATTTTCTGATACATATAAGTAGCTCGGTTAAATATTACATAGTCACAATGAACAAAAACACATTTACATATCACAAAGGAGGCATAAGAAAGGAAAACATTATAACACTAAATGTGGTAACTTTCAGGGATGGCCTTGTGGTGCAGTGTGCAAAGCTGTTGCCTGTGAAGTCAGCATCCCATATGAGTGCTGGTTCATGACCCAGCCACACCACTTCCAATCCAGCTCCCTACTAATTGCACGGGAAAAACAGCAGAAGATGGTCCAAGTGTTTGGGTACCTATCACCGACATGGAAGATTAGATGAAGCTCCTGGTTCCTGCCTGATCCAGTCCTAGCTGTTGTGGCCATTTGGAGAGTGAAGTAGTGGATGCAATATCTCTCTCTGTATGCCTTTTTCTCCCCATATATCTCTGAGTTTAAAATAAATGAATAAATCTTTAAAAAGAAATGTGATGGGGTGCGCACTGTTGCATAGTGGGTAATGCCATTGACTGCAGTGCTGGCATCCCATACGGGCTCCAATCAAAGTCCTGCTTCAAGTCCAGGCTGCTCCACTTCTGGTCCAGCTCTCTGATATGGCCTGGGAAATCAGCATAAGACAGCCCAGGTCCTTGGGCTCCTGCACCCATGGGAGACCTGGAAGAAGATCCAGGCTCCTGGCTTCCGATTGGCTCAGCTCTGGCTATTGCGGCCATTTGGGGAGTGAATCAGTGGATGGAAGACTTCTCTCTCTCTCTCTCTGCCTCTCCTTCTCTGTGTGTGTAACTCTTTCAAACAAATAAATAAATCTTAAAAAAAGAGAAATACTTAGATCTCATAGGCAAAATAAAGAATAAGATTTGAGATAAATTTTGATGATAGATACTTCATCATGTGGATCATGGGAAGTGGTAGAAATAAAAAAGGCATTGAGATCAAGCTCAAATTGGTGGTGACGTTTTCATTAGGACCTTTGGGGAAAATTTACAAAGCTGAAGAGATAGGTTAATAAGAAAGACCTGGGAGATCACTGAGGCCAGATTAATCTTTCTTCAGACTCTTCAGTACATTGTATTGAATAGTTCTTATCCAAGATGACCAAATAATTATGTGGAAAATTTCAAGTCTGGAAAACAGATGAGGGAAGTTACATTTTAGTCACAATTTGTGGCTGAATGATAAAGAGGTAAACTAATAAATCAAAATGGGAGAAATTTTGCTAAGTATTTTGTGTAGTCTCATGAGATTACTGATTGCACACAATTAGTGTGTCAGTTACAGAGATATCTTCTGTTAAGAATTACCCAAAACCGGCCGGCGCCACAGCTTACTATGCTAATCCTCCATCTGCGGCACAAGCACCCCCGGTTCTAGTCCCGGTTGGGGCACCGGATTCTGTCCCGGTTGCTCCTCTTCCAGTCCAGCTCTCTGCTGTGGCCCGGGAAGGCAGTGGAGGATGGCCCACGTGCTTGGGCCCTGCACCCGCATGGGAGACCAGCAGGAAGCACCTGGCTCCTGGCTTCGGATCAGCACAGTGCGCCGGCCTTGGCGGCCACTTGGGGGTGAACCAACGGAAGGAAGACCTTTCTCTCTGTATCTCTCTCTCTCTCTCACTGTCTAACTCTGCCTGCCAAAAAAAAAAAAAAAAAAAAGAATTACCAAAAACCAAATATTATCCAAGATGGCTGAATAGAGAATAGCCACACTAACTTTAGCTGCTCTGGAATAGGGAAAGAACAAAGGAAGGACTACATTTTCAGGGGAATAACTGATAGAAATTTTCAGCAAAGAAGTGAAAAAAAAAAATGAAGAGTCTTTGGAACAAGAGGGAAGGAGACAGACATTGCTACAGCCAGCCATGATACAGCCAGTTGCTGGTAGTGAGCCACCCTCTTACCATGTCAAGGCAGGAAAAAATTGCTGAATGCCCCAGTGCTTGTAGTTTTAGCTGAGAGGGAATTCCACTGATAGTCAGGGCAACATGTGCAGCAAAATACTGATCCCCTGAATCCTCCACTGTGGAGTTTTTTGACATCACGCTCTAATGTGACCAGGGAAATTCACTTTAGCTTCTGGGGGCTAACACCAGAAGCAGCCCATAAAAACTTGCTCCCACCCTGGGAGATCTGGGTAATGATCCCACTATAGTCTTCAAAAGCAGGACTGTAACAGTTCATTTTGAATTTATTGGTGCCACTGAAATCTACCTGGCAGACATAAGGATGACTCTACCTGTGTTCCACCCCTCTGGACACACACCTTGCAGAGTAAAATCTCTTGTATACTTTGTAGTCATCCTGTAGCTCTGGAACAGATTTAGTTCATATACCCTAACCCTAGGACTAAGGCCATTGGTATCATAAGCCAAAGCACCAGTTGGACTCTCCTAACAGGACCCAAGGAAGGATCCATCCATCTCACACAGTGCTAGAGACACAGCGATTGATGCCACCATCATTGGCATCATTCAGGCTTGCCAGTAGGACAAGGAGGCAACCACTCTTGTTTTCCTCAACACCAAGAACAAGGTGCTGGCTATCATATTTGCCAGGAAGACGGACACTGAACTCTGTGGACCAAAAGTACACACCAAGGAAACCCTTATTTATCCCAAAGCAAACTGCAGTACATTAGACCACTGTGTCACTTATAGACATAACTAACATTAGTTAAGACAAAAGAAATCACTCAGAGACTACACTCCTAGGGTCACATAGAACCAAAGCCAAGCAATAAGCCAAGTAATACCCTGCATTCCAGCTGAACCATAAACTATTTTCCAATAAAATGTACTCACGAAAGAAGGGACAAGTATACCAGATGGGCAGACATCAATGTAGGGACACAGGAAACCAGAAGAAACAAGGTAGCATGATGGTTCCAATAGAACACAGTAATTCTCCAGATTTAGATCTCTGAAATGAAGTAAATCAATGAAATGACAGACACATAATTCAAAATAATGATTTCAAGGAAACTCATTGACATGCAAAAGAATACAGATAGACAGATTAAAGAAATGAAAAAATCAATGAGTGACATAAATGGAAATATCACTAAGCAGATAGAACTCATTAAGAAGAACCAAATAGAAATTTTGGAGATAAAATCTTCAATCAGTGAAATAAAAATTACTATAGAGTTTTAATATGGGAATAGACCAAGCTGAGGAAAGAATTTTTATTTTGAGGACAAGAATTTTGAAATAACTCAGTCAGACAAAAATAAAGATAAAAGAATTAAATAGAATGAAGAACATCTATGTGAAACATGGGATACCACAAAATGATCAAATATTCATATTATAGGTATTCCTGAAGGAGAAGAAAAGGAAAAAAGGCATTGAAAAAACTGCTAAATGAAATAGTAGTTTAAAATTCCCCAGGTCTTGAGAGAAACATGGACATCCATTTACAAAAAGCTCAAAGAATTCCAAGCTGACTCAAAAAAGTATTATGCAAGGCAAATTGTCTTCAAATTGTCAAAAGTTAAAAGACAAAGGAAGAATCTTAAAGATAGCAGAGAAAAACATCAAGTTACATATAAAGAAAACAAGTTAGATTAATATCAGATTTCTCAGTGGAAACCTCACAGACCAGAGTGAATATATATATATATATATATTGAATATATATATATATTCAAGATTTTAAAAAGCAACAGCAACAACAACAAAAAAAAACCTTACAACCAAGAACATTATATTTTCCAGATAAACAGAATTGAGAGAATTCACCTTCTCCAGACAAGCCTTACAAGAAATTCTGAAAGGCATCCTGCATTATAAGTAAATATGAAAACACATGAAAACTCCAAATTCATTAGCTGAGCAGGTAGAATCATTATACAATCAACAAAATGACAAGTTTTATTTATTTCTTATCTATCAGTATTAACTTTGAGTATAAATGGATTAAACTCATTAGCGAAAAGACTTAGATGGGCTGAATGGATAGAAAAGACATGACCCCATTAAACATTGCCTACAAGAAACTCACTTCACAAACAGAAACACACACTGAAAGTGTTGAAAAAGGATAACAAAGTAAATGGAAACCAAAAACAAGCAGGATTAGCTATTTTGGTATCAGATATGACAGATTTTACATCAAAAACTATAAAATGAGATAAAGGACATTATAATTTGATAAAAGGTTCAATTCAGCAATATTACATAATGATCATAAATATATATGTACCCAACACAAACCCACTCAGATACATACAGAAATGCTATCAAGTCTAAAGGGAGAGATAGACTTCAATACAATAATAGTGATAACCTCAACATTCCACTCTCATAAATAGATCATTTGGACAAAAAACCAATAAAGATACTTCTGATTTACTATATATTATCAGGCAAATGTTCCTCACATTTAAAGGACATTTCACCAAAAAGCTACAGAATACACATTCTTCTCATAAACACATGTAACATTTTCTAGGATAGACCATATATTAGGCCACAAATTATGTCTCAGCAAATTTAAAAAGATTGAAAGATTTTAAAGATTTTAAATGAATTTCAATGGCTAGATGTTCAGGTCAAAATTAGATATTTAATGTTTTTTTGATTGCAAATGTGATGTCTTTGACCTGAGGAATAGAGTTGTCTTCTAGAATATTTGCATAAGACATAGGGACGTCAGCACCAGTGCCATGAACAGCAGATGCATCCAGGAAGTTGAATGCAGGACCTTCCATGATCCTGGCACAAATTTCAGCTCTTACTCCAGACTGTGGCCAGCCTCCTTCCACAGTTACCAGATGATTTGACCTCATGACACAGGCTTCTGTGGTTTCAATATCCACTGGTCTGATAGTACTGAGATTGATGACCGCATATTCAACTCCCTCTTTAGAAAGCACTGTTGCGCTTCTAAACAGTGGCCCACAGATCTTGAATAGCAACCACAGTTATATGTATCCCTTGTATTTCTATTTGGCTTTTCTGATAGGAATCAGAAAATCTTTTGACTGAGCTTTGGCAGGAAGTGCAAAGGAACTCCATGCATCAATTCATTTTCTAGCACCACCACTAAATTGTTATCCAGAAAGTCCTTTTGCATCCTCTGAATTCCAGGGGCTGACCATGTTTAAGCCCTGGCAGTGCCAATACCATGCAGCAAAGCACTGTGAGTGCTGGGCAGCTACACCTGCTGAGGCACCATCGGGTCCCCTGAAGACTATGGGCACAGACTGCAGGCCCACTGACATGTAGTAGGTCTTGGCTGCTGAGTTTATAACCTGTTCAATGGCTTGTATAGAGAAATTGAAGGTCATAAATTCACAAATGAACCACACTTAGCCCTAGCTTCACCCACAGCAATTCCAGCAAAGCCTTCTGGGAGACGGGAGTGTCTATGATCCTCTTGTTTCCATATTTCTTCCACAGGCCTTGACCAACCTTGTATGCCCCATCATATTGGGCAACTTCTTCCCTGAGCAGAAATACCTTCTCATCTCTTCCAGTTCCTCATCCATACCTTGATTGATAGCATCATAAACTGTCACCTGCAGTGCCGTCGACACAATCCGGTGAAAGGGCCTCTTCAGCAACACGAATACTGCTGAAGGGGTCTCGGCACCAGGCCAGAGACCGCTGCCATCTTGACCGTGTCCTCTAGCCACCGCCTAATGACCTATATGTCCACTTTTACCACTGTTATTCAATATAGTACTGGAAGTTTTAGTGAGAACAACTAGGGAGGAGAAAGAAATTAAGAGCTTCAAAATTGGAAAAGAGAAAGTCAAATTGCCCATGTTTGCAGATGACAAGATTTTGTACAGGAAAAACCTCAATATCCCATTACAAAGTTTTAAAATTGATTTTACAGTTGTAAAATTGATTGTAAAACCATGAAGTAAATTCACAGGTTACAAAATAAACATACAAAAAGCAACAGCCTTTGTATAACATTGTTGAACTTACAGAAAGAGAAATCAAGAAAGAAATTTCATTCACAATAGCCATTAAAAATCAAATATTTAAGAATACTTTTAATCAAAGAAGTGAAAGATCTCTACAAAGCGAATTATCAAACATTGATGAAAGAAATCATCAAAGATATGAACAAATGGAAAGATATTCCTTGCTCATGGATTGAAAGAATCAATATCATTAAAATTTCTATATTACCTAAAGCAATGTACAAATTCAATGGAATCCATATCAAAACCCCAATGATATTCTTTAAAGAATAAGAAATATCAATCCTAAAATTCATAGGGAATCACAAAAGACCCAGAATAGCCAAAGTGATCCTGAATAAGAAACAACAAGTTGGAGGCATCACAATACCTGACTTTGAAGCATACTACAAAGCTATAGTGATTAAAACATCTCGGTACTGGTGTAAAAACAAATATATAGATCAGTGGAATAGAATAGAGAACCCAGAAATTAATCCACATAATACAGCTTACTGATTTTTGACAAAAGTGCTCATTTCATACGATGGAGTAACAATGATCTCTTCAGCAAATGATGCTGTCAAAACTCTACATCTATATGTAGAAGAACAAAATTAGATGTCCCTCATGATTTAAAAAAAAATTAACTCAAGATGGCTCTAATACCTAACTTTAAGACTTGAGATTATCGGCTGGTGCCGCGGCTGAATAGGCTAATCCTCTGCCTGCGGTGCCGGCACTCTAGGTTCTAGTCCAGGTCGGAAACCAGATTCTGTCCCAGTTGCTCCTCTTCCAGTCCAGCTCTCTGCTGTGGCCGGGGAGTGCAATGGAGGATGGCCCAAGTGCTTGGGCCCTGCACCCGCATGAGAGACCAGGAGAAGCACCTGGCTCCTGGCTTCGGATCAGCACAGTGCACTGGCCACAGCAGCTACTGGGGGGTGAACCAACAGAAAAGGAAGACCTTTCTCTCTCTCTCTCTCTCTTTCACTGTCCACTCTGTCTGTCAAAAAAAAAAAAAAAGTATTGGTGTAGGGAATGACTTCTCGGACAAGACTCCCAAATCAGAGGCAACAACAACAAAAGTAAACAGATAGAACTATATTGAACTCAAAAGCTTTTGTACGGTGAAGGAAATAATCAATAGAATGAAGACACAGCCAAAAGAATGGGAAAAAATATTTGCAAACTGCCTGATAAATGATTAATATCCCAAATATATCAGTGACTTAAAAAATCTCAACAAAAAAACAACCAATCCAGTTGAGAAATGGGCAAATTACTTCAATAGAGAGTTCTCATAAGAATAAATGCAAATGGTCAACAAATTCATGAAAACATGCTCAGTGTCACTAGCCATCAGGGAAATGCAAATCAAAACCACAAAGAGATATCACCTCACCCCTGTCAGACTGGCTAAAATCCAAACACAAAGAGTAACAAATGCTGGTGAGAATGTGGACAAAGGGGAATGCTTATACATTGTTGGTAGGAATGTAAATTAGTGCAGCCACTGTGGAAAACAGTGTGGATATTTCTATAAAATTAGAAATAGACTTGCCATATGATCAGCATTCCTACTACTGGGTATGTACCCAAAAGACTTGAATACAACACATCCAAGAGAAACCTACATTACCATGCATATGGCAGCAATGCTCGCAGTAGCTAAAATTTGTAGTCACCCAAGGTATCCATCATCAAATGAATGGATAAACAAAATGTGTTATTTATACACTATGCGATATTAGTAGCCTATGGAATAAAAAGAATGAAATTTTACCATTTGGAGCAAAACAGATGCAATGGAGGATATCATGTTGAGTGAAGTCAGCTGGACCCAGAAAGAGAAATACTACATGCCCTTCCTCGTATGTGGGAGCTAAAATTTAAAAAATAATAAAAAAGAAACAGAAAGAAAGAAAAAAATGTCTGTGTGTATCAGTATTACTGCAATCATAGTTTTGTAAAATTTTGTTTCATATTTTTCAAATCAATAGTTAACAATGTTATACTACTATTGTTTTAATGATCTGTGATGACTTTACAATTTAGTCTATATGGGTGAAATGTTCTTTTCTCCATTCAATTATTTTTTATAACTGTTGTTTATATTCCCACAGATGAAAGACTATGGTCTTTTTTGTTTTCTTTCTTGGCGAATTTATTATTGCTTGAAATATTTAGCATTTTTACTGTAATGTAAATTTAAAATGTTATCTCACAACATAAAAAAAAGATAGGGGAAGAAGGAAGTGGGAACAAGAGAGGTGGGGGGAAGGTGGGAGAAAGAGAGGAAGTGTGAATACCATTATGTTCTTAGAATTGTACCTACAAAGTGCATTGAATCTGCTAAAAACTAATTGAAAATTAAAATTAAAAATTTTTATAAAAATAAAAATCATAGATTTTTACATGCATATTATTAAATAGCATTTATTTGACTTGTGTCTTAAGTTCCTGGTATTAAAAAGAATACCTAATACTATTTCAATAAATATTTGTGAAAATAAATAAGAGAAGAGCGTATGGCACAATTTTTAAAATGCTGTCTGGGATACTTACACCTTATATTGGAGGACCTGTGTGGGTCCTGGCTCTGCTTCTGATTTCAGCTTCCTGCTCATGTGTACTCTGGAAGGCAGCAGGTGATGGTTCAGATACCTGGTTTCTGCCACCCAGGTAGGAGAGCTGGATTGAGTTCTCATCTCTGGGCTTTGCCTTAACCAAGCCTAGGCTATTGCAAGCATCTGGGGAGTGAACCAGCCAATGGAAGACCTATCTTTCTCATTTGGGGAGTGAACCAGCAGATGGAAGACTCTCTCTCTCTCTCTCTCTCTCTCTCTCTGTCTCTCTCTCCCTCTAATACAGTTAAATAAACTTAAGGAGTGGTTGGTACTGTTTAGAAAAAGAAAAGAAAGAAGCGAGTGACTCAATGAATCAGTTGCCCAGATGTTTTGTGCAAACTGTAGTATATTTTATATATTCTAAACATTCAGAAACTGTTTCTTTCAATACAACCCTCAATTATGTTAGCCATTGTCATAACTAATTTGTCAATTTGATTAATATTAAGCTTGTATTCAATTAAAGAATCACCACACCAAAGTGCTTTTAAAAATTTTACTTAAGTTTATACATCCCACCTCCAACCCTGGAATATTCAAAATTATTGCAGTTGAGGATGCCAATGACAAGATTGGTATCTTCTCTCTTAGTTTAGCAGTATCTGGAATTTGAGTTACAAACTAGTGGCTCTCAAAGAAGGCATGCATTCCCTGCCATGAATCTAATCCACTTACATGGTAACATGATGCAGCTCTACCTTTGATCTGAAATCTAGTAGTAATTCTATTGTCCCTGGAAGGTTGAGTTTCTTCCAATTTGACCAACCTCTTCAATAGTGGTGAGTTTGATGCCATGATGACCACAAAATGATGATCCTGACATAAGAGGCTAAGAAATACAGTAAAAATAAAATATTAATTTTGGATGTTGAAATTTTGATTTGCTCTTGTCTTGTTTCTGCCATTTACTAAATTGTCGTTTGAGATGTCCATCTGTTTATTCACTCACCAAACACTTCCTAAATGCCAACAAAGTGTCAAACAGATTTATTCTCTAGGCATTCAATAGCAAACAAAACAAATACATTCTACTTTCAAAGTATTTACATTCTTATGAGAAAACTAGACAACAAATGATTTAAAAAATAGTTCCATAAAATGGCAATATCATGAATATAAGTGAAAATGTGATAGATATTGATGCATGTGGTAGGGGCAAGTGATATCTAGAAAATGGGGCAAGTAGTGCAATGATTCAGTGCAAATGTATATACGGAAGGAATGTGTATGGTTAAACCAAGGCAGGTACTCTTTTAGATAAAACCTGAATGATATGAAATCAACTGTAAGGAAGTAAATATGCTCATTGTGTTTCTTTCCCTATATGTTTGGAGTAATAACACTTATTTTGCAAACTGATTCCATAAATCAGGCAATTTAGCATATGGAACCTGAATATTGTGATAGCTGACACCTATTAGGACCTTAAAAATAGCAAGTGGTTTGATGTATATAATAGTGGTTGATGATGGTAGTAATATTAGTAGATAGTATTCTAAATGATATATCTTTAAAAGGATATTTAGTGCTTGGAGAAGTAATTCAGAGTAGAAATTCATTTGGAATGCTTTCTCAGAACTGTGATTTATTTTTTAAATAATTTTTCTGTATATCTGGAATCTTATAAAAGCTGCTGCTCTCATGATGGAATCAACCTATTTATCAGATTCTCACAACCTTAGGTGACCAGATTGGCTATAGGTGTGATGAATTCATCCTGCTAAGCCTTGCATTGGATGGGCTCTGTCACACATGATTTATGTTACAGAATTAACCATGGTCTTGAAGCCTCAGTCATTATTGCCTGCGACCATTTACTAGCCTCTTAGTAGCAAATGTTCAACACAGGGTATCTCCTTTTTACCAGTAACCCATTCCATTTGTTGTCTTGCCACATTTTTTATATACAAAAGAGTAAGTAGAGTTAGCACATGTTTGAAATTACTTGACTGCGCAATAACAGGGAAATAAGAAAGGTAAGGAAACTCCAAAGTAAAGCAAAGTGCAGTATCTTTAAACAGCCTAGGGCTGTCCTGTACAGTGCACCTAATAATGATACTATAATTAAACATAATGTATGAATAGGTTTAATATCATTAGGAAAAACAAAAGAGAGTCCCTCAGTCTGGTTAACTGTAATGCTTCCCTTTTTTAATAAATTTTTAATATTCATTTTTGGAGTTCTAAGCTGAACTACTCAGAACATGAGAGTAGCTAAATTTTACCAACAAAGGATTTCCATCGTAGAATGTCACCCTTCACTGCCCCCAATATGTGCACATTTTGCTTATGAACTATATCCATATCAAAAATCTCTTGTAAGTGTGCAAATTAGCAGGTTTTTCTTTTTACTCTTTCTGTTTCAATATTACAACCTAACTGTGGAGATAAAACAAGGGTAAGACCTTATAGTCACAATGAAACCCAAAGCAGTATATGTTACTTTCCAGCAAAAGTAGTCGATGGTTCTGACTTCATTAACATGGATGCTCTGCTCTAGTAACAGTGCCTGACACCCAAAAGGCGATCAGAATATCCAGTATGTTATTGTGGGGTAGGTGGAGCATGAATGGGAAACACAGCTTGTATAGCATCCTGGAAACAGACAGGATTTTAAATGATTATTAATGTACAGCAGGTATTGAATTATCTTTTTTCATGAAGCAGCCAATTGGATCAATTTATTTAGAAATTATTTCCTTTCTTGTCTTCACCTTATATGCATGTATAGTAGGCATATGATGAAATTATCCTCCAGAAAGCAATAAAGTTATTGGCCCAAGTTATAGGAAACTAAGTAAAGCATTTTTGAATTTAAAAAGCCCACTTAAAATCCTCTGCCTGAAGCCTCCCTCCCCAACCCACTGCTTCCCACAGATGTTCATGCTTTTAGGTTAACTTCAAATTTCCAAGTCAGACTTTGGCCTAACAGTTGAGAAGCCACTTGAAATGCCTGAGACCTATATCAGAAGCTGGGTTCAACACCTGGCTATGCTTCTGACTCCAACTTTTTGCTAATGCCACCCTTGGGAGGCAGAGGTGAGGGCTCCAGTGACTGACTTCTAGCTACTTACACTGGAGATTTACATTGAGTTCTTTGATCTCAGCTTTGACTGTTGGAGGCATTTGGTGGTGACTCAACAGATGGGATCTTTCTCTCTCTCTTTTCTTCTTCTTCTTCCTAAAAATAATTTCAAATACCCTGGTATTGTTAGTTTACCTTAGAGATCATGATTGGATTATTCTTCCAAATACCTGGAAGGTAAACCATGGCAATACAGTTGGACCTAATAACAGAATAAGTGGCATCATGTACTCTAAATTAACATTTAAAGGTAGGAATTTCGAGCTCTATAATATATTCTATACAGAATTAGATGATAATCAAAAGAGAATACTTGTATTTTAATATACTTTTGTTTGGCTTACACAGAAAAAATGCTATTCAAAAATGTCCTTTTTTTAAGCTGCAAATATACTGTGAATATTGCTGTTTCCAAGTTACATTTTAGTATCATATAACATATCCAAGAAGAGGAATCTGAAAAAACACATTGCTAGATGATGTTCAGTAAAATATGCAAGATTTAGAGAACTGTGTGTGATATAGAATCATTGCTTTCAATACTTAAAAACTAGAAAAAGCAATGATATTTTGAATTCCTTGACATTATCTGTATATTAAGTCTCTTTTATAAAAGGAAAGGAATGTGAAAAAGCAAATCAGGGATAATAGTTACTTCTTGAATGGGAGAATCAGGAAAATGAGAAATGATCAATGAGTATGCAGAATGTTTTTCTTAGGTTAGAAGGTGAATCACAAGTGCCTATTTTATTATAAAGCATACCAACTATGTGTAACTTCACATTTAAAGTTACACAGGTAAGTTACATGCATGAATTTTTTCTATGTATGTTAAACATTATTTTTCATATTAAAATATTTTATAATTCAATGTTAAAAGCCACATGCAAAAACAGAAATTGTGGAGGTGGACTTCTGTTGAAATGGTTAAGATGCCACTTGGGATACTCACATCATATATTGAAATACTTAATTTGAGTCCCAGTTCTTCTGCTTCCAATACAGATTTCTGTTAATACACACTGTGGGAAGCAGCACGTGATGACCCAAGTACTTGGGTCCATACCACCTAGATCAAGACCTGAATTGAGTTCTAAGCTACTGGCTTCAGGCAGACCCAGCACTGGCTGTTGTGGGGATTTGGGGAGTGAATCAAATGTGTGCAAAATCTCTTTGTCTTGTTGTTTTCAAATAAAAATTAAAGTTAAAACATTATGAAACTAGTATCTAGATATCTATACACATTTAAATAATTAAAAAGATTTTTTTAGTGATAAATGCTGTAGATATGGTAATTTTCAATCACAGGAAACAAAATAATTCATTTAAGTTAATTTTTTCTTTATCAATATTACTGATATTCTCATAAGATTAAAAAGATACTTAATTACTAAATATTGGAAATTATTATTCAAGAAATGGCCAAAATATTATGAGAAAGCACAAAAGTGTACCTTCTATAAGAAATCATATGCTTCATTTTATTCTCTTCTAACAAAGAACTTACCCCCAAAGAACTTACTTTCACATTTTAAGCACTAATCTATGATTTTATTAATGATTATTGAAAATAACACTAGCATTAGAAATGGGAGATTAAAAGCTAAGCCTTTATTTCAAAAAGTGTTTGCATATCTTTAAAAAGAGAAGCTTAGGCTAATAGAACTCATCTTGTTTAGATTTGTATTCTGAGAGTCTAACTCAATGTCAGTAATATGAATAAGCTGTTACAAATATCTGTTTGAATTTAACTCATTTTCAATTCACAATAGCTAAGACCTGGAACCAACCCAAATGCAAATCAACAGTAAACTGGATAAAGAAATTATGGGACATGTACTCTACAGAATGCTATACAGCAGTCAAAAACAACGAAATCAGGTCATTTGCAACAAGATGGAGGAATTTGGAAAACATCATGCTGAGTGAATTAAGCCAGTCCCAAAGGGACAAATATCATATGTTCTCCCTGATCGGCGACAACTAACTGAGCACCAATGGGGAAACTTGTTGAAGTGAAATGGACACTGTGAGAAACAGTGACTTGATCAGCTCTTGTCCTGACGGTTGATGTACAATGTAATACTTTATCCATTTTAGTATTTTTTTTGTTCTAGTACCATTGGTTGAACTCTGTTATTAACACACAATTATTCTTAGGTGTTTAAATTTTAACTGAAAAGTGATCCCTGTTAGGAATTTGGAAAACATTATGCTGAGTGTAATAAGCCAATCCCAAAGGGACAAATACCACTTGTTCTCCTTGATAGGTGACAACTAACTGAGCACCAAAAAGGAAACCTGTTAAAATGAAATGAACACTATGAGAAAAGGTGATTTGATCAGCCCTCACCCTGACTGTGGATGAGCAACTTAATATGTTATCCCTCTTAGTATTTTTTGTTTGTTTGTTCTACTTAATACTTTTGGTTGAATACTGTAATCAATACAAAATTCTTCTTAAGTGCTGAAACTTAACTGAAAAGTGATCACAGTTAAATATAAGAGTGGGAATAAGAAAGGGAAGAGATGTGCAATTCGGGATATGCTCAAGCTGACTTACCTCAAACGGTAGAGTTAGAAACATACCAGGGGATTCCAATTCAATCCCATCAAGGTGGCATGTACCAATGCCATCTCACTAGTCCCAGTGATCAATTTCTGTTCACAATTGATCATAATGATAGGACTAAGAACCAAAGGGATCACAGAAACAAGAATAGTATCTGCAAATACTAGCTGATAGAATCAAAAAGGGAGAGAATGGTCCAACATGGGAAGTGAGATACACAGCAGACCCATAGAATGGCAGATGTCCTAAACAGCACTCTGGCCTCAGAATCAGCCCTTAAGGCATGCGGATCCGGCTGAAAAGCCCATGAGAGTATTTCAGGCATGGAAAGCCAAGACACTCTGGGGGTAAAAAAAAAAAAAAAAAAAAAAAAAAAAAAAAAAAAAACCTAAATGAAAGATTTCCGCTAGTGAGATCCCAGTGGAAAGAACGGTCATCAAAGAAGGAGGTACCTTTCTCTGAAGGGAGGAGAGAACTTCCACTTTGACCATGGCCTTGTCTAAATATGATCAGAGTCGGTGAACTCAGGGGGCTTCCATAGCCTTGACAGCTCATGACAAGAGCCTAGGGTGATTACTGATGCCATAAACAAGAGTGTCAAATTGTTAAGTCAACAACAGGAGTCACTGTGCACTTACTCCTCATGTAGGATCTTTGTGCTTAGTGTGCTGTACATTGAGATTTAATGCTATAACTAGTACTCAAACAGTATTTTTCACTTTATGTTTCTGTGTGGGAGCAAACTGTTGAAATCTTTACTTAATGTATGGTAAACTGATCTTCTGTATATAAAGAGAATTGAAAATGAATCTTGATGTGAATGGAAGGGGAGAGGGAGTGGATAAGGGGAGGGTTGCGGTGGGAGGGACATTATAGGGGGGAAGCCATTCCATATTCTGTACTTTGGAAATTTATATTCATTAAATAAAAGTTAAAAAAAAGGCAACAGGCAAAACAAAAAAGTCTTAATAACTTTATACAAGCAGTCTGTTTCCCTGTTAGTCTTATCAGAGTGTAAGACCCTCAAGTCCAGACCCTATGTCTTTTGCACAAAGCATGTAAAGTAAATGACTAAATAAATACCCCATAAAATATTTGCATGCACTAACTTGATTGAAGGAAATATATTATTCCACATAATTCTAAGTTTTGACATGAAGGGTATTCAATATTTGAAGACTTATTGGGCAAAAATCGGTGATAATTTAATTTATCTTGGTTTACATTTTTTTTCATTGTTCTATGCTACATTTCTTAACTGCCATTTCCAAGTTGTGATGGTTAATTGTGTGGATCGACTTGGTTGGCAGTAGTAACCAATTTTTGTGCAATCTAGATTTTGCTCTGAAAGTATTTTTTAGATAAGATTAACTTTCATATTAATGGATTTTGAGAAAAGTATATTACACTCCATAAACTATTGCAATTGGTTACATTCGCTCAGTTCTAGGTCTTCAGGAAATAAAATATTCTTGAAGAAGAAAAAATTCTGCCTTCAGCATGCCCCTACACTTGAGTTGCACCATCAGTTTTTTAGAGGTCCCTGTCTTATCACCACCTAGATGTTAAATTTGCCATACTCCACATCATGTGAGTCAAATCCTAAAAATAACTCTCTTTCTTAGTAGATGGATAGACAGAGATAGAGATGAATAGAGATGGAGAGAGATGGGCAGAGAGAGAGAGAGAATCAGCTCTTTGGTTCTGTTTTCTCTCTGCAGTATGCTAATACACCACTACAAAAGCAATATTTGATAGCCTTATGTCCAGTCTTTTTTCTGCCCTTCATCTGGGACAGGAGCAGGAATTCTGTCTTTGTAGTCCTCTTCCTTGTCTTGAGACCAAAAAAATCTCCTGTTGTCCCAAATGTAATGGATGTTGCAGGATATGCTGTTTCTTTCTATTTTTTAAAAGATTTATTTATTTTATGTGAAAAGCAGAGTTAGAGAGAGGGGAGAGAGAGAGAGAGAGAGAGAGAGAAATCTTCCATCCACTGTTTCACTCCCCAAATGGCCTCAACGGCCAGAGCGTGGTTGGCCTGGTCCGAAGCCAGGAGCTGTTACCCTGTCTCCCATGTGGGTGCAGGGGCCCAAGGACTTGGGCCATCTTCCTTTCCCAGGGCCATTAGCAGTGGAGCATCTAGGACTTGAACTGGCACTCATATGGGATGCTGGCACTGCAGGTGGCTGCTTAACTGGTGACATTACAGTGGCAGACCCACAATGTTTCTTTAAAACATTCAATTAGATGTGGAGTAGCAGGTAAAGCTTCAGTCTGCAGTGCTGGCACCCCATATGGGTGCCGACTCGAGTCCCAGCTGCTCCACTTCCGATCTAGCTCTCTGCTAAGGCCTGGGAAAGCGATATAAAATGGCCTCAATTCCTTGGACCCCTGCACCCATGTGAGAGACCCAGAGGAGCTCCTGCTCCTGACTTTGCATTAGTGCAGTTCTGGCCATTGAGGCCAATTGTGGGGTGAACCAGCAGATGGAAGACCTCTCTCTCTCTCTCTCTTCTTCTCTCTCTGCCTCTCCTTCTCTATCTGTGTAACTTGAAACTTTTAAATAAATAAATAAACATTACAAAAATAAAACGTTCAATTAGAAATAAACAGCCAGGATTGGAAGACTAATTCCATCTCTCATTAGCTTTACAGTCCTAACTAAAATAAACCTCTGTTTGGTTATTTTTTAGACAGGGTATTTATAACCACTAAAGATAAGGTGAAGGTGGAAAGGTCCCTAGCCCAAGCTTGAAAAGAAATGGTCAATATTGTTATTGGCTATTTTACCCAATCAGGAGAATAAAATTTCAGTGAGATATTTTCTTGTGTTTTATTAGTATTGCTACAGTTATACTCTCCCCAAATTGATGGCTACTTACATTTCAAAGTCATTTTACATTGATATTTTTCAAAAAAAAACTTATTAAAGTAAAGTTGGTGACTCAAGTTCAAGATTGTTTTCTGGAGCAGATAATCTGACAAAAGTGTTCAAAATCATGATGCATCTACTGTGTGAGAACTGCTCTGTCTAAACTAATTCATTTGCATAAGTAATTACTTACCAGCTATGTTGTAGGCATGATATTGACTGAGGACTTTGTGTGATGTGATAAATTCTGTCTCAGATGCATATGCTCAAGGCTTCTCTTTCAGGAAATATCCCACAAGTCAGCACCATTTTCTGTGGTACAGTCAAAATAGTGTTCAGCTGAATTCCTCTGTCCTCTCCTTTGACATTAATCACCACAGGCCATGTCTCTGCAGGCTCTTCAGAGGATAATGGCCCACACAAAGCACCGGTGACATCCGCCTTTGGCTTAGCTGTCTCCATATCTAGTGCTCACCCTTTCACCTGCCGTGATCCAAGATCCTGCAGAAAACTGCACTGATGTGATTCATGGCCTGTGTGGCCGTCTCATCTCCACTGCTGCTGTGGTCATTCCTACTTATACTATGCCCAGAATATGATGAGAGGAAAAAAGAACAAAGACATTCACCATAGATAATACAGGGTTCTGCCTTCAGGACTGAATGCCACATTTATGCTGTTAGTCACAATGAATAAAGCCTGTTTACTGAAATTTGAATCATGTTCCTAAACTTCTAATTTTAAAGCTGGAACATTTTTGTAGAAGAATAATTTCTCCTTTCTGTCTTGCAAAATGTCATGCTACCAATTCAAAGATAATGAATTTTTTTTTTTTTTTTTGCAAAAAGATTGCAGGTATTTTTTCGGTTCTAAGGATCATCCTTTGGGCATTTACTATTGCTTTTTCTGTAGAGCGTGGGACACATAGTGAGATGAAGGGAGTCCTTAGGAGATTCTGAGGAAGATTTTCTTTCCTGGTGAAAATGAAGAGCCATATAAAGAGAAACCCGTTTCGGGCCAGCATTATGGCACAATGGGTTAAGCTGCTGTTTGCAACTAAGTCATTTCATCAGGGTGCTGGAACCCACATCAGAGTGCTTCTATGCTTCCAATCCAGCTTTCAGCTAATGTACAGGGGAAAGCAGTGGAAGATGGACCGAGTACTTGGTACTGTTATTCACATGGGAGACCCAGATGGAATTTATGGCTCTTGGCTTCAGCACGGCCAGCCCCTGCATGGTAGTCATTTGGGAAGTGAATCAGTAGAAGGAAGATCTCTGTCTCTCTCTGTATCTCCCGGAAGACCTCCTGTCATTCTAATTTTCAAATAAATAAATACTAGAGAAGCCTGTTTAATCTCTACCCTCTTCCTTCCTATTTGTGAATCTGTCATATGAGATCATTGAGACCATAGGAGAGATATTGGGAGCCCATGGATAAATGTTGTGTATCTATGTCATTTATGATGTTGTTAAGTGACTACACATGTCTGAAACTTCTTGCATATAATTTTCCTCATTAAAATATAGTATACACTTTTTCAGACATGTTTTAGTTGGAGACTATGTAGCTTGCAGCTCAATGCTTTTCACTGATAGCATGGGATGTGATTTCCTCCTTGTACCTTGAGGACACAGAGAACATTGGCAGGTGGATTGATCCAAAGAAGTAGGTTGGGCTGAGAACAGAAAATATGAAATCCAAGAGAAAAAAATATCTACAGGGTAAGTGTCATTTTAAGTCACAGAAATCAGAGTTTTAAGCAAAAGGAAAACAATGGCTTATGTTAGTCCAGAAGATACACTCTTGGCTAAGAATAAGAAGCAGATCAAAAAATTTCACAGAACGTCCTGATAGGGAGCAGATGCCAGAGCAAGGGTCAAGAGAAAAAGTTAAATAAATTCCATGAAAAGGCTAGGCTTTTTTCCACAGCCGGCAGATTTTGGAGTTAGTCTGCCTTAAAAGTACAGCTTTAAAGAGATGCAAGCTCTCTTCTTCCTAAACTCTCATATCCTTTCAATTCTTGTGTTGGGGAAAAGGGCTTATAGACCTCTGAAGACTCCAAATCTGTGATATACTGTGTATGTACGTGTGTGTGCTTAAAAGATCTGCAGCCAAATCAGACTTTTCACCAAATGTATGACAAGAATATAAGTAAGACAACTCTATCTGCTGCGTGCTGTGGTCTGAAAGTTTGTGTCTCCCCATAATTCAGAGTGAAACATAACCCCTTTGTTGGAGTATGAAGAGGCAGATCTTTTCAGACATGATTAGGCCAAAAGGACAGACTGGTTCATGAAAGAATGACTAGTCTTATTGTAGGTGTTGTGAGAATATGTTTGCCCCTCCTAACAGGTGAGAGCATACAGCATGTGTCATCCATGACGAACAGACCCTTACTAAACACTGAATCGGTTGGAGTCTTGATCTTGAATTTAGCAGCCTCTAGAATTGTGAACAAGAAATTGTTGTGTTTATAAATCCCAATCCATTTTGATATTGAAGCTCAAGCCAACTGACATCAAGCTTTATAGAGTTGACTTAAAAAGCCTTTTTCTCACAGCTTTCTGTGAACTTGACTCTGGATTTTTTATCATTTTTCAGGAATATCAATGCCAGGTGTAAGGATTTTAGTTATGTAGTCCACAAAGACACAAAAAAGAACATTATTTTCTTTAATCTAGCCTATTCCTTTAAAAGTGATCTTGCACAGATTCAGTTGTCATTGTTCTAACACAATATGAAATAAACATCCATCATTTTCCCTCCAGGATGATGTCATCAACCAAGTTTGGTTGGCCTTTCCAAAGCAGAGTATAGAAATCTTCTCTTGGAAATGCATTATTATTACTCTCTCCATCGTTTTTCAAGACCTGAAATTTCTGAACACATGCATAAACTTCTGCATCAATTACCATTATTGTTTCAAGCAACAGAAAACAACTCCAGCTAATATAAGCAGAACATTTATTCAAAGGTTATCAGGCAGCTCACAGAATCTACAAAGGATATAGAAGCAAGGCATGGAGATATGCCTTAGAAGAATGGTGCTTCAAATGATGGCACAGTGCTCCTGTGGCACAGACACCACTGCCGTCACTATTGGGCATAGAAATCAGCACTTACTCCATCCATTGACATTAGATAATTGTGCTGCCCTAGGAATGGTCATAGTATCTGCTTTTGCAACCTATTAGAGATTTACATCTCTAGCATCTTATTTATACTTGGGTGGATGCTTATGCTTGGAGAACCCACAGATATGTAAGTTAGCCTGTTACTGAAAGGGGTTAGGGCAGTGAATATCTAATTATAATAGTTTGATAAAGAACTTTATTTCATAAGGTGATTTTCTAGAGATTACAAATGATTCTGATTCTAAATTTCCAAAAGAAAAGAAATATCCACACATCAGCAAATTATCTTTTTTTAATTTGTTCCTTCATTTTTCACCATTGATCATTTGCTTCAGTTATCTTTTGTGTTTTGTGAGAATCATAGTATGAATACTTGAACATGCTACAACTGGCTCAGTAATAAGAAGAAAACATATTCACAAGGTAATTAATTAATCTAACAAATGATAGAATCTTTGTTAGAACACAGAATATTCCAAAGCTCATGTTATTTCCTTTTTATTTATTTATTTATTTTGACAGGCAGAGTGGAGAGTGAGAGAGAGAGAGACAGAGAGAACAGTCTTCCTTTGCTGTTGGTTCACCCTCCAATGGCTGCCGCGGCCAGCGCACCGCGCTGATCTGAAGCCAGGAGCCAGGTGCTTCTCCTGGTCTCCCATGCGGATGCAGGGCCCAGGAACTTGGGCCATCCTCCACTGCACTCCCTTGCCACAGCAGAGAGCTGGCCTGGAAGAGGGGCAACCAGGGCAGAATCCGGTGCCCCGACCACGACTAGAACCCGGTGTGCCAGCGCCGCAGGCAGAGGATTAGCCTATTGAGCCATAGTGCCGGCCATCATGTTATTTCCAAAACTGTCTTCTATGCTGAAAGATACACATTTAAGAATATTGCATATGATTATGAATAAATTTCATATATAGTATAAAACAAATGAGTCAATGTCCTGATTTGGTTCATCTCTGTTTGATACTGGATGAACTAAATGGAAACTGAATTTACATGTTTCCTCCAGATGATTTCTCAGGTACCTCACAGCAAAAAGCCAGCCAGAGCTTCAGATGTACCTTGCAGTAATGGGTTGACTGTCCTGAATAGTTTATAATTGTAGGGTAATCCGTGTCTCTCCAGACTTCAGATTGAAACAGCAGGGACATTCATGGAGGAATACCTCTGCAACAAAATATGAAAATCTATGAAGCTCAGTAGTTTTCAATGAGAGGCAGAGGAGGTTATGTGACAAATGGAAGAACTCTACTTGAGAGTTCATGTGTAAGAACAGCAGAGATTGGGGCCAGCTCAGTGGCATAGTGGGTAAAGCCACCATCTGCAGTGCCAGTATCCCATATTGACACTGGTTCAAGTCTCAGCTGCTTCACTTCCAATCATGCTTTCTGCAATGTCCTGGGAAAGCAATACAAGATGGCACAAGTCCTTAGGTCCCTGCACCCATGTGAGAAACCTGGAAGAAGTTCCTGGCTCCTGGCTTTGGATCTGCCCAGCTCAGTCTGTTGTGTCCATTTGGGGAGTGAACCAATGGATGGAAGTCTCTCTCTCTCTCTCTCTCTCTCTCTCTCTCTCAGCCTCGGCCTCAGTCTCGGACTCTCTGTAACTCTGCCTTTCAAATAAATAAATCTTTAAAAATAAAAAAGCAGATACTTCCTGATCCAGTGAGTAATAAAAGATGACTTCTCACAAATGTTTCCAATTATGGAAAAGAATTTCTTTTCTATCTTTGCTAATTGAGAAATGCTACCCTTTCCTCTTCTCTTCCCTTCACATTTTACACTTACTGCACACTGGATTGTCTACATCCAATGTAAAATGGAAACTGCAGGGTTCTGAGTTCATAAAGCAGGAAAATGTGTGGCTAATTATACTAAAATATCAACATTTTCCTTTTTGACAATCCCCTCTGGCTCCATTTTTTCTGACACCATTTTTTGGTTTTAAATTGCTTTTTAGTAGCATTTCAAGAAAAAAAAAACAAAAATTTTAAATTATTAGATTTACTTTTACCATTAACTTTTATATTATGCAACATTTGTTTTAAATGCTTTAAACTTAATTTTAAATGTTTTTTCCAAAGAAACCTTTGATTTCAGGAATACAAACTTCATACATTTCATAAGTACAATTTTAGGAATATAGTGATTCTTCCCACCATACCCACCATCCAACCCCTCCCTCTCCTCCCTCTCCCATTTCCAGTCCTATTGTCTACTCAGATCTATTTTCAATTAGCTTTGTACACAGAAGACTAACTCTGTATCAAGTAAAGAATTCAACAATTTGCAGATGCACACCAAAAAATTGTTCCTCAAGAGTCAAAACAAGGGCTGTTCAAAGTCATTGCATCTCAAAGCTAATTTCACTTTTTTTGAGAAAGTTAATTAACTTTAAAGAAGCACCAAAGAATAACACATCTTTTGCGAACACTTAGACATAACTATAATTTATGAGACATAAAAATATCCTTTATTTAATACAGTAAAAAAAGTATGTCCTTGAAAACAAGTTTTATCATTAATTAAGGAAGCACCTAAGAAATCAATGGAGTTCGACATTTAGGCATGACTAAAACTTATGAAACATAAGAATATCCTCTAGTTAATACACTAAAACAAAGTAAATCTTTGAAAACAAGTTTTACTGTTAAGTCTCATAATACAACTCTTTGCAGTCAGAGGTCTCGCATGGGTAGTTAATGTACAGTGACTCCTGTTGTCAATTTAACAATTAACATTCTTATGGATGACATCAGTGATCACCAGAGACTCTTGACATGAGCTGCCTAGGCTACAACAGCCTTTTGGATCCATGAACTCTGTCAGTATTTAGACAAGGCCATTAGCAAAGTGGAAGTTCTCTCCTCTATTCATAGAAAAGTACTTCCTTCTTTGATGATCACTTATTTCTACTAGGGTTTCACTAACAGAGATCCTTCATGTAGGACATTTTTTGCCACAGTATCTTGGTTTTCTATGCCTGAAAGGGTCTCATGGGCTTTTCAGTCAGACCTGATTCTGGTCTGATTCTGATTAAGGGCTGATTCTGAGTTCAGAGTACTACTTAAAGTGATTATCATTATATGAGTCTGCTCTATAGACTGATTCTCATGTTGGAGCATTAACTCCTTTTTAATTCTTTCAATTATTATTGCCAAACACTTAATCCTATCTATACGATCACTTTAACATTTAATAATATTTATATGATCACTTTAACACTTAAAATGCTATTTTTACCACTCAGCTTAAAGGGTAAAATGCTTTAATATTAAAAATTTTAAACATTAGCTTTAAATATCACTTAACTCATATACAGAATCACTGAAATTACACAACTCATACCTGATTCCTCCCACATGAGCTTAAATTTTTTTCATACCAGAACAAACTCACCTTGGCTGCTTTCAATTCACCTCTTGATATATGTCCAGTTTATTTCAGCTTAATTATGAGTAAAGAAGCACTCAAAGAATGAAGAACTACATGTTTTGTGTTCATTTGCTTTTCTTTCTTATGCTTCCATTTCCACCACTGGTTGGAATACGGAAAATAGGTAAAAAGGATATGAAAGGGCTATTTGGCCAACCTTATTTCTTACAATGTCACTGCTTTCTTTCTGGGCTTGAAGTTCCCTACCCCTTACATGCATGCTTGACATACTCATTTACCTTACATTGACTTCAGGTATCATTGAACTCATGTTTCTCCCAGAATTATAGATTTATAGAATATCAACAATTATATATGGAAAGGACAACAGTAAGGAAATAGGGGCAGAAGTCACTCCTACATGCATATTAAATCTATCCATGTGCATGTGCTATTGTTCCATCAAACTTCACACACAAGTTCAAAGATGAGCCCTGCATTTCACCATTTTTCATTCATATCAATTCCTATTTTGGACAAAATTTGTAGGATTTTTAAAAATAAATTTTTTTTTCTCTGAATATCACAAAGATCTCTTAATAAGCAATTGTTGGGGCCGGTGACATGGAATAGTTTGTTAAGTCGTTGCCTGCAATCTGCAATGTCTGCAACACTATGGACAACAATTTGAGTCCTGATTGTTCCACCTCAAAGCCAGCTCCCTGCTAATGGCCTGGCAAAAGCAGCACAAGATGGCCCAAATGTTTGGGCCCCTGTCACCCATGTGGGAGACCTGAAAGGATCTTCTGAGCCTCACCCTCACCCTTGTCTAACCTGGCCATTGTGGCCATCAAGGGGCAAACCAGCAGATGGAAAAGTCTCTCTCTTTCTCTGTGTAACTCTGACTTTCAAATAAATAAATAAATCTTAAAAAATTTTGCGAAATCATTAGAAGGTTCAACCAGCCAAAACCCATAAATGCTTTGACATGTTGCATATTTGTAGAATATAAGGAGCTCTCTTCACTCATGTTTTTCCTCTTCCTTTCCCTCTCCAAGGCCTGTAGCCACAGTCGCGACACTATGTGTACTTACGTACACAGTTTGTATGACTCAATGCTGTCTGCCTGGAATTCACTCATCTCACATATTTACTTTTAATTTCCTTTGAGGAAGAAGAATAGTTCTCCAGAAACATAGAAATATGTAGACTGAAAGATAACATTTAATGTGTAGATCTACAGCACACATTAATTTTGGCATTTGTAAAGTAATATAGAGGTACTCTGACAAAGTTCCAGACAAATCAAATTTTATAAAGTGAATTTTCAGTGATATAGAGAAATGTAGTTTATAAGTAAACTCTGGTGAATTCCTTTGTAGAGTGATAATAATCATTCTCTAGTGTATTTTCTTTGGGCAATTGAAATTTTAATGTATATAAATGTTCATGAACACAATTTAAAAAGTAAATTATATAATTCATAAGTGTCTTTTATATATGTAATAAAGCTACTAAGACACAGTATGTTGAAAATTGTTTTAAAATGTTTATTTATTATCATTTTATTTGGAAGGCAAATAAAGAGACCAAGAGACAGAGACAGAACCTATCTATCTACTGTGTCACTCTCCAAATGCTTGTAACAACCGGGGCTAGGTCAAGCCAAAGTCAAGAACCAGGAATTTCATCTCCCATGTGAATGGCAGGGACCTGAATATTTGAGCCATCATTTTGTGTCTCTCAAGTTGTGCATTAGCTGGAAGCAAAATTGGAAACAAAGCCAGGACTTAAACCAGATACTCAGCTATGGGATATAGTGTCCCATGTGCATTAAATGCCTGCTTCTAATTTGTTAAGCATATAATAGGTGTCAGACACAAACTTTTGCATAGACTATGTATTAAATACTTGCAGTAATCCATGAAACAGATATAATGATATTCCTTATACATATGAAGAAACTATAATTTAGATGGTATAAGTTATTTCCCCAAATCCACAAGCTAAGTGATAGCACCACCATCCTACCCAACCCTCTTTAATGCCACACCTAATGTCTGACGCTACTACTGTTACAATTAAGTAAATAGGTCTAATGTATTTTTTATCTGCTTATGTATATGGAATGAGGTAACCTGATAGAAAATTGAGCATCATTCATAAGTAATTTTAATATCACACATGTATGAATGATGTCACTGTGAGATAGAAATAAAAGGTACATTGTGAAGGAAAATGCTCCTACTGACAAATTTTAGTTTTTTTTATGGTAGATAATTACAGCCTTGGTAAAATGTGCAGATAAATTCAAAGCATTTATTTCATAGGATCATTGTGCATTTCTAAACTGTGCATTTGGAATAGAATATATGAAACCACAACAGAAGACTACAATCTGAACAGTTCAGAACTGCCTAATTGAAAGCAGATTCAAAAGCCAGACTTTTATGAATGACAGCAGTTTTTAGGCAGAATCATTCTTTTTATGCTACCATCTCCTAATCAAATACAGACTTCTTTGTAATGCTGAGGCTTTTTTGCTTTTTATTTTTAATTTTTTTTGCCTTTCCAGTCAAACTAAATACACAGACTTTTTTTCCTTTCATTCTTAATCTTCAATGAGGAATTTCAAAGTTTGGTTTTGAAACTCCACATATCTGAGACAAGTACTTATTTGCAACAAAAAATAAACATTGTAATTAAAGAATAAATGGATTTGCATATGTTTCATTTTGTAGGTAAGAATTTGAGAATATTTTGCTTAGATTTTTTTATATATATTTATTTTATTTATTTGAAAGATAGAGTTACAGAGAGAGGTAGAGCCAGAGAGAGAGGTCTTCCATCTGCTGGTTCACTCCTCAAATGATCACAAAGGCCAGAGCTGTGCTGGTATGAACAGAGCTGTGCTGGTATGAAGCCAGGAGCCAGGAGATTCTTCTGGATCTCCCACGCGGGTGTAAGGCCCCAAGCACTTGGGCTGTCTTCTACTGCTTTCTTAGGTCATAGTATGGATCAAAAGTGGAGCAGTGGGGACTCAAACCAGAGCCCATATGGATGTCAGCACTGCAGGCAATGGCTTTAACCACTATGCCATGGTGCTGGCCCCTCCTTAGATTTTTAAAAAAATTAACATCTCAAAATATTTCAAGGACTATCCTTTGTTTATTAAGGTTGCCTTGAAGTAGATTGCTTCCTAGGAATGAGGAACAGATAATTATCACATTGAAATATTTTCTGCCCCATCATACTGGTGGTGTCAATAGCAATGCTGATGGTTCAGAGTCCATTTGCTGTGTGTTTGTGTATGAATGTGTAGGAGTTCGGATGTGTGTTTGTGTGTACATTTATGTGGAGTGAATGTATCTGATTTTAATTTCTCAAATGTGTATTATTCAAAATAGTCTCCCCATTAAATGTATGACCTAAAAAAAATACAGCTAGAAACTTTCAGAAGCCCACATAACTGTGTCCCATCTAACTTCCTTAGGAAGGAAAACAATGATGGTTATCTAGCAGTGAAGTATCTAGAAGTGAAGTTTCAAACTTTCTTTGTTTTGGTTCTGAAATGCTACAGTTTGTAAATGAAGCATTGATCTATTAACAGGTTCTACATTGATAGAAAGAAAATTACCATATTACAAATGTCATTTACATTTTAGAAATATACATGTAGGGAAAGAAATCTTTAGATAAAAGAAATCCAATATGTGTTTATCTCCCCAATTATACTGTGATCTCTTTGAACACAGGGATTATTTTAATTTCCTTTCTTTACTATTGGATAATGGAAAAAGTGGGCAAAGCATTACTAATGGAAGAAATATCCTGTGATTCCTGTAAAAAGTGTTTTATTTTTGCATCTTTTGATTGCTTTCTGATGTATAATTTGTGTAATGATTGGTTTTGTTTCATGAGATTGGAAAACCTGAAAATTGTTGTCTGAGTGCATCTAAAAAGAATATGACACTGTAGGTTGGGGCAGGTGTCTGCATTTGTGGCAAGGGTAGGTCCCAAGACACAGGGCTTAATTCTGACCACATACTTCTGAGACATCTGCAGTAGAAAAATTAGGATAACTTAGAACATTGGGATGATCAGCTGTATCAATCAGCCTTTACCTGTGCCACCAACCAGGGTTATGTAGCACTGTGACTTATTCTAGGATAACTAATTTCAGGTAGTGAGGAAAGTTTTAGAATCTTTCAGAGTCAACAAGCATATTTGAATTCTGAATCTAGACTAGTTCTTCGGCATGAATGAGTTTATTTCTGGGACGCCTAGGGAAAGACACACATTAGATGGAAGGACTATCAATATAGGTATGTGAATACAAGTGGATTCAAGTGATGTACTTCAGAATGTTAGAAAAAAGACTGCTATTGTATATTCAAAATTATAAGTCTGGATGTTACACTTTTCATATGTCGATACACAGTGTTATGAGACGTAAAAAGCACTGTTACTATATTGCTATATTTATAGATGACAGAGCCTTGAATTGGAGAAGACAAGTAATTGTAGCATTATTCATAACAGTAAAAGCTTTGAACCCAGGTTCATAAATCTCTGGGCTCTGGTATTTTATGTACCATACTTCACTGCTAGATAACCATCATTGTTTTCCTTCCTAAGGAAGTTAGATGGGACATCTTACCTTTGAGCGTGGAGGAAGATGTTTGGTCCAGCACCTGCAACAGAGTGTCTAGGTTTGAGTCCTCACTCCAATTGTCATGCAGTTTCCTGCTAATGAAAGCTCTGTGAGGCAACAGGTGATGGTTCAAGTTCTTGGGTTCAAGTTCTTCCACCAACATCAGAAACTTTGATTGAATTCTGGGTTCCTGACTTTGACCTAGTCCAGCACTGGCTGTTGTGGGTTTTTGGGGAATTAATCAGTACATGGAATATCTCTCTGTCTCTGTTGCTCTGCCTTTTAATTAAGAAAAAACAAATAAAACTCTAAAGTTGAGTATGTATCTACTGCCTCTATCACTCAGTGGAATTTTGGAAACAATGCCTGCTAAACTCTTACTTTGGATTGCCACAAGGGGGCATCCTTAGAACTCTGAGGAAGGATCTAATAATACAAACAGGAGGAAGAAATCTTAGGAATTTTCCCTTTAGACCAGTGATTCCCAAAGTGTGTCTCCAGAACAGCAGCATTAGCATCATCTGAGAGATTATTTAAAGAGATTATTTAAAATAATAATTCTTAAATGGTTCACCAGATCTACTGAATCAAAACTGATGGTAGAGTCCAGTTTTTTTTGTTTGTTTGTTTGTTTTTGTTTTTTGACAGGCGGAGTGGAGAGTGAGAGAGAGAGAAACAGAGAGAAAGGTCTTCCTTTTCCATTAGTTCACTCTCCCAATGGCCGCTGCAGCCAGTGTGCTGCGGCTGGTGCACCACGCTGATCCGAAGCCAGGGGCCAGGCGCTTCTCCTGGTCTCCCATGTGGGTGCAGGGCCCAAGGATTTGGGCCATCCTCCACTGCCCTCTCAGGCCACAACAGAGAGCTGGACAGGAGGAGGAGCAACTGGGACAGAATCCAGCACCCCGACCAGGACTAGAACCCGGTGTGCCGGCGCCGCAGGTGGAGGATTAGCCTATTGAGCCGCGGCGCCAGCTGTCATTTTTGTTTTAACAAGCATCCCATATGATTCTGACCCATGGCACAATTTGAGAACTAGTACAAGAATATTACTTATTTATTTTTAATTTCCCTACAATTTGAGAGCCATACCCTAGAATAGAGTATACATTTCAAACTGAGGGTTATGACCCATTAGTGAATCATAATAAGATATAAACATGATGAGTCCACAGAAAAATATAAGAGCATGCCAGGGTACATTACACTTATAAGAGAAAAGTTCCATTGTGAAAGTCTGTTTTCGGAGAGATCATTTGGTACAATATATACTTTGCTGTGGGTTATGGTCAAAAAGGCATTGTTTCTTTGAAAGTTATTGTGAGAAATTCTCTCAACAACATGCAGTATCACTATGGCATTGCCTGAGCTGAGAAGAGTGAGGTGACCCTGAAAGCAGAACATAACAAACTTTTGTCACAAAATCAAATATTGTAGTAATGAGAGTACATTGCTTAGGAAAGTAAACTAAGGCGTGACAGCAAAAACCCTCAGCAGTCTATAGAGAAATTCTGCGAAGGTGTAGTAGATCACCGAATCTGCTTGACTTCAAGATAAATAGTATTCAAAGTAAATATTATTCCAACTATATCACAAGTTGTAACTTCTGTTTCTGGTGGAAAATTTGCCTTCTTAGGTATCTTCCCACTGGAAAGGTATATCTCGCATCAGGGCCTCAGATATTCCCATTATGAAGAAGCATTATTTCTCATTACAAGTAGCAACAAATTCATTCTTGTGTTATCTGTGTGTCTAATCTGAGTTTGGTCTGAGGAAGTCTAATAACAAAAGACAATTGCATTTGCAGTATAAGAACATCATAGTTTCTAAACATGAGAAACTCAGTCGATCTTATCCCCCGTTAATCAACAGAGATTCTCCTCTTAATGTTGCCTTTTTTCCTCTTTCTCAGACTTAGTCATTTACTGTTAGGCTGTAAATCCCAGAGCTAAACATCACAAGTTAGGTTACATGATCCAAGTTTAGACAAGCTTTTCAGAAAAAGGCTAACAGGAGCAGGAGAAAAGTGTTTTTATACAAACATGTATTTCAGTAAAAATCACAAGAAAGTAAGTCAGCCCTATTAAAAAATCCTTGAAATCAGTTTGCATTTGCCTAATATTTAGCAGCTGCCCACATAATGGAACAAAGTCACCTGATCCTGACAGATGTTCTCAGATCAATATGCACAGATGATGCTGTCATCAGACAAACAACAGACAAATAAAGTCAGCAGCAGAGTCCCCAGCAGTATGGTTTTCTTCTTATATGCAAAGTCTCTGACATTCCACTGAGTATCATATTGCTGAATACTAACTCCAATATTTGCTAATTGGGTGACTTCAGGGAAAATAATCACTGAAACTTTTAGCTGGCAATTTCTGTTTCTATAAAATGCAGATGAAGAGCAGTTGGGGATAATAACTTATGAATACAAAGAATTTGTGTAAGGATTAAATAAGATACCAACAAAGCACTTAGGGCTTTGCATTAAACACAGTAAGTCTTCAATAAAATATTTCTCTCATTATTATTTCAATATATAGTAATTTCAAAGAGAACATGACTACAGCTGCAAACTACACTGCTTCTGAACTCTCTCATTTTGAAAATGTGTTTTCAACACCTATTATGAGCCAATCCTGGGTATTATTGTGAAAGAATGAACAAAACAAACTTCCTTAGCAGAAAAATATGAAAATTAATAGCTGTATTCAATATGGTGGGGACTTACAAATGCCAGGTAAAAACTCTATGGAGACACTGATGGAAGGCCTAAAGGAGAGCTCTGGACAGCACTGTTATGATGTCCTACTTATCCATGCTCACATGCAACAGAGAGATTCAAGTAGAGTCCAGAGAAAGCAAGAAAGAAGACCAGAACCTAAGTGATTCCACCTTTCTTTTCTTCGGTGACCTCTTTATCAAGCACTTAGGATTACTGAGAGAGTGGGAAGCAAAGTGAAGAATCTAACAACTATTCAGCGTTGACAGTAGAGTTCCTGAGTATTTTTAAGGGGCATGTAGGTAAAAACTTACTCCTTAATAATATCAAAATTCTTTTTTTTTTTTTTTTAATTTTTTGACAGGCAGAGTGGACAGTGAGAGAGAGAGACAGAGAGAAAGGACTTCCTTTGCCCTTGGTTCACCCTCCAATGGCCGCCGCGGCCAGTGCGCGGCGGCTGGTGCACCACGCTGATCCGATGGCAGGAGCCAGGTGCTTCTGCTGGTCTCCCATGGGGTGCAGGGCCCAAGCACTTGGGCCATCCTCCACTGCACTCCCTGGCCACAGCAGAGAGCTGGCCTGGAAGAGGGGCAACCGGGACAGAATCCGGCGCCCCGACCGGGACTAGAACCCAGTGTGCCAGTGCCGCAAGGTGGAGGATTAGCCTAGTGAGCCGCGGCGCCGGCCTCAAAATTCTTTTTTTTTTTTTTTTTTTTAAGATTTATTTATTTGTTTGAAAGTCAAGAGTTACACAGAGAGAGGAGAGGCAGAGAAAGAGATTTTGCATCCTCTGGTTCAATCCCCAATTGAACAATGGCTGGAGCTGTGCCAATCCGAAGACAGAAACCAGGAGCTTCTTCCAGGTCTCCCACATGAGTGCAGGGACCAAAGGACTTGGGCCATCTTCTACTACTTTCCCAGGCCATAGCAGAGAGTTGGATTGGAAGTGGAGCAGCTGGGACTTGAACCGGTGTCTACATGGGATACTGACACTGCTACTCCACAGTGCTGCCCCCCCCCCCCAAATTCCTAGTATTCTTTTTCTTTGTGCTACTATTTACATTGATGATGCAAAAGCAATGATATTTAAATTCTTGGAGCTTCAGCCTGAAGCAATATAGTGGCACTAGATTCTAACGGTCAATACCATGGACTTTGATAATAAATAGGAATAAAATGGATTTTTATTAAATCTCCACATTTTTATATGTGGAAACTCCAAGAAAGTCACATAAAATGGAGTTAAAAGATAAATTTAGGAGCAGGTTTTGTGTCACAGTGAGTTAAGCCACTTCTTGGACTGCCTGCATCTCATATCAGTGTTCTGGGTTTGAACCTTGTTCCTGCTTCTGATTCACCTTCCTTCTGATGTCCACTTGGAAGCAACAGATGATGGATTAAGTGCTCAGGACTCTCACCAATGTAAGAGACCTGGATAGAGTTCCAGGCTCCTGGCTTTAGTCTGCTTCAATCCTGGCTGTCCTAAGCACTTAGAAGTACAGCGGAATATCAAATTTCTTTCTGTCTTCCTTCTCTCTCTCTCTTTCTTTCTCCCTCTTTTCATCTCTCCCTCTCTCCTTCTCTTCTCACTCTCTGTCTCTCTGCTGCTCTAGTTTCAAGTAAATTAAAAGAAATAATGATTTTTTTTAAAGATGAGTTAATTTTGGCAAAAATTTGAAATTCATGTATAGCTTTTTATAGTACACATTTCCCATAAATATTTGAACACTCTTCCTCATATAATATGTGCAATAAAACATGAGGTATGTGTAAAATACTTCCACTAAAAATCATACTATGATAAAGCACAAATGTGCTTGGATTACCCATCCTGTTTTTATTTCCGACAAAGCAACATTACTTGTAAGAATCATTAACAGATTACTATGGCTATTAAAGACTGAATGTTTATTAGAAGTTTTTTCAAATGACTATGAAGTGAATCTGTCAATTAAACTTTGAATAGAGCTGATTCCTAAAGGAAAATGTGTCAAATAAAGATACAAAAGACATTTGAGATTAGATTGCAAAAGACCTTGAATTAGATTAAGAACATTAGGCAGTATTCAGTAGATACTGTAAAAAAAAAAAAAAAAAGATAACTGATTAGTTTGTTGATTTAGAATAGCAATTATTTTTTGCATACCATACTGTGTGATTGGATCATGAATTAGAAGTCTATTGCTGGGGGGCTGGCACTGTGGCTCACTTGGCTAATCCTCCACTTGTGGCGCTGGCATCCCTTATGGGCACTGGTTTCTAGTCCTGGTTGCTCCTCTTCCAGTCCAGCTCTCTGCTGTGGCCCGGGAGGGCAGTGGAGGTTGGCCCAAGTGCTTGGGCCCCTGCACCCACGTGGGAGCCCGGGAGGAAGCACCTAGCTTCTGGCTTCGGATTGGCATAGATCCAGCCGTGGTGGCCATTTGTGGGGTGAGCCAACGGAAGGAAGACCTTTCTCTCTGTCTCTGTCTCTGTCTCTGTCTCTCTCTCACTAACTCTATCTGTCAAATAAATATATATATAAAAAAAGCCTATTGCTGGTGTCTAGGTCCAGTGTGATAAGAGCTTGGAAGAGACATATGGGAAATAAATGATAGGGCAAGGACACAGTCTAACATGACAATACTAGGTGTTACCACATGGGGAAATTCATAATTTGCAGTTTATTTTGCTTCCTATCTTGAGAAAAATTGTCACCTCCTAGTATGATAATAGATAATTGAAAATTGTGTTTCACAGGTGATATAACTAATGCCATGTACCATCATTTTTCATGTTCTTTAGGGTTTCAAGTCTTGTTTATACTTTTATTTTTCCTCTGTGGGACTACATCTCATGTATTGTGTTAGGATAGTTAAGTGTGGATGGCAAAGGGAAATCTATGCATCAAATCACCACAAATCTGAATTAGGTATCTATCAGGATGGAGATGACACACTCAAATTAATAAAATTCAAGAAGGTTTTATTTTACCAAATGGGCTCGTCCCAAAAGTTTAGAAGGTGGTAAAAGCACTAAAGTATAGATCACTGACTCTGGCCCTTTAACAGTAGAGATATTACCACAGATAGATCTAAAATTAGAAGAAAGAAAAGGGTTACAGGACACCTGATGGGGGGAAAAAAGCTGATAGACTTCAAAGAAGGAGGTACCTTTCTCTGAAGGGAGGAGAGAACTTCCACTTTGACCATGGCCTTGTCTAAAAATTATCAGAGTCAGTGAACTCAGGGGGCTTCCATAGCCTTGGCAGCTCATGACAAGAGCCTAGGGTGATCACTGATGCCATAAACAAGAGTGTCAATTTGTAAAGTCAACAACAGGAGTCACTGTGCACTGACTCCTCATGTAGGATCTTTGTGCTTAGTGTGCTGTACATTGAGATTTAATGCTATAACGAGTACTCAAACAGTATATTTCACTTTGTGTTTCTATGGGGGTGCAAACTGTTGAAATCTTTACTTAATGTATACTAAACTGATCTTCTGAAAAAAAAAAAAAAAGAAATTATCAATTCCCAACTAGACTCTCACTGGGATTAAACATGACAATAGGTCTGATCTGATTTCATCATCATTTAAAAAATCATCTATTATTTTTCACTTTATGTTTCTGTGTGGGAGCAAACTGTTAAAATCTTTACTTAATGTATACTAAACTGATCTTCTGTATATTAAGAGAATCAAAAATGAATCTTAATGTGAATGGAAGGGGAGAGGGAGTGGGAAACGGGAGGGTTGCGGGTGGGAGGGACGGTATGGGGAGGAAGCCATTGTAATCCATAAGCTGTACTTTGGAAATTTATATTCATTAAATAGAAGTTTAAAAAAATTATGCATGTGTTATACTATGATAGTATTTTAGTACAAATGTATTAATAACTTTTGCAAATAAAATTTGGAATCTATAAAAAAAAGCTGATAGACAAAGGACACAGATTAAGAGTTATTTTCAATTCATGGAAAATGAATATTGTGACAAAAACTATGCAGTGTTTTTAAAATTCTTTTGCACCAAAATAACTCATACTAATTAGGTGTAACATGTCTTTACAGAATCTAGTTTGAGACACTAAAAAGAATTAGGCATCTGTTTGAAAATGGTACCTACTTGAAAACAGTACCTAAACAGTTGAAAACAGTACCTAAACATGAGTTCTGCTAAAAACGAAGCAAGAACAAGCAGAATTTATGGTGGAACTTTTGTGATTGAATGGTGAAATCATTGATGCTCTCTGAAAAGCTTATGGAGACAATCAGTGATTTATAAATGGAGAACTCACTTAAAGGAGGGAGAAGATGATGCTGAAGATGAAGTGTGTGGTGCTAGATCATGCATATTAATATGCAAGAAAAAATCATTATTTTTCATGACCTAATTGAAGAGGACAGATGATTAACAGGAAATATGTGGCCTATATGATAGACTTCTCAATTGGTTCTGCTTACACAATTTTAAGGGATAAATTGAAGTGGAGCCAACTTTCTACTCAACGGATGCCAAAATTCCTCTTCAGAGTTTAGCAGACAAGAATTTCAGGCTTTTGGTTTTCACCAGGCCTAGACCTGGCCCTTATAGCCATCTGGACAAGCAACCTGATGGTTGGGAACTCTCACTTTGCTTCTCTATTTTTCTCTTTTTAAAAAATTTATTTTATTTACTTGAAAGGCAGACTGTCAAGAAGAGGTACACAGAGAGACAGAGACAGAGATCATGTGTGTCTACTTGTTCACTCCCTAAATGGCTGCAATGGCTGGGGCTGGGCCAGACCAAAATCAAGAGCCTGGAACTTCATCTGGGTGTCCCATGTAGGTGTCAGAGGCCCTAGCTCTCAAGTCATCTTCTGCTCCTGGCTAACAGCAGGCCCATTAGCCAGGAGCTAGACTGGAAGTGGAGGTCATATGAGATGCCAGAGTTGAAGGCTGCAGCTTAATATGCAGTACTACAACGCCAGCCCCTATCTTTCTATTTTCTATCTCTCTACCTTTCAAATAAGTAAAATAATTGCTTTTGAAACAGACCAGTCAAAAGGATTTTTTTTGGAATACTCAATGTTTTCTTTTTTTAAATATTTATTTATTCATTTAAAAGGCAGAGTTACAGAGAGAAAGAGAGGAAAGACAAAGAGGGAGAAGAGATCTTCCATCCACTGATTCACATCCCAAATGGCCACAACAACCAGGGCTGGGCCAAGAGGAAGCCATATCTTCATGTGGGTGCAGGGGCTCAAACACTTTGGACATCCTGCTCTGCTTCCTAGGTACAGTAAAAGGGAATGGGATCAGAAGACGAGCAGCTAGGACTTGAACCAGTGCCCATATGAGATGCTGGCACTGCAGGCTGTGCTTACCACTCTGCACTACAGCACCAGCCTCACTCATGGTATTTTGCATGTCAGTTTTCTGGATGATCAAAGAATGGTGGCATTTTCTTATTATACAAGTGTTTTGATAAAGACTTTCAAAGATTTACAGAAAAGTACTTGGGAAAGTTTTCATAAGATATTCATTCTCTACCACAACAATGCTCTTGCTCATTCCTCTTATAAAAAGAGAGCAATTTGGCAAGAAGTTCAATAAAAAATAAGTTGACATCTGTCTTTCAGTCCTGATTTGGCTCCTTTTGAATTCTTTTGACTTTTAATCTTTAACACTCATTTTTCTTCAGTTAATAATTTATAAAAGGCTGTCCTGATATGGTTAAATGCCCAGGACCTTCTGGTTTTAGAAATGAAATAAGTGGCTGATATCATCATTTACAAATTGTCAAGAACTTGAAAGAGCTTATGTTGAGAAATACAGGGGCATTCTTTTGGTTTTTATCTTTCAGCACTATGTTTCCACTAGCTCTTTGATGTCCTCTTGTTAAGAGGAGTTAGGGAAGATATACCATAACCTCCCTCCTTTCCCTACTTCGAGACTTCATTTGGAGAATGCCACTGACCAAAGTCCTAGAGGATTTGAATGGTCTTGATGTGAATCAGCACCCCATGGCAGACAGCAAGACCAAAAAATTCAGAGGCAGATTCAAATTCATAGGAAGAAGACACCTAGCACACACATGTGCACACACACACTCACATAAGCACATTGAAACATGCTCATGCTTGCAAATACAGAATCCTTTAATTGAATGCAGCAGAGGAGCTTTCTGTTAATAGGAAACATGGATTAAGTATTGTTTTATTAAGACTGCAGCTTCATAGTACTGAGTACAGTTTTAAGCTCACTTGATATAAAATTAAACAAAACACAAATTGGAAAAGAAGCTAACTTAGTAATGGAATATACAGCTTTGCAAAAGACAGCATCAGATGACAAGGTTAAACAAAAACCCTAACAGGATCACTTTCTGTAGCAGCATGCTTAGAGTCAGCAGTAACAGGAAATAAGATGCTGAATCAAATGGCCACAAATAATATCCATGGTTTCCCGCCCTCCACACTGTTGGCACTGTGGGCAAAAAAATCATGGTTTTGGAGACTGCTATGCACATTAGAGGATAGTAGTAGATGCCCTAGAGTCTGCCAACTGGATTCCAGTGGTATCTCCTCCAGCCATGGTAATTTAAATGGTACGGGAACAAAAATAGATGGCTAGCCCAATGGAACAGAATAGAATCACCAGAAATCAATCCAAACATCTATAACCAACTTATATTTGACCAAGGAGCTAAAACCAATCCCTGGAGCAAGGACAGTCTCTTCAACAAATGTTGCTGAGAAAACTGGATTTCCACATGCAGAAGTATAAAGCAAGACCTTTGCCTTATGTCTTAAACAAAAATCTATGCAGCATGGATTAAAGATCTAAATCTACGACACAAAAGCATCAAATTCATTGAGAACATTGGTGAAACCCTGTAAGACATTGGCACAGGCAAAGAATTCCTGGAAAAGAACCTTGAGGCACAGGCAATCAAAGCCAAAATTAACAAATGGGATTACTTCAAATTGAGAACTTTCTATACAGCAAAACAAACAGTCAGGAAAATGAAAAGGCAACCAACAGAATGGGAGAAATTATTAACAAACTACACAGTTGATAAAGGATTAATAACCAGAATCTACAAAGAGATCAAGAAACTCCACAACAACAAAACAAACAACCCAGTTAAGAGATGGATCAAGGACTTAAATAGACATTTTTTAGAAGAGGAAATCCAAATGGCCAACAGACACATGAAAAATTGTTCAGGATTACTAGCTGTCAGGGAATGTAAATCCAAACCACAATGAGGTTTCACTTCACCCCAGTTATAATGGTTCTCATACAGAAATTAACAAACAACAAATGCTGGAGAGGATGTGGGGAAAGGGTACCCTGATTCATTGTTGGTGGGAATGTAAACTGGTAAAGTCACTATGGAAGACAGTTTGGAGTTACTTCAAAAATTTGAATATAAACCTGCCATATGACCCAGCCATACCACTCCTGAGAATTTACCCAAGGGAAATGAAATCAGAAAACAAAAGAGCTATCTACATCTCCATGTTTATTGGAGCTCAATTCACAATAGGTAAATCATGGAATCAACTTAAATTCCCATCAATCGAAGACTGGATAAAGAAATCATGGGGCATGGGATACTACACAGCAGTAAAAAAAAAAAAAAAATGAAATCCGTTCATTTGCAACAAAATGGATCAATCTGGAAACTTCATACTTAGTGAAATAGGCCAGTCCCAAAGGGACAAATACTATATGTTCTCCCTGATCTGTAAGAACTAGTAGTGCACCTAAAACGAAAGCTGTAGAAGTGAAATTGACACTTTGAGAAACAATGATTTGAACAGCCCTTGTTTTGACTGTTGAGGAACAGTTTTTTATTTTTATTTTTTTTTGTTTTCTCTTCTTCATACTATATGTTGAACACTTTACTTAACATAGAGTTAATCATATGTACATAAAGGCAATTCAAAATAGATCTCAGTAAAAAAATAAGAGAGGGAATAAGGGAGGAGCAAGTTTGTAACTGTAAAGCTGTAAAATGCCAATACTGTATTATTTTTCAGATATTTATATACAACTTCAAGCCCATTTATATATCAAACATGCATTAGGAGACACTGGTCCAATCTGTAGCCTCAGACACTATCTGCCTGGTAACAACTTTAAGAAAAGCTGTTATTGTAAGAAAGGAAAGAGGAACCAGCATTGTGGCACAGAGGTTAAACTGCCATGTGCAAGCCAGTATTCCCTATGGGTGCCAGTTTGAATACTGTCTGCTACACTTCTTACCCAGCTCCCTACTAAAGGGCTGGGAAAAGCAGTAAAAAATGGCCCAAGCACCCATGTGGGATACGTGGATGAAACTCCTGGCTCCGTGCTTTAGCCTGCCCCTGACCTAGCCCCAGCTGTTGCAGCCATTTTGGAGGTGAACCATTGGATGGAAAATCTGCTTCTCTCTCTCTCTCTCTCTCTCTCTAACTCTTTTAAGTAAACACATTATTCAGAAGGACCAGGAGTAGGAGGAAGAGGAGGAAAGAAATCCTACTGATGCTTCCACCACCTGGTGACTGATAAACCCAGAATTTTTTTTTTTCAGAATCTCTTCTTTTTTCTTGTCTTGTCTTGTCTTGTCTTGTCCTGTCTTGTCTTTTCTTTTCTTTTCTTTTTGTATGAAACCATTAATATTTACTGTTAAAACTAATATTTCCTACTGAAATTATGAAAATAAGTGCTCTGGAATTAGAGTGAAAGTAAACTGTTTACTCATGACAAGAGCTTAGGGAGATTATTGATGCCATAAACAAGAGTGTCAATTGTTAAATCAACAACAGGAGTCACTGTGCACTTACTCCCCAAGAAGGATCTCTGTCCTTAATATGTTGTACAATGTGAAGTAATGCTATAACTAGTACTCAAACAGTACTTTACACTTTTTGTTTCTGTGTGGGTGCAAACTGTTGAAATCTTTACTTAATATATACTAAATTGATCTTCTGTATTTAAAGGTAATTGAAAATGAATCTTGATGTGAATGGAATGGGAGAGGGAGCAGGAGATGGGAGGGTTGCGGGTTGGAGGGAAGTTATTGGGGGAAAAATCCACTGTAATCAAAAAGCTGTACTTTGGAAATTTATATTTATTAAATAAAAGTTAAAAAAAGAAAGTAAACTGCTTTTTCGTTTCAATAGTAATCATTAGCATTTGAGCTGTGGAAAGCAGAGAATAAAAGATAGCACTTACAAAGATAGACATAATGTTATCTATAGTCATCCCATTGTACAATATAACTCCAGAAGGTTTTCCTATTTAATTATAATCAAATATACATTAAGCATTTTTTCCCCTTCCCTCCCCAGTCTCCGGTAACCATCATTGTACTATTAAAGTCCATGAAAGTATCTTTTTTTAAGCCATCACATATAAATGAGATCATCTGATATTTGTCTTTCAGTGCTTGGTTTATTTCAGTTAACATAATGAGATCCAATTCTTTCTATGTTGTGGAAAATAAAAAGATACTTTGTTAGTAACAATGTAGTGTATATTTCTTTATAAAAATACACAAAGTGGAATATAAAAGTTTGGATGTTTTCACCATAAAGAAATGTTAAGTGTTTTAAGGGAGAGATTTATTTACCCCAATTGGCCATTATGTAAGGTATATTTGTATTGAAAAGAATCACATATTAACCCCATGTGGGAGGGGTGTGTGTGTCAATGTAAAAGACTCAGATCTGTATCATGGACACAGATTCTGACTTTTATACTCACTATCATCCACAACATTGTTTTCCATTCCTTTAGTGAAGCCATAGAGCACAATTGCTTGTTATACAATCTGCTCTAACAACTAGAAGAGAAATGTGGTTTACTGAAGTCTGAAAAAGGAGTCGAAACTATAACTTTCTAAGTTTTATTGCTGACAAGAAAATTATTTTTTCAAAAGTTATTTTATGCTTAATTTTTGATTGAGATATATTTAGTCCTTTTAAAAGGACTAAACTCAGCTGGTAAGGTCCCCCCACTCCCAAATCAGTAACTAATAATCTGTGGTAATAGAAGTTAGCAATCATTTTGTAATCTTGTGATAAAAGTCTTGAGAACAAGATATTTCTTTCTTTTTCTTTTTCTTTTTCTTTTTTTTTTTTTTTTGACAGGCAGACTTAGATAGTGAGAGAGAGAGAGAGAGAGACAGAGAGAAAGGTCTTCCCTTTTCCATTGGTTCACTCCCTAAGTGGCCACCATGCCTGGCATGCTGTGGCTGGTGTGCTGCACCGATCTGAAGCCAGGAGCCAGGTGCTTCCTTCTGGGCTTCCATGCAGGTGCAGGCCCAAGGACCTGGGCCATCCTCCACTCCACTCCCGGGCCACAGCAGAGAGCTAGACTGGAAGAGGAGCAACTGGAACAGAATCCGGTGCCCCGACCTGGACTAGAACCCAGGGTGCTGGTGTTGCAGGAGGAGGATTAGCCTAGTGAGCTGCAGCACCGGCCTGATATTTCTTTTACATGGAAAGCAGAAGCATAGTTTGCTTTTATTTGGTTCTCAATAGCCTCTCTGCAAATTGACGAAAAGACTCCACTAAGAAACTATTGGAACTCATAAAAGAATTCAATAAATTAGTAGTATAAAAATTAACAAACATGCCAGTGCCGCGGCTCACTAGGCTAATCCGTCTGTGGTGCCGGCACCCTGGGTTCTAGTCCCGGTTGCTCCTTTTCCAGTGAAGGCCATTTGGAAACTCAATAAGATCACAATCAAAATACCAAAGCCATTTTCTGAGATATAATAAAAACAATGTTAAAATTGATTATGAAATCGGACAAGACCCCCTAAAATTTACACTAAAATGTGACCCTTTAAAGTTTCCCAGAAGTGCTATCTGGGGTGCCACATGTGCTACCAGAATTTGGGGTGTCATACGATTTCACCACGGGCTTATTACTAAATCCCCAATATTAATAAGCCCAAGAGGGTTCTTACCTAATATTTAGAGAAGAATTCTAAATATTGGCACAGATAAGTGAGGTAGCATGGTATGTTTTAAGCTTTTATTTAGTGAGAAAGATGCACAAGAGAGTGAGAGCTTTATTTAAGAGAGAGAGGTGAATAGGGGTTCATACTGAGCACCAGGAACCAGCCACATGGAAGAGCATCTAGGCCTGTATCTGGGCCAGGAAGCCTAGAGCACATGGCCTGAAGGCCATGCGCCCTGGAGGCACAGGGCTACAGCAAGCCCCCTCCTGACAAGAGGCCAGGGAAGAAGCGAACGGGCCAGGCCACACCTTGTCCTGGCTTTTAACCCACTTCCAAAGGGGAGTGGTTAATTAACCTGATTGGCTGGTGGGCACCCAGGTGTGGCCAGGTAGGGGGATGAGGTCACATAGGGGCGTGGTGAAGGCATGGTCTTCCAGCTCACAAACCTAATCAATTTTAGCCTGTATGCCTGCCTACTTCAATATGGAAATGCCAGAGGCACCAAACAGCTAAAACAATCTTCTTTTTTACAGATTAATTTTATTTTTTAGAAAAGCAGAATTACAGAAAAAGAGGGAGAGACACACAGAGAGAGAGGTTTTCCATCTGCTGGTTCACTAAACAAATGGCTGCCATGGACAGGCTGGGCCAAGCCGAAGCCAGGAGGAAGGAGATTTATTCAATTCTCCCATGTGGGTATAGGGACCCAAGCACTTGAGGCATCTTCTGCTGCTTTTCCAGGCACTTTAGCAGAGAACTGGATTGCAAGTGAATCAGTGAGGACTTGAACCAGTGCTCATATGGGATGCCATTGCTGCAGGCTGAGGCTTAACCCACTAAAGCACAATGCATTCTTTGCTAAAGCAATCTTTTTTTTTTTAACTTTTATTTAATGAATATAAATTTCCAAAGTACGACTTATGGATTACAATGGCTTCCCCCACATACCGTCCCTCCCACCCACAACCCTCCCCTTTCCCACTCCCTCTCCCCTTCCATTCACATCAAGATTCATTTTCGATTATCTTAATATACAGAAGATCAGCTTAGCATACATTAAGTAAGGATTTCAACAGTTTGCTCCCACACAGAAACATAAAGTGAAAAATAATAGATGATTTTTTTTAAATGATGATGAAATCAGATCAGACCTATTGTCATGTTTAATCCCAGTGAGAGTCAAGTTGGGAATTGATAATTTCTTTTTTTTTTTTTTTTTTTTTACAGAGGATCAGTTTAGTATGCATTAAGTAAAGATTTCAACAGTTTGCACCCCCATAGAAACACAAAGTGAAATATACTGTTTGAGTACTTGTTATAGCATTAAATCTCAATGCACAGCACATTAAGGACAGAAATCCTACATGAGGAGTAAGTGCACAGTGACTCCTGTTGTTGACTTTACCAATTGACACTCTTGTCTATGGCATCAGTAATCTCCCTATGCTCCAGTCATGAGTTTCCAAGGCTATGGAAGCCCTCTGAGTTCTCCAACTCTTATCTTGTTTAGACAAGGTCATAGTCAAAGTGGAGGTTCTCTCCTCCCTTCAGAGAAAGGTACCTCCTTCTTTGAAGACCTGTTCTTTCCACTGGGATCTCACTCACAGAGATCTTTTTTTATTTGTTTGTATCTCATAAATACAACATTAGGATCATGGTAATTCTTCCCATCATACCTACCTGCCCACATGCTCTCCCATCCCTCTTCTTCCTCTTACTCCTATTTAATATGAGAAATAAAAAGAAAAACAAAGAAAGGAAAAGAAAGAAAGAAAAAATAAAATTAAAAAAAAAATTAAGAGAATTGTTCCTCAAGAGTTTAGACAAGGGCTGTTCTAAGTTATTACTTCTTGAAGATGATTTCTCTTTGTTTCCTCCCTACCTCTTTTCCCTTTCTTCCTCCCCCTTCTTTCCTCTTCTAAATTTAATTATCTTTAAAGAATAACCCAAGAATGATACATCTTTTTTGAGGTCTTAAACATAACTATAACTTATGAGACATAAAAATATCCTCCATTTAATACATTAAAAGGAAGTGTTTCTTCAGAACAAGTTTTACTATTAAGTCTCATGATGCAACTCTTTTGGGAATGATGTCCTGCATGGGAAATTAGTGTACAGTGACTCTTATTGTTTGTTTAACAAATAACACTCTTATGTATGACATCAGTGATCACCCAAGTCTCTTGACAAGAGCTGCCTTGGCTATGGAAGCCTTTTGGATCCATTAGCTTGACATGACCATAAGCATAGTGGAAGTTCCCTCCTCCCTTCAGAGAAAAGTATATCCTTCATTGATGGCCACTTCTTTCCACTGGGGTCTCACCCACAAACGTCCTTTATGTAGAACTTTTTTTGCCAGAGTGTCTAGGCTTTCCATGCCTGAAATGCTCCCCTAGGCTTCAGCAGACCAGAATGCCTTAAGGGCTAATTGTGAGGTTGGAATGCTGTTTAAAGCAATTGTCATTCTATGAGTCTGCTGTATGAACAGCTTCCATGTTGGAGCCTTCACTCCTTTTTAATTCTATTATGGAAACACTTATTCCTATGTATATGATCATTTTACCACTTGATTCTGTCTATATGGTCACTTTACTACTTAATCCTATGGTTTTGATCTCTATAATACTTAAGCTCCTGTTTCTACCAGCCAGCTTAAGGGAATTTGGGGTCCAATTGCAAGTTGTTAACCTGTACCCTTAGAAGTAGGTCCTGGATGGTGCCGCGGCTCAATAGGCTAATCCTCCACCTAGTGGCACCGGCACACCGGGTTCTAGTCCCGGTTGGGGCGCCAGATTCTGTCCCAGTTGCCCCTCTTCCAGTCTAGCTCTCTGCTGTGGCCCGGGAAGGTAGTGGAAGATGGCCCAAGTGCTTGGGCCCTGTACACCATGGGAGACTAGGAGAAGCACCTGGCTCCTGCCTTCGGATCAGCACGGTGCGCTGGCCACAGTGTGCCAGCCGTGGCGGCCATTGGAGGGTGAAACAACGGCAAAAGGAAGACCTTTGTCTCTCTCTCTCTCACTATCCACTCTGCCTGTTAAAAAAAAAAAAAAAAAAAAAAAAAAAAAAAAAAAAAGTAGGTCCCTAGGATGCTAAAGCAATCTTTAACAACAAAACAAAGCTGGAGTAATCACAATACCAAGTTTCAAGACACACTACAGAGCAGTAAAAATAAATACATCCTGGTACCAGTAAAAAAAAATTGACCAATGGAACCACATAAAAACTCCATAAATCAATCAACACATGTATAACTAACAAGTTTTTGACAAAGAAACTAAAATCCATCCATGGAGAGAGGAGAGTTTTTTCAATAAATTGTGCAGGGAAAATTTTTTTTCTTAGTATTTGTTGAACTCTTTAATTAGTGTAGGATTAATCTTACAAGTATAAAGTAAGCTAAAAGTAAATCATTGTAAAAATTCAGAGAGGGAATAAGAGAGGAAAGAGAAGGATATGTGTGGGAGCACGAGCAGGAGGGGGAGGAGGGTAGAAAGTATCACAAGCTCCTAAATCAAGATGAAATTGTTGAAATTTGTTTACTTTATATAAAGATTTTTAAAAGAAATTAGAAGAAGTAGAAGACAGAAAAGACTTAAGGAAGCCACTCAAACCCACTACACTCATATTTTCTCCTTGTTATGAAGATCTTAATAAACTATAATACTAAAACTGATAATAATAATCTAATCAATAGTTTAATTTAGTTAGTTTTAATTATTTTAATGATTACTTGGTAATTAATTAATACATAATAAAACAAATAATTCTTAGTGCTTACATTTACTTTTCATCAACATTTGTTGTATTTGTTCATTCTTATTCCTGAGCTCTGCATTTCACCAGGCTTCTCATTATAATCACCAGTTTCATTTTTTATCTCATTTGTCACTTCTTAGTTTACTTTGCTAGTTGTTAGTTTTGAAAACTCCAAAATTTGGAATAACCAATGGTTTTAGACCTTTTTTTTAATGGTCATTCAAACCGTTTGGATGTTTTCCTTACTGTCCTGACATTAAATTCCATTTAAAGTAATTACCAGTTTATCTATTGAGCCCACATTTCATTCTTATTTTTAGATATAAATACCCAATTGAGTATTTAACAAACTGTCTTGGGTTTCATTAGACACTTCTACCTATTCTGCATTTTCTTCATCTTGATAAGCAAGTATCTCATCCTTGGTGTCATTTATGATCTTTATCTGTCTCTTATTTCTAACACCCATCCATTTGTAAATAAGTGCATGATTCTTCCTTTGAAGTACTGGAAAATTCTTATAATTAATAATTTTCATAGATTGTCCATTATCACCTTAGTCCAGGCCATCTTTAATTCTTTTATTTTAAGTGTGTTCTGAAGATTTATTTATTTATTTGAAAGTCAGTATTACAGACAGAGGAGAGACAGAGAGGGAAAGAGAGTGAGATCTTCTATCCACTGGTTCACTTCCCATATAGTCACAACAACCAGGAGCCAGGAGCTTCTTTCAGGTCTCCCACATGGGTAGCAGGGACCCAAGAACCTGGACCATCCACTATCACTTTTCCTGGGTGCATTAGCAGGGAGATGAACTGGAAGTGGAGTAGCTGGGACTCATACTGGTGCCCATACAGCATGGCAGGATTGCACACACAGGCTTTACACACTATGCCACAATACCACAATACTAGCCCCTTCCTTCATTTCTTGAATTAAAGACCTCCCAATTCATCTCCATATTTGTACTTACAGTCTCAGTACTTATTTTAGCTTCCCATGGTTGCTATAACAAAAATGAGCACACATTTGTTTACTTAAACAAACCAAATTAGTTATCTTACATTTATGGAGATCAGAAATCAAAATGGATGGCACTGGGATGAAACCATGGAACATAGTCCCTTGTTGCAGTCCTAGGAAAGAGATTATTTCCCTTACGTTTTTCCAATTCCTGAAGTCCATTTGCATTTCTGGCCAGGCTCCTTCTTTCATCTTCAGTTGCATTTTATGTCCAGATATCACTCTGACTTTAACATTTCTGCCTTGATTTTTCACTAATAGAAATTGTAATTATGGAGGGCTAACTTGCACAATTCAAGATAATATCTTAATTTCAAGAAGCTTCACTTGATCACACCTTCAAAATGCCCTTTTTTCTATTGAGGGAATAGGTGGACAGTGGGTATTATTCTCCCTGCTGAGATCCCCTACATTTTGCTCTTCACAGAACAGTCAGAGTGACCCTTTATAACTTGACTGCCTCTTAAATATTTCATTTCTTGAACGTGTCAAACTTCAAAATAGCAGCTTTCTATCCCTGGAATTCATTTGTCTGAGATATTTCCATGGCTTTGTTTCTCCTCACATTCTTCAGATTTTTCCTGTAATGATAACTTAGTGAGGACTACAACTTTGATCTTGACCCTGGTACCCTCTCTTGCTTATTTCTGCTTTATTTTCCTCCAGAAGACTCATCTATGTGACATTTCACATATTTTACTTATTTATTCTTGTTCTGATTATATAAATTCACATGCACTTTACATGAAGGTAGAGATGATTTTTTTTCTGTTTTGTTCACTGCTATATCCCTCAGTGCTTATATAGACAGCTAAACATAGAAAGAACTCAATATGCTCAAATAATTTATATATATATATATATATTTAATTTTTTTGACAGGCAGAGTGGACAGTGACAGAGAGAGACATAGAGAAAGGTCTTCCTTTGCCCTTGGTTCACCCTCCAACGGCTGCCGCAGCCAGTGCACTGCAGCTGGTGCACCACGCTGATCCGATGGCAGGAGCCAGGTACTTATCCTGGTCTCCCATGGGGTGCAGGGCCCAAGCACTTGGGCCATCCTCCACTGCACTCCCTGGCCACAGCAGAGAGCTGGCCTGGAAGAGGGGCAACCGGGACAGAATCCGGCGCCCCAGCCGGGACTAGAACCCGGTGTGCCGGTGCCGGAAGGCGGAGGATTAGCCTAGTGAGCCGCGGCGCCAGTTATCTCAAATAATTTTTATTGGTTAGTTAATTAATGAATTTTCTTCTTATTTTAAAGATAGAGAGACAGAGACTCTTACATGTGCTGACTCAATCCCCAAATAGCCAAATGTTCACAACAGCCAGGACTGGCTCAAGCCAAAGCTAGGAGCCTGGGACTCAGTCAGGATCTCCCATGTAGATGGCAATAGCCCAAGTACTTGAGCCATCACCACGGTTCCCTTTGGATATGAATTGGTAGGAAGGTATAATTGTTAAGTAGAGAAGTTAGAACTCAATCCAGGTACCCTAATACGGAATGCAGGCATTCCAAGCAGCCTTCTAACCACTGCATCAAATGCTAGTCCCCAAAGTGTTTTTGAATTTACTAAGTAACTCAGTCTTGAAATTCAAATCTTTTCAAATTCAAAACACATAATCCTTGTACTTCATGTGCATTGAGTTTAATTGAGTACCCACCAGCATCTGAATTGTAGTATATGTTTGAAATGCAGATTTTCTGTGATCCACACAATACACAATAAAATAGAAACTTCTTGGGATGGGATTAGAATCTGCATTCTGTCAAGAATTCAGGTGATTCCTATACATTCAGAACTAAGAATAGTATTCTGGATGTTAATCACTCAGTAACTCATGGCAAAAAAGTATCATCACTGGTTGTAAACAGGGTTTTGCTAGTCCCTGGAATCTGTTAGCAGTTTACTTGAAAAGATGCTTACATGTGGAGAGCTTGAACCAGAATTAGGATGAAAGGGATTGATGGTTGGGTGATTGGCTGAAAACCTGAATGGAGAAAAGTTACAGGATTAGTGACAAAGAGATTCAAGAGAGTGGCATGTGTAAGAATCTATGAGAGTGGAACAAAGTGCATGGGTCTTAACTGTAGAATCAGAATCAAAATGGACTTAGTGTGGCTAAAAGCTAATTGCAGACCTCTTGCTTCTGTACATATTAGTTTTGCTTGCTAACAGCTAAGGGTGTATCTTGTGAAACTATGTGGGCCCAAATGCTCAGGAACTAGGTTAACCAAAATGTGTCCTTCACTGTTACCTTGCAACCACATCTTGGATCTGTTATTGGGTTTATTATTGGTAACTGTTATCTTACAACCATATTCTGGTTTTCTTTTTATTGTTCACTGCATACCAGGAGCCCGGTTCAAAATTGTGAGTCCTAGTGGACGGAATACTATATAAAGCTGTGTAACCCACTGTTGGGGGCCGCATTCTGGTAAGGAGCGTTGGTCCCAATCTGTGGCCAGTCCCAAGTGGTTACTTTGCCTTTCATTTGTCTCTCATTTGCTTCTCATTTTCAATAAAATTCATGTGTGACTTCACTAGTTTTTATAACATTTTGTTTTAGCTGACCAGTGGATGAAACATTAACTAAACACACCGAAGAGAAAATGTGTGTTGTGGAGAAGGTACCATTATTATTCATGCAGATAATATAAATTGATGTGTTCTCAGGCACTGGGTTTTTGTACTGTGGAGTAATGACTGAGAAAGAGAGAGAGCAAGAGAGCACACTAACCCACATTTGCTGGTCCACTCTGCAAATGTCACATTGGCCAGGGGCCTGGAATCTGGAGCTAGTAACTCAAAGTCATTCTGGGTCTCCTGCATTGATGGTAGAAACCTAATTACTCAGATCATCACTACCACTTCACAGGAGATGTGTATTGAATCCAGATACTCTGATATGGAATGTGGGCATCTTAACTGGTATTTTAATTGCTTGGCTAAATGCTTACCCCAAGTTCTACTTCTTAAATAAAAACTACTTTCTGCATGTATGTGGGATTTTAAAATTATGAATGAATATGTTAGATATTCCTCTATTAACATTCCACAAGTCAGTATACCATTTCCTTATGGTATGCATTGATCTTGTTTCCTACTTAAATGCATGATTATCTTTCTTTCTTTGTAGTTTTTTTGGTACATTTTTATTTTCATTTTTTAAAGATTTATTTTATTTAATTGCAAACATAGTTACAGAGAGAGATGGAGAGGTCTATTTTCTGGTTCATTTCCAAATGCCCACAGCAGCAAGACTGGGGTAGGCCAAAGCCAGAAGGCAGAATTTCATCCAGGTCTCCCATGTGGTTAGCAGAGGCCTAAGTACTTGAATCATCTTCTACTGTCTTCCCAGGCACATTAGCAGGAAGCTGGATTGTAAGAGAGACACTGAGACTCGAATTGGAGCCCGTACTAGATGCTTGTGTCACAAGTGGAGGCTTAATCCTCTATTCAACAATTTTGGCCCCATTGTATTGGGTAAATTTTGAATGTATATGCAAACAAATGTATTACAAGCTCAAATAACAATGTGTATGCTTATACTTTAGGCTGAGTATTTTGTCACTTTTTTTCTGAGTGGGTATATCAATTTAAAGAATATCTTAAAATATATACAATAATGTATACATCAAGAGCAAAGAAAACCATCTTGTTTAGATTTGTATTCTGAGAGTCTAACTCAATGTCAGTAATATGAATAAGCTGTTACAAATATCTCTTTGAATTTCACTCATTTCCAATTCACAATAGCTAAGACCTGGAACCAACCCAAATGCCCATCAACAGTAGACTGGATAAAGAAATGATGGGACATGTACTCTATAGAATACTATACAGCAGTCAAAAACAATGAAATCCGGTCATTTGCAACAAGATGGAGGAATCTGGAAAACATTATGCTGAGTGAATTAAGCCAGTCCCAAAGGCACAAATATCATATGTTCTCCCTGATCGGTGACAACTAACTGAGCACCAAAGGAGAAACCTTTTGAAGTGAAATGGACACTATGAGAAACAGTGACTTGATCAGCTCTTGTCCTGACTGTTGATGTACAATGTAATACTTTATCAATTTTAATATTTTCTCTTTGTTTTTTTCTAGTACTATTGGTTGAATTCTGTGATTAACACACAATTATTCTTAGGTGTTTAAATTTTAACTGAAAAATGATCCCTGTTAAATATAACAGTGGGAATAAGAGAGGAAGGAGATGTAAAATTTGGGACATGCTCAATCAGACTTGCCCCAAATGGTGGAGTTAGAATCATGCCAGGGGATCCCAATACAATCCCATCAAGGTGGCATGTACCAATGCCATCTCACTAGTCAAAGTGATCAATTTCAAGTCTAGTACCTGCTAATACTAACTGATAGAATAAATAAAGGGGAGAGTGATCCAACATGGGAAGCGAGATACTCAGCAGACTCATAGAATGGTGGATGTCCTAAACAGCACTCTGGCTTCAGAATCAGCCCTAAAGGCATTCCGATCTGGCTGAAAAGCCCATGAGAGTATTTTCAGGCATGGAAAGCCAATACACTCTGTCAAAAAAAAAAAAAAAATCTAAATGAAAGATCTCTGTGAGTGAGATCCCAGTGGAAAGAACAGGTCTTCAAAGAAGGAGGTACCTTTCTCTGAAGGGAGGAGAGAACCTCCACTTTGACTATGACCTTGTCTAAACAAGATAAGAGTCGGTGAACTCAAAAGGCTTCCATAGCCTTGGAAACTCATGACTGGTGCATAGGGAGATTACTGATGCCATAAACAGGAGTGTCAATTTGTAAAGTCAACAACAGGAGTCACTGTGCACTTACTCCTCATGTAGGATCTCTGTCCTTAATGTGCTGTACATCCTGTACATTGAGACTTAATGCTATAATGAGTACTCAAACAGTATATTTCGCTTTGTGTTTCTATGGGGGTGCAAACTGTTGAAATCTTTACTTAATGTATACTAAACTAATCTTCTGTAAAAAAAAAAAAAGAAGAAATTATCAATTCCCAACTTGACTCTCACTGGGATTAAACATGACAATAGGTCTGATCTGATTTCATCATCATTTAAAAAATCATCTATTATTTTTCACTTTATGTTTGTGTGGGAGCAAACTGTTGAAATCTTTACTTAATGTATGCTAAACTGATCTTCTGTATATAAAGAGAATCGAAAATGAATCCTCATGTGAATGGAAGGGGAGAGGGAGTGGGAAAGGGGAGGGATGCGGGTGGGAGAGACAATATGGGGGGGAAGCCATTGTAATCCATAAGCTGTACTTTGGAAATTTATATTCATTAAATAAAAGTTAAAAAAAAAAGAATCATACCAGGGGATCCCAATACAATCCCATCAAGGTGGCATGTACTAATGCCATCTCACTAGTCAAAGTGATCAATTTCAGTTCACAATTGATCACACTGATAGGTCTAAGAGTCAAAGGGATCACACAAACAAGTCCAGTGTCTGCTAACACTAGCTGATAGAATCAAAAAGGGAGAGAACAATCCATCATGGGAAGCAGGATGCACAGTAGAATCATAGAATGACAGATGTCCTAAATAGCACTCTGGCCTCAGAATCAGCCCTTAAGGCATTCAGATCTGGCTGAAGAGCCCATGAGAGTATTTTAGCCATGGAAAGCCAAGACACCCTGGGGAAAAAAAAAAAAAAAAAGAAGACCTAAATGGAAGATCTCTGCCAGTGAGATCCCAGTGGAAAGAATGGGCCATCAAAGAAGGAGGTACCTTTCTCTGGAGGGAGGAGAGAACTTTCACTTTGACTATGACCCTGTTGGAATAAGATCGAAGTCGGCGAACTCAAAAGGCTTCCATAGCCTTGGCAACTCATGACTAGAGCCTAGGGAGATTACTGACGCCATAAACAAGAGTGTCAAATTGTTAAGTGAACAACAGGAGTCACCGTGTACTTACTTCTCATGTAGGATCTGTCCTTAATGTGTTGTCCAATGTGAAGTAATGCTATAACTAGTACTGAAACAGTATTTTACACTTTGTGTTTCTGTGTGGGTGCAAACTGATGAAATCTTTATTTAATATATACTGAATTTATCTTCTGTATATATAAAGATAATTGAAAATTAATCTTGATGTGAATGCAATTGGAGAGGGAGCAGGAGATGGAAGGGGTGTGAGTGGGAGGGAAATTATGGGGGGGGGAGCCATTGTAATCCATTAACTGTACTTTGAAAATTTATATTTACTCTATAAAAAATTAAAAAAATATTCACTCATTTCATTTCTCTCTTTACTGTGAAATTTAGCAAATCTTAACCTGAGTTCAAAGCTTTTTATTTCTCTACTTTGAAAATTATATGTAAATCCCATATATTTAATGATTATAAATTTCCAAAGTACAGCTTATGGATTACAATGGCTTTCCCCCCCATAACTTCCCTCCCACCCACAACCCTCCCCTTTCCCGCTCCCTCTCCCCTTCCATTCACATCAAGATTCATTTTCAATTCTCTTTATATACAGAAGATCAGTTTAGTATATATTAAGTAAATATTTCAACAGTTTGCACCCACATAGAACCACAAAGTGAAAAATACTTTTTAGTACCACTATAGCATTAAATCACAATGTACAGCACATTAAGGACAGAGATCCTACATGAGGAGTAAGTACACAGTGGCTCCTGTTGTTGACTTAACAAATTGACATTGTTGTTTCTATTTGACAGGTAGAGTTATAGACAGTGAGAGAGAGAGACAGAGAGAAAGATCTTCCTTCCATTGGTTCACCCCTGAAATGGCCACTAAGGCCGGTGCTGCACTGATCTGAAGCCAGGAGCCAGGTGCTTCTTCCTGGTCTCCCATGCAGGTGCAGGGCGCAAGCACTTGGGCCATCCTCCACTGTCTTCCTGGGCCACAGCAGAGAACTGGACTGGAAGAATCTGTGTCTTTCAAATACACAAAAAAAATGGTATGCATGGACGGTATTACCACAAGGAATGGCCAACAATACCTGGCCACGCTGTTGGAGCCCTTGTTAAGTTCGGATGTTTCCCTCGCTTATGCTTATATGGATGACCTCATCCTTGGACACAAGGACTCTGCCCTCTTGGAGGGCCTCTTAACCCAGGTCCTTAAAACACTCACTGAGGGAGGATTCAATGTGGTTCCTAGCAAGATTTTGAGTGTGCCCTCTTTTAAAGTGCTTGGGTCTCATTTGACTTTAACCCAAGTTAGTCCCCTTAAACCTCTGCTGGATATTCCAACCTCTATGACCTAAGCCTCTTAGGGGAAATTAACTGGCTACTACCCTGGGTGCCCATCCCCAAGGACAACCTTGTACCCTTGTTTATACTGCTAAAAGATAAGATGCCACAAGATATCATTGCTCTTACAGATGACCACCGAACAATATTTGTACAGTTTCAAGAGGCCCTAAACAAAAGTTCACTAAAAAGATATTCTGCTAGTAAGCTCTTCTCCCTGTGGCTATTTGCAGGGACTGCCCTAATTTCTGCAGTGCTAACTCAGGAGGAAGAACCAATGGAATGTGTCCATAGCTCCTTGGAAGGTATACCCCGGGTGTATTCCCAGGCTGACCAGCTCACTGATGCTATAATTAAGACCTCCTTTGCATTGTCTTCCCCTTCCGGACATCTGATGCCCGCCTTGCCCTTTCCCTGGCGGGGTTCTTGGGACACACAGATTGCCATTATGAGCCATCCAAATGGACCGTTATGGTATGGCAACTTCCTTTAAAAATGCCTTCCCTGTTCCCTTCTAAACTTATCCTCAACACCCCTCACATATTCACCGATGAGAGTTGAATGGGCTCTGAATATGCAGCCTTCAAGGGTCAACAGGAAACCCCAAGTCACCAGAGGTTCCAACCCTGTCAAGGGTCAGCACAGTACAAGGAGGTGCTTGCGGTGACCATGGCCCTTCAAGATATTCAAGAACCCTTTAGTTTATACTCTGGTAGCTTGTACTGGTTAACCTGCTCCCCCAGGTCCCCCAAGCACATGTTAAATTGGACAATAATCCTATCTCCCCTCTTATGCTTAGCTTCAAGGGTTTACTAGAGGGAAGGGAAGCCCCCATCTATATTCAGCACTTGAGAGGACATTCCAAACTTCCCGGGCTCCTGTCCTACAGGAACGGTTGGGCTGATTGCAGGTATTAACATTACAAGAGGCCGCCCAATCACATGACCTAACCCACCTTAACTGGTGCGGTTTACAACACCGATTTCCTCAGGTCCCCATTCAAGATCTTAAAAAAATCATACATACATGTAAATCATGTCAACCCTTTTTAAAGGTACCCCCATTATAAACACAAGGAGTAAATCCTAGAGACCTCAAGCCCAGTACTCTCTGGCAAACTGATGTCACCCATTACTCCACCTTTGGTAAGCTTAAATGTGTTTTTGTCTCCATTGATACTTATTCAGGAGCCTGTTGGGCCACATCACATGCAGGAGAAAGTGCAAAACACGCACAATCACATTTCCTCCAGTGCTTTGCCACTTTAGGCCTACCTGCACAGGTCAAAACTGATAATGGACCTTGTTTTATTAGTAAATCAATGTTGGACTTTTTTAACACCTGGCACATTAAACACATTACTGGAATACCCTACAACACTCAGGGTCAGGCAGTTGTAGAACAAAATCACCAGTGCCTAAAGGAACAATTTTTAAAACAAAAAGGGGGGACCAGCCCCCATATCCAGCTGCAAATGGAGTTATTCACTACTAATATTTTACATTTTTCTAAAGGAACAACTGACTCAGGATTACAAAAATAATGGGGTCAAATAAGCCCTAGGCCCCCCCATCCAGGTAAAATGGAGGGACCCTCTAACTCATCAGTGGAGGGGACCAGACCCCCTGATTACCCTGGGTAGAGGGTTTGGATGTGGCTTCCACATAGGGGATACAAACCCAATATGGCTTCCTGCCAGAAACCTTAAGTTCCTACCCACTTCCCTTGTACAGGAGAATGTCTAAGAACCAGGTGACCAATCGAGAGAGGAAGAGGCTGTGGTAGTCTCAGCTTGTTTTCAAAAAAAGGAGCAAACGTACAAAACCACTAACAGCTAATCCGTCCCAAGGGCTGCCAGCCCTTGAGAAACTTCTGTGTTCATTAACTATTATAGATGGCAATACTCTGGCTGCTGATCTTCCTGATTCATCTGGCCCTGGCCGAGCCTCCGAGGAACCCGCATCAACCCCAGAAAGTGACGTGGTCAGTAATCAGCCCTGGCAATGGAGGAATAGTCAACAGCACGACAAATGAAACCGCTCCTTTGACCTGGTGGCCTGACCTCTACTTCGATCTATGCAACTTGGCCCGAGAATCGTGGGATGTGGGAGACTGGGTACCTGGACGGGAGGGACTACCTGAGTGCAGGGGCTCTAATGATTGTAACCAGGGGCACACGACAGTTGTTATGGGCTGTTCTCATGTTGACTGGCAGGCTACGCTGTTGGCCACCCCCTTTTATATCTGCCCAGGCAGCAATTGCACAGCGTAAGATGTATCTCAATGGGGGGGGGCGGGGGGACTGACGTGTATTACTGCTCTCAATGGGGGTGTGAGACTACGGGGACAGGTCATTGGATTAGTCAGAAGGGTCTCAGGAAAAAATCTGGAATGGATGTCAAATCATTAATGAAACCTTAGGCACATACAAGCTTCCATCAGTTCTCTAGCCCAGGTTGCTCTGCAAAACCGTAGGGGGCTGGATCTTCTTTTTCTCCAGTAGCGGGGGTTGTGTCAAGCCCTCGGAAAAGAGTGTTGCTTTTATGCCGATCATTCAGGAGTTGTCAACCAAAACCTTGAAGAAGTGCATAGGGGAATAGAGGAGCAGAGAAAACAGTTATATAGTGGATGGTATGAACAATGGTTCAACTGGTCCCCGTGGCTGACGACACTTATCTCCACACTTTTAGGGCCTTTAATAATAATCACACTATCACACTAATTTGTACTTTTGGACCTTGCATTCTAAATAAGCTGGTCCAACTTATCGGAGCCAAAACTGAACAGATCCAACTCATGACCCTCCGATTACATTATGACAAAATTGATCAAAAGACGCCCCCCCCCCCCCAGTAGCCGGGACATACTTCCTGATGGAGGTGTCCATATGCTCGAACCTCAGAATGAGGTGGGCAGTCGGCTAAAACAAAAAAAGGGAGAGCTTGCAGGGATATTAGGCACATGAGGCAACCCATATATGGCACACAAAGGAAGTAAGGTGGGAGGAACAAAGTTGTTTACCACCAAAGCTAATTGGCCATGCAGCATCAGGAGAGGTGATGACAACTGATGACAAGTGTACAGGCATATAGCTGGTCCTGTAAAAATACCCTTTAAAATGATTTATGTAATTGGCTGGTCCTCATGCCCTGCCCCAATAATCCTGCAGTTTTGTGCCTTAAAAGACTTCACTATGCATGCAATAAATGAGTTCCTGCTTGACTTGACTCCCCACTGTGTCTGATTGTCTCCAGGATCGAGGAGGCTGGGGAATGGGTGAGCAGCACACTTACCTTTCCTCAGACCCAGTCCATCCTCGTTTGGGTGGATTAAGACCCTACAATAGTGGTTCTTCCCCCCATACCCACCCTCTCACCCCCAGGCCATCATACTTCTGCTCCCTCTCCCATCCTATTCTTCATTAAGATTCATTTTTAATTATCTTTATACATAGAAGATAAACTCTGTACTAAGCAAAGATTTCAACAGTTTGCACCCACACAGACACACAAAATATAAAGTACTGTTTGCTTCCTTTTAATGCACACCCTGAAGGTAGCCGGTGATGTTTCATGTACTGGGAACTCTCACAAATGTGGGAAGCCTGAATTCAGTTCTGGGCTCCTGAATTTGCCTTAGTGTAGCCCTGGCTATTGAGAGCATGTGAGCAGTGAACCAGAAGATGAAACATTTCTGTCTCTTCCTCTTTCTCTCTGCCTTGCAAATAAATAAAAAAAAATAAATTTAAAAGGTATAAATGTTCAGCTCCTGGAAGAAAATCTGCTATGTCCTTCTCATTGTTTTACCCCTGGTTTAACAGTACCACAGATTCATAAACTCATCTGTACTAACATAGAATTTCCATTCGAATATACACACTAAGAATATTTACACTTGTATCATTCATGAATAATGTAGATATGAGTAATGAATTAATACTCATAAATTTGCTACCCAACATCAATTAGCCAGATACCAAAGAGAGGTTAGTCTGAGAAGAGAAAATATTTAAAAATTCTTGAAAAATACTACTTTGCACATTTATTTCCAATTTTTTCCCTTTTCTGTTCCTCATAAATTGCTTCTTCAAGCATGTCTGAATTTCATTCCTATTTAATTTCACTCTTCAGTTTTAGATTTAGTAAACCCCAACAAAGGCCAAAAGCTTTGTTGGAAGCTAAAAAAATAAAAGTAGAAAACTTTAGGTGACTTTTTGACAGAAAAAGGTGAAAAAAAGTCATGACACTATTAACTCTTCTTTTATCCTCAAGGATATCAATAGTCCTTCTCAGTGTCACTGTCAGTGTGTGTTTATACTACTAAAAAAGTACAATTTCTTATGTGTGGAAAAAAAGCTTTTTTTGAACAGTGAATACAACCTGCAAAGCAGGGCTTCAAGTAACACTTTGCCACATCAGTTTGAGGTGGTTGTGATGAAATTACCAAGTTCTAAATTGATGCAGTGGATTGTGGGGATGAGCACAGCTCAGTCTGATTGTTATAGCCAAAAAAATCAGCATTTACTGGAAAGTTTCATTTGTAAAACATTTCTGGCATTGTGTAATCACAGCTTACAGCGTAGTACATTACAAATAAGAATGTTTTCATGAATCTGATAAAATTCTACAGTCACTTGTTTGTCTATATGCTTTTTTGAGTAATACAATGCAACTCTTTAGTGAACCACATATGTGATTCTCTTGTTTTTCACCAGCATTTATATGATACACATTGAAAAATGCCTCAAACCTTGCATTTATCCAAATAGCTTCATTCCAGGGACCACATGGACAAGACAGCAAATGATGGATTGTTTTTGCCTTTCCCTTGTAGATGTTTGTTGTTGTATAGCTATATTTGTTGATTATCTGACTCTTATTTTCAACTCCAATGGCCATAAGATCCATTGTTATTGTTAAAAAATGGAATTTTTTAATAAGCTATGCCATAAATCAAATATCTTCTGACCTGCCACAGAAGGGTGAGTTGTGAAGACTGAGATTTAGGAAGGCGGGTGTCCTTCCATGTTAGTGCAATAGAGTCTAACTTGACAGTTGAACTGAATCCTGTAACAGCAACCTGGTGTAAAGGCAGACTTTGAGTTGAAAAAAATAATTGAAATCAAATTAAACATTCCAGTCTCATTTCTACTTATATAATTGTGATGTTCTTCAGAGAGAGAATTATGCAAGTACTATTATTTTCTGTTCACTGAATAATGATCTGATATGAAGTGATCAGCAGAGAGGCCAGTGGTGTGGAATATCCAGTAAAGCCACTGCCAGCATTCCATATGGGCGCCAGTTCTGCTGCTCTACTTCTGATCCAGTTCTCTGTTATGGCCTGGGAAAGCAGTAGAAGATGGCCCAAGACCTTGGGCCGCTGCACCCACATGGGAGACCTGGAAGAAGCTCCCAGCTCCTGGTTCCTGGCTTCGAATGGGTGCAGCTTTAGCCATTGTGGCCAACTGGGGAGTGAACCAGTGGATGGAAGACCTCTCTGACTCTCTCTGCCTCTGCCGCTCTGTAACTCTGCCTTTCAAATAAATAAATAAAGCTTTAAAAAAGAGAGAGTTTATTAGAAATAAACACATAAGAAATCTTTTTTTAGTATGCAAAAATGTTTCTGAATTTTTTTCTGTTAGCTTTTTCCCTGTTAGCTTTTTCCTTTCCTAACACACAGTGTTTCTCTTCTGGTTGGCTCTGTGCTGTAGCACATTATTTATATTCATGCCTGACTGGAATTTTCAGAGCTCAATTTTCAAAATGGAGGCATTTTAACTTTTAAATAAAAACAATTATTTCTGGAAATCTATTAAGGGATAAGGAATTATGATTATGAATTGTCTTTTTTTTTTTATTTGACAGGTAAAGTTATAGACAGTGAGAGAGAGACAGAGAGAAAGTTCTTCCTTCCGTTGGTTTACTCCCCTAATGGCTGCTACCGCTGGCACTGTGCCAATTCGAAGCCAGGAGCCAGGTGCTTCTTCCTTGTTTCCCATGTGGGTGCAGGGGCCCAAGCACTTGGGCCAACTTCCACTTCCAGGCCACAGCAGAGAGCTGGACTGAAAGAGGAGCAACTGGGACTAGTACCCAGCGCCCTAACTGGGACTAGAACTCAGAGTACTGATGCCGCAGGCAGATGATTAGCCAAGTGAGCCACAGCGCCAGACTATCATTGACTTTTTCTCCTTTCTGCTAATCTTGATATGTTCATTTTATCTTCTAATTATGTTCCTTCTAATATCTAAGCTAAGCTAATATTTATTTCTTTAACCATTTGTTTATTTTGGGGTTGAAAGAATTTTGGGATCTAATGCAACACTATTTATTCATTTGTCAGACAAATTATAAGAATTGCTAATCTAATGGCATAATTAGAAAAAAACTTTTGTTTCCATTTATAAAATATATTGAAGTCAAAATATATATGAAATGTTTCAGAAGCAAAAATTTTAAAAACCGCATGTAAAAAAACACAAAGAATTTTGGAATAAATGCATTTCCTTACACTTAGCAAAGAGTTTAAAAGAATCATGGTTGCTAATTGAAGCCTGAGAATGTTGAAGTTTTTTGTTATGTTTATGTGTAAGGTTTTCAGATGCGCTACCAAGGAAATGATTTAAGGATTGTTTCATTATTCTTTATATCATGACCTTGCATCTCCATTGTTAGCTTTGGAACCCTCATCATATAACTAATATGCATAACATTTGTTCAATAAAATATAAATTATATATAGTTGAGGGGAGATGGGAAAGCACCTCTTTTTCCTTTAACGCATCAATCTGTGTACTCTGCACTTTTCATCCACACACTTTCTACCAGATTTAGAGAAACAGCGTAACATAAAGAGTAGAAATGTGTTTTCTTGGAATGACCAACTCTCAATATTTCCATGGTATAGGGCAAGAGCATAAAATTAATAAAACACTTCCTTTCATTCTAACTTGATACTTTCATAATGACCTGGACGTCCAAGTTTTAATGTAGGACACCTGGAAACCATGTAGTTCTTCCCACAGACATAGTGGCATATGGAGACTTGGCTATAAATCCCTAATCTATAGTTTATTTATTTCTTCATTGTTTCATGCTCTATCCAGTTCCAAGATAGCATCTGTAGATCTCTCTGCCTATAACCCCAAGTTCAATTTTCATGCCCTGAAAAGCCATCATTGATAATTCCTTGATTCTAAAATTACATACTCTGTACGTGTTGACAATTTCGGGAATTTGGGGCTAGAGAAGCACCTTTAAACAGTCATGGGCTTTGTGTACAGATCACTGTAGTCTCAAGCAGCCATCCAGTAAGAGGTAAGAAAGCTACTGGCTGATGTACACAGTTTGCTCCATGGACTTCCTTCCACACAGAGAAGCATACAACAAATGGCCAGAAAAGGGCATTAAAAAATTTGGGAGGGAGGACAGGTGACTTCTCTTCTGAAATTATATATAGGGCTCAGATTCATATCCCCTTCTTATCAAACATTAACTGCCCTTAGTCTATATCTTAACCATCCTAATCTCTGATGCAAAGCCAAAATTCATGAATTGAATTCCTGCTCCTGCTCTACCATTTAACTGCTGTGAAAGCTTGGGAAAATCACTTAATTTCTCTTTGCTTTAAATTACAGTTGCAAGTTGTGGGTGACAATGATATCTACATGGACACCATAATAAGGAGTAAGTGAATGCATATTTATGAAATGTTTCAATAGTATCTGGTACATAGCAAGCATTATTGATGTTTGTTTTAAAAACAAATGAGTTTTACAAGATAGATAATCATACATCCCTCAAGGGGTGATTGAAAAGATGAAAGAAAATCATATAATGAAGTGCTTGGCTCAAAGTACACCAAATTGTAACTAATAATGTAATTTAGAGAATACAGAACACATTGTAGCTGAATTATACAAATGGATTTAAATAAGTTTGTGGGGAAATGGAATTAAAAGTTAACTTGATGTTATACAAAAATATTGAAATTTATGCATAGTTTTTCATATACATTTTGTGTGAACTTTTTGAAGAATTCTGATACGTTGTAAGATAAAAATCATAAGCTTGTCTACATTTCTACTGTTGTGTGACTTAAGGGTTCATTGGCTAATTTTGCTTTGATAGTTAATGATACAGAATTTCATACTGGATTTGCTTGTAATTACAAAATGTAATCCCTCCTTTATATTTAGTTTCTATTCTTCTTCAAGTATATTAACCTCAACAAGTGGAAATTCACATTAATATCATCTTTGGAATCCAATTCATTTACTTGGAGTGTGGGTATTATTCTATGTACAAAATTGTCCAAAGGTACAATGGGATGGAATGTCAAAGAACATTAGTCAAGTACATAAGCCTGATTTTTTTTCTCTTAAGCAATATTTTTGCCAGAATGACATTTAAAGGACTATCATTTCACAAAATAAAGTAAGTCATCTTTAAATATGTTACAGTTCATGTACTCTTCTAAAAATTACCTTAGTTTTGAATTTGAGAATAAATTATTATCTTAAATCTTCACTCACCGTTCAAAATGAAAAATTAAGACACCTGATTTAACACAACAGAAGACATTAATATCTCACTTTAAAATTTCTAGCATTTCTATTAAAGTGGATGTTCATGAGATAATTTATAAAGATACTTGTAGCTTTGGAAATGCCATACCTATTATCAAACATCCTAAGTTAGACTATCATTCATAATTCATTTGATAGACATGGTAAATTCCCACCTAAAAGTCATATTTAACTTTCCATATCAGTGGGAAAATGATATAAATGCACAATAATTGGTAATGCTTCAAAATGATTCAACATTAAATTATTATTTAAGATTATTTTAATTTCTTTGTTGGACTTCTATATAGTTGTGAATAGTCTTTTGTACTTAAAGTGTTTTCTAATTATTCACAGAGTAATAGGGTTGCTATTGAGTACTTTCTTCCTAATAACATATCACTGTCACTAATATGGAAATGCATATAGGATTTTTAGTAAATTCCAATTTCCTTTGAAAGTCATTAAACAAAAGACACATGTATAGCACTTTGAAATACAAGCACATCTAAAGTGACAAAGATGCATTTGACACAAAAGATTTGTTTCTGACAAAGAAGTGTTAACTTGAATTGCAATCCAGTACATTAGGAAAACTTATTTTTGAGAGTTTATAAAATATTTAAAGTATCTATTGGTTTAATCTTTCTCACCTTGATAATTACACAGCTCAGTCTGCCTAGTTCTCTTCTATTTCTAATAAAATCAACAATTCTCAATGTTTGAATACTTAAATTCTCTCCATCTCTCTTTTCTTCTTCCTCTCTGTTATCTTTTACCTGGAATGGTTTGCTAGTTTCATATCTATACAGAATATACATATAAGATATAAAAAATAGATGATACAGAGTATACATGTATATATCATTTATACCATAAAGGTAATATATATAGGTGTATATATATACACACACATATATGGTTATACATGCATGTATACACACAAAATCAAAATGAAATATTTACAAGCAATTAGCTTGAGCAATTTATGCTTTCTTTTGAGGCAAAATGTTGTATTAATTTTTGAATATAAAGTAACTCATTTATTTTAGTCAACATAGTGCCAGCTTCTTAAAAAATATATATATATCGGCCGGCGCAGCGGCTCACTATGCTAATCCTCCGCCTGCAGCGCCAGCACCCCGGGTTCTAGTACTGGTTGGGGCACCGGATTCTGTCCTGGTTGCTCCTCTTCCAATTCAGCTCTCTGCTGTGGCCGGGGAGTGCAGTGGATGATGGCCCAGGTCCTTGGGCCCTGCACCTGCATGGGAGACCAGGAGGAAGCACCTGGTTCCTGGCTTCGGATCAGCGCAGCTCGCCGCCTGCAACGTGCCGGCTGTAGTGGCCACTTGAGGGGTGAACCAACAGAAGGAAGACTTTTCTCTCTGTGTCTCTCTCTCTCTCACTGTCTAACTGCCTGTCCAAAACAAACATATAAACAAATATATCATGGTTCACATATAGTGGATGTGTATTTTTTGTTTGAACAACAGGGAGATAATTCTTCTATTGGCCATTCTCCTCCAATTTGTTGTGTCACCATCTTTAAGTAACCTGTGCTTCTTCATTCCTTGTCTGTGTTAAATCAGGGAATAGGAGTTTTGGCCAGCCAATAATAAAAGTGACCCAATCAATTTTTTGGTATTCTATTGGAAGAAACTCAACACATAGCCATATCCAACTGTCAAGAACCTTGGGAAATGGAATAGATTTATGTATCAGGAATAATGACAAAAAGTTTTATTTTTTTTGGTAGTGTCATAGTGAAAACAAACAAAAATCTCAGGATGATTTAAAGTAACACACAAATCTTAAATGAAAGTGATATTTTCTAGGTTAGTTATTTAAATATGGTTTAGTAGTTTTCCTGAGTACAAGTGGGTATTTTTATAAAAGAAAAGAATGAACACAAAAGTTATGTTCATGATTCGAGGGTAACAACATGAAAATCAATGTCACTTTGGGAAATTAAAAAAGGATATCAAATGTAAACTACCACAGTTACTAAAAAAAACTAATTAGAAGATAGTGTGAGGTCCAAGAATTGCTCAAGGGGTAATATCTCCTTTTGTATTTTACACAAATAGATCAAAAGGTCAATTACAGTAAACTCTTCCAAAAGCAAATTTTAAGAAACTGTACACGTAGTATAGTTAACACAAAGGACAGTGTGGTTTCAGATAGCTATGCTTCTTGTAAGAACATAAGGTTGAGGTACAAATGAGGTCTGAAATTCTGATCCATTTATGCTCACTGATGCTATGCTCAGGCTTCTACAGAAAGGACAGACTATTTTTATTACAAAATACTGTCTCTTCTCCCCTGAACCACCCAACGATTAGTTCTAATGGGGATTTTATTATTTGCCCAAAGCATACAATTCTTTCCAATTTTCTGAAAAACCCATATGAACTAGGGGAGACTTTGAGTAGGATAGGGGAGAAAATGAAAGAAGATCTATGATGTTCCCAAGTGGGTGAGGTGTCCTGGTAGAGATTCAAAAAATAACAAGAGTTTTGGATATTTTTATTCTCAAAGCTTGAATTTCTACTCATGTAAATGAGTTACATTAGATTATATTTATTCTCCCTTTTTATTTCCTAGTGTATATGAATTTTAAAAACTCACCCTATTACACATTTTTGTGATTGAGAGTCAACAATTTTGCTGTTAGTTCTCAAGGACAAAGTGTATGTTTAATTACAGAATATTTGTTTTTGAAACTTTTGTCACTATAATTTAATATTACTAATTCTGTCCTGAGACAAATTCTTACACACAGATATATTTTTTTGCAAGGTCACAAGATTAACAGTTATTTACTTTAGTATGACTTGTTTCAAATCTAACTGGAGGAACCAAAAGTTTATTTGTCATTTGATAAATGAGAAATATATGAATTAATCCTGGTGAAATAAAAAGATGAAAGTTTTGAACAGTAGACATTAGTCAAATTTCTTTAGACTTGTTATCTGAATTAATGTAATTATTTTTCCCTGATGACTCACAGAACTGGGAAAAATGTCTCATTGTGCCTAATATTTTTGCTTGTAAAAAATATTGAAAGACTGTTTAGCACTCTTGTTTGTTATATAACAAGAAATATTATTTTAATTTTACTTTAGTTCAGGATTGTTTACAATCCCATCAAGGTTGCATGTACCAATGCCATCTCACTATTCCAAGTGATCAATTTCAGTTCACAATTGATCACACTGATAGGTCTAAGAGTTAAAGGGAGCACACAAACAAGACTAGTGTCTGCTAATACTAACTGATAGAATCAAAAAGGGAGAGAACGATCCATCATGGGAAGCGGGATACACAGCAGACTCATAGAATGGCAGATGTCCTAAATAGCACTCTGGCCTCAGAATCAGCCCTTAAGGCATTCGGCTGGCTGAAGAGCCCATCAGAGTATTTTAGGCATTGAAATCAAAGACACTCTGGAAAAAAAAAAAAAGAAGACCTAAAAGAAAGGTCTCTGCGAGTGAGATCCCAGTGGAAAGAATGGGGCCATCAAAGAAGGAGGTACCTTTCTCTGAAGGGAGGAGAGAACTTCCACTTTGGCTATGACCCTGTCAGAATAAGATCGAAGTAGGTGAACCCAAAAGGCTTCCATAGCCTTAGCAACTCATGACTAGAGCCTAGGGAGATTACTGACGCCATAAACAAGAGTGTCAAATTGTTAAGTCAACAACAGGAGTCACTGTGTACTTGCTTCTCATGTGGGATCTGTCCTTAATGTGTTGTCCAATGTGAAGTAATGCTATAACTAGTACTCAAACAGTATTTTACACTTTGTGTTTCTGTGTGGGTGCAAACTGATGAAATCTTTACTTAATATATACTGAATTGATCTTCTGTATATAAAGATAATTTAAAATGAATCTTGATGTGAATGGAAGGGGAGAGGGAGTGGGAAATGGGAGGGGTGCAAATGGGAGGGAAGTTATGGGAGGGGAAGCCATTGTAATACATAAACTGGACTTTGGAAATTTATACTTACTAAATAAATGTTAAAATAAAAATAAATCACCACATTCAAGCATTACAAACAAAATATTCAGTGCTAAAATGTACAGAAAGTGCTTTATGTGAAGACTTGGAACTTTAAAAAATTCTTTATACATTTTGGTGAAATACATCATAAGAAATATTTTTTTAACTTTTATTTAATGAATATAAATTTCCAAAGTACAGTTTATGGATTACAATGGCTTCCCCCCCATAACGTCCCTCCCACCCGCAACCCTCTCATCTCCCACTCCCTCTCCCCTTCCATTCACATCAAGATTCATTTTTGATTCTCTTTATATACAGAAGATCAGTTTAGTATACATTAAGTAAAGATTTCAACAGTTTGCTCCCATACAGAAACAGAAAGTGAAAAATACTGTTTGAGTACTAGTTATAGCATTAAATCACAATGTACAGCACACTAAGGACAAAGATCCTACATGAGGAGTAAGTGCACAGTGACTCCTGTTGTTGATTAATAAATTGACACTCTTGTTTATGGCATCAGCAATCACCCTAGGCTCTTGTCATGAGCTGCCAAGGCTATAGAAGCCCCCTGAGTTCACCAACTCTGATCATATTTAGACAAGGCCATGGTCAAAGTGGAAGTTCTCTCCTCCCTTCAGAGAAAGGTATCTCCTTCTTTGATGACCCATTCTTTCCACTGGGATCTCACAGAGATCTTTCATTTAGTTTTTTTTTTTCCCCAGAGTGTCTTGGCTTTCCATGCCTGAAATATTCTCATGGGCTTTTCAGCTGGATCCGCATGCCTTAAAGGCTTATTCTGAGGCCAGAGTGCTGTTTAGGACATCTACCATTCTATGGGTCTGCTGTGTATCTCACTTCCCATGTTGGATCATTCTCTCCCTTTTTTATTCTATCAGCTAGTATTTGCAGACACTATTCTTGTTTATGTGATCCCTTTGGTTCTTAGTCCTATCATTATGATCAATTGTGAACAGAAATTGATCACTGGAACTAGTGAGATGGCATTGGTACATGCCACCTCGATGGGATTGAATTGGAATACCCTGGTATGTTTCTAACTCTACCGTTTGAGGTAAGTCAGCTTGAGCATGTCCCAAATTGCACATCTCTTCCCTCTCTTATTCCCATTCTTATATTTAACAGTGATCACTTTTCAGTTAAGTTTCAGCACTTAAGAAGAATTGTGTATTGATTACAGTATTCAACCAAAAGTATTAAGTAGAACAAACAAACAAAAATACTAAAAGGGATACCATATTAAGTTGCTCATCAACAGTCAGGGTGAGGGCTGATCAAGTCACCGTTTCTCATAGTGTTCATTTAACTGTTTAAAATCAAGTTTGAATGAGAAGTCTTTATCCATCTGTCTGTCTATATTTAGATGTGTATTTATCTATGTAAGATTCTTCAAAAAGTTCATGGAAATGAAGATTATGAAAATGTATGAGGCCAGCGCTGCGGCTCACTAGGCTAATCTTCCGCCTTGTGGCGCCGGCACACCGGGTTCTAGTCCCGGTCGGGGCGCCGGATTCTGTCCCGGTTGCTCCTCTTCCAGGCCAGCTCTCTGCTGTGGCCCAGAAAGGCAGTGGAGGATGGCCCAAATGCTTGGGCCCTGCACCCCATGGGAGACCAGGAGAAGCACCTGGCTCCTGCCTTCGGATCAGCACAGTGTGCTGGGCGTCGCACGCCAGCCACGGCGGCCACTGGAGGGTGAACCAACGGCAAAAGGAAGATGCTTCTCTCTTTCTCTCTCTCTCACTGTCCACTCTGACTGTCAAAAAATAAAAAAAAGAAAAAAAGAAAAAAAAGAAAATGTAAAATGTATGGATTTCAACATGATTTGTATCCAAATAATCTTACTTTTTAGCTCCAAAAAATTATGTCCTGTGTTAAAATAAACTCAAAATTTTGAAAATTATGTACACAGGCAAGTGATACAAATTGTTAATAAGGAAAATTGTATTGAAAGTAACAAGTCTTTGTAAAATTGATAATAATAAAAGAGAAAGCAGGTATTTTGCCTAGTGGTTCTTCAGTTCCTGGTTCCCTGCTTCTGCATGGTCTAGTATTGACTGCAACTGGCATTTGGGGAATGAACTAGTAGATAGGAAATCATTCTTTCTCTGTCTATCTGTCTCCTTTGTCTCAGTCTTTAAAATTAATTAATTAATTAATCAAAAAGCAATCATTGAACACTGATTAAGTGTTTGTTCCTTATCCAAAACTAATTTACTTGTCAATCCTCTGATGGTAGTCAAACAAATCTGTTTTATGTTTTAATTTTCATTTCCTTCTTTGAATGAATATTTATGTATTTAGTTGAAGGGCAGAGTTAGAGAGAGAGAAAGAGAGAGAGAGATCTTCCATTTGCTGATTCATTCTCCAAATAGCCACAGCAGATAGGGCCTGTCTGAAGCCAAGAGCTTCCTCTGGGTCTCTCACATGGATGGCGGGGACCAACGACTTGAGCCATCTTCTGTTTCTTTCCCAGGCACATTAGCAATAAGCTGGATCAAAAATAGAGCAGCTGGGACACCAACAAGTGCCCAGATGGGATGCAGGCATTGCAGGTGGCAACTTTACCTGCTATGGCAGTTTTTATATCTATAAAATGTAAATGATATGGTATCCATCTCTTCAGATTATGAGAAGCAAATATTATGATTTACAATTCTTAGTTCAAGGCAGTCAATGGTACTGTGTTAATACTAACCTGAGGGGTTGGCGCTGTGGCGTAGCAGGTAAAGCACCACCTGCAAAGCCAGCATTCCATATGGGTGCTGGTTTGAGTCCCATCTGCTGCACTGCAGATCCAGCTCTTTGCTATGGCATGGAAAAGCAGTAGAAGATGGCCCAAGTCCTTGGACCCCTGCACCCATGTGGGAAACCCAGCAGTTGTGGCCATCTGGGGGAGTGAACCAGCAGATGGCAGACCTCTCTCTGCCTCTGCCTCTCTGTAACTCTACTTTTCAAATAAATAAATCAATCTTTAAACAAAATACTACCCAACTTATTCTTTGCATTATAAATTTTTATATGTTAGAAATCATACCAAATATTAGGTATAAATATCCATAAAGTGCAAGGAAAGGGGGTGCAGATTGATGCCTCCTCACACGGGGTACAAAATGTAAGAAAAAGGGAGCATGGAACAGACAGGAGACAAGAAATGAATTCACAGCCAGACCAAATTTATTCAGAAAATAAACTTTCATAGGTCTGCCAAGTGCCACAGTACACAGACAGAACACATGGCCAAGGGCCCAGACCTCAACAAGCCTTTTCATATCTTAGGTGGGAGTTGCTAAGAGCAAAAAATAATTCTAATAGATGGATGGTAAATTAAATTTGAAAAAGCAATTACTGAAACTGTTTTGTTGTTCTCTCCTGTAATGTATGTTATGTGCTACACGTGTGGATGTGTGTATACATATTGTTGTCTACAAGGGAAAATTTATTAAGTGCTCTGTTTTAATTGGCTTACACTTGAGTTAGATATTCACAAAATATTTACAACTACATGTACTCTTTTTTATTATTTAGGAAATATAAATTTCCAAAATATAGTTTATGGATTACATTGGCTCCCCCCGCCATAACTTCCCTCCCACACGCACCCCTCCCATCTCCCGCTCCCTCACCCATTCCATTCACATCAAGATTCATTTTCAATTCTCTTTATACACAGAAGATCAATTCAGTATATATTAAGTAAAGATTTCATCAGTTTGCACCCACACAGAAACACAAAGTGTAAAATTACTGTTTGAGTACTAGTTATAGCATTACTTCACATTGGACAACACATTAAGGACAGATCCCACATGAGAAGTAAGTACACAGTGACTCCTGTTGTTGACTTAACAATTTGACACTCTTGTTTATGGGTCAAGTAATCTCCCTAGGCTCTAGTCATGAGTTGCCAAAGCTGTGGAAGCCTTTTGGGTTCACCTACATCGATCTTATTCTGACAGGGTCATAGCCAAAGTGGAAGTTCTCTCCTCCCTTCAGAGAAAGGTACCTCCTTCTTTGATGGCCCCATTCTTTCCACTGGGATCTCACTCGCAGAGACCTTTCTTTTAGGTCTTCTTTTTTTTTTCCAGAGTGTCTTTTTCTAACTCTACCATTTGGGGCAAGTCCGATTGTGTACTAAGTTGTACATCTCCTCCCTCTCTTATTCCCACTGTTATATTTAACAGGGATCACTTTTCAGTTAAAATTTAAACACCTAAAAATAATTGTTTGTTAATCACAGAGTTCAACCAATAGTACTAGAACAAAAAAAATACTAAAAGGAATAAAGTAAAAAATCGTACATCAACAGTTAGGACAAGAGCTGATCAAGTCACTGTTTCTCATAGTGTCCATTTCACTTCAACAAATTTCCCTTTTGGTGCTCAGTTAGTTGTTGCTGATCAGGGAGAACATAGGATATTTGTCCCTTTGGGACTGGCTTAATTCACTCAGCATGATGTGTTCCAGATTCCTCAATCTTGTTGCAATTGACCGGGTTTCACTTTTTGACTGCTGTATAGTATTCTACGGGGTACATGTCCATCATTTCTTTATTCAGTCTACTGTTGATGGGCATTTGAGTTGGTTCCAGGTCTTAGCTATTGTGAATTGAGCTGCAATAAACATTAAGGTGCAGACAGCTTTTTTGCTTGCCAATTTAATTTCTTTTGGGTAAATTCCAAGGAGTGGGATGGCTGGGTTGTATGGTAGGGTTATATTCAGGTTTCTGAGGAATCTCCAGACTGACTTCCATAGTGGCTTAACCAATTTGCATTCCCACCAACAGTGGGTTAGTGTCCCTTTTTCCTCACATCCTCTCCAGTATCTATAGTTGGTAGATTTCTGAATATGAGCCATTCTGACTGGGGTGAGGTGAAAACTCATTGTGGTTTTGATTTGCATTTCCCTGATTGCTAATGACCTTGAACATTTTTTCATGTGTCTGTTGGCCATTTGGATTTCCTCTTTTGAAAAATGTCTATTGAGGTCCTTGGCCCATCTCTTAAGTGGGTTGTTGGTTTTGTTTTTGTGGAGTTTCTTGATTTCTTTGTAGATTCTGGTTATCAACCCTTTATCTGTTGTATAGTTTGCAAATATTTTTTCCCATTCTGTCGGTTGTCTCTTCACTTTCCTGACTGTATATTTTGCAGTACAGAAACTTCGCAATTGGATGCAATACCAAATGTTAATTTTGGCTTTTGCCGCCTGCACCTCTAGGTTCTTTTCCAAGAAGTCTTTGACAGTACCTATATCTTGCAGGGTTTCTCCAATGCTCTCTAATAATTTGATAGTGTCAGGTTGTAGATTTAAGTCTTTAATCCATGTTGAGTGAATTTTTGTGTAAGGTGAAAGGTAGGGGTCTTGCTTCATGATTCTGCACATGGAAATCCAATTTTCCCAGCACCATTTATTGAATAGACTGTCCTTACTCCAGAGATTGGTTTTGGATACTTGATCAAATTATAAGTTTGCTGTAGATGTTTGCATTGATTTCTGGTGTTTCTATTCTGTTCCATTGGTCTATCCATCTGTTTCTGTAACAGTACCATGCTGTTTTGATAACAACTGCCCTGTAGTATGTCCTGAAATCTGCTATTGTGATGCCACCGGCTTTGTTTTTGTTGTACAAGATTGCTTTAGCTATTTGAGGTCTCCTGTGCCTCCATATGAATTTCAGCATCATTTTTTTCCAGATCTGAGAAGAAGGTCTTCGGTATCTTGATTGGTATTGCATTGAATCTGTAAATTGCTTTTGGGAGAATGGACATTTTGATGATATTGATTCTTCCAATCCATGAGCATGGAAGATTTTTCCATTTCTTGGTATCCTCTTCTATTTCTTTCTTTAAGGTTTTGTAATTTACATCATAGAGATCTTTAACGTCCTTGGTTAAGTTTATTCCAAGGTATATGATTGCTTTTGTAGCTATTGTGAATGGGATTGATCTTAGTTCTTCCTCAGCTGTGGCATTGCCTGTGTATACAAAGGCTGTTGATTTTTGTCCATTGATTTTATATCCTGCTACTTTGCCAAACTCTTCTATGAGTTCTGATAGTCTCTTAGTAGAGTTCTTTTGATCCCCTAAATAAAGAATCATATCATCTGCAAAGAGGGATAGTTTGAGTTCTTCCTTCCCAATTTGTATCCCTTTAATTTCTTTTTCTTGCCTAATAGCTCTGGCTAAAACTTCCAGAACTATATTGAATAGCAGTGGTGAGAGTGGGCATCCCTGTCTGGTACCAGATCTTAGTGGAAATGCTTCCAACTTTTCCCCATTCAATAGGATGCCGTTTGTGGGTTTTCCATAAATTGCTTTGACTATATTGAGGAATGTTCCTTCCATACCCAGTTTGCTTAGAGTTTTCATCATGAAAGGGTGTTGCTTTTTATCAAATGCTTTCTCGGCATCTATTGAGATAATCATATGGTTTTTCTTCTGTAGTCTGTTAATGTGGTGTATCACGTTGATTGTTTGGTGAACATTGAACCATCCCTGCCTACCAGGGATAAATCCCACTTGGTCTGGGTGGATGATCTTTCTGATGTGTTGTCGCATTCTATTGGCCAGAATTTTATTGAGGATTTTTGCATCTATGTTCATCAAGGATATTGGTCTGTAATTCTCTTTCAATGCTGCATCTTTTTCCAGCTTAGGAATTAAGGTGATACTGGCTTCATAGAAAGAATTTGGGAGGATTCCCTCTTTTACGATTGTTCTGAATAGTTTGAGAAGAATTGGAGTTAGTTCTTCTTTAAATGTCTGGTAGAATTCAGCAGTGAATCCATCTGGTCCTGGACTTTTCCTTGTTGGGAGGGCCTTTATTACTTTTTCAATTTCTGTGTCCGTTATGGGTCTGTTTAGGTTTTCGATGTCTTCCTGCTTCAATTTAGGTAGGTTGCATGTGTGACACATATATTATAAAAGGTAAATTCTCAAATCTTACACAAACACATAAAGACTACATGGCACCAATTACTGTCAAGATAAATGTAAACAAATATAAGATGTTGTATTAATCATAACCATACAAATTAACTGTAGTAAACACAGTACTACTATAATAATTTTGTAACCATCTCCTTATTATGATGAGCACAAGTGTAGTCAGTGCCTGCTTCATATGATTTTAATACAATTAAAAGTAATCATTCAATGCTTTTGCAAGCTTTTCCTGTGTAGAATATATGCAACATACAAAACACATGTTGCCAACTGTCAATATTATCAATAAAGCTGCCTTGTCAAAATTTAATGAAATCTTTAGATTCAAATTTACTCTTGTATTTTCTACTGCACAGAGTAGTCCCTAAAATCTGCATTTCTCAAAAGAAACTGTATAAATTTGTGGGCTACCAAGGATTTTAAGCCATATGTACACAAAGTAGAATGATTTGACCAAACTAATTAGTATACCCATTGCATTATATACTTACCACTTTTACAGTGAGATAAATTAGATTTGTGCTATTGGCATTTTGAAATATGTATTATTATTAACTATTGTATTTTAAAATTATAGACATAAAAGAACATTCAAGTGATAATTCAAGTGACATTCAAGTGATAATTTAAATTTAATTATAATGAATGCAAATCTCAAAAAAGATTTTACCTTTTTAATATAATATATTAGTACCCATAGCTTAAATATGGAAATAATATCACAAATATTTCCCAATTTTTTCTTTCATTTTATGTATGAGGAAAGCTTTTCAACTTTTTTTTTTTTACATTTTTACATTTCAACTGCAGGAATAGCCACAAAGAAGATAAAAATGAAAATATTTTCAAATTCTTGTTTCTGCTGACTCTCTTTACATTCATTTTATCTGTAAAAGATTTTTATTACCAAAAAGACAAGGTTGCAGTGATTATTCTTCAGTCTCTATGTCCCATTGGTTGGAAGAAACAAAAATAAAGATACAAATGAAAATAAATTTTACTATGATGGATTTAAAATTTTACAAATGGAACATATTCTTAGAGCCAATATTCCAATAATTGAATTTGTGCTGTTAAAGTTAACATTTCTGAAAAGCAAAGCAAATTCTTTCCCCTTTGCTGTAATTATAGTAGCTAGGTTAATTTCTTGCTCAAATTATTCTACCTTCACTTGTTTCAGGAATTTACAATGACCAACTGGAAAGGATACTTTTTGTGTTAAGATACAAAGTAACCAAAGTTCAGTATAGACTGAGTGTCTATAGCAACTAGCCATTGACAGGTAATGGGTTTGCACTTATTATTGTTACAACATTAATTAATTGTGCTGGTGCAGTGGTGTAACAGGTAAAGCTGCTGCCTGCGGTCCAGCATTCCATATGGACGCCTATTCAAGTTCTGTCTGCTCCACTTCTGATCCAGCTCTCTACTGTAGCCTGGGGAAGCAGTAGAATATGGTCCAAGTCCTTGGGCCCCTACACTCACTTGAGAGGCCTGGAAGAAGCTCCTGGCTCCTGGCTTTGGATCGACCCAGCTCCAGCCCTTGTGGCCATCTCAGGAATGAAGCAGCAAATGGTAGACCTCTCTCTCTCTCTCTCTCTCTCTCTCTCTCTCTCTCTTTCTGCCTCTCCTTTTCTCTCTGTGTAACACTTTCAAGTAAATAAATAAATCTTAAAAAAAAAACCTCACATTAATTAGCTCACTCATAAAATTAAAATTTCCACTTTGAAAGGTGAAGAATATCCTGGCATAAAAGCACATTTTCAACAAATCCAGCCTCATAATCAAAATGGATCCAGAATTACAAGTTAATGCAGAAACTGAGTAAAACCTTATCTGAATTCTATTATACACAAATTTATAATTTTTATTGTTTGAATAATTTTCTTCCAACTGCCTTATAACTTTCAGAAAATGAGCTTTCACATAAAATATTTTATATGCTTGCAAGGTACATGTTAACTGGGCAGTAGACACAAGTGTTCTCTAAAACTGAAAGATTTAGACTAAATTATTCTTGAGAGCATTCTGTTTTTTGTAATATATTCATATTTTCTTCAATATTAAATGGAAAATTTTCTTTTTTTTTTTTTGACATGCAGAGTGGACAGTGACAGAGAGAGACAGAGAAAAAGGTCTTCCTTTTTTCCGTTGGTTCACCCCCCAATGGCCACTGTGGCCGGCACACCGCGCTGATCCGAAGCCAGGAGCCAGGTGCTTCTCCTGGTCTCCCATGAAGTTGCAGGGCCCAAGCACTTGGGCCATCCTCCACTGCCCTCCTGGGCCACAGCAGAGAGCTGGACTGGAAGAGGAGCAGCTGGGACAGAATCTGGCGCCCTGACCAGGACTAGAACCCGGGGTGCCAGCACTGCAGGCAGAGGATTAGCCTTCTGAGCCGCTGCACCAGCAGAAAATTTTCAAAATATATTGAATTTAAGATTGATGTTAGTATTAAAACTTAAGCAGGTTGTCCCATGGCTCACTTGGTTAATCCTCTGCCTACGGCTCCGGCATCCTATATGGGCACCGCGTTCTAGTCCTGGTTGCTCCTCTTCCAGTGCAGCTCTCTGCTGTGGCCAGGGAGTGCAGAGGAGGATGGCCCAAGTGCTTGGGCCCTTCACCCGTATGGGAGACCAGGAAGAAGCAGCTGGCTCCTGGCTATGGATTGGCGCAGCGCCGTCTGTGGTGGCCATTTGTGGCGTGAACCAACAGAAGGAAGACCTTTCTCTTTGCTCTGTGTCTCTCTCTCTGTGTCTATAACTTTACCTGTCCAAAAAAAAAAAAAAAAAAAAAAAAAAAAAAACCACTTAAGCTTCATTCATATAGTTTCATATACATGTAAACAGTTAAAAGATTAGTTTATTTCTACAAACTAGTTAGATTGAGTAAGAGATCTAGTGAACGCAGAGTTTTGCTTTCTATTTTCTGCATCTAACCATTTACAATAACTTTCTCTTTCCCAAGAAATGTTTAACAGCATGTCAGATAGAAAAAACAGGTTTCTGACTGTGATTTTGTCTTTCCTACTGTACACAGAAGACTGGAATCTGTGCCAGATGATATGAATGTGCCCTAAAATCTCCAAACATTCCAACCCCACTAAATCATATAGGCCACACCTGCAGGCCAATTAAGAGGTTATTCAGAGCAATCCCATCTATTCAGTTCCCAGTAGGAAGATGAGGACTTTTGAAAAATACAGTTGAGCAAACCACACACATTTAACAACTTTTACAAGTTAAAGTCAGTGCATTCATTGACGCATTCAGAATTAGCAATTGTACACACAAGCAGCTATTCTTACCAGTGAGCATCTGCTTACACATGAAAATGTGCTGGTTAATGGAGAAGGAAATTGCAGAGAGATAGCAACATCTGTCATTGAAGATTTAGCTCTCGGAATTAATACAGAGTAGGCTTTTTTGAAACTTTCCATGGCTACCTAAGCATATTTTCTATGTCCTAAAAATGACCCTTACATTAAATCTAACTAGAAATAACCATGGTGATTATATAAATCCACATGGTTAGTATAAACATGGGCATTGTAAACACACACACACACACACACACATATTTGTCTTAAGAAAGAAACGTAAGAAAGAAATAGCTAAATTTGTAACTCAAAATTAACAGTTTAACAAAAAAAAATTTTGGCAAGGACCTATATTGGAGAGATGGAAAATTTAGAGTTCAACAACATAAGTTGGAGCTACAAAATTTTAGCTGTAACAATATAAACTTGGATACAAACCATAGCTTCTCTGTCAGTTTCCTCATCTCCATACAGAGTCTTATAAATTTTGTGGAAAATGCATTTTATGAAAAAATTCTAGGTATGAATTTCAAACTTTTATACCAAAATGGAATTGTCTATTAAATTTATTAAAATATATAATTTAAAATTTTAAATTATAAAATTAATTTAAAAGTTTATAATTTAAAAATCAAAAGTTATCTTTATTCCGTTTTTTGAGAACTTTTACAAGTATTCTTGGATCTGGGGACAGTGCTCTGGCATAGTTGGTTAATGCCCTGGCATGAAGCTCCAGCATCCCATATGGGTGCTGGTTCGAGATCCAGCTGCTCCACTTCTGATCCAGCTCTCTGCTATGGCCTGGGAAAGCAGTAGAAGATGGCCCAAGTCCTTGGGCCCCTGCACCTGTGTGAGAGAACCAGAAGATGCTCCTGGCTCCTGGCTTTGGATGGGCCCAGCTCTGGCTGTTGCAGCCATCTGGGGAATGAACTAATAGATGGAAGACCTCTCTCTATTTCTTTCTGCCTTTTATCTCTCTGTGTAACTCTGACTCTTGAATAAATAAATAAGTTTTTTTAAAAAGTATTTTCGGATGTAAAAGAGAGAGTGTGGGACTGTCTAGCACCCCAGAGTACGTGTGGCCCTAGAGACCCCATAATCTCATGGATAACTGTGAGGAGTCATATTCCGTCCTGTGTTTGAGAAGTGCGGCTGTTCTAGAGATGAAATCTCAAACTTTAGCCATAGTAGTTGGAGAGCTCAGCCATTTTGCTGCTTACTTTTCTCACCTTAACTGCTCTTCAGGGATTGTCCAAGTTACTTGAGGTCAGGAGCTTTTTCTCACTGGTGAGAATCAAGGATTTGACTCAGAGTATGTGATCAAAATTTTGTATTAAGAGAATGGATATATGTGTCAGCAGGTGTTCTTTAAATTCCTAAGTACAGTCTTCTAGAAGAATGGGCCAAGCATGCTGGAGTGAGGTATTTTGCAACTGTACTATATTTGTTTGGTTTTGGCTTTATTTGCTTATTTTTGAGAGTGATTATAAGAAACCTAAAATGAGCACTTACGTGTCTATTCAGGGGTCCAATAATCAAACAGAGAAGAACTACTTCTAAAGAGAGGGAAATCATAACAGGCTCAGTAAGAGAACTGTCCTCCAAAGCAAGAGTTGGAACAGACTTCACAATTATACTGAGTCAGTTTACTGGCTGAAGCCTGACAAAGAATCCTTGATCTCTGTTTCACTGCATCCAGATGGGTTATCATTGGGTCAACCAAAAGTAATAAACAACTGGAAGTGCTTAGTTGAAATGAAATGATGTGTTATTGCTATGTGTTAATTTGCATAGAACAAACTGCAAATTCTGTCAGAATCCAGAAAAGGCATAGAATTTTTACTCGAGTTCAGGTAAATGGAGGCCAAAGAAAATGACAGTTATCGTTCCATAACTGAACAAAGTCTGAATGAGAATAAAGCCAGCATTTGCTTGCTACTTTACAGGAAATGGTAATTACAGCTAAAGAAGACTCTTTTTATGGTTCCTCTCCTATTTTGTAGTGTTATCAGTTTGTTATAAAAACGTCTCTGAAGCTCCAGTCAAATCTTGAAGTTATGAATAAAAAAAAATCCCCCAAGGCAAGAAGATTCTTCTTCACAAGGCAAGAGGATAGAGGAGAGTTAGCTGAAATAACATTGGTCAATAGTATAAATTCAGAATTGTTAACAAGTAATAAAATTAAGAATCACATCATCAGGAGTCAGGGAATTAGTAAAAGTAATTGATCAGGAGAATAAAATGTTGAGAGCAACATCTAGCGAAGTTTGATTCATGATGGTACCCAATGAAAACAGAGTAAGACAGAGAAAATAGGGTTGTAGAGAAACAAAGCATAAAGGTCAGGAGCTGGATATTCTAGGTGGGAGCAATGGGTGATAAAGAAGCACATTTTGAAAACAGGAAGATTCTAACAGAATATAAACTGCTTCGTTGTGTGACTGCATAGGAATGAAATCAGAAAAATAAAAATCATTTTATTAATTTTGTCTTAAATCAAAAGAGGTCAATTTCCACTGAATAGAAGCAAAATTTGGGAAAGCTAGCATTTTACTTACAGCCAGGATGGGGTAGAGGGGAATCTTCAAAAACTTCGTGGACAATGCATGTTATGAAGAAGCTATACATGAACTTTAAACTTGACTGAGTTTTCTAGCAACATAGGTAGTGAAAGAACCTATGACACATTACAGAGTTCTCATGACTGAGAAGGAAAAAGCATGCCTGTCTCTAAAAGAAGGTGGTACTTCTCAGCATTAAATCATAGGTATGCCCAAAATTAATGTGATAGAAGGAAAATTTTCGCAGTATTAAAATTCACATTTTTCGGCCGGCGCCGCGGCTCACTAGGCTAATCCTCCGCCTAGCGGCGCCGGCACACCGGGTTCTAGTCCCGGTCGGGGCGCCGGATTCTGTCCCGGTTGCCCCTCTTCCAGGCCAGCCCTCTGCTGTGGCCAGGGAGTGCAGTGGAGGATGGCCCAGGTGCTTGGGCCCTGCACCCCATGGGAGACCAGGAAAAGCACCTGGCTCCTGGCTCCTGCCATCGGACCAGCGCGGTGCGCCGGCCGCAGCGCGCCGGCCGCGGCGGCCATTGGAGGGTGAACCAACGGCAAAAGGAAGACCTTTCTCTCTGTCTCTCTCTCTCACTGTCCACTCTGCCTGTCAAAAAAAAATAAAAAAAATAAAAATAAAAAAAAAAAAATTCACATTTTTCTCCAAGTCACATTTGAAGCCAAATAGAAGCATCATGGAATGAACTTCTGGAAGCAAAGAATAAGTTCCAAATTTTCACAACTAAATATTATTCATGGATGTTTTAAATTTTTCTGTGATTTTTCTTTCTAGTCAATTTTAAAATATGGTATACTATTGTTCCATGTTCATAAGTGGTGAAGGATTCACAAATAAAGTTTTATGCCTAAATAATAATAGTTTAAATAAAATAAATAAAATCAATCACAACTCTGAAAGTACATTTTATTTCTAAGAATGAATTTTAAGTCCCTTCATGTTCATTATATAAATGTAAAAGTTTGGGATCATGATATAGTATAATTGTCATTATTTTTCTTGCTTTGGTATTTATATTACAATGTATTTGTTGTTATTATTTATATTGCAATTCAATTAACACTGTTGATTTTCTTAATAGTACTTAAACCATACTATAAGTTTTTCACTTGCTTATTCATCTTTTTTTTCCCTACATGAGTGAAACTTGGGCTGAGATCATGTTTCTTCTCGTTTCCTTCTGTAGCCAACCTTTACATATCAGGTAGTCTATTGAAGTCAGGAATGGAAGTGGGAGGAATAGTGGACAGCATCTTTGGAAAGGTATTTCTCTAAAGCATAGCTCATGGCTTATAAAAGTATAAATGGATGACAAAAATAATTGTCTTAATATGAATATATTTTAAGACAAATAAAATTAATATCAATAAAGCCTCATCCAACATTAGGAAAATTTCATTGCTTTTTTCTTTGAATGATTTAATATGCTAGTATGTATTGTGAAGAGATAAAATATTGCTTCATATTCCTTGATTTCAAAGCAGTTTGAATAAAAAAAAAAACTGTTCCTTTTCAATGTAACTTTTATTTTAGGCATCAATCTGGAAGATCACTACGTGTAAATATTTGTGCTGATTTTTCTTTTACTAGAACAGAGCAGTTATTTTTAATTTTAATTGGTTTTATTGTGAAGTTGTAAAGCAACCTCTATTCAGTCTTGTTATAATTTCTGAAGTTGTTTCTCAATTTTTTACCTTTCCTTATTCACCTTCACAAGGTTTTCCAATAAATGATTATCCTAACTGTAAATATTATGAACTATTTGGTATGTTTTATTATAGAAACAAAATAAAGTTTTTCACAAAAATGTTCATACAACTAAATAGTTTTAATAAGTGAATAAATAGAATCATGGATTTATACCCTACATAGTTACAGCAAAGTATCTTTCATAGATTATTTGAATTACAGTCTTAGTATTGATTTTATTAAGTTTTTGCATTATAATAAAATAGCCTACATGTGGTTAAAAAGGACATTTTTATTTTAATTTATGATATATTGTATTTTAATGCCCATAACACTAATTGAATGAAAAGCATTCAACTTCCATTACTTAAATTAGTGTCTTAAGAGCTATGAGATCTTGCTTCAGGTTGAGTTTTCTGAGAAACAAATTCTGAGCTGGAGATTAGTGTACAGTACAAGTATTAGGGAGTACCCTTGGGATCAGCAATTGTAGATTAGAAGTGGAGCAAAAGTAGGCAGAAGAGATATTGTACTTCAACACACTATTTTTAGAGGATTCAATTAATTCTGCATGGAACTTTGGATGTGCAATGGCCTTTTAGAGTTATCCTGCATTGAGACAATACAGCCAGAGCATTATATTTTCATATTAATCAGTCACTGTGTTCATAAAGGAAGGGGTATTTTCTTGGTCAAAGTAGCTCTTTTCAAGAGGCAATTCTTAAACTCTACTGAGAAATGAATGCTGCTCAGCTATATGTTTAGCAGCCAGAACCACAAGTCCGTTCCTAAACAGGTAGGTGGACAGCATATGTGAATACCTTCCCCAGCCAACATTTTGAACCATTGAAATTTACCTCTTCATTCGAATTATACGAACTGCTCCTTTGAGATTGACAATGGCCTCATTTTTTTTTTTGTAAGGTCTTCCTTTTCCGTTGGTTCACCCTCCAATGGCCACTGCCGCCGGCGCGCTGCAGCCAGAGCACTGCGCTGATCCGAAGCCAGGAGCAAGGTGCCTCCTCCTGGTCTCCCATGGGGTGCAGGGCCCAAGCACTTGGGCCATCCTCCACTGCACTCCCTGGCCACAGCAGAGAGCTGGCCTGGAAGAGGAGCAACCGGGACAGAATCCGGCACCCCGACTGGGACTAGAACCCGGGATGCCAGCGCCGCAGGCGGAGGATTAGCCTATTGAGCCCCAGCAGTGGCCAATGGCCTCATTTCTTAGGAGAAATATAAAAGATAAAGATTACAGGGACAATCAGCAAGCCTTTGACTATGTGTCGGGTATTTGGGGCACAGTCAAAATTTACACTCATCTGGTATCTCCATTGGTTTTGTGGTTTATGTGTTGACCTGTCTCATATTCTTACATGAATAACTCAAACTCCTTCTCACCTCAACTTTTAGAAGTCACATTTTCTTTTCTTGAGCAAGGGGATACCAACAGTCATCCAATGGGATGTCAAGATATATTCTTCCTTGCTTGTGATGTGCATCAGTGGCCCTGTTACTCATGACAGACAAAAGATTGACTCCTTTTGTTGCCTATTTTAATGTTGGAACAAAAATCTGGCAGTGTTGATGCTACAAATGTAGCTGGTAATTAAATGAATCTCTTTAATTTAACCAAGAAGTCATTTCCTTTAGAGAGCTAGCCCTCAAAACCTGATGAATCCTGAATGTCAAGAACAGAAAGAACAAATTCCCTGAGACATTAGGTTTAAAGTAAGACCACTCTTTCTTATACCCTGTGCTCCTATACACAGAACTACATAGAAAGTACTGACTTGATTTTTTTAGCTGAATTCTTGAGTATAGTTAAGCTTTGACTACAAATTGCTACTTCAGCCTTGACTTTAAAAGGAAGTTTCCCAAATCTGTAATGTTGACTGACTCTAGATTGTGGGAATCATGATATGACAGTGGACCTGATGAGCATATGCATCCTCTTGCATATCCTTTGCAAAAAGTAGATCCTTTCATTTGATTTGACACTATATGGCATCTCATGCTGGTGAGTCAAATGCCCTCTTTAGCTTTCAGTATGTTGTCCTGTTTGAAATCTCATGGAAAAAAAAAAAAGCATACATGCTTGGATTGTGTGACTATGTTGGAATGAATTGTAGCTTCTTATGTGGAAGGGGTCAAAATCAAGTCAGTTTTCCAACAATAGGTCTATTGACTCTCTTGAGGGATGGCACTGTATCAGTCCTCAGATCTGGTTCTATTGCAGGCAACAGAGTTTTCCTCAGCAACATAGCTAGATCCACCTTCTCAAGTAGGGATACATGCAATTTGGTATATGCATAGCTCCCATATGTGCTTCAGGTGTTACCCCATCAATGTATCAATTATACTAACATTGAGTGCCTAATGAGAGAAAGTGATTGACTTGAATTGGTCAAGTCTCATTTTCTACTTGGTTGTTTAGTTCCTCTTCAACAGTGAATACTCTAAGTAGATATTACTCTGTGAAATATAGATATTCATACATAATATTAACATATTTATCATTAGCAGAAATGTGCAAAAATGAAAACACATATACAACCAAATTACATACCTCTTCATAATGCTGTATTCTGTTTACTAAAATTTTCATAAACAGACTTATTCATTTCTTTTCACATATGTTCAAGCTCAGCAATGAACATAAATGATATATTGATTTGGCATTTACTGTGTAGAGTTTGAGATTTTTCTATCAGGCTAAAATTAATGAAGTGTCATACCTATAAACAGGATCTGAGAATGTCAGGAATTTATAACTAATAGGATTTGCCTTAATCCACTAAAAAGAAAAATTCTGAAAGTGAGAAAGGTAAATAGTAATTTTTGCTGCACTATAAAGGAAAATGTGTTATAAAATTCAAAAATCAGTAAAAGATATTTTGAGTATAGATCATTTTCATTTATAAAAATCAACTGAAAACATATATGAACCCTTGACAAACTTTTCTCTAAATCTTGATAATATTGGCAAGGATTTTTATGTTTTTGGCAGTCAAATCATTTTTTCATCTTAGCACAATTAGAAAAGTCACTATTTTTAAAATTCTATAGTATGTTTGGAGCTATTTTTATATGTTTTATACATAGATTATTTAAAGCTATAGTAATTGCTACAATTCACATTATATTGTTCCATGAGTCAAAGTTCTGAATGTAGCCCTATGTATAGCTTACAAATTTTAAATGCATTAAAACAATGTTGATATTTATAAATAAAAGGAATCCGTAAAAGTATTAGTGATTTAAGTTCTGATTATATTCAAGATGTGCAGAGGTTTTAGTATGTGTGTATGTGTATGTGTGTGTGTTGTAGCATTGCATAAGACAGAGAATAATAAAAAACATAACTCCTGTTATCAAAAAAGATTATACTCATCTTGAAGAGAAAACACATTGTTTCTTTGTCTTTCCTTTCTTCCTTCTCTCTCTTTCCATCTATTCCTCCGACTTCCATTATTAAGTGTTTAATGGCTATTGGAAGACGGGCATAACCACTTATTCTGAGAAATCACTTCTACTTGTACAAAAGATCCTCTTCCCAGGCCAGTGCCGTGGCTCACTTGGCTAATCCTCCGCCTGTGGCACCAGCACCCCAGGTTCTAGTCCCGGTTGGGGCGCTGGATTCTGTCCTGGTTGCTCCTCTTCCAGGCCAGCTCTCTGCTATGGCCTGGGAGTGCAGTGGAGGATGGCCCAAGTGCTTGGGCCCTGCACCCACATAGGAGACCAGGAGGAAGCACCTGGCTCCTGGCTACAGATCGGCATAGCGCGTTGGCCACAGGCTCCAGCTGTAGCGGCCATTTGGCGAGTGAACCAATAGAAGGAAGACCTTTCTCTCTGTGTGTGTCTCTCTCTCTCACTGTCTAACTCTGCCTGTCAAAAAAAATTTAAAAAAATTAAAGATCCTCCTCCCATGTTGTTTGGTCAATGACTCAGGTGTTTGCTATTGTTCTGAAAGGAGAAGCATAGCGCTGCTACACCTTTAGAGAACATGTGGTGGCCTTTCCTGTGAAGCAGATGCTATAGAAATAAAATATGTTGAAAGATTCAAGAACTGAAAATCGTGTTGAGAAAAGTTGAAAAAAATTAAATAAATGGGGAGGTAGCCATGTTCATGAATTAGAAGTTTCTGTATTTTTTTAAAGACTTATTTATTTGAAAGGCAGAGTTACAGAGGGAGGTAGAGCCAGGAGAGAGAGAGGTCTTCCATCTGCTGGGTCATTCCCCAGATGGCCGCAATGGCTGGAGCTGAGCTGTTCAGAAGCCAGGAGCCAGGAGCTTCTTCCAGGTCTCCCATGAGGGTGCAGGGGCCCGAAGACTAGGAGCATCTTCCACTGCTTTCCCAGGCCATAGCAGAGAGCTGGATCAGAAGAGGAGCAGCTAGGACTCGAACTGGCACCCATATGGGATGCTGGCACTGTAGGCCAGGGCTTTAACCCACTGCACCACAGGACAGACCCCAGAAGTTTCTATATTTTAACATGTCAATTTTTTCAAAGTCTTTCTTAGTCAATCTTACATTTATCATGGCCCCATTCAGAATAGCTGCAGGATTGGGTAGAAAATTAAAGATTGATTTTAAACTTTATATGGAAATGCAAAATGCCTAAAAGAACCAAAGAATTTTTAAGCAAATATTGAAAGCTTATAATTATTCTATCAATGTAAAATGTAAAGTTATGATAATTAAGGCAGTGACATAAAAATAGATGATATATCAATGAAAAAATATAGAACCAAGCTGACTACCTATATAATAATTTAATTTTAGCAAAGGTGTCTTGCAGTTCCCAAGAACCCTAAGATAGACTTTGGATTTAATAATTTGTTAGTTGGACTTTAAAACTCCATGAAGCTGTTCTACTCAGGGCAGTGTTTTATTTCATTTAAACGACACTGATTCAGATCAGCAATGGGCCAAAGCACATTTCATGGAGTCTGAGAGTTGCAGGTAGTTGTCCTCTTAATGTGGGGCTGTGCAGACAGTGCTCACTCCTCACAGAATGAAGTATTGCCATACAAGGAGGCCCATCCAAGCCTTGGTTTCTATGTATTTCTTGGGGGTCAGTCATATATCCTTCACTAACCACATGTATGATTGACTTTATTTTCTAAATATCTCCAAAGGTCTTGATGATATCATATGGCCCAAGATGTCCACCACAGATCACACTGTTAGCATAGACTATCTGGCATGGCCCAAGGTTTCTGGGTAAACAAAGATGCTACTATCAGACAGGACATACCAAGGGCTTAAATACCATCCTCCAGTTTTTAGGAAAGGCCAATTCTTTCTTCAGTTATGCTTAATACCTTACTGCACATTTCCTAAGTCAATGAAAGTGGAAAGAAAATACTTTATAATAAATGATGCAGGAATTAGTAGATATCTAAGTGTACAAAATGAACCGTGGCTCATACATGGCTCATACAGAATAAATATTTCATAAGCATAAAATAAATGTAAATTTCAAAATTTCTAGAAGAAAACAAGGTATTTCATAAATTTGGGGTAGGAAAATAAAAAATGATAACCAAATAAAATTAAACAAAAACTTCATTAAAACTTTATGTTCAAAAGGCTGGCACTGTGGCTTAGCGGGTAAGGCTGCTGCCTGAAGTGTTGGCATCCCATAAGGGCACTGGTTCATGTCCCGGCTACTCCACTTCGATTGAGCTCTCTGCTATGGCCTGGGAAAGCAATGGAAGATGGCCCAAGTCCTTGGGCCCCTGCACCCTCATTGGAGACCAGGAAGAAGCTCCTGGCTCCTGGCTTCCGTTTGGAGCAGCTCTGGCCATTGTGGCCAATTAGGGAGTGAACCAGCAAATGGAAGATCTCTCTCTTTGCCTCTCCTCTCTCTGTGTAACTCTGACTTTTAAATAAATATACAAATCTTAAAAAAAAAAAAACCTTTATCTTCAAATGTAATTGCTAAGAAAGTGAAATCACTAAATGACCAAAAATGCTTGCATTATTTATATTTAAATTATTTATATCAATAATATATAAGGACATTTTACAACTAAGTGCTTAGAAAAAATAAACAGACCAATCAAAAAATAAAGATGACAAACAGATTTGAATAGGTATTTTATAAATATATACATATGTAAATGAATAATATGATCATTAGTATTAAAGAAAGTATAAACTAAAACCACAATGAAAAATCATGATCATATCAAAATTTGGAAAGGATGTATAAGAAATGAAAGGACTAACAACATTTTTTATTGAAGCATAAAAATAGTTCAAGCATTTTAGAAACCTTTGTTCTGGAGTTTAACATAGCCCAATAATTCATAATTTTCTAAAAGAAATCAAAACATTTCACAAAAAGTATAAAAATACTTATAACAATTTTGCTTGTAACAATATAATACTGACAGCAAGCTACAATTTTACCATCAAATGATTGTATAAGCTTTGCGCAGTGGCAGTATCGTAGCCAATGAGGTTTATCTGAGGCGCGATTATTGCTAATTGAAAATGATTGTATACACGAATTGAGGCACATTCACATGAAGGGACATTACATAGCAAGCTACAGAATGAGCTATTGCAGCATTTAACAAAATGGTTTTATCTCAAAATATTCTCTTGAATACAAAAAAATTTCTGAGTAAAACATGATGGACTCAAAAGTGTGTTTTTACATGACGTTTCAAAGCAAGGATCAATAATAATATAAATCACATGAAGGTTTTCTGACTTACTGAGTGAGACATATGCAGCAAAGTATAATGAAGGAGATGGTGCAAATAATGAAAATGTTCTATATCTTAATTGGCATCGTGATTTCTTGTATGTTTGCATTTTTCAAAACTCATAGAATGATGTACTTGAATTCTGTACATCTTATTCAATATTACTTTTCTTCATAAATAAGAACAAATCAATGAAGAGATGAAGACAAATGTGAGAGATATAAAGGAATGTAGAAATTGTACTATCATGAGATTGTTAAATTCTGTCTCCCTTATATCCAAATCTCTCTCTTCAACTGCTAGTTTTATTGGGCAGACCTGGGTCCTCTACATGCAGAATCTGGAATCAGAGTGAGGAATTTCTCATTAGATAGTTGTAAGAAAACTATTCCAAAACCTAGTTTAGTGCACACTGATATCACTTACACTTCTCAAGTTGAAAAAAAAAAAAAAAGAATGAAGGGATTTTGAGAGTAAACAAATGAATGACTACCTAGAGAATAAAGGAAACTCAATACCTGCAGTGAGGAATTTGGCACTGGGAAGAGGCACTTGAGTTTCACCAGGGTGATCAGGTATGACATAGGAAGAGGATTTACAAATTGCTGACAGTCACTCATGTCTGTTTTATGAAGTGGTAGGGAAGAAAACAAGCTTAATGACCTGAGAATAGAAAATAATGCCTTATGGATTTTTAGACTATTTTCAAATTTCTTAACTGATACACAATGTTCTTTGATACTGCAATATTTTGTAGCATGAGGATCAAATATTTTGCAATTGTTATTATTAGATGAGAAGGAACAAAAATATATACAGGCATAATACAGGCAGATGAAAGCAGATTAGATCTATAGACAAAAAATATTTAGAACTGTTTATGTCATTAATTAATCTTACACTATTGTACTATCTTCATAACATTGTCTCTAAAACGTCCATGATACGTTAGGAATAGAATGGCCAGATGATTATAAAGACCTAACTTTAAATTCTTGTCTCTAGTCAGTTACACCTTTTTGAATATTGTCTATGGATCACATTCTGTTGGCAATGCTTGAGGAAGAGCATTCTGTGGAAGTTTTTGGTTTGTTTGGTTTGTTTTGCTTGATGCAGTTATATAAGAGTGGTAAATATTCCTGAATATTAAAATCTGAAAATCTTAGTTTTATTAATAAAGCTGAACAAAATGAGTTTTCTAGAATCTAACCTTTAAAATATAATAATCAATGATATTCTTATCGTATTTTCTTATGAGGGAATAGTTCAGCCAATGCAATTTTATAAATGAATAGGATACAGTTCTCAGATGGTTTGATGGTTCTTTATGTAAACTAAATGTGGGCTTCCAACTTTGATTAAAAATAGATCCAGAAAATATACTTCCAGGTGAAATATTGTATTGTCTTCCAGATGAAATATTATTTTTAAAATGTCAACGAATTGTTATTAAATGAAACATCAACTTGAATACTGTGAAGGGGCTTTGCAAAGTTAGTACTAATTTTAGAAAGAGGGAGGTAGAGGGAGAAGGGAGTGGGAAGGGAAAGAGGAATGGAGAATTGATTTCAAATGAATTTATTATATAACATCTCCTTGGCAGCAAACTTCTTTAGCCTTCATTCACAAATCTTATAACCACAATTTACCCTTCTTTCATGCTTTTAGAGTTGCTTTAGTGAAAGTGTTTGGGAATTAGAACTCTGTAGAAATGGGATCAGATTACATAGTGGTACATGCTGGAAGTGGCTTACATTTGCTCTTAAGAGCAAAGCATTCAATATTCAGGCATTTTATGAGCCAATTTTTGAAAGCATCGTTATTAAATATTCAGTTACACAAACCTACAATTAAATAAAGTATTTTAAAAGCCAAAATAATAAATAATCGAGAGTCATCCTTTCTTAATTATTTTCCTCTATATTTCTGTTATCTGTGCTTTGTGAAACTCTATTATATCTGTACGGTGAGAATAACATATGATGATGTGCTACTGTATGTTTCTTCCCAAGCCCATGTTCACTGGTGTAATTTTGTGGTTGAAATTAGTCATGGCTGTTCTACTTACACCACAATTATTTGCACAAACATCAGAACAGTGTTTGGTTGTCATTGTGGCTGTTTCCAGAAAGATGAGTTGAGTTCTAGTCAGGAAATGTAAAAAAAAAAAAAAAAAAAAAAAAGGAATTGCTTCTTGTGACCCCAAACATCAGGCTGCATTACCAACTTATATTTTCTTCCTCAGCCTATCCCTAAAAACAACCTCTGTGACATAGCAGCAGCATTTCCAAAGTGATAGAAGAGGCTGGAGATAGGTAAAGCAAGTATAAAAGAAAATCACTTGCAATATTCATCATTAAGTTATTATTCTTTTATGAATAAAAGCTATCTCTTCACTCTCCAGATGACTGCAACAGTCAGAGATGCTCTGATTTGAAGCTAGAAGCCAGGGACTTCTTCCAGGTCTCCCATGCAGGTGCAGGGGCCTGAGGCCTTGGGCCATCTTGTACTGCTTTCCCAGGCCACAGCAGAGAACTGGATTAGAAGTGGAGCAGTGGGACTCGAACGGGCACCAATATGGGATGGCAGTGCTGTAGACTGGGGCTTTAGCACTGGCACGTGATCTACAATTTAACTAATCCATCAGCATAGCACCTTCACTGGTTATTCATGATAGCTAAAGCAATCGTCTAGCCTTCCTAGCAGACCCTAACAATCATTAATCTCCTTGTCCACATCTATGTCCTTTTATAAGTTAATATTGCTAATCATGAAACTCTATCCTCTTCAGATTTTTTTTTTCACTCCCACAGGTACTATGTGAGTGATCCAGCCTATCCACATTCTGGTTTGTAGTCATATCTCATTGTGGTTTTGATATTGCTAATAATATTGAATATATTTTCTCTACATGCATGTGGTTAAAATAACTAAGCATATATTTTGTCCAATTTCAAAGCTGATTTGCTTGTGATATTTTATACATTTCAAAGCACAAATTTTATCAGATATATGATTTATGAAAAAGTCAGTTATTTAATTTTCCTTTTCATCATTTTTAAAGTCTTCCATGCAAGATTTTATATACATAAGGCTCAATTTCTCAATCTTTCCACTTATGAGGGTAAAGGTGTTTGTAGTGTTCCGTTATCATCTTTCTAATGACTGCATCATCTGTTTATTTATTTATTTATTTATTTGACAGGTAGAGTTATAGACAGTGAGAGAGAGAGAGAGAGAGAGAGAGAGAGAAAGGTCTTCCTTCTGTTGGTTCACTCCCCAAATGTGTCCTGTTTTTATAACCCTTGTTTCATTACTTCTTTCAGTGTTTTATGTCTTCTGTGCTTTTATGTTTCTCAAACTTGCTTGAGGTTTGTTAATACTGTTAATTTCTTTCAAAGACCAAATTTTTTTTTTCTTGTTAATTTTCTCTGTTGCTTTTCAGTTTCAATTTCATTTGTCTCTTCCTTTATCTTTATTGAATGTCTGCTTTGGTTTTATTTTGTTCTCTTTCTAACTTCTTCATATTGGAACTTAGATTATTAATTTTTATATTAACTATTTTCTTTTCAATTATTTCATCAACAATAATTGAACATATGTGTGGGTTACATGGTGACATTTCAATACATGTATATAAATTGTACTGATCAAATCAGGTTAATCAACACTTCCCTTCTTTACCTTATGATTGGAGGCTTGGAACTTCTTTTATTTTTTCATAAAATGCTACTAGGTTATTGTGAACTTTAGCCCCTCCACTATGCTGTATAATGCCAGGAATGCATTCCTTAGTTCTAACTCTGACTCTGTACCCACACTCCTTCTATTGCTTCCTACCCCTCCCATTCTCCAGTAATCACTTTTCTTTGTTCAGACAGATTTTTTTTTTCACTTCCACATATGAGAGAGAGAATTCAGTATTTTTCTTTGTGTATTTGGCTTTTTTTCTGTAAGCATTATATCCTACATTTCCATCAATGTTGCTGCAAATGATAGAACGCCACTGTTTCTTATGACTGAAAAATATTTTATTGTATATGTATACCACATTTTCTTTATCTGATGATGGACACCTTCATTGATTCCGTACCTTGGCTATTGTGAACAAGTCCTGCAATAGACATGGTGGAGCAGGTATCTAATCTCTGATACAATGATTTCATGTCTTTTGATATGAAACCAGTACTGGGATTGTGGATCATATGGCAATTATATTTGTAAAAATCTCTAAACTATTTTCCATAATAGTTATACATTGTTTAAGAGTTTACTTTTCTCCACATCCTCATCAGCATTTGTTACTTTCTGTTTTATTTTTAATAATAGCCATTCCAGCAGAGCTGAGGTGATATCTAAATGTTGTTTTTATTTGTAATTCCCTGGTGGTTAGTGATATTAAAAATTTTCGGCTGGTGCCGCGGCTCACTAGGCTAATCCTCTGCCTGCGGCGCTGCCACCCCAGGTTCTAGTCCCCGTCAGGGAGCCGGATTCTGTCCTGGTTGCTCCTCTTACAGTCCAGCTCTCTGCGTGGCCCGGGAAGGCAGTGGAGGATGGCCCAAGTGCTTGGGCCCAGCACCTGCATGGGAGACCAGGAGGAAGCACTTGGCTCCTCGCTTCAGATCAGTGCAGCGCGCCGGCCATAGCGGCCGTTTGGGGGGTGAACCAACAGAAGGAAGACCTTTCTCTCAGTCTCTCTCTCTCTAACTCTGCCTGTCAAAAAATTTTTTTTCTGTATGTTTATTGACCATTTGTATTTCTTCTTTTAAGAAATGTCTATTCAGGTTGTTTGCTATTTCTAAACTAGATTGATTGTTTTGTTGTAGTTGTTGAGTTTTGTGTTCCTGTTACATCCTGGATATTAATCATATGTCAGATAGGGAGCTTGCAAATACTTTCTTCCATTCTGTCAGATGTCTTTTTCTCTATTAATTGCTTCCTTTGCTATGTAGAATGCTGTGAGTTTGATATAATCCTATTTGTCTGATTTTAATTTACTGCCTGTACTTTCGAGATCTTATAAAAAAAATCATTGCCTACATCACCATCTTGTAGTGTTTCCCCTATTTTTCATTTAGCAAATTCATAGTTTTAGATGTTACATTTAGATCTTTCATCTCTCTCCTTCCTTCCTTCCTTCCTTCTTTCCTTCCTTTCGAACTTTCTTTCTTTTTTTTTAGGGAATGGGTATATTGGGAAAAACCGACAGACTGGAGGAAAGGGGCGAAGAAGGAAAAGAGGGAGAAAAGGGGGAGAAGGAGAGCATAAGAGAGATCCAGAGACAGTGAGAGAGACATCTCTCTCTTTCTACACACACACACACACACACATGCCTATATATGTATATACTGTAATGGCTTTTTTTAATTTTATTTTTGACAGGCAGAGTGGACAGTGAGAGAGAGAGAGAGAGAGAAAGGTCTTCCTTTGCCGTTGGTTCACCCTTCAATGGCCGCCGCGGCCAGCGCACTGCGGCCGGCGCATTGCGCTGATCCGAAGCCAGGAGCCAAGTGCTTCTCCTGGTCTCCCATGCGGGTGCAGGGCCCAAGCACCTGAGCCATCCTCCACTACACTCCCGGGTCACAGTAGAGAGCTGGCCTGGAAGAGGGGCAACCGGGACAGAATCTGGCGCCCCGACCGGGACTAGAACCTGGTGTGCCGGCGCCGCAAGGTGGAGGATTAGCCTATTGAGCCGTGGCGCCGGCCCTGTAATGCCTTTTTAATCAACTTCGCTGACATTGCATACTCTAATACATATATGCATACATATATATATATATATATATATAGCCTGTAGTTTTGCCAGTACCATATATTGAGAAGGATCTTTGTTCTTAGGACGTTTGTGAAAAATCACTTGGATGTATGTTGATGGATTAATTTGTTGGTTTGCTAATACTTTGTTGAGATTTCTGTGTCTGTGTTTGTGAAGGATATTGATTAGCAGTATTCTTTTGGTGTCATGTCTTTGTTTTTGGTATCAAAGACATGCTGGCCTCATAAAACCAATTTTTTAGAGTCCCATCATTGCAATGTTTTAGAATAGTTAGAGGGGCTGGTGTTGTGGCATAGCAGGTAAAGCCACAGCCTGCAGTGCGGGCATCCCATGTGGGCTCAGGTTTGAGTCCTGGCTGTTCCACTTCTGATCCAGCTCTCTGCTATGGCTTGGGAAAGCAGTAGAAGATGGCCCAAGTCCTTGGATCCCTGCACCCACATGGGAGACCTGGAGGAGGCTCCTGGCTCCTGGCCTTGGATTGGAGCAACTCCAGCCATTATGGCCATCTGGAAAGTGAGCCAGCAGATGGAAGATCTCTCTCTCTCTCGTTCTCTCTCTCTCTGTAACTCTGCTTTTCAAATAAATAAATAAATCTTAAAAAAAGAATAGTTTGGAAAACATAGTTACTCTTCAAATGGTTTGTAGAATTCAGTAGTAAAACGATTATGTTCTGGACTTCAATGTGAATTTTAAACACCAATTCAATCTCCTTACTTGTTTTTGGTCATTTTAGATTATATCTACCTTTTTCATTTCATCTTGAAAGGTTGTAGGTAGGAAGTAAACCCACCGTTAAAAGTAACCCATGTAGAGTTCTTATGTATGCCTATATATCATATATCTAAATTTATATAAACTATAAATTAAACTAGTTATTAAGTACACATCATATTCTTTCACAGTGTTCAGTGATTGGGCAAATACATGTTTCTTTGGTGTTAAAGAGGTAGTCAGTGGTTTATATTAACTTTAAAAAATATTTTCCTATGAAGATCACGATCTATAGAATAAATATTAGATATACTTAAAAATTAAATTTGTGGGGCTGGTGCTGTGATGTAGCAGGTAAAGCTACTGCCTGCAGTACCAGCATCCCATATGGGTGCAGGTTTCAGTCCTGGCTGCTCCACTTCTGATCCAGCTCTCTGCTGTGGCCTGGAAAGCAGTAGAAGATGGCCCAAGTCTTTGGGCCCCTGCACCCACTTGGGAGACCTGGGGGGAAGTTCTTAACTCCTGGCTTTGGATCAGCACAGCTCCAGCCATTGCAACCATCTGGGGAGTGAACCAACAAATGGAAGACTTCTCTCTCTCTTTCTCTCTCTCTCTCTCTGCTTCTCTGTCATTCTACCTTTAAAATAAAAATAAATAAATTCAATTTGTTGTATTTTCCACAAATATTCTTTCATATAAACATATATGCATACATGATAACTGCATATATACAGAGAATAGTGTGTGTATATACATAGTGTGTATTATATAGTGTATGTATATTCAGTAGTATGAATATTTGTATAAAATTTCCATATATATGAAAAGGTACTGGTGAAAGCACAACAAATTGAACTTGGTATTTATATATCTACATATATACATAGACTATCATAGATGTATAATTATATATGTTATTGTGTATATTTATATATACATACTACTCTATAGATACAAGTGTATAGATACTATTGGAATAGTATGTAAGGAATGACTTGGTCTTTAAGAACACAGACTTTAGTAACAAAGATTTGCGTTTGAGGTAGTGATTTTTTTTACTTCTGTTTAATACCATGAAACATAAATTACTCTATGATACATATGTATGTGATTCGATTTCCTGTTGCTATGGGAAAATAGCTGAAGCTGGCTGCTTTATAAATCGATATTATTGGTTCACAGTTTTGTAGGCTGCAAGTCCCAGATAGGGTAGTCCATTTGATTTTGCTTCTGTTAGGGCTGCCTGGCAGATGGCATCATCATGATGGAAACATCTTCAAAAAAGAGCACTTGATGAGACAGGAAGCCAGAGTGTGTCAGATGTTATGCATGCTTTTACAACAATCCCTTGTCACAAGAAGAAAGTTCTTCCTTGAAATCAATAATTCTGAGGACAGTTCCCTGAACAACTCATTAGGATCCACCTCTGGATGGTTCTACCACCTTCCAACATCACCCCACAGAGGACGAAGCCTCCAACACATGAAATCTTCAAGGAACACACATTATATCCAAACAATAGAAATATGATTACATTCATTGAAAACGCTAGAAGGTATATCATGTAGTAATATACTAATACAGTAATACAACTAATATTTAGTTGTAATTATTGTTGAAAGGTTTATTATGCCAGAAGCATTTATCCAGATATGCACTTAACATAAAGCCACAATAAACAAAGGGAATGTGATATCTGAGGATTACATTTATGTCTGTCATTAAAAAGTAAACATTTCAAATGATTGATTTATAGAAATGCAATCCTTTATTTACCAGTACTCCTTTCTCTGAAAGTATGCAGTTAGAATTATAGGAGTAGAGAAGATAGAAACTTTAGTTGATTCATTTATATTAGTTTGGGCTGAGGATAAATTCCATATTTAAATGTTTATCCCATAGGAGAAGACGTTAGACATCTAGCATGAATAGCATGCATGGGTTATTTTCTTTTGAGATAGATCATATTCCCTAGTTAAGCATTCATAAACTTAAAATGAGTGGGGAAAGAAAAGACTTGCTGGTGAAATTATTCATGACATGATAGAATTTGAATGTTGTTAGAACAAAGTTTATGTTGACACTTTACTCAGCTATTTCTATCCAAAAGGCTGTTCTTATTTTCAGTTTTCGCTGTTCTCTATCAGAAAATTACATTTGATAAAATTGACTCATTTCATCTTTGAATAGTTACTAGTATTTCAGTTTCAACACTGTTGCCCTCAATGTGCAAATTTATATTGTTCAGCTCACTATTTGTGAACAGCTTAAAAACACAGATAACAGAGCTAATGCAATTCCAGGTTTTTACTTTTGTAATCTAGCTAGTATCCAAGAAGCAAAACCAATTATTATTTTCTATTTCATTATCATTGCAAGTCCTATAGGGATGTGCTAAATTGTCTCTATTTTACAGAGTATCCTAGGGGATAAAGGCTACAAATCTCGTCCACTACTAAAAAAAAAAGTGATCATTTTCACTGCAAACAGTCCAGATAGATTTATTAGATGGAAGTTCAACTTTGTACTTATTTTTTCTGATTCTGTAAATTATAGTGCCTGTGGAATATATCACCAGGGAGAAGAAATCATTCTCTCTGTGTTTCTACTTGTCTTGACAATAAAAGTTTAGCAGATTTGATCAAATTCTGTTTCATGTATTACTGTAGTCCAGCAGACAATTTCCTCATAACTACTGGCTATACCCAGTAGCCAATAATTTTGTGGTTGCTTGTAATAATAATACTTGTTTATCTAGCTTTCAACTTTCACATTTTTGCTCACATATTTTTAAACTTGAAATGCTTTTCCACTCTTTACATTTACATAAATTCTATTTGTAATTTAGAATGCTATTAAACCCTCATCTTCTCTATGAAGTTTCCACCCTACCTCTCAATATGTGATGATCTATTGGTCCTCCCTATATCATTGATTATCCTAAACTTTCTTTTTAAATGTATGACTCCTTGCCTTAACAAATTTGTACAGGTACACATCAATCTTCTTGATTCTCCATATAAGCTGTCAATCCTTGAAAAACAAAATAATAACTTCTTCATGGGAAGTAGTGCCCCATATTCTTAGCTCCAGAGCTCATTATAAGCCCTTTTGCTTTTCCTGGGTCCTGGCTGAGTCTTCAAACTCTCATTATAGGCTACAGCAGTGACCCATGGGTTATGCAGCTATAAAATACTTCAGTCTATTACAATTAACTACCCTCAAAAAAAAAAAAAAAAACTGCTCTCTGTTTTCAATGAGGAGTCTAACAGTATATAGCTAAAAATGTAAACAAAGCAGTATTAATGGAACTGAGTCATTCAACATATTAAATGCCTCAGTTAAGTGACTTTAGAGGATCTTATAATAATTTGCTGTTTTACAGATCTTAAAAATGAATATTTTGCTAATTCTAAATATATACTTACTTTTTAAAAAACTTTGCAATCATTGATACATATTTTTTTCCTTTAAGAGAGTTTCTCACAATGTAGATTCACCTATAACAGAAACTCATTAAACTGCCCTCTAGAGACTCCTGGATGTTTCAGAGTCCGCATATTCAATAAGAGCATGTCAGCTTCCCACAGACTATAAACCTTAGCACAGAATTTCCTTCTCCAGAAGAATTTTTCAAAGCTTTTCTCTCCTAGGCTGACTTGGTTCTTTTTAGAACTATCATATCAGTGCATCTTACACTAACAGGGAACTCCTTGCTGTATATTCTGTTTGTGTGTATTCTCATTTTTCTCATTAAACGCTTAAGTTCTCAAAGAAAAATAGGTCATAACAGACTCATTTAGTATAAAGCCTGGCTTATACTTGGTATCATAAATACTACTTAGTGCATTTATAAATCTATTTTATGAAACACCCAAAGAAATTTAATCTTCATTTCATAGATGGATTAGTCAGTAAATAAATAATTTTGAATATTAGATGTATAACAATAAACAAAATGCAGATCCTGCTTCAAATTCAGGAAAAGAGTATTTATTCTTTTCGGGGCATTCATTGAAATATATCACATGGGGTTAGGCCTCTAGTGTAGTGGGTTAAGCCACTGTCAACAGCGCCAGTATGGCATGTGGGTACCACTTTGAGTCCTGGCCGCTCTATTTCCAATTCAGCTCCTTCCTAATGCACCTGGGAAAACAGTGGAAGATGGCCCAAGGGCTTGGACCCTGTACCTATGTGGGAGACTCAGAAGAAGTTCCTGACTATTGGCCTCTAACTGACCCCAGTTCCAGCCATTGGGGTCATTTAGGGAGTTAACCAGTGAGTGAAAGACTTCAATCTCTTTTCCTCTGTCTCAGCCACTCTGTAACTCTGCATTTCAAATAAGTAAATAAATCTTTAAAAACAAAGGATATTTTTGCTTTCCTATTTATTTACTTCTAGAAAAGTACTGTCTGATAAAATTATTTTCAATAAATATAATTTTATTAATTATTTTATTAATTTTAAATGGAAAGAGAGACAAAGAAAGAAAGGCCTTACCTTAGCTGGTTCATTCTGCAAATGCCTGCAGCAACCAGAGCTAACTCAGATATAATTTAGTAGTTCAGAACTCAATCCAGGTCCTCCACTTAGTTGGCTGGGACCAATTACTTAAGCCATCACTTGCGGCCTCACAGGGTATGCATTAACAGGAGGCTAGAACCAGAGTGGAGATAGGACTTGAGCCTAGGCAGTCTGATTTAGAATTTAGGCATCTGAAGGTGTCTTAACTGCTATGCCTCTGCTGCACCAGTAGTGTAAAATTAATTCACAACTTCAAACTTAAAATTCTTGTATCTCACAAAGTAACAAATTTATAATTTGTTATAAATTTATAATTTATAGTCCAGTCTCCCAAGAGAACTTACACAAAGAATCTTTCTGTCCTTTCAATTCTTCATTGAGCCCTGTGCCCCCTTTTCAACTATCATTTTTAGAGAAATATTAATAAAATGGAGAGATGGAATCCTCTCTCTATTAGTTTGTGCACTTTGTTCTTATAAAACCACCTGTATTATACCATGAGGCTATTAATAATGAACATTTTATAATTTAAAAAGTGTTTGATTTCCAGACAGATCTCCAGGTGGATGGCTTATAAACAATTATCCCGATGGATCCAAAAATCAGATTAGGGATTGGGAGCAATTTACATGACTCCTTTTTTGAGCCTCTAAAATCTGCATGCTAGAAACATACTTCAATGCTGTTTTTCAAGCCTTTTGACAAAGGAATCCTACTTTTTTCTTTATGTTCTTGCATTTCCATTAGTTTGCTGGGGGTTGAAGTTAGGAACACCAAATCATTTCCTTTCACCACAGCTACCTACTTGTGTTATCACAGCATGGTCAGGAATTGACTGCTTTTTGCAGCCCTCTCCCTAACCTACTTATGGGCAGCATAATTTATTTTTCAAATACTTTGAAGTTTTCCTCTGAACTTTCTCTCCCTTCCATAATTATTTCAATTATTTATCTGTATTTGATTTTTATTGGAGAAAGGCATCATTCAAATTTATAGCTATGCTGAAATATAACACATGGTAGAAATTTTCTCTTTTAATTATTTTCTCATTTTATTTTAGCTTACAGCCTTTTTGGTCATTTTATCAGCCTTTTTACTATGTCTATTGCTTTCAATCCATTCTCTCTTTAACTCAAATACCCTGTTGCCAATATTTATAATATGTCCACCATAATGTTCCATGGCTAAAAAGTCTCACAAAACACCCCATTTCCTTTACAGTAAAAATCCTTTAGATTCTATGACATGGGAGAGCCAATCACAGAGGTTTATATTTGAAATCTGACTCTGTCCTTTAATGACATTGTGATTCTGAAAAAACTATTTAGCATCTTTGAAAGACATTGTCATTCTTCACAAAATTTCCTCTTCTTGTAAAGTGGTCAGAAAGATGAATGATGTCATACCTGGGATGCAGTCAGGCTAAATTGAACTTTTCCTCATCTACACTCTCAAGGCCTCATTTTAAAGTTCTTCCTGGACTATTTTGCTTCATAATTCTTAACTTTTAGCAACTCCTACCTGAACTAATATCACGTTATATATTGTATCAAATTCTTTAATGAATATGAAGAAACAATTAACAGCATCCATGTTCCTGAAGAACTTATGGTATCTTTACTACACAGCTTGATGATCAGGAAATTAAGTGAAGAAGTGCAAAGATGAGGACTGTCCAGGAGCCTGGGACTTGATGACAGAAGTCTTTTCCTGAGAGAAACTTTTACTAAAGGTTCCTAACAAGATAGCATTTTGGATTTTGTAGCGACATCACTCTCACTGGGACTGTAACCTGGAAAGACCAGAGACTAAAAAGGAGGTTCTTAACAGTTACTGGATGTAATGTGAGATTGGACAAGATTGATGTTATTTTACAAAGAAAGAAAAGCGGCAGGCATTTGATATGATTTGGGGCATATTCAAGTGCTTTGAGTTTAATACCTGGCTCTGGCTCCTGACTCCAGCTTCCAGCTAATGCAGACACTGGGAAGCAACTGTGATGGCTGAAGTAATTGTGTTCCTGTCACCCATGTGGGAGACCTGGATTGAATTTCCTGCCCCTGGCTTCAGCCCCAACTAGGAGATACTTCAGGTATTCGTGTGTGGGGAAAGTATATCAAATGATGGAAGTTCTGTCTCTCTCTCTCTCCCCCTGCCCCCCCCTTTCATCCCATACTCCCTCTCAAATTAATGTTAATAATAATTTAATTCTCTTCTTCAAAGAGAAATAGAAGTACTGAGAGATATCTTGCACGTAATGTGATCACTTGTAGAAAGTAATATCAGGGATGACGCCAAGGTTAATGCACCAAACCACTTTTTTATGACTAATGTTCTACCTTTCTGAAGTATGTGTTTGTCTCTGTAGATGTTGTATTCTCCCAGATAAACTGTCATTTCCTTAAGTGCACAGACATGATAGGCTTATTTACATCTTCCAGAATTTTCTGTCTGTTATAAGTGTAAATCAAGGCCTTGGCTCCATGAAGGCTAGGTTAGGATTCACATAAGCCAAGAAACAATTTTGGAGATTTTTGCAGGTTTGCCTATTGCCTTAGAGAAGTGTGGGAACCTGATTAAGTCTCATTTTCCCAACACTCCACCCTTCAGGTTCCTCACTTCACAATTTATGCATCATTTTTCTTCCAGAAGGATCCCCATGCTAGGGGCACACGAAGAATGTGGAACATTGCAATCAAAGGTCACAACAGCAATATAAGCTGCAGCAACAAATTATAGGTGAGCATGAAATGACAAATAAAATAAGCAGGGTTGTGTGCCATCCATTCACTAGGAATACCCACCAACCTCAGGGGAGACCACTGGTCAGCTGCTTGATGTATGATGTTTCTCAAATTACAGTGGAAAGTGATTTGATTGCTATCTGGTATATATACACAACATTCAGTCATGCCATGTGTCCTATGGTCATATACAAAGATGCAGGAGTCCATCCAATCTGGTAACCATTTCTTGCTTGTTCTATATATTTTGACACATGTGGGGGTAGATCTATTGCTTCTGAAGAAACTTTGCCTAAACCATTCCACAAAGAATATTCAACATTGGCTGAATTTTATTGTATTCTCCTGGGCTAAAATTTTCATTTTAGTCCAAGTGTGTTCCATAATTGTTCATAAAATCTCCAGTTTTCCAACAAAGTCAAGTCTTAGTCAGTAACTGAAGTTACCTTCCAAGGCAGCCCAGTTGCAGAGTTGATAGGTAAGTTGGTGCACACCCAAGAAACTGATCAATTGGTTACTGTTTCAAAGGTGTGTGTCCAGTCAACCAGTGTATTCATAGCCCCCAGGCTAAGTGTGATAAGACAAAGAAGTTAGTGGCACAAGCAATGGTAATCCCCCTCTTACCACTGGGTAAGATGCAAGTGAGAGATTTACCTTGAGATAACACTACAGTTGCCAAAGAGGTCACCATGGATTCCTGTACTACCTTGGTGGGGCATAACTTTATTGGGTACTCTCCTATCTGTGGGGATACTGGAGAAGCTAGCATTGGCCATCAAACAAATGCACCTTTTTTATAAGGTACTGACCCCTTCCTTGCATAGGTACTTCAGCTTAACCACAGGAAACCAAGTGGCCATGACCCATGATGTCACCTCAGGATCATATTAAAGTGCTGCTCCCCATAGTGACATCAAAGTGTACCAGGCGCTGTTGGCTTTCTGTATTTTCCTTGGCCACTGCCAGGTGGCATTCTCCCCTCACTCAAGGGTTTTACACTAGGTATAACACATTGGTTTGTCTTCCAAAACCTGGTTTCAATGTAAGATCAATAGTTTGAACTTGCAGTTGAATGGACAGTGCTGAGTAATGCAGCAAAGCCTCCACAAGAGCTAGTGCTCCTGCCCAGGACTATTCATTCAGCATTTGTAACACAGTCCACAGTCTTTTGGTCCACCCACACAGGGAGCCTGAGTTCAGAGTGAGTTCTGTGGCCTTGCTTCAATAGGCCAATACACCTTTCAATCATCCCAACTCCTTGGGGATGGTATGGTGTATGTGGTTTCCAGTCAATAAACAGGTGCTTGGCCCAATTCTTCACTGTGGAGCCTGTAAAAATGTCCATGATCATTCTCAATAACTTGTGGTCATGCATACATGGCACATGGTGTTTCTAAGGCATGCAGGACTGCTATCTAATCAGGCCACCTAAACGGAATCGCAAACTGCAGTCCTGGTGCAATGTCTACGCAAGTCATAGCATAGCTGCACCTGTCAGAGTGAAGCAAAGGTCCAATGATGTTTATTTTCCAACTTTTGAGGAGCACTTTCATCCTCATCACAGTCCTGGTAGCTACTGGCACTCAACAGTGGTGCTCCTAGGAACAGACAGTACAGTTTTTGCAGGTGCCTATAACTTCCTGATAGGCTGCAGGTAGGTTGCAAGCCTTCACTGTGGCCCACATCCTACTTGTAACACTATAGCAGCTACCATTGTAACTACTGAGCAACATCATTTTCTGGGGCCTTTTCCAAACAAAATACCTTAACAAGGGTGTCTATTATACTATTTCCCAGTTTGTCAGGTCTTGTGAATTGTCCATAGCATTCTGTGATTTTCTTCTGGTGTCTTATCTCCCGTGAATTTTGCCACATGGTTTGGACCCATAATGGCCAGTGCATGACCATCAGATTCTCTTTACGCCATGTTAATATGCAGACAGACCTCACTCAAGGCCCAGCTCTCCATGCAAAATAGCAATAGGTGACAGCAACAATTCACACTGCTCATAACTCAACCCATCGATTGCTTTGATGGTTAACTGACTCATTCTAAACCTTCCTGGTGGAAAGCTGAAAGACCATCAGTCCATTGAATGGGATTTCCTCTGCTGGAACCATCCATGTACCAGGTCTCCATAGGAATTGGTGTAATTCCATTCTAGAATGTACTAGATACTTGTCCCATAGCACATGGGGCTTCATGGAGTACTTAGTTATGTAAGTCATAGGCCCCAAATCCCTTATAAATAAGCCTGCAATAGACTTGCATTTAAAACTCCTCATTGTTGGGGGCCGATGCTGTGGCACAGGGGGTAAAGCCACCACCTGCAGTGCCTACATCCCATATGGGCACCGGTTAGAAACCCAGATGCTCCAATTCCAATCCAGCTCTTTGCTATGGCCTGGGAAAGCAATAGAAGATGGCCCAAGTCCTCGGGCCCCTGCAGCCATGTGGGAGACCCAGAAGAAGCTCCTGGCTCCTGGTTTCAGATCGGCACAGCTCTGGCCATTGCAACCAATTGGGGAGTGAACCAGTGAATAGAAGACCTCTCTCTCTCTCTCTCTCTCTACCTCTCCTTCTCTCTCTGTGTAACTCTGACTTTCAAATAAATAAATAACTTTTTTTAAAAAAATAAAACTCCCCATTGTGGCAGGTCGGCTCCCCACTTTGTTTCTGTGGGCACTTGTGCTGTCCCACTTCATGATTTCACTGCCCAGTATCATATCCAGTCAACAATAGGATATGAGGTGCATACAGTTGACAGAGACAGTCAAAGTTCTCCTTTCAGTAGTCACCAAGGCTGCGTAAACTACAGCAAACTGTTTCTCAATTAAGGAGTATCAAGTCTGCTCCTTTCCATAATTGAGATCAAAACCGAATAGGCGGCCGGCGCCGCGGCTCACTAGGCTAATCCTCCGCCTAGCGGCGCCGGCACACCGGGTTCTAGTCCCGGTCGGGGCGCCGGATTCTGTCCCGGTTGCCCCTCTTCCAGGCCAGCCCTCTGCTGTGGCCAGGGAGTGCAGTGGAGGATGGCCCAAGTGCTTGGGCCCTGCACCCCATGGGAGACCAGGAGAAGCACCTGGCTCCTGGCTCCTGCCATCGGATCAGCGCAGTGCGCTGGCTGCAGCGCGCCGGCCGCGGCGGCCACTGGAGGGTGAACCAACGGCAAAAGGAAGACCTTTCTCTCTGTCTCTCTCTCTCACTGTCCACTCTGCCTGTCGAAAAAAAAAAAAAAAAAAACGAATAGGCTGTCTTGGTCTTTCATTCTGTTGCCAAAGGCCTCAATCAAACCATTCTGTAGTGCATTAACACTCAATGGGCTTGCATCAAGCCCATTGAGCACCGTGGTGGCTTGCACATGTTGATTAACTGCTGTAAAGGCCACTTGCTCTTATTCATTTCATTCCCACCAGACACTCTTTTTTTCAATTTTAGTATATGTGCTGCCGAAGTGAGCACACAGACACTCTTTTTTATCAAATGGTACAAGGTACAAGAATGTGTGCCAAATGCAGTATAAACTGTCTCTAATATCCCAATAGTCCTACAAACTCCTGTAACTGGCTTTCAGTACCTGGCATGGGAAAGGCCTGAATCTTAACTATCATTGCTTCAGTTGTCTTACCCAACCAGACAACTCCCAAGAATTTGAGAGTCCAGATCCCTGCTTTCTGGACTCATTCATTACTCAGATGACTTTAAGTTGTTCAGCAAAGTGAAAAAACTGAAAAACTGCCTTGAAATCTGCAAGAGAGTCATAGGTTAACAATAAGATCTATATAATGAAATACATGCATGCCTGTAGGAATAGACCACTGTGCCAAGTCTGTTGTTACCAACTGTGAAATAAGGTAGAGCTATGGAAATAGTCTTGTGGAAGAATGGTGAAGGTCCACTGTGACCCATACCAAGAGAAGGCAAAATAGTCTTGACTCTAATAAGATATAGCACTAGAAAAGAAAGCATTAGCTAGATCTAAAATATAATGATAAATTCAAAGTTCACAAGTGAGATGATCCTTGATATCACTCACCAATGGAACTGCTACATGCAACAGAGGAACAACTTTATAGCTCCCATTAATCTGCTGTCATCTGCCCTGTGTCCATCTGGTTTTTGTTTGTTTACAGGACATGCTGGTGACTTAGAATGGCTACATGCAGGCCTAACAACGTTCATCTTCTTCAGTTCCTGGATGGTTTCATTAATTTCTTTGTGACTCCTCCCTCCCCCAAGAAATTGTACAGCTTGTTATTTTTCAACCAGCTAGGCATGGGTAGCTGTAATGGTAGGTATGCAGCAACTCCTAGCAATACAGGTTTAACCATGCACACTCACAGGTGGAATTCCCCCACTGTAGTTTTTAGCAGTAGGCCCTACAGGACATCAATGCCCAGTACTCAGGAATGGGGAACACATACACACTATATTATCCCCAAGTGGTAGATATCCTATTCTTAAAGGCAAGTTACTGCTTTTACCTGGATTGAGTGGCCTCCATAGCCTATATGGCTTCCCAGGACCCAGAAACCTTCTCAGAGTTGGAGTATTGTGATGTACATTCAACCCTTGTATGAACCAGTGCCAGCTCTCTCTGAACAGTAGAAGGGACCGTGGATAGCAAGTTAAACATGAGGTCTCTGGTTCCCACTTATTGCATTAACCCAAATCAGCAATAGTATGGGTAATCACACTGATAGGCTAGTTTTGTTACCAAGGAGTCAGACAAAGCAGAGGGAGCCCTCTGCAACACAAGATCCTGCATTCCTGTGGTAAAATCTTCCTCATCTGTCCCATGACTTCCAACCATATATATAGCATTGCACATTCCCAGCTCCTATAATATGTGTAACTCAGTATATACCTGCCATATAATAACTACCCAAGGTAAATCTCCAGCATTAGGCCATACCAGGCAGGCACCAGCCACAAACCAACACAACAGTGATTTACTACCATATGGTGGACAATCAGGAGCCACTGCTGCAGGCCTGGGTGCATAGGCAGTGATGTCATTTTGTACATTTCTGGCCCCAAGAGCAAAATTCCGTTGAACCCTATATCCCAAAGCCTAAGCTATCAAGCTGTGAAAGATTCAGAGAGTTGTTGTCTAAACTTAGCCCCCACCTCCACTCTCTTCCTGAGTATGTGTAGAGAACACCAAATGCTCTACCACTTGGTGGGGGGAGGCCCATGGCTGCCCTGGAGGAGCCCTTGGTTGGTGGGTGTTTGTCTTTTGAGTGACCACTGGACTGGCCTTGAACAGAATGGGACACTCAAGGTTGTCCTTGTCACTGAAAGATGCATCTACTATAACCAATGGGTCAATTCCTGCAGTTTGAAGAGTGGCAGCCCCTCCTTTCAGGGCACAGATGCTATCTCCTTTTGTTCTTTGAACCTCTCTTGGCTCTTCTGAGACATGTTGCAGGCCCCATTCCTGGGTCTCGGCCTGTGGTCCAGAATTATTTTCTGCTCTTTGCAGACAAAAGGGTCTACCTGTGGCCCCAGCCACTGCTCAGGGATCCTTCTTATCTAGTTTCTTCAAGGGCATGCAATGTCTTCTCCACACTAATAGGCAAGCCATCAACCTCAGCCCACTCCTGGGAAGCACCCAGTTTGACTTGGGCTTGACTAGTGGTACCAGACACTTATGACTTGTCACCCCTGAATCTCTCCCTCTGGCTGCACTGTAGCCTGAGTCAGATCCTGCAGACAACACTAAGTATAAGTCAGGAGCTTGGTCCCAAGAAGAGTAAACAGATGCCAGCTTTAAACAGATCAAAAAACAACTTCAAAGTCTTTAGTTGATTTATATCTCTTAATTCTTGCAGTGGCAAGTGAGTATACAGGAAATAATTGCTACATCAGTAGCAACAGGTAGGTTACAAAAGAGGTCTACATATAACTGTACCCCCCCCCAACCCCAGCTCCTTATATGAGCCTACAGAAAATATTGGCTAGTAACCCAACAGTTATATAACAGAGCTATGCCAGTTTTGGATAAGCTGGTTGTCTACAGGAACCTGGTAAGCCTCATTTTCTCAACAGAGGCATTCAGCAAATGTCTGATGAATAAATGCTTAAAAAGAAGAATGTGACTGAGAGGTGATTGAAATATATGAGTAGTAGGTGCTCTGTGTGGATAATTGGTAACTACTTGAATCTCCATGAATAATACCAAGGGTTAAGTCTTCAAACTTACAAGAAATAGAGCCATTTAGTATGTTCCCAACTATTTCCATGGGGTAGCCCATTTTGATTTATTTTTCACAGAACGTTAGATTTAGCTGTAAATTAGAGTGATTTGGAAGGATATTTTAGAACGTACACAGAATAAGACTTCATCTTAATTTGCCAAAGAACAGAGATTTGACTATCACTTGGATCCCCACTTTCATATATTCCTGACCACCAGGTAGTGAAAAATAACCATTCAGCAAATATTAGTAAATACTGTTAGCCAGACACTGTAAGAAGATTATGATATGAATAAAATATGACTCTTGATCAACAAAAGCTTATATTAGCAGGGTAACAAGAAGCAAAGTGATTGTTTTTAAACAAAGGAATAACACAAGAATATATATATATATATATATATATATGTATATATAAATTTATAAGATATACCTAACTTTCAAGTATCACTGACCCATTCATTGGCACAGGGCAGAAATAAACTCACTTGACTCAGTTCCTGCTGACTCTGGATTGGCTTCACAATCTTAATAAGTTACTTCAAGTATCTACTACTACTTATTGGAAACTGGTATGTGATTTGAAGTCTATTTGCTGTTAATGAGGAATTTTTCTGGTCAACATGCAAAAAAATTAGTGAAGCAGAGAAACTTTCTCCAATATTATTGACTTAATTTGTTTTGAAATAAGTATTTTGATGTTTGATCTTTCTGTTTTGTAAGTTGTGAGTTCATTGAATAACATTGAGAACCATGAAACAGTTATGTGAATATAAATATAGCCCCATAGTAAATGAAGCAAGTACCTTTCCAAACCAATTTTAGGCTAAATATATTGGGAGCAAACATGCTTGAATAAGAGGTTATTTACTGTATCTACAAGGGGAATCGTCTATGTTATATTATTCATATCTCAGGTTGGTTTCTTCTCTTAGAAGTAGATGCAAGTCATTGGAAATGTTCTTATCATCATTTATCTGTGTGAGCTTGACATGATTCTGATTTGTTTTTCATAAATGTCCTTCACTGTAAGAAATCTGTAAATTATGATCAGATATTCATTAAAGTAAGATAGACATAGTATTTAATACAGCCTCAGATATGCTACCTTCTTTGAGTTGTGGTTTGCTCTTCAATAATTAGGTCTTCTAAGCTGTGTGTCATACTCAAAATTCTCAAAGAGGTAAAAATCAGGCCTATGCCTATTTACCTCCTTCCCTAATTTACCATTGAAAATAGAATTTTGGGATGAGATGGGTCACTTGAGTAACCACAACTTTGATAAGCTTAGTGTCAAAATAGAGAGGCACAAGGGAGAATCTAGGAAAAAGAAAATAATTTAAAGAGCAGTGACTCTAAAGTCTCACTGAATTTCAAAAGAATGGTGCTTCAACCCTCGAAAATGCACAATAGACTTCCTGAAGGTAGGAATGAAAGTATCATTATAAAAGAGAAACTATAGAAGACTATTTTCCCAAAGGGCTAGAATACAAATCACTTCATTGGTAATAAAGAACCAGGTTGCAAAGACGAGACTAGATATTGTGTTAATCTAAATAATTCAGAATACTGTAATAAAATTATATCCCTGAAATTAGGCTTATTCTCTATTGTTTGTTTACTTAGGAAAATATGTTTGTTGCATGCATCAGAATCTTAAAAACTTGGAGTGTTATGGTCCTCAAATATTTCTTAAAACAGAAAGATTAAAATCCTTTAAGAAGTGTATTATAACAATGCCAACAATGAGCTTCCTATATACTTGGTTCATTAGATCTGAGTTGAAACACTAATACTTTATTTTTTTAATGCTCACCAGATACCTGTGATGTGCTGCCTGGACTGGGATTCATCTCAGTAATTCAATCTGCCAACCCATTCATCATTACAGTTCTTTAGAATGTATTTACTATCACTTGATTGAATTCTTATAGTTAGGGATTCACTATTTATGAAACACATTTATACAAGATACTTAATTAGCTCTGGAAACTCTCTTTGAAGATAAATTTTTAGAGAGGGAAAATACCTGTAGTTGAACCACTAACAGACACACTAAAAAACATAAAAACTCATGGAAATAAGTTTTCATGGGAGGCCCTTAAGTACATATGTATTTTTAGTTTTATAAGAGCCACAAGTGGTTTATATAATCTGCACATGCTCAAATGCATAAAACAAAAACAAAAACAAAAACCAGAAAAACTTAAGAGTAAAAATTATAAATATTTTAAAATATGCTCAGAATTTACAAAGGAGAATTTTGATTTTTTTTCAAAAATATTTTTAAGATTCTAGTTTGTGCATATTACTTTCTTGATATAAGTTATAATTGTTTAAATTTAATTTTTTAAAAGATTTTTAAGATTCTAGTTTGTGCATATTACTTTCTTGATATAATTGTAATTTTTTAAATTTAATTTTTTTATTTATTCATTTGAAAGGCAGAATACAGAGAGGCAGAGGCAGAAGCAGAGAAAGAGGAAGATCTTCCATCTGCTGGTTCATCCCTAACTAGTTGCAATAGCCAAAGCTGGGCTGATCCGAACTCAGGAGCCAGAGCTTCTTCCTGGTCTCCCACACAGGTGCGAGGGCCCAAGCACTTGGGCTGTCTTCTACTGCTTTCACAGGTCATACAAAGGAGCTGGATTGGAAGTGGAGCATCTGGGATTTGAACCAACTTGAAGCCCATTTGTGATGCCAGCACTGCAGGCGGCAGCTTTACTCATTAAGCCACAGCAGCGGCCCCTAAATTGTAATTTCGTGGGAAAAGATCGAATGAACTTCATCTAAGTCTGTCTTATTGTGGACTCACAAGTTTCCCTTCAGAAAGTTACTGGGGGCCGGCACCACGGCTCAATAGGCTAATCCTCCACCTGTGGCTCCAGCCCTGTGGCTCCAGCACATGGGGTTCTAGTCCCGGTCAGGGCTCCGGATTCTGTCCGGTTTCCTGGTCGCTCCTCTTCCAGTCCAGCTCTCTGCTGTGGCCCTGGGAGTGCAGTGGAGGATGGTCCAAGTGCTTGGGCCCTGCACCCGCCTGGGAGACCAGGAGAAGCACCTGGCTTTTGGCTTTGGATCAGCATGGTGCGCCGGCCTCAATGCGCTGGCTGTAGTGGCCATTGCAGGGTGAACCAATTAAAAAGGAAGACCTTTCTCTCTGTCTCTCTCTCTCACTGTCCACTCTGCCTGTCAAAAAAAAAAAAAAAAAAAAAAAAAAAAAAGAAAGAAAAAGAAAAAAGAAAGAAAGTTAGAGAGGTAGGTTTCCTATTAGCAAATACTAAGCAGATCAAATTACCACATTCTTAGCCTGTTCTCAAAAATCCTTTATTTTTGTTTTACCTTTAAAGTAGAAATTTAGAGTTCTTATATTTCATTAAAGAATATTGCATTTCAAATAGTATTTTGTTGTAATTCTCCTACATAATTTCACAATGCATATTTTTTAAAATCATCAGCATTCCTTTTCTGAAAACTGGAAAAGTCAATCTTTGTGAATGAAAAATGAAGGGAAAGGAAGATATTTTGCTTCAACTTATAACTTCTTCATGTATGGCCATCTCAAAAATGTGACTCTTGTCTAAGTACACATCTTTTGGCAATTTAATACTGTTTTTGATTTTTATAACAACATTATCAATGCTACTTCAAGAACTTAGACAGATGTGCCCAACAAATAAAGTCTCTGACCAGATATATTCACTGGCTTTCTTACGTTCAGGTTGATATTTTTACTTTGGGTGAATACAACCAAATGAATCCTAGCTATGGAAGTTATTGGGTATATAAAGGCTATTCTAGCACATTATGCCCATTTCAGAATGCATGAGAAATATACCTCACTTGGTATTTCCCACAGAATACTTTCTCCACACCCATTTACCCTATGCTAGGAATAGAATATTTTTTTCTTTAAGGGAATATTTTTAAAATTGCTATATTCTAATATAAAATAGAGTAATTTTAGATGTTCACCTTCATGACACCAATATTTCAAGCTTCCTATATCCACGAAACAATTCATTTCCTTCCTCTGTTCAATTGTAAATTAGTTCCATTAACTGTTAGAGCTTATTTGGTTCCAGAGAACAACTTTTATCAGCAATCTTAGAAGCTAGGGGACTTATGCCTCTGAAGTATATAGAAGTAATTATATGTCCACATTTTTTTCTAGATTCAGACATGTTTTTCACCTAGAAAGTGAGGAGTAAAGAGTGCAAAATTTTACAATATTAAATCCAAATTTAATATGGCATACAGTACATTTTTATTTATAAAGCATATAATTTTATAAAAGACTTTTTAAGCTTCAAAATGAGTCACAGTAACTCCTATTAGTAACAGAATAATAACACAATTTTCTTGAAAATAATTACAATGGTAACAAATAATAATGCTAGAAGGTAATGAGTGCTTTCACTAAATCTTGACATCTGGAAATTATCAGGCCAATTAAAGGTCTAATCTTATTTAATAAATAACCAGAAAAAATTACTTAAACAGAGTAAATACATAACATTGTTTTACTTGAAAATGAGTTGTTCAAAGATTCATGGAAAATGGTGTCATTTCTTCACTTTAGGAATCTTATTACAAATGCCCTTTATTCGGAAGTTTGAAACTGTTTCATCAGGACTTGTATAATTATATCTTATGCTTAAATACATTTTTATATTAGTTATACAAATGTTGAAAATTTATTAAAAATAATCATTCTGAAGAAAAATGATAATGGCTATTTTTTTCCAGTATAAAAGAGGAAACATAAGTTCAAAGCAAAATAGATTTGAACTGAGATATGGCGGAATTGATGGAGACTTTAGAATGCATCATTAGGCATTTGTGGTACCAGCATGCAGTCATGGAGAATGATGTTAATTTTTATAGCTTTGCCTGGCAAGGAGAGGATTTCAGCCATTTCAGAATGTATGAGAAATATATCTCAGCTGGTATTGCCCACAGAACACTGTTAGGTGTTTTCTATCTGTAGATTTGATGTTTCTTCCTGTACAGGAGCAAATAACAGTAAATCATTGTGTTTTAGAGACTTTTTGTCTCCTATATCAAAGAGAGTTCAGTCAGGAAAACAGAAGCCTCTCTAGATTGTTTAGACAATCAACAAATTGACACAGGACGTGAACTTGCTACAGAACAATTGAAATGACTGGAGAAGTTGTCAAGGTTTCTCATCACTAGGGCGCAGTAAGTTAATCCTCTGCCTGTGGCACAGCATCCCACATGGGCGCTGGTTCTAGTCCCAGCTGCTCCTCTTCCAGTTCAGCTCTCACTGTGGAAAGCAGTGGAGGATGGTCTAAGTGCTTGGGCCCCTGGACCCACATGGGAGACCAGGAAAAAGCACCTGGCTCCTGGCTTCGGAATGGCACAGCTCCAGCCATTGTGGCCATTTGGGGAGTGAACCAATGGAAGGAAAACCTTTCTCTTTGTCTCTTCCTCTCACTGTCTGTAACTCTACCATTCAAATAAATAAATAAAATCTTTTAAAAAATAAAAATAATTAAAAAAATGAAGTCACTTCTACTTTAGGTCAAGAACCGAGGCAGTTCACAGTGACCTAAACCGTTGTAGCAGATCAGATTCATCAGCAATACCCAGAAGTTCATCCAAAATCTTATGTCCTGGGGCCGGCGCTGTGGCTTGGCAGGTAAAGCATTCTTGTGATACTGTCACTGATGCACTGTAATGAACTCTGTTGGAGACTCTGGAAAATGTAGCTTCTCGAAAATGTAGTTCTCTTCTGCAATTCAGTGGAGAAAACTGAAGGGGTTAGAATTGATTGTGAGTGCAGCAATGTTAATATAGTTCTTTTCCTTTTATTGGAACTAAAAATAAGAATTTTTTGCAACAGTTGTCTGTTTTTTAGAATTCCTTAAAAGAAAGCGTTTAACATTTTTAAAGTACGTTTTTAATTTTGAGATAACAAATTTTAAATTTACACTATAGTCAAAGATTTATTGCTATCCTAAATAAAGATTTCAATAAATTAAAGTAAAAAAGACCATAGTCCAGCAAGAATATGGGCAAGGACTATAAACAATAATCAAATTTTAAAATGTCTATTTCACTCATACACAGTAAATTTTAAAAGAGGTACAGCTTGTTAAAACTATAGTAATATATCATTGTTAAAAATTTGTTTCATGAAGATTAAAAATAAAATTTAACAAAACACTATATTTGCAAGAAACTGGTACACACAGATGTGCAGAGAATATTATCCGCTATAAAAGAGAATGGAAGACTGTAACAATTGTCTATACCCCTGTGGAACATACCTTTTACTTGTGGGGCTCATTGTTTAGAGGAACATGGAGCCTGTGATTATAAAGTAAATTCAAAGTATGTTATTGCAAAAAAATTAAAAGAAAAGAAAGGAAGGAGGAAGGAGGGAAGAAAACATTGTTGTATTCTTGTAATCATATCTATGAAAATCATGAAATCTGCTCCCTGTTATTAATAAACAAAAAATGTAACTAAAAGGGAGAAAAGGAAAGCACAGTCAGATGGCAAACTTTGGGTAGAGGGTGGTTTCCTCACTCACTGAAATCAATTAGTGATATTTTATTTTATTTATTTATTTATTTTTGTTCAGGATTTATTTATTTATTTGAAAGTCAGAGTTACACACAGAGAGGAGAGACAAAGGGAGAGAGAGAGGTCTTCCATCCGCTGGTTCACTCCCCAATTGGCCACAACAGCTGGAGCAGCACCAATCCAAAGCCAGGAGCCAGGAGATACCTCAGGATCTCCCATGTTGGTGCAGGGGCCCAAAAACTTGGGTCATCTTCTACTGCTTTCCTAGTCCATGGCAGAGAGCTGGATTTGAAGTAGAGCAGCCAGAACTCGAACCTGCGCCCATATTGGATGCTGGCGCTGCAGGCGGCGGCTTTACCTGCTATACCACAGTGCCAGACCCAATTAGTGATATTTTAAAAAGATTTATTTATTTATTTGAAAGGCAGAGTTTGCAGAGATAGGGAGAGAAAAAGAGGGAGAGAGAGAGAGAGAGAGAGCGCACTTTCATCTGCTGGTTCTCTCCCCAAATGGCTACAATAACTGGAGTTGAGCCAGCCCAAAGTCAGGAGTGTATTCCAGGTTTCCCACATGGAAGGCAGGGGCCCAAGCACTTGGGCCATCTTGCACTGCCTTCCCAGGCGTATTAACAGGGAGCTGGATCAGAAGTGTATCAGTCAGGACTTGAATCAGTGTCCATATGGAATGCCAGTGTCACAGGCAGTGGCTTTACACACTACACCACACACTGGCTCACCGATTACTGATTGAATGATTTTTTAAAGGCACTTTTGAAGATTAAAGCAATTAAATTTTTACCTATCTTGGAGATTTTATGGGGGGGTGGCTTGCACTTTCAAAACGAAGTTCACTTTCTCAAATTATGCTCAGCAGAAAGTTTTAGAGGAAAAAGGAAACATAAATAGAGGAACATAAATGAGTTTGGATTAATGGTGATGCTCTGGGCAATGGAGAAAATATAGCCCATGTAGCAATCATGACATTAACAAGAAACATTTAAAAATAAATAAGCACATTACACAGAATGTCTCTCTGAAGAAAATTAAAGAGAGAGAGAGAGATCATTGGACTGACATAGTTATGAATCATCTGAGGAGCAGGTATTTCACAAAATAAACACAGCGTGGGTTACCTACATTCTACACTAGAGTGTCTGGGTTTCAATCACAGTGTCACTTCTAATCCAGCTTCCTGCTAATGGGCACCCTGGGAGGAGTAAAATAGGATTAATTCACAGCAGGTTATGGCCCAAGTAGTTGGATCCCTGCAACCCATATCGAAGACCCAGATTCAATTCGTCTTCTGGCTTTGGCTTGGCCTATCCTGGCTTTTGGTACCTTTGGGGAGTGAGCCAGCAGATGGAAGATAGATGTTCTTCTCTCTGTTCCTCTCTCTCTTTCTCTCTGCCTTTCAAATAAATAAATGCATACTCATGAATTACATGAAGCTTAACAAAAAGAAATTCTATTATTTACATCAAAAGGGTCGCAACAGGAGGGCATGGTGAGTGAAATTTGCTGGACACGGAAAGACAAATACAGCATGTTCTTTTTATGAGGAAACTAAAATTTTTTAAAAGTCAAAAAATAATAAAAAAGCATTTTTGCATATCACACCTTGGCCTTTTGATAAGATAAAGCATAGCATTTCTGTGGGCTTAATTCATACAATATACAGTGCAATATATGGGGGAGTTAAATATGTTTAATTCACAGCCTCTGATTTCTGTTGAGTATGCAAATTATTGGCTGCAGTATGATGAATATTTTAATAGGGCAAAAGTTGGATAGCAAATGGTTACAAGAGATGATTTACAAATGTGACACAAACCCTTTTGGAATCCATGAATTTTGGAAACATAAATTTGAATTGTAAGTTCCATTACTTAGTAATTTGCATAAAACACATTTAGTATTTTTGAGCTAAGGTTTTCCCCTACATGTAAAATTCAGGGTTTACCCAAAAATCTAAAAGATTGCATAAAGACTGAATACAAAATTATAGTACATATTTTCTACAGTGTCTCATTCCATAGGTACCAAGTAGTTAATAACTGCTAGAGTAAGAGCCAAAACTGAGGTATGTGTAATGCAGTATGGGATGTAGCATCTTATCCAGCATCTTACCCACTAGCTAAACACCTACCCTCATATTGTTGTCTGTGTCTTGTGAAGGCTGCCACATCATATAAAGGTCTGGAGCTTCCTTAACCATGTTCCATAAAATGCATCAAAGTCTCTCTCTGAATTCTGTCACTACTAATCACTTTTCCTAGCACTCAAATGATAGGTCAGTGGAGGAAACACACATGAATTTTTCCCAACAAAAAGGGCTTTAACAAGGCCTAATTATGAGTCTCCTGGGTTACTTGATATTTTCTGCCCAACAGATAATTGAAATTTCATGAGTAAGCATTGAATTTAATACCAATATCCACTATCAGATATTAGTCAAAATCATGGGAAATATTTATATTACTGTGAAATGAGCAGAAATTCAGAATTCTACACTAGCTATTATGTCAAATTTTTCAAGATTCTAGAAGAAAACTTACCAACTTGCCTTGGAAGTTTTCAGTCACAAATGTTTGGCTAATAAGTTGCATCATAGTTTCAACTTGAAAATACTAAACACAGTTGCTTATTAAATTTATTTATATCTCAAATGACTATGTTTTCAGATTTAAATAATGTTTGATTCAAGATTAGCAAAGACGGGGCTGGCACTGTGGCGCAACGAGTTAATGCCCTGGCCTGAAAGGCCGGCATCCCATATGGGCGCTAGTTCTGGTCCCAGCTGCTCCACTTCCCATCCAGTTCTCTGCTATAGCCTGGGAAAGCAGTAGAAGATGGCCCAAGTAGTTGGGCCACTGCACCCACGTGGGAGACCTGGAAGAAACTCCTGGCTCCTGGCTTCTGATCAGCAAGGCTCTGTCTGTTGCGGTCATCTGGGGAGTGAACCATCGGATGGAAGACCTTTCTCTCTGCCTCTCCTCTCTCTGTGTAACTCTGACTTTAAAATCAATAAATAAATCTTAAAAAAAGATTAGCAAAGACTTGGAAGTAGATTGAAAGATGGGCACTTACTGAACATCCAGGTTATAACTTGGATAGTATATGTACATGTATAATATATGGCATACATAATTGCATAGCAATGTGGGGAATATGTTAATTATAAAACTAGAGAAATAATAAAAATAAAAATTTTTTGATGTATGAAAGGTTTTATAAGTTCTGAACACTTCCATTAGTAAGTCTTGATACATTATCTTCTTACAGCGTTCATTTCCTTCCAGAATGGACACTAATTATTAGTGTGTATGTGTGTGTGTGTGTGTTCACTACAAATAGAACATGAAGAAAGGAGTTAGAAGCTTATTTTGGTGAAAAAGTTTTGAAAAATATGTGTATAAGTATGTGTATATATGTGCATGTCAGCACAGTTTTTGTTTATAGTAACATTCCGATAATGTATATAATCCACATTATTTGACAGATATAATTTAATTTTTAAAATTTTTAAAAATGTAAAAAAAAAAAATTTAACAGGCAGAGTGGACAGTGAGAGAGACAGAGAGAAAGGTCTTCCTTTTCCGTTGGTTCACCCCCCCCCAGTGGCCACTGCGGCTGGCACACCACGCTGATCCGAGGCCAGGAGCCAGGTGCTTCTCCTGGTCTCCCATGCGGGTGAAGGGCCCAAGCACTTGGACCATCCTCCACTCCACGCCCGGGCCACAGCGACAGATATAATTTAAAATCATGGTCTCCTCAGCTGTAGTATTCCTCTTAAACTGCAATCAATGCCAAATTATGTTTTAAAGGTGCTTTTCCTCTAAAAATCCCAATCCTTCCATCTCTACTGTACAATAGGAAGAAAGAGATATCTTTGTGTCTGTGCATCTGTGTGTGAATGCATACTGTGTAAATTAAAAAGAGAACTTTGTGGTATAAATGAATTGCATATGTGATAGTTATTATTATATAACTAGAAAATACTGATACTTCTATTTACCTCCCATATTACTCTGAAATGCTTCAATGTATTAGAAAAATCCATTTCTCATCCCAGTGCTATGGCAAGTACATCCTTTTATTTTCTAGCAAATGCCTAACCTATGCCACTTTTTAGAACAATAATTAACAATAATTATTATGTGTTGTTCTGGTAGGAACACATGATGTGTGTCTTCTTTTTTATATATTAAATTTCTGTGTTGTTATGCATGTAGTCTAGCCTGTTTCTGAGAGTGCACTTGCAGACAAATTTTGAGTACCACTTTTTTTTTTTAATTTTTTATTTATTCATTTGACAGGTAAAGTTACAGACAGTGAGAGAGACAGACAGTGAGAAAAGTCTCTCTTTCGTTGGTTCACTCTCCAAATGGCTGCAATGGTCAGAACTGTGCCAATCTGAAGCCAAGAGTCAGGAGCTTCCTCTGAGTCTCTCATGCGGGTGCAGGGCCCAAGCACTTGGGCCATCTTCCATTGCTTTCCCAGGCCACGGCAGAGAGCTGGACTGGAAGAGGAGCAACTGGGACTAGAACTGGCACCCATATGGGATGCTGGTGCCACAAACGGAGGATTAACCTAGTGTGCCATGGCGCCAGCCCCCTCATATACACTTTTATATTGATAATCTGCAGGACTGCATCACTAAGGAAAACGTTGATGCATATACTTAGAATTTCACTAGAAAACATTTATACTCATCACTGTCTTAACCTCTAAACCACTAATTGGAAGTCCACAGGCATGTTACTCAATGATGAATGTGTACTAAATCAATATTTATAGTTCATTGTTAGTATAGTCCAGCTCAGCCCTTGTAATGAGCAGGCCACATTTCTCTGGATCATTTTTTCTTGCTGATGTTTATGGCTTTTCTGAGATTTTCAATAATTGGGTGCATGATTCAAGGTGACAAACTGTAATATGTTTTTAAAAAGAGATGTGGCAAACATTAGGGTCATGCACCATCTTTTGTTGATACCTTAGTGTTTTGTGGTAAGGTAGAGATTCTGACTTCTCCTAAATATTATCCTCACTCTTTTAATTCCATCTTTTTCCACCTTGAAAATGTACATTTTAAATGCATGTTTTTACATACATAATTATGTTTTCTTCAGCTCTTTTCTCAAAGATTTCATCTGGCCAGTTTGTTTTCACTTCATATGTACAGAATCCTTCAAAATTTGTAGACACTGCTTATTTAATGCATCATTTCTCTTTACTCTTTTATTTAAACTTTTATTTAATAGATATAAATTTCAAAAGTACAACTTTTGGATTTTAGCAGTTCCCCCCCCCCATAACCACCCTCCCACCTGCAACCATTCCATCTCTCACTCCCTCTCCCATCCCACCCCTCATTAAGATTCATTTTTAACTATCTTCATATACAGAGGATCAACTTAGTATATACTAACTAAAGATTTCAACAGTTTGCACCCACACAGATACACAAAGTATAAAATCCTGTTTGAATACTAGTTTTACCGTTAATTCGCATAGTACAACACATTAAGGACAAATAGAAGAAATGCAAGAAATGCAACTTTTTACTCTTCCGACAAAAATAAATATAAAATGCTGGGGCATTTCGTCATTAATTGTCTTCTGATTTTACTTTTCTTAAAACGAATCTTAAAGATTTTTGAAATTTTTTTTTGTCTGCTTTTGTGCAGAGAACCAAACAATATTTAAAGAATCAGTCCTAGGCATTAATGAAATTTTTATTTTGAAATTAATTAAGCCCTACTTAGAAATAAACGAATGAAACAGTTTGCTTCAAATAACAGCTTCATGGGCTGGCACTGTGGTGTAGCAGGTACAGCTGCTGCTGGGGATGCCAGCATCTCACTGAGCACTCCTTCCAAGGCTTCATTTCCCATCCAGCTCCTTGCCAATGCAGGGAAATAAGCTGAAGATGACAAAAGTACTTGGGCGTCTGAACCTGAGCGGGAGACCCAGATGGAGTTCTAGGTTCCTGAATTTGCCTGGCTCAGCCTCAGCTGTTGTGGCCATTTGGGGAGTGAACAAGTGGATGGAGGATCTTTCTTTCTTTCTCTCTCTGTTTATCCCTCTCTGTCTGTAACTGTCTTTCAAATAAATAAAACTTAAAAAATGAATAAAAAATTACAGCACCAGTATGGGTGCAATAGATGTTATATTTGAAATATTGGAATAAATAATACAAAATAATTTAATAACAATGAAATTATGCATGACTTGTTTTTAAAATAATTAATGAATTGAGCTACACACATACAAAGTGGCTTTTGAGCTTCATAATCAAATTAACTTTCCATCTCTACTTTTGATACTGCGAAATATAAAAGACACTGTGATTGCATTTTTATTGTTTTATAATTTATCTTTAATTTTCGATTCATGAATATTTCATTGCTTGGAGTCTTTTGTTTTATCAGATAATGCTGAATCTCACATGCATAAGTCCTTGTACATAGGGATGAGGACACATGTAGGTGGGCATCAACTACTTAAATTTTGAATACTTTATGTATAGTTGAAAGTGATTATGATTTTAAAAGAAAATTGAGCATATAGTATACAGCAAAGCACAGGAAAGCACAATTTCTCTTATTTTCTTGAGTCATGTATGGCTGCACCATCTGATAGTTTCCTGTATACGCCATGAGAGATATCTGAGTTAATTCTGGAGGTGTGTATTTGCATGTTTAGAGAGGACAGCTTGGAACTTGGAGATGTCTCCACATTGTAAAAATCGGTAATGAGTCAATCCTCAGAGATTTATCTCCATTCTAAATGTTAAATTATGAGCTCAGATTAAGTTTGCTTCCAAGGAAATTCCTAAGAAAAGGAAGAAAAGGAAATCGTTCCCTTGTCTTCTGTAAATAATGCAATTTTCATTTATCCTATTAGCTGTTATTTATTTATAAGTTACTATAAGAAGTCAGGACAGAACTTTTAAAACTTTTTAGTGTGATTAGATACATAGGCTTTATACACAAAAGGAAATGCGCAGCAGAGCAACCACACTATATCTGCCTTGGTTTCTGCCTCTTCCCCCATGTCCTTGCTTGCTTTGTTAGGGATTTCTCATATATCTGTTCGAAGAAGATATTATTTTTTGATAAGGGAGCAGGAGAAAGAGGCAGTGATGGAATTAATCATGGGGTTATTCAGTGCAAATCACAGCTACAAATAGCCTTGATGACTTAACAGTTTTCAGCTTCTTTAAAGGAATAATTTAATTTTCAGTTTTTCACTAAGGTATGATGTTACTGTGTTTTGATTATGCTGGACTCCTTTAAGTGCTGTCTGTAATTTCAGCTATTCAAAATTACTTATGGTAGTTTCTATACTTAGATGAAGCCATGCATCATTGACATGACCAATTCGTGACAATGCTAGCCAATGACCAACAGGATTTATTTGTCTTTTTCGTTAATTTTAGCTCAGCAAAGTGAATGTCAATTGCTGGGTATCCAAGAATTGCATTTATTTATCAGCATGTGCACTGAACACCTGTGAAATCTAAAGATGCTGCTTGTTGAATATGTGATTTCTGAATTCCAAAATAACAATAAAACTTTAATACAGTCCCCTTTGGGATATTTAAAATTGAAAGCCTGTTCTCCATTAATAGCAATGCTTAAATAGCCTGGCTACACTCTTATTTTAAAAGCAGTGATAAATAGAAATGCAAAATTTGTATTCCAAATAACTCAAATAAAATCGAACACATTTTTTTCTCCTTTTGCTTAGTTGAAGCAAAAGCAAATGGGCTACTTGTAACATGTAATTTCTTCAAAATCAAATAGGACACATATCATCAATTATTCAACTTGAGTATCCTAAGTGGGATGGATGCCAACCACAGGCTGTAGATAGGCAGAAAACATATGCTGCCTTTCCATTGCTTAACTACACAGAAGCAATAATGGTAATAAAATGATTACTTACAGGTAAAAATAAAGCTGATATATGAGGGCATTTCAAAATTTCATAGAAAATGAATATTATGAAAAACTACACTAAGATTTAAATGATATTTTGCACCAGAATAAACATCGCTTTTTGAGATTTTTCTTTCATTTTTTAAAAGCATCTAATGAAAATGTAAAAATTATACATTTAAATGGGGTACTAAGTAATGTTTTGCTTTATATATACAATGTGTAATGTCTAGTCAGGAAAAATATATCTACTTTCAAACATTTCTTTATGGTGAAAAAATCCAAATTTCTGTCTTTTTGTTTTTTTCTTTATTGAGAAATATATGTTGTATTAATATATCTCATGTCAAGTGAAATAAGCTAAGCTAAGAAGACATGTAAGCCTATTTTTCAATTTCATTTTTCCACACATAGTTTGAAGTACAATCCTATCTAGTGAAAATCGCTTGGGCTAAATATGCAGAATGTAAGTTTTCTGTATATGGGTGAAGTTGACATATTCTCATTTATTGTTGTTGATGGCCCTTGCTTGCATTCCTGTTGAACTATAGATTTTTGTGGTTTGTTTGCTGAACTCTGTATTTAGTGGAGTATTAAGCCTTTGACTCTATTGAAAATCCAGTTCAAAAATTTAAAAAGCAAGAAAAAAGATCATCTTAAGTAGCAAAACTTTCAAAATTAAATTATTGTTTTTTATGAATTACATAAATGTGAAGGAAGCAAAAATCTAAATAATAAATATTATCAAATTATTAGAGCTAATTAATATGATCTATTTATGAGTAAAAAGGCATGGATTTTTAAAATGAATGGCATCTTTCTACATCCTGTGAAAAATTAAAGTACTCCATGTGTGTGTGTTGTTGAATTGTTGAATTGGATGATATGCCACAAAATGCCTGTGGTAAGAAAGGCTGTTTGTGTGTAGGATTTTATTCCTAATTCCTTTATTAAAGCTTTTTTATTTTTAAATATTTTTAGTATATTTAATCAAACGACAGATTGACAGAGGCAGTGAGAGCAAGAGAGAGAGATCATCCATCATCTGGTTCCCTGTCAAATTGCCTGCAATAGCCAAGGATGGGCCAGGCTAAAACCAGTAGGCAAGAACTAAATCCAGGGTTCCTAAATGGGATGCGAGGACCCGAGCACTTTCGCCATCTTCACTACTCTCCCAAGTGCATACCAGGAAGAAGAGTTGGAAACAGAGCAGCTGGGACTCTACTAGGCACTTCCATATGGAATGCTGGCTACTTAACCCTCAGACATAAGGCTGGCTCTTGTTCTTAGATATTTTATTGATGAATAAATTGAATATATTTGAAGTGTACCATGGGAAGATTTGATATACATACGTACTGAATAATGATTTCCACAAGCAAATTAAAGTATGTCACCACGCATGTTTATTAGATCCCCAGAATTAGCTCCTCTAATGAGACTAAACCTACTTTCATTGATCAACATTTCCCCATTTCCCCCAACCCTTAGCCAGGAGTGGGAATCAACTGGCCGACGGGCATCATAAAGCCCAGAAAATAATTTGAACTGACCGTGCCAAGGTAACCACAAGTGGGATTTGAAATTCAAATTTATAGCAGGCTAATTTTTTTTTTTTTTAACAAAAACACTTATTTATTTATTTGAAAGGAAGAATTACAGAGAGGCAGAGTGAGAGAGAGAGAGAGAGGTCTTCCATCTGCTGTTTCACTCCCCAAATAGACCCATCTGAAGCCAGAAGCCAGGAGTTTCCTCCAAGTCTCCCATGCAGGTGCAGGGGCCCAAGGACATGGACCATCTTCCACTGCTTTCTCAGGTGCATTATCAGGGAGCTGGATCAGAAGTGGTGAGCTGGGACTTCAACAGGTACCCTATGGGATGGTGGCACTGTAGGCGGTGACTTTACCCACTATGCCACGACGCCAGCCACTACTAACAAATTTTTAACTTGATAATATTGTATAGCTCACAAATGATGTTATAAATATCCAAATGGCCCTCAACAGAAAAAAGTCCCATGCCTGATAGCCCCAAGTAATCACCGTTCAATTTTTCACTTCTTTAACTTTGATAATGTTTGATTTTACAATATAGTAAATGTTTCGGTATGTTTCTCAGATGCAACAATTGTCAATGTATTATAGCCAACTTTTCTCACAGGCATATGGGAATGATATTATGGTTCACTCAACCTACTCAATTCTGCATTCTTTCCCCATCAACAAAATGAAAGGAATTGTTTCGCTGACAGTTTTAACTGAAAGCGTTGGTAAGTCAATGATTTAGTAAAAAACACACAAACACAGACACACAGGCATTAACAAACTTTGAACAAGAGAGAAAAACATAAAATAATACATTCTAAAATATCTTTTCTAATTTTTAATTTCTAATAATAAAAATTTCTAATTTTTAATTTTTTGGTTTTGACTAACTCTACAGCTAATATTAAAATTTCTCTCTTGTTCCCTAATATGTCAAAATCCATTACTGTCTAGAGTTGCACTCTGACAAAAGATGGTGATGAACTTGCTATAGTAAATGATTACCGTAGGCATAGGAAAAATTAAGGATTAAGTCAGTGCACCTTACTGTTAAAATTTAAAGACTTTTTTATTATTGGTAATATTTACATCTTTAAGGGAAACATGCACAATTGTTTTTCGACAACAATAGCTATTATACCTCTTAATTCTGTATAAGTGAGGATGTTAGTGTCCCTAAAATTTCTACTTCTTTTATTCTTTTATGTCACAAGTTCTTTCAGTTATAATGTTACTCTTGCTTTCTTAAGCTTTTTTTTTCCCAAAGATCTATTTTATTTATTTGAAAGACAGAGTTACAAAGAGAGAGAGAGGTCTTCCATCTGCTGGTTCACTCCCCAGATAGCCGCAATGGCCGGAGCTGTGCAGATCCGAAGCCAGGAACCAGGAGCATCTTCCGGGTCTGCCCCGTGGGTGCAGGGGCCCAAGGACTTGGGCCATTTTCTACTGCTTTTCCAGGCCATAGCAGAGAGCTGGATTGGAAGAGGAGCAGCCAGGACTAGAACCGGTGCCCATATAGGATGCTGGCGCTTCAGGCCAGGACTTTAACCTGCTGTGCCACAGCACTGGCCCCAGCTTTCTTAAGCTTTAATAGATATATTTTGTGACAACCATAATTAATTCTTTTTTGATTTGTGAATTAGTTAAATCCACAGATCAAAATAAGAACTATACAGCATTTACACTATTGTAATTATGAAATTATAGTTTATTGCAGAACTAAGTACTTTTGTTGGACCTTTAGAAAGAAATATTGTACTATTATTCTGGACAATTCCAAGGAGGAGATTTCTACTGTGAAGAATTATCGCTCCTTAAACTCCATCAATGATTAAGAATCACAGTACATTTTACCTTGCTTAATATTTGAATTCAGATATTTTTATATGGTTAGGTTTTAAAACTTATTTTGTTTAGGTCAGGATAACATGGAGTCGGGCAAGATGGCACCTCCCAAGAACGCTCCGACAGATTCTTTGGTGATGGCACAGATCCTGAAGGATATGGGAATCACGGAGTATGAACCAAGGGTCATAAATCAAATGTTGGAATTTGCTTTCCGATATGTGACTACAATTCTGGATGATGCAAAAATTTATTCAAGCCATGCTAAGAAACCTAATGTTGATGCAGATGATGTGAGACTGGCAATCCAGTGTCGTGCTGACCAGTCTTTTACCTCTCCTCCTCCAAGAGATTTCTTGCTGGATATTGCAAGACAGAAAAATCAAACCCCTTTGCCACTAATTAAACCATATGCAGGACCCAGACTTCCACCTTATAGATACTGCTTAACAGCTCCAAACTACAGGCTGAAGTCCTTAATTAAAAAGGGACCTAACCAAGGCCGACTAGTTCCACGATTAAATGTTGGTGCTGTCAATAGCAGGCCTACCACTCCTACTGTAGATGCTGTGTGAAGAGCTTTACATGGAGTGTTAATGCTCACAAGACTTATGAAATGGGTACTATTATCTCCATTTTACAGATGAGAAAACTGAGATACAAAAAGATTAAATCTTTTTCCCAAGAACACTGAGCTAATGGGGTATTAGAGCTTGAATTCAAACTCAAGCAGGTAGGCCTCACAGCCTACATTCTTTACCACCACACTATTACTGAATTTTGTAGCACCTAAACAACTTGTACACTTTTTAAAAATTACTTTGCTCTTAATTCTAATGATTTTTTTTTCATTTTTCATTGGCTTCTTGTGCTTTGAAGGTAGTACCTGGCAAGCCAAAGAGTTCAGAGTATAAATCTGTATAGTAAGTCATCTAACTAACATGGTCTGTTAATTATAAACACAGCAACCCCACAAACAGTGTCTGTCCCAAATAAAGTTGCAACTCCAGTGTCAATGACAAGCCAAAGAGTTACAGTGCAGATTCCACCTTCTCAGTCCGCACCTGTCAAACCAGGTAACATGATTGGGGCGGGGAGTGAAATTTGTGAATAATTTACAATTGTATAACAGTCTGTGTTCCTATAGAAAGAATTAAATTGTTTCAATGTCACTGAAAGGTGGCCATAATATTGTGTATCTGGTTTCTTTAGAGGGGTCTATGAACCCTTTAAAAAGTATGTGCAGTTTTACATCTGTGTAACACTTGGAGGTGGAGAAGGGAGAGTATTTAGCATGCTTATCAGATTCTCAACGTTGTAAACTAGAAAAACAGTAGGATCTACAAATCTAAGGCATCTTCAGGGAAAAACATATAAGGCAGAAGCTTAAGAAAATACTACAAGTTAGTGATGAGTATGTGTGTGCAAACCAGAACACAAACTCAAATGCAAATTATACCTTTACTCTCTGCATAGGAGACTGATATATATATACGTACATATATGTGTGTATACATGCAGGAATATATATACATATATATATATATATGTACACATATATATACACAGGGTTGGAATAATTTAAGTAGAATTCTATTAAAGCATAGTTTACTAATGCATGTTTATATTCCACATCTTCTGAAAGCTAACTGCATAAACAACTCCTATAAAATATTGGCCTATAGGAGAAGCTTGATTCCTGACCTTGAATAGGTGCCTTTAGTATGTTACATGATTAATTCAATATACTGTTTTCCATGACTAAGTCCTAATTGAAATTTTAGGTAGTTAGGTTAAAATGTAACAGAATCTCTTTAACCTCATATTAAATATGTTTAAGTAGATTTAGTCTTTCTGTATACACAAATCATAACATTACATTGTACTCCATAAATATTATAAACTATTATTTGTCAATTATAAGTAAACAATAAAGATTTAACATTTTAATTCAAAAAAACTTATTTTGTTTAAAAAGTTTATTTTGTTTTTTCCTGAAGTTTCTTCTTTTATAGTATCAACTCCCTGTGTTATAAAATAATTAATTCTCTTAACTTCTCTGTAAACAACAAAACTAACCACTTTCTGATTTAGACCACTGATTTCTGGGCAAGTTCCACAGCCATGAATGTGATTATTCCCTGAACACTTTTCTGTGTTAAGAATTTTAATTTTTAAACCTAATAATATCCTTACCTACTTATTGGATTGAAATTATTAGTTTCCTAGCTACAAGTTTGTTTTTACCCCTGAAAAAGATAAATACTGGGAAATATTTTGAGTACTTGCATAATCAACCCATGCATTTTGCAGTTGCATTTGAAATGCATATCCTGGAGCAGAATAGAAATGTGATTAGCAGTCAGACTCTAGAAGCCAGAGTCTCAATGTTTGGATTCTAGTATTACCATTAGGAGACTTTGACACAATTACTTATCCCCTAGTGCTTCAAAGTCCTCATTCAACACATGAGGTTATTAATTTATCTAACTCACAGCATTAAGTCAGTGGGTATATTCAGGGTTCTTAGAATAATGTCTAGACATGGTGAGATAAGTACCAGCTGTAAATAGCACATGGCTATCAAATTCTAAATTCAAGTTATCATCTCTAAAAACATAAAATGCATTTGCTATCTAATAAGTGATAATGTTATGGGGAAGTCTGTTCACTTTGATTCTTCTATTTTTTTTTAAACTTTTATTTAATGAATATAAATTTCCAAAGTACAGAATATGGATTACAATGGCTTCCCCCCCATAACGTCCCTCCCACCCGCAACCCTCTCCTTTCCCACTCCCTCTCCACTTCCATTCATATCAAGATTCATTTTCGTTTCTCTTTATATACAGAAGATCAGTTGAGCATACATTAAGTAAAGATTTCAACAGTTTGCTCCCACACAGAAACATAAAGTGAAAAATACTGTTTGAGTACTAGTTATAGCATTAAATCTCAATGTACAGCACACTAAGGACAAAGATCCTACATGAGGAGTAAGTGCACAGTGACTCCTATTGTTGACTTAACAATTTGACACTCTTGTTTATGGCATCAGCAATCACCCTAGGCTCTTGTCATGAGCTGCCAAGGCTATGGAAGCCCCCCGAGTTCACTGACTCTGATCATTTTTAGACAAGGCCATGGTCAAAGTGGAAGTTCTTTCCTCCCTTCAGAGAAAGGTACCTCCCTCTTTGATGACCCGTTCTTTCCACTGGGATCTCACTTGCGGGAGATCTTTCATTTAGTTGTTTTTTTTTTTTTTTTTTTTTTTTTTTTTTTTTTTTTTTTTTTTTTTTCTCCAGAGTGTCTTGGCTTTCCATGCCTAAAATACTCTCATGGGATTTTCAGCCTGATCCGCATGCCTTAAGGGCTGATTCTGAGGCCAGAGTGCTGTTTAGGGCATCTTCCATTCTATGGGTCTGCTGTGTATCTCACTTACCATGTTGGATCATTCTCTCCCTTTTTTATTCTAACAGCTAGTATTTGCAGACACTATTCTTGTTTATGTGATCCCTTTGGTTCTTAGTCCTATCATTATGATCAATTGTGAACAGAAATTGATCACTGGGACTAGTGAGGTGGCATTAGTATATGCCACCTTGATGGGATTGAATTGGAATCCCCTGGTATGTTTCTAACTCTACCGTTTGAGGTAAGTCAGCTTGAGCATGTCCCGAATTGCACATCTCTTCCCTCTCTTATTCCCACTCTTATATTTAACAGTGATCACTTTTCAGTTATGTTTCAGCACTTAAGAAGAATTGTGTAATGATTACAGTATTCAACCAAAAGTATTAAGTAGAACAAAGAAAAAAAAATACTAAGAAGGATAACATATCAAGTTGCTCATCAACAGTCAGGGTGAGGGCTGATCAAGTCACTGTTTCTCATAGTGTTCATTTCACTTATCAGGTTTCCTTTTTGGTGCTCAGTTAGTTGTCACCTATCAAGGAGAATAAGTGGTATTTGTCCCTTTGGGATTGGCTTATTTCACTCAGCATAATGTTTTCCAAACTTTGAGATCCATTTGTCTATGATTGTGAATAGATCTAGAAACTTATTCCTTCATCATGTGCTGACCCTGATGGAACTTTTAGAAAACTTTACACTATTATTCCAATGTTTTACTCTTAAATTTTTATTCTGCCTTTCATTTTTTTTCCATGTATAGAGGCAAAAGTTTACTCTCAACTGAACATCAACTCAAAATATATTACCCCAAAATCTGTTCTAACTTCCCACCTGATAATTTCTACATTCAACTGAAATATTAGTGAAAATTGAAAAGTCATATGTATTTTGAACACAGAAGTCAAAGAAATAAGGGGCATACTCTATGATTTAGGCAATGTCTTATGTTTAGGGGATATAGTTATCACTAAGACAGATGATAACTTGGCTCTCATGAACCTAACATCCTACTGATGAAATGTCAATGTTGTGAAGTTATAGTCTAATTTTTAAATAATTTTTATTTTTTTGAACACTGTTCTTTTTATTGATTTAGTAAGGAAAAATAATTCTTCCTTCTTCCTTTTTTTTTTTTTTCCTAGTGTGACCATAGGCATGAATTAACTTAACACTCATGTTTTCTCCCATCTTTTAAATACTTTCTCTTTCTGTCAGAAATTACTTTCTTGATGGTGAGTTTGAGAGTTAGGGGATACAAATGGACATGCAGAATTCTGTCTTTCCCTTTCCTTTGCAACTGCAGCAAAATTGAAAGGGCCTCTTTTCTTTGTGAAGAGGACTAAATGTCCTAGCTATTTTGATATTACAACATCAAACCTTCCACAACTTGTGCATAGGCTAAGTACCTTAAAGAATTAAATGGTGCAATTTTATAAAGCAAAAAAAATGTATGTTGATTAAGCTTCTGACATAGAAAGGACAGGTGACTTTATCTGTTGGTTCCTCATCTGTCACAGGAGTTTTTCCTTGGCAGCATGAAGTATACATGATCTTAAGTAATTTTATTTTAATGAGTTAATTTATTATTACACATGGGCAATTCATTGCTTTAAATTTCTGCTACATGGATAAGCTACATTAAGCCTTAGTTACATGTTATTTTCATAATTATTTCCTATGCAGAGGATGATTCTATCTGAGTAGGGTTGCAGTGTGTTGTATCAAGAAAGGTAAGAAATTCCTCTCTTGTTTCCTCTCTGCTCTGGGTTCTTGGAAAAGGCACAGGCCTCCAGGGGCCTTGCCATTTTGTCTTGCCATAGCAGACACCAGAAGTGTTGCCTTGGCAAAGACATGTAACTTGTCCAGTATTAATGGGGGCATGAGAATTCATGCTGCTACAATATGATCTAACCTGAAACTTCTCAAGTTATAAAGGAAATGAACCATATTTAAGAAATAGATAGCAGGCTGTTCAAAACTGACATTGAAAATACTTCTTACCCATTGGGGCCAAACTAATATTCATTCACAATCTCCTCATTTGTTTCTGTCTCCTGGCTAGTGACTGGAAATATTGATATTTGTGTGTATGTGAGAACTATTTTAATAATATAATTACCTTTTATGTTTTCCTGAAGGTCATTCATAAAACTGTTTAAGGAATTCTGTGTGGCTATATCTGTATCTATAAATAGATATAGATGCTTCCTTACTTGCAAGAGGGTTATCTATAAATAGATATCGATGCTTCCTTACTTACAAGAGGGTTATATCCTGATAAACCCCTTGTACATTGATGATGTCTTGAGTGTAAAATGTTTTTTTTTTTTTTAAACAGGCAGAGTGGACAGTGAGAGAGAGAGACAGAGAGAAAGGTCTTCCTTTGCCGTTGGTTCACCCTCCAATGGCCGCCACGGCTGGTGCGCTGTGGACGGCGTACCGCGCTGATCCGGAGGCAGGGGCCAGGTGCTTCTCCTGGTCTCCCATGGGGTGCAGGGCCCAAGCACTTGGGCCATCCTCCACTGCACTCCCTGGCCACAGCAGAGAGCTGGCCTGGAAGAGGGGCAACCGGGACAGAATCCGGTGCCCCGACCGGGACTAGAACCCGGTGTGCCAGCACCGCAAGGCGGAGGATTAGCCTAGTGAGCCGCAGCGCCGGCCTGTAAAATGTTTTTAATACTACTAATCTACCAAACATTATAGTTTAACAATACAGTACAGTGTATTGTGTTAGTTCATTACTAGTCTGATCCATGGCTGCCTGGGAGCTATAGCTTACTGCTACTGTCCAGTCAAAGAATATCGCTCTACATATCACTAGTCCAGGAAAAGATCAAATGCAAACAAAGAAGCATGGTTTCTGGTGAATGTGTGTCTTATCACCATTTTAAAGGCAAGCAATTGTAAACTTATCATGCTAAGTTGAAGAATGTTTATCTATCTACCCATGTATATATATGTTCCATATTTAGATTGAGATATATTAAAATATACATATCCAACAATATATATCTATAAATAGATTTTCCACATATCTATTTACAGACATATACAAACATGCTTACATGATAACATTTTAGTCAAAACAGCTCAAATTTATCAAGGCCATCCCATAAAATGATAAGGAAGCAGAAAAACTCCTGTTGTCTGATAACATCATAGGCATTTAAATTCATTGCACAGCACATTTCTTATGTATTTATGGTGATGTTGGTGTAAACAAATTTAAAAGGCTGCTATTCCTGTAGAAGTGAAGCATGTTAAGTACATTATTGAAATGTATGCTGTGTTATCCTCGAAACACCTCATGCAACTCATGCTTAAAATATCTCTTCATGTGTAATCTCTTGATTACACATTGTAGCATCAAGAGGCAACTTTGAGTGACTATCCTATATCATTTAAGCTTGTGTGAGTGCACTCCATGAGGTTTGTACAACAACAAAAAACACCTAAAACACACTTGTCAGAACAAATTTTCTTTAGTAAGAGACACATGAGTGCATATAATTTAATTCCAAAATTACCAAATCAATTTATTATAATACGTATGAATCTATATGTTAATTATATTCAAATGTTAACTGTAAAATTATTTAAAGTGACCAATATTTAATAAACCAATGTATTATTCTCCCCAAATCTGGTGTATAATTTCCTGTGACTTTTACCACTGCATTTTACTATAATCCATTTTAATTTTGTTATATTATCAAAAACTTAGATAAGGGATAAAGTGTCCAATCAAAATTAACAATGTAGTATTTGCAGAAATGGGCTCAAATTAGTGACTTTTAAATATATACAACAGTTGTTGATGGTGAAAATATACATACATTAATGTTTCTGTATTTACTTTACTTATATTAAGTGATTTAATTTTCTTCCAAGTTAGAAAATAGTACTCAGTATAAATCGATAGATCATTTGGTATGAAATATTGTTGGTTGTCATTTGATTCATTTAAATTCTAAATTCTAAGTAGCTGCTTTATATTTATCATGATTTATAATATGAGCATCTATTATCTAGTACTAAATTTATTATAGAAATAGATTGCTGGGTTAAAGGGAGAAACTATATTTTCTTAATCATAAGTGATATAATGTCTTCTCTCTTGGAGAAGCAACTTTATACATAGCATCCCCACAATAAAGGGACAAATGCTGAACAAATGCATAGTCAGCCATAATTTCCAGTGCATTAATATAGATTTGCTTCTGTTAAATGGAGAAGTAGTTCACATTCTAACCAACTTTCATTGGAAATAGACTAGCACAGAGTTGACTGCAGCCCCTTTAATTCTGATGACCTCAGTCTGTCAGTCTCAAAACCAAGCCAGTAAAATAGTATTTGAAGACTCTTTCCTCTGGTAATTTTCTTTTCTATTTTTATAACTTCTCTGAAGTTTTTTTAATAGTAAAATATGTCCTCCCTTACTGTAGCCCTTCAGGCCTTAACCGTGGTATCTTATCTCCCTACCTGTGCCTGTGCCCTTCCCTTTCTATTCCCTGAACAAACCAAGCTCATATTCATCTTTGAGTCTTCCGATCTGTTGCTGACACTTCCTGCAACCCTCTTGCCCTGGTTTTTCAAATGGCTAGCTCATTATTTAGGTGACAAGTTGCCAGACAATAATGAAAAAAAATCAGTCATCTTTGATCAAATAAATCTGCTTTATTATTGCATTTGTGATGCTAATCTTGTTGTGTAATGTTTTTATTTCTGTATAGTCATATTTAGTGCTTGTCTATTCCTACAAGAATGTTAGTTCAGAAAAAGAAGGAATTTGGTTTTCAATTTGATTCTATATCCCGACCACTAAGAAACTTGCTGAATTTTAAATGGTGACATGCCTGGATTTGATTTGGCCCAGCCTGGCCATTGCTGCCATTTGGGAAGTGAACCAGCAGATGCAAGATCTCTTTCTCTCTCTCTCTCTTTCTCCCTCACTCCCTCTCTCCCTCTCTCCTTCTCTCTCTGTAACTCTACCTTTAAAATAATTAAAATAAATCTTTAAAAAAGAAAATAATCAGAGAAGAAACCTTGAAGAATGCAAGCAGCAATAGAAAACAACTTATCATTCTAGCTCTGCTGTGAACTACATGTGTGGTTTTCTGCAAGAATTTAACCTCTTGGGCCTCATTTGTAAAAGCAAGGGTAATAATAACACCTAGTGCAAAACTGTGCTATGAAAATTATATGAGCTAATATATATAATCAGAGGAGTGCCTAGTACATAGTACGGGTGAAATAAATATTTGTTGAAGAATAGATAGCTCATATTATGTTTGAAAATCTTCAAGTTACCTTCTCCCTTCTCTGTTGTTTCCTGCTCACTGGCCAGAAATCTCAATCAGAAATAAATTAAAAATTGGGTCGAGTCATTTCATCTATTTCTCACCCGGACTGGGGATATGTGTACTGCTGTCATAGCAGGCATGGATTGGCTGTGTATGCTTATGGAGGATAGGAACATTGAAATATTCTCAGTTCATGTGGTAGAAATTAGAATCTCAATTATTTATAGTCATGAATAGTATGAGCAATACTTATAGAGGTTTAAAAATATATTTTAATTGATAGTTGCATTTTTTTTTCAGAATTCCATTTCACCCTGTAGTTTTTGTAGTCATTTAAATCTTTTCTCTGAGTATGATACCTCTTAAAAATGCTTTGCAGTGTAATAATTTGCTTGAAACTATCCAGAATATGCTTGTCCAAAACATTTGTCATATTTACAAACCAGGAAACTGTTCAAAAATAATTCAAACACTTGACAAGATTTGGGCTTCTCTGAGTGAGACAAAATAATTTCCAAATATTCTCTCAGTTTTGTTGTCTTTACTGAATTTAAAGAGTAATTCCAAGACCGAATCTGGGGAAAAGTATCAAGTTCAGATTCTCAATCTATTATTCAGAGTGCTCTATACTTTGTCCCTTTCTTTCATTTCTGTTCGTACCCTGAATGTACTTATTAAGCACCTCATTTTTTTTTTGCTTTTGTTTTTTGTTTTTTTATTTGTAGCAATATTGACTTAATAAGCCAATTCTCTAAAACTACATTCCTCTTTTTGCTCTTGGTCCATGGTTCAAGTTGCCCACTCCTCCCCCCAGCCCCTTCTCATTTAAACCTAAGGGAAGATCAGTATTATCAGACCCAGTTCAAATTTCACACTGAAATAGTAATATTTGGATCAAATAGTCTCCATAGACTAAAAGTTACTTTCTTCTTACATTCCATTATTTCTAGCACCTCATAGACAAGTAGGAATACAAATATGCAAGACAAGGCAGAGCAAAATGCAGGTGAATATCCATACTAAAATGTGGATGGTCCAAAAATACTTCTTTACCTCTTCATATGTAATCATTCATCTCATCAAGTGGAAAAGTTATTTCCCCTTTACTGAAAATGGACTGCCAGTGACCTGTTCCATAAACAAAGGGTATAAAAGTGACCTAAGTGGGACTGACAACTTTCACGTTATCCATTGTGAAATTATCTGCCTCTTAAGATCTTCCATTAACCTGAGACCAACATGCTGTGATGCTGAAAAGCTCCCCATGTGGACAGGCCTTGTGGAACAGCTGTACAAGTGAAGCCTTCTTGGATCTTTCAGAGGAGCTTAGTGAGCAGCTCAGTGCATCTAAATTATTAGCCATATGCAATGCCATGCGGAACAGTCAACCATCCAGTCGATCCAGTCACTTCATAGAGTCATGAGAAATACATTTTTTCATGTCATTGAGCTTTCTTTATTATGTGTTAGCACTAAACAATTAGAACAGTGTCTTGAACTGCTTACAAAAAATTACAGAAGGGATTAGAAATAAAATTTAAATTATTTGTGAATCATTGGCTTCGAATTAAAGATATGCTGTTTGTTTATTTTTTTTTTTAAATTATTCAAACATTCTGTCATCTCCACTGGCACGCTCTAGAAAGTTGACTATGCTACTAAATTTTTAGGAAACTCAGTATCAACTTCATTAGAATGGAAATAGTAATGCATTTGTGAATCAAGAAGTATAAAGAGATTACAATATAACATATATGAAATGGTTAGAATAAAATTATTGACATAATTCCTAAATGATATTAATTTCAAACAGAGGTTGAGGAAAAAAAATTCTAGAAAACAATTACTCTATGAATAGCCCCAAATAATAACACTTCTGTTGATCTAAGTACTGCAAAAGAAATTTTGCTTCAGTTAATGTAGTAAACGACCACTATTTTGCATACTTCTCATTTTGTTTTCTTATTAAGAAATATCAAAATTTAATTTATTTTTAGTTAATATAAAATTTAGAGGCCGGCGCCACGGCTCAATAAGCTAATCCTCTGCCTTGCGGCGCCGGCACACCGGGTTCTAGTCCTGGTGGGGGCGCCGGATTCTGTCCTGGTTGCCCCTCTTCCAGGCCAGCTCTCTGCTGTGGCCCGGGAGTGCAGTGGAGGATGGCCCAAGTCCTTGGGCCCTGCACCCCATGGGAGACCAGGATAAGTACCTGGCTCCTGCCATCGGATCAGCATGGTACGCCAGCCGCAGCGTGCCGCCCGCGGCGGCCATTGGAGGGTGAACCAACGGCAAAGGAAGACCTTTCTCTCTGTCTCTCTCTCTCTCCCTGTCCACTCTGCCTGTAAAAAAAAAAAAAAAAAAAATTTAGAATACTGCAATCACTTACTTCTTTTTTAAAATTAATGTTTTATCTTTTTTTAAAGATTTATTTTTATTTATTTGAAAGACAGGGTTGCAGAGAGAGGTAGAGACAGAGAGAGAGAGGTCTTCCATCAGATGTTTCACTCCCCAGATGGCTGCCAGGGCCAGAGCTGTGTCAATCTGAAGCCAGGAGCCAGGAGCTTCTTCCGGGTCTCCCACGTGGGACCCTTGGGACCATTTGGGGAGTGAACCAGCAGATAAGACCTTTTTCTCTCTCTCCTTCTCTCTTTATGTGGTTCTGCCTCTCAAATAAATAAATAAAATCTTTAAAATATATATACATGTATACAATTAACTAACCACAAAAAAGGAAACTGTTGAAGTGAAAGGGACACTATGAGAAACAGTGACTTGATCAGCCCTTGTTCTGACTGTTGATGTACAATTTAATACTTTATTCCTTTTAGTATTTTTTTTTTTGTTCTAGTTAATACTATTGGTTGAACTCTAATCAACACACATTCATTCTTAGGTTAAAATTAAAAGAAAGACTGATTAATAGAATATTACAACTTAGGTGAGAAATAGCATTTTATAGGGGTGATGTAGTGGTTTAACAATCAGATATTTAGCTTACAAATCTAAGTTCTAGTGAAACATTAAATATGAGTCATAATTGATTAAGTTTTTAAATTTTTTATATGACAGTTAATGATACCAGAGACAGTAAGGGAGACCTAAGTTTTCAAGTTAGAAGTTCTGTTGAAATACATTTCCTGTATGATGTCTTTGGGCACTACACTGCAAATATCATTTAGATGATTGGTAGATTTGGAACTCTGAGGTAAATTCTGAAGGAAGATTTATGAGTGATTAGTGTATAGATGATAATCAAAGTCATGAACAAGAATGAAATTATCATGAAGTTAGGAAATGTAGTGAATCGCTATAACTGACCTTTTCCATCTATGAATTGGAGAGAGATTGAACAGAAATCAGATCCAAGAAAAAATGTTTGTTTTTCTATGCTTGCAGAAGTATAGGATTATTCAAAACTTGTTGAGCTTTGAATAAAGTAAGTTTTAAAGTGACTAGAAGAAACTTGGGGGAGTGGAGAAGGAAACTCAGTATGTCCAAGAAGAGACAAAAATGAAAGGAATCATTTGGACCCATGAAGGGGATATATTGACCCAGATAATTTTGACCCATGATTAAAACTGGAAAGTAATTCATTAATTTTCTAATTCAAAGTAAACTTCTAGGGGCCAGTGCTGTGGAACAGTGGGTGAAGCACCACCTGTAGTGCCAGCATCCCATATGGGTGCTGGTTTGAGTTCTGGCTGCTCCACTTCCTATCCAGCTTTCTGCTATGGCCTGGGGAAACAGTAGAAGATGGCCCATGTCCTCGGGCCCCTGAACCTACATTGGAGACCCGGAAGAAGATCCGGGCTCCTGGCTTTGGATAGGTCCAGCTTCGGCTATTTGGGGAGTGAACCAGGGGATGGAAAATCCCTATCTCTCTCTCCCTATGTCTCTCTGTAACTCTGCCTTTCAAATGAATAAATACATTAAAAACTTCTAATTTATTTTTTAGAAATATTTATTTTATTTATTTGAAAAGCAGAGTTAACAGAAAGAGAGAGAGAGTGAGCTTCCAATGCTGGTTCACCTCTCCCATGTGGCTGCAATGGCTGGGACTGAACCAGGCCCAAGTAGGAGCCAGGAGCTTCATCCAGGTCTCCCACATGAATGCAGTGGCCCAAGTATTTGGGCCAACTTCTACTGCTTTCCCAGGCACATGAGCAGGGAACTAGATTGGAAATGGAGCATCTGGCACTCAAACCTGTGCCCTTGTGGGATGTTTGCATTGTATACAGTTGTTTAACTTTCTGTGCCACAATGCTGGTCCCTAAATTTCAAATTTCATGGTGTCCTAATTCTAAAAATGATTTCCCTTCATATGATTCAAATATAGCTTACTTATTGTAATTAATTGCATGAAAGATTCATAATACTATTGATGTGAATTATATGTGTGTGGGCAAATAAAGGGAACAATCGGAGAAGGAGTGTATCTCACATAATTAAGCAGCTAGTTTTAAATGGACTTGTTATGAATTTGTCCAATTATGAATTTTGCAAACCATATACATATATGAAATGATTAAAGTATGTTTGCATTCCAAAGCCTTCTCCTTTCCTTGATAATGTGTTTGTATAAATGTTTGACAAGATGTTCTCATTAAAACACTGCTTCCCATTATGTCTACAAAGGTTTCTGTCAAACAGAATTTTACTATGCAAAATATAGCTGACTCTATGTAATATACCTTTGAAATGAAGTAGCATTTAAAGGAAGTAGAAATCACGTTAGCCAAACATTATTGATATTAATTTCTTCGAAAGTTATATTCAACTCCATTCAGCCTGACATTTCATTATACAGAATCTTGTATTTTGCTCATTTTCTTTTATGGATGAGAGATGGCACTGACATAATGGCAATTGGTGCCCAATTTCTGGTTATTCTTTCTTTGACTACATTATATTGCTTCAGTGAATTCTTTGGTAACAGCAAAGGCTTCAAAGGAAAAATTTTTCTAAAGAAGTTTTAGATTTTCAACGTTAAAGAAGACGGATATAATCTTAAATATTGTCACATGCCAGAAAGTGATAGTTAGATTTATTTACATTAAATGGTTTATGTTCATTATAATTTCTTAAGCAACGTGTGCTGAAATTACACGCAGTTTGATTTCCCCCAAAACCAATGTTCTTTCAAGTGTAATAGACTATACAAGTGCAAGTCTTTCATTGAATTCATGGATTTCAGTTCATTTTTGTCATGTTCTTTACTCCTAGTTGCATTTTGGATAGGATATCAACTTTAGACTTTTGGTTCCAATTTAGGAGGAGGTGGGGGGCTGTATAGTAGATGCTTTCTAAACTCAGTCCTAAGCGTCAACAAGCAATTTATTCTGGATCATCAATCCTCACCATGAGTGCTTTGGCAGAGATGTAGGAAGTAGCTGTTTCACCTGAGAATTAGTGCTGTTCTTTAGCAAGATTGGTAGTGCTTTTGTTTTCAATAGTAAATATGAATATGTTCCTTTAATTAGTCTTTTTTTTCCCTCAGAATGCTTGAATTTTCTATACAGAAAATTCTGTTTTATAATTTGTTTGACTTTTCACCATTCAATTTATGTATTTCTTGAGAATCTGTGTATTAATTTTTCTAGAGATTTTGTAACAAGTTACCATCCAACTCTGTTGCTTAAAAGAACGGAAATTAGCATCTCATATCTGATGAGTAAGTCTGAAATCAGGATGTTCACAGGATCATGCTCTCTAGAAACATTCCAGGTATACCCTCTAGAGTATATTTTAACATATTGGAGACATAAATAGGCTATTTTCTTAATTTTTAAATTCTAGTTTATTTCTTAAGTTTCATGTTGTTAACATTTTACTGTGAGTGGTAAGGAGAAACCAGGAAATACTTTTGACCCTTTCCTTGAAAAATCCACCCAACTAAATACCCAAATCTACTGTTTACAAGCTTATTTTATACCCAAAACTAAGTGGAAAATAGTTAATACAATACTCAGTAACAGTTGAGTCTAAAATAGCCAAAATTTCTGCAACATTTTAACAAGCACCGATTGTTTTACAATTTCCAATGGCACACATCTCAACATTTTCTAGAACTTCACTAAAATCACCTTTAAAAATTATATATCTACCAAACTCTATTCATGATGGTGTGCATTTTCCACGACAATAGAATGTTTTCATATTAGTCTCTTCACTTTGTTCTGAGGTGAGGCCTCATTGTCTTCAATGTCCACATTTCTATTAGCAATCTCTTTAAAGAAATAAATGTTTTATTGTAGTTTTTAAAATTGTTTCAGCCTTGGCTGATACCTGATTCTGAAGCCAGTTAAACATTTTAAGGTATTAGTTACAGCAATATCCCTGTATTGTTATTCAAATCTGTATTTGTTTCCTAGTAACAAAATACTACAAAGAAAGCTGCTTAAAGAAAATAAAAAAATTGCCAAATTAATGGATATTATATGTCTGAATCAAGGTGTCAGTCAATTGGACCAATATCCATCTGCAGGCCCCGTGGAAGCACTCATGCCTGCCTTTCATTAGCTTCGGATGTTCAGATGTTCCAGCAATAGGTGACTTTTTTTTTTTTTTTTTTTTTTTTTACAGGCAGAGTTAGACAGTGAGAGAGAGAGAGAGAGAGACAGACAGAGAGAAAGGTCTTCCTTCCGTTGGTTCACCCCCAAGTGGCTGCCAAGGCTGGTGCACTGTGCCGATCCGAAGCCAGGAGCTAGGTGCTTCCTCCTGGTCTCCCATGCGGGTGTGGGCCATCCTCCACTGCACTCCTGGGCCACAGCAGAGAGCTGGACTGAAAGAGGAGCAACCGCGACAGAATCCAGCGCCCCGACCTGGACTAGAACCCGGGGTGCGGGTGCTGCAGGCAGAGGATTAGCCTAGTGAGCCGCAGCGCCGGCCAATACGTGATGTTCTGTGGCTTATAGTTGCATCCCTTCCATCTCTTCCTCCTTAGTTGCATGGTCTTCTTCCCAATGACATTCTTAAAGTGACACAGGCAATTGTATTTAGGGCCCATCCTTTAATCTAGCACAATCCCATTGGAACTAATTACAATTTCACAGACTCTAAATTCAAATAAAGTCAAATCCTGAATTCTGAGCAGAAATGAACTTGAAGGCAAGGGTGGCAGGCATAACCAAGCCTAGAACAACCTCTATTAACCAAAATTCTTTGAGAGAAAGTACATACAGCATTATAAAAATTCTCACAGATCAATCAGAATGATATGGTTGGAGGAAACAATGAGGGTTAGCAAAGCATCATATTAATTGTAGAGTCAGAATTGTGTTTACTCCACAGGGCGTCATCAGAAAGTGATGGGAAACTCATTCTTCATAAGTTATAACTAATCTTCATACCAATTTCTAGGGGAAAACAACTAAAAAAAAGACATTGGAAACAACATTAGAACATTTCATTAGATTTGAGCAAAGTTGACATACGTGTAAATATATTGTACATCATCATACCTAGATCGAGCTAACTTCATTAAGATTCAATTTTGCATGCACATTTTTATCCCAAGCTTTAGAAACTTTATGGAAAGATTTTAGTTGGATTTATCTTGATTTTGTCACTATGTTTAAGAATATAATTTGTTAAAAATGAACAAGCTTGGATATAAACTTATAAAAAAGAAAAACCATGATGCAGATGCTCCTTCACCATGACATTCAAAAGAAAAACAAAACTGAGAATGGTGTGTCAACATTCCATGGTGAAAACCATGTACCCTTTCCTGTCCATATTTATATGTCCTTAATTACAGTAGATACCCAACTTGTTTTGAAGACATTTGTGAAATCATTCATTAAAAACAAGCAAGTAAAAAAAAAAAAAAGTGTAAGCTTTCGTAAATTGTGTGATGAAAGGAATATCTAGTTGCTACTTTATCTCTTCTTTAATTATAATTTGTACTTTCCTTGTTTTGTTCTTGTTAACAAAATCTGTGTTTAGGAGCCTTATCGTTAATTGCATGATGTTCTCAGTTTTTGCTTATGTAGCTGCTGTTAGTGAATGTTAGTGAAGTATTTTTTTTTTTTTTTTTACTCCCAGCCTGCGGCACCTCCAGCCGCAGGGCCCAGGGGCCTCCCAGAGTTAGGAACTCAGGGAGGGCGAGAAAGGTAGGGTGTTCAGGGCAGGGAATCCCGGATGAGAGCACTCCTGTCAGTGAAGTATTTTAACAGCCTAGTTACTGTTGGGTGACTTTAGGTGACTTTTTGTCTCTGCTATTAGCCATATTAATTGTTTGCTGCCTAATTTGCTTATTAATGAGGTTGAAAGAATGTACTTCCACATTGCTTTCTTCTTCCTAATTCTGTTTCTCAGATCAGAGATTTTAGTGTTCGTCTCTGCTGGACCTGGTAATTGGGCGACTACTTCTTTTGGGGATGAACTATGATCTTGGTCTACTATTTTCTTTGTTCTTACAGGAGGCAACTGATTTTCCTGCTAAGGAGCACTGAGTACCTACGTTGACTCACAGGTCATAGGTTTAATTGTTTTTCTGCCCCATTTGCTTCTCATTCTTGTCCAAGGTACTAGGTCTCATTTTTTCTGCCACTGTGCTTCTGAGAAAAATCACTTTTCCAATTGTCAAGTCCTATTTAAAATATCTGATTATCCAAATTAATCTTCATAATTCTCACCCAAACTTAACTTTTACATAAAAAGTATGCAGGTGGGTAAGCACCGCGGCTCACTAAGCTAATCCTCCGGCTGTGGCACTGGCACCCCCGGTTCTAGTCCCAGTTGGGGCGCCAGATTCTGTCCCAGTTGCTCCTCTTCCAGTCCAGCTCTTGCTGTGGCCCATGAGTGCAGTGGAGGATGGCTCAGGTGCTTGGGCCCTGCACCCGCATGGGAGACCAGGAGGAAGCACCTGGCTCCAGGCTTTGGATCAGCGCAACGCGCCTGCCACAATGCGCTGGCTGTAGCGGCCATTTGGGGGGTGAACCAACAGAAAAAGGAAGACCTTTCTCTCTGTCTCTCTCTCTCACTAACTCGGCCTGTCAAAAAAAAAATAAATAAATAAATAAATAAAGATACTCAGGAGGAATTTCAATATTCCTAGTGCAGAGGAATCTTTGATTCATTTTTTTAAACTGCTCTGGACACAATGTATTGGGCTTTGTGTCTGCATTGTTAGTAGATTTTATTAATTGAATAAATGAGCTTTCCTAATCAGTACGCTCACCCCATGATTTTTATTCCAATATGCAATATGAATTTTCTTTTTATTTTTTTATTTAGTAAATATAAATTTCCAAAGTACAGTTTATCGATTACAATGGCTCCCCCCCCATAATTTCCCTCCCACTTGCACCCCTCCCAAATCCTGCTCCCATTCCATTCACATCAAGATTCATTTTTAATTATCTTTATATACAGAAGATTGATTCAGTAATATTAAGTAAAGATTTCATCAGTTTGCACCCACACAGAAACACAAAGTATAAAATACTGTTTCAGTACTACTTATAGCATTACTTCACATTGGACAACACATTAAGGACAGATCCTACATGAGAAGTAAGTGCACAGTGACTCCTATTGTTGACTTAACAATTTGACACTTGTTTATGGCGTCAGTAATCTCCCTAGGCTCTAGTCATGAGTTGCCAAGGCTATGGAAGCCTCTTGAGGTCTCTGACATTGATCTTATTTAGACAAGGTCATAGTCAAAGTGGAAGTTCTCTCCTCCCTTCAGAGAAAGGTACCTCCTTCTTTGATGGCCCCATTCTTTCCACTGGGATCTCACTGGCAGAGATCTTTCACTTAGGTCTTCTTTTTATTTTTTGCCAGAGTGTCTTGACTTTCCATGCATAAATACTCTCATGGGCTCTTCAGCCATATCCGCATGACTTAACGGCTGATTCTGAGGCCAGAGTGCTGTTTAGGACATCTGCCATTCTATGAGTCTGCTGTGTATCCCGCTTCCCATGTTGGATCATTCTCTCCCTTTTTTATTCTATCAGTTAGTATTAATAGACACTAGTCTTGTTTGTGTGATCCCTTTGACTCTTAGACCTATCAGTGTGATCAACTGTGAACTGAAATTGATCACTTGGACTAGTGAGATAGCTTGGTACATGCCACTGTGATGGGATTGTATTGGAATCCCCTGGCACGTTTCTAACTCCACCATTTGGGGCAAATCCAATTGAGCATGTCCCAAATTGTATATCTCCTCCCTCATTCCCACTGTTATGTTTAACAGAGATCACTTTTCAGTTAAAATTTAAACACCTAAGAATAATTGTGTGTTAATTACAGAGTTCAACCAATAGTACTAGAACAAAAAAAAATACTAAAAAGGATAAAGTATTACATTGTACATCAACAGTCAGGACAAGGGCTGATCAAGTCACTGTTTCTCATAGTGTCCATTTCACTTCAACAGGTTTCCCCTTTGGTGCTCAGTTAGTTGTCGCTGATCAGGGAAAACATATGGGAAGCGGGATGCACAGCAGACTCATAGAATGGCAGATGTCCTAAATAGCACTCTGGCCTCAGAATCAGCCCTTAAGGCATGCAGATATGGCTGAAGAGCCCATGAGAGTATTTATGCATGGAAAGCCAAGACACTCTGGCAAAAAAAAAAAAAAAAAAGAACCTAAATAAAAGGTCTCTGCGTCTGAGATCCCAATAGAAAGAACAGGGCCATCAAAGAAGGAGGTACCTTTCTCTGAAGGGAGGAGAGAACTTCCACTTTGACTATGACCTTGTCTAAATAAGATCAATGTCAGAGACCTCAAGAGGCTTCCATAGCCTTGGCAACTCATGACTAGAGCCTAGGGAGATTACTGACGCCATAAACAAGAGTGTCAAATTGTTAAGTCAACAACAGGAGTCACTGTGCACTTACTTCTCATGTGGGATCTGTCCTTAATGTGTTGTCCAATGTGAAGTAATGCTATAAGTAGTACTGAAACAGTATTTTACACTTTGTGTTTTTGTGTGGGTGCAAACTGATGAAATCTTTGCTTAATATATACTGAATCAATCTTCTGTATATAAAGATAATTTAAAATGAATCTTGATGTGAATGGAGTGGGAGAGGGAGCAGGAGATGGGAGGGGTGCAAGTGGGAGGGAAATTATGGGGTGGGAAGCCAGTGTAATTGATAAACTGTACTCTGGAAATTTATATTTACTAAATAAAAAAAAGAAAAAAATGTAACACACACACAAAACAAACAAACAAACAAAAAAGATAGGCTATGTTACAATATGAAGAGCAGCAAAGTAGCATCATAAGTAGGTTAACCAATAGTACTAGAACAAAAAAAATACTAAAAAGGATAAAGTATTACATTGTACTTCAACAGCCAGGACAAGGGCTGATCAAGTCACTGTTTCCCATAGTTTCCTTTTCACTTGAATTTTCTTTTTCTAAAGATTTATTTATTTATTTGAAAGTTAGAGTAACACAGAGAGAGAAGAGGCAGAGAGAGAGAGAGAGAGAGAGGTCTTCCATCTACTGGTTTACTCCCCAACTAATCACAACAGCTGGAGCTACTCCGATTCAAAGCCAGGATCCAGGAGATTCTTCTGGGTGTCCCACCCAGGTGCAGGGTCCCAAGGACCTGCGCCATCTTCAACCACTTTCAGGCCACAGCAGAAAGCTGGATCAGAAGTGGAGCAGCAGGCATATGGGATGCCAGCCATGCAGGCAGTGGCTTTACTGGCTATGCCAAAGCACCAGCCCCATGAATTTTCAATGTATTGTTTCAATACATAGGTACTAACTATTAAAATGTATCAAAGAAAAGTGAGTTGTCTTTGCTGAAGTAGTAAGACAAAAGAATGAAAAGTCCCAGTGATTTTTCTCCTACCAGCAAAATGATTTTAAAGCAGTTTAACCATTTGGAAGCATTTAGGCATTTTCTAAACCAATACTCATACTCATGGATCTCATCAGTATCTTAAAGCTCCAAAGAAACTTTCTGTATCAAAAGAGTTCATTTTGGGGCCGGCACCGTAGCTCACTTGGCTAATCCTCTGCCTGTGGTGCCGGCATCCAATATGGGCACTGGGTTCTAGTCCTGGTTGCTCCTCTTCCAGTCCAGCTCTCTGCTGTGGCCTGGGAGGGCAGTGGAGGATGGCCCAAGTGCTTGGGTCCCTGCACCCGCGTGGGAGACCAGGAGGAAGCACTTGGCTCCTGGCTTCGGATCAGTGTAGCTCCGGCCATGGCAGCCATTTGTGGGGTGAGCCAACAGAAGGAAGGCCTTTCTCTCTCTCTCACTGTCTAACTCTATCTGTTGGAAAAAAAAAAAAAAAGTTGAATAGGAGAAACCACAAAACCTGTACATTGGTATTTATGAAAAAAAAAGAGTTCATTTTAGCACATATATTTTAGTTTCTACTGTGATATATCAGAAAAGTGAACAAAGAAATGCATTATTTTATAGAGAATAATTTCTCATAATGTGGTCTCTGGATCAATAATATGTGCAATTTGCAAGAAATGCAAATACTAACATTCACCTTCAGAACTGCTAAATCACAAAATTTTCAGAGTGTAGTTCAGAAATCTGTGTTTTGATAAGTTGTGTTAGTCGTGGAAATGTACTGCTCAGATCTGCTGCTGCAGAGAGCAAGATTAAAGGATGGTCCATCTGCTGCCCTTTTAGCACTGTCCTTACATTTGCATAAAGGCTGCTCCTAGCTAGTGATTGAGTAGAGTAGGGATCCTAAAAGAAGTGTATTTCTGTAAGATGCAGGACTCTTTTAACAAGGAATTTGGGCCTGCTGTATCAGTATAACCAAAGCATTATTAGAACTGAGCTGCACTTTAAGATATCTCATATTAAATATTCCATCTTTCCCTTCTCCCTCACTGGAGTCACACTTACATCTGATTTGGATGCCTTCCTTGTTTCCTCTGACTCATTCCTGTTCATCTTTACCAAGAATTCCCTCTAATTTCGTTCTTGCACCTCTAATCCTACCTTTTCATCAATTTAAGAGAAGAACCTAACTCACCCTGGTGGTGCCAGGTGTCCAAGAAAGCAGGGGGTATAGATGGGGGTTTAGGAGTCTGTAAACTGACATCCAATATGTTCAAGTGTTTGGTGCACATTAAAATTTGAGAATCGGTGCTGTGGGTATTTTTTAATTCCATTTTCATTACATTTATTAATACTTGAACCACAACTCATATATTAAGGAATTTTCCAGATGTTTTGCACCTGAAAGTACTGGTTCTTAGAGGTTGACTGAATTCAAGGGAAAATTGATAAAATAAAGAAATTGGCAAAAACAATATTCTATCTGTTAAGCTTTCAATCAAACTGAAGAGAAAAATAATGGAAATTGGTATCCAGCAACAAGATAAATGCTGCTATAGAAATCTTGTAAAAGGTAAAAATAAATCAAAGTAGAAAATAACTCCTTGAATGAATGAGTTCTATGGAGTGGTAGAAAACAAGAGTATCTTGCTTTAGTTTTTCAGTTCGACAATACTAAACCATTTTTGTATATGATCTTCTGAAAACTTATTATCCCAAATCTTTATTTCTTTTCCCCCTGAGTTTATCATACTCACAGTAAATACGGTGATACTATAATTATGGAACATTGGGAATGGTAAGGCCTTACATCCCTCTTTTGACGAGTCCTGAAATGATCATTGATTTCTTGTGAGACTTGGATTTTTATCCTTTCCACTTTATAAATCTTACAAGAAATGACGGATAATTTTAGAGACTTGAGAATTTTCAAAAGGAAAATATCATATTCCTTATTTTGAAATAATTCTTCTATAAAAGGGTAAAAAAATTTTAAAATATTGTCTCATTTTCTCACAGACTGCTGCAGATATTACTTCCTAAGAAAATAAGTATTTTTGAAACACAATTTGATATTGAATTTTTACACTTACTTAAAGCTTTGCTTTAATCCTTTGTGGTCAAGGATGGCATGATAAACTGTTTGCTAGAAATTGTTTCATACTTGGTAGTCATAAGAAACTGAAAATTGCCCACTCTGGTATCTAGGCATTTTCTAAATTAGAATTTAGTCCATTATCTTGATGAACCCATACCTTTTACCCTTTGTTTATTTTGCAGTTTTACATTTGTATCTTTAAAAATGAAATGGAATCTTTATATAAAAAGATTATTGAATACTTCTTTCAAAATAACCTGTGCTTTTGGGGGGCCTGAGTTGTGGGTCATGCTGTCACCTGCAATGCCTGCCTACCCATATGAGTGCTGGTTGGAGTCCTGAGTCCCAGCTGTTCCACTTAAGATCCAGCCCCTGTCACTCATGTGGGAGACCCAGATGGAGTTACAGGTTTGTGCTTTGGATTGGCCCAGCCCTGGCCACTGGGGCCATGTGGGAAATGAACCAGCAGATAGAAGATCTCTCTCTCTCTGTGTCCCTCTGTTAGCCCTTGAAACTAATGAAACTGAACCCCTATATCATAAAGGTAAGACTCCACCTCTTACCTATCTCTTAGCCGAAGTTGTTCTTGACTATAACCACTAGCCAAAATAGAAGTATTACAGTTCTCTCAACAAATGAAATTTGATAAACATATCTTTTAGTTTATTCAAACAATAAAATTTTGGATGTTGTGAGTTGATGATATTTAGATATGGGTTTTTTTTTTTTTTTTTTTTTTTTTTTTTTTTTTTTTTAGAATGGAGTTAATGCTGCAATTGGGCAAAACTTCTTGGGTATGCTGAAATTGGGACTTGATGGAAACAGGGTGGCCTATGATGGTATTGAATAGTATTCCTTCTCAAGATGTGTACCCCTTGAACCTTAGACTGTGATCCTGTTGGGAAATAGGGTATGTATACAAATGCAGTCAGGTTAAGATAAAGTCACACTGGCTTAATGTGCATTCTCAACACAATGTGTCTAGAGCCATTATTAGCAGAGAAGAGACACAGATACAAAAAACAGGGAAGAATGTAGTGTGATGAACTAGACAGAGAGCAGAATAATTCCAGAAGATGTGAAGGATGCAAAGGCCAGCAGAAGCCAGGAAGAAGCAGGAAAGGATTCCTCTTCAAAGTCTCATAGGCAGTGCCCTGTGAACACTTGATTTCAGTCACTTAGCCTTCACTGTTCTGAGAAAATAGATTTCTGTTCTTCTAAGCTACTCAGTTTTGCTTTGTCAGCCCTTGAAACTTATGAAACTAAACCCCTGTAATGTAAAGGTAAGATCCAGGCTCTTGTCTGTCTCTCTTAGCTCTAGTTATTCTTGCCTATCCTTTATCAAAATGGATTCACTAAACTGAAGGAGTGATTTAGCTGGCACTACATAATTTTCTAATCACTGGACTCAAGAAGCTATTTGCTTCTCCAATAGATAAGATTTTGTTCATCAGCATTGTCCTGAGGGGGTTATTTAGGGGAATTCCATTTCCAAGCAAGGAAATTTCATATCTGGAGTAGAAGGCAACTACCACTCACATGTACATGACACCATTCATCCTCATATCCAGACCAGTTGAATCCCACCTGGCCATCACAAAAATTCCCTAAAAAGCAGGGCATCACCAGCCAATCTAAGATGATCACAAGCACACTGACCAACCAGGAACTTGGACATGAGCTTAACATGCAATTTTAGTCCCAATTTCAGTTGTTAAAAAATTGTCATCCTCAACTCCTTGGGAAGCCTGGGAATTAAGTAATAACCAGAAGGTTTCTTGCTCTACCTTTTACTTTCTTTCATTACCCTGATGTCAGTGGTTGGCTTTCTGCCTGTCTGGGGAGCACACTCAAGTTTGGGAGTTCTACAGCAGCATTCCAGCTACAATTGGTAGGTTGTTCTGAAGCACTAACATGGATAGTCTTGTTGGTTAGCTTGTTTTCTTCTAATTTTTTTTTTTGGTGTATATACCATGATGCTTTGTGTCCCAATAGAATTTAAACATTGTCAGCGAAGTTAGTATTTTTCTAAAACAACTGTATAGAGAATGACTTTTTCATTACTTTTTCATTACATTTCATTACTCTGGAATAAAGTCTTACACAATCAAGAATCAATGTACCACATTTTCCTCATCCTCAGTTGCCTACTTCCTTATCTTTCACGAAATATTTGTATTTTCTCACTTGCTGTCTCTCATAGATGTATGTTTATCTGTTTGGCATGCTCTTCGTATTTTCCTACACCAAGGTCCAGCCTCAAAGTGCCCATACCAAAAAAGTTTACCTGTCTCAAGCAATTGGTTTAAATTTCCTTAGTGTTTTGTTGTGATTGTGATTTACACATGTAATTTCAACAGCTATCATACTGTGTTTGAATTATTTATGTAACAAGGCAGGTTTCTTTATCATCCCTCCCTATGAGGTCCTGGTTCCTCTGGAGGTTAAAACAACCACTCTCAACACACACACACACACACACACAGTCTCTCTTTTACAAATCATAATAAATTTTAACTTACTACCTATTCTAGTAATTGGCAATGATTTCAGTTCATTTTTTTTGGCTTCCCTCAGGCAAGTTTAATGTAAGGATCTCTGGACATCTCTCTTTTGGTGCTCAGCTTCTGAAAAACTTACCCTGCTCTCTTTTCTCTTTGATTTTTACCCAAGAACTCAATGTGACTATCACTATTATCTCCCATTCCCTTAGCTTTCTGTAAATCAACCAGGAGCCAAAATTCTCTCTCTCAGAACTGTAAATAACAAACATACATTCACAAACATCAGTTATTGTACCAGTTTCAATCGCATGAAAACTTCTCTCCCAGAGTCTCCTGGCCTGGCTGCACCTGAGTGAGTCACTGGTGATGTTGGATGCAGAGCTGATGACCTTGGAAGTTCCTTCCTGCATAATCATCATAGGATTTGCCCTTTAATTCACTCTTTTTTTCATCTTCTGTGTTTTGAGATCTCTATGTTTCCTATTTTTGATTTGAATTATTTGGTGATCTGCACATTCCAGCAGTTCATCAAGTTCCAGGCAGTTGGCAAAAAAACATGCATTTTTCTCATTTAATCCACATTGTGCAATTCCATGCAGTGAACTGTGTTATTATCACTGTTTTACAGATGAGGAGAAAATAAGGCTTCTCGTACCTTAACACTTTGTAAGTCCACAGAACTGATAAGCTTGGATTAAATTCAAATCAATTTGACTGCAACTTAAATCTCTTATTCAGTTTATTAAATGGTATCAAAATAAAAAATATCTACAAAGGTTTTTGTTTAATTTTTAAAAATCATATTATAATGGAAGCCTAGTGATCTATGCCAAAAGTTTGTTCCAGTAGAAGGAAGCTGTGGCCTAGATTTAAATATATTAAGGAGTCTGGCCCCAGTTGTTTTCTAGGTGAATTATTTCAGGTTACCTTTAAGAATATGAATGAATGCACAATTTGCAATGTTTTATAACTGTTTTGACAGTACAAATGAATGGAGGAAATTTTATATGGCTTGCTGAAAAGATCTTGAATTCCTATTTTTATGTGAAAAAATTTTAATTTTTATTAATTAAAAATCCCATTTCTATAGTATTAAATTATTTGAAAATCTGAATAATGAATAAAACATATTTAAGAGCAAATTGACTATTAGTAAGGTCTGAATGTTTGAAATGTCTTGCTTTCATAAAACCATGTTAAATATCTACGCCAATAAAAATACATGTTGGCTTTAAATTGGAGGACTGAATGAGATACAAATACAGAAGAAATACATGCAAAGTATATGTTCTTTCAAAAAATATCAGGTAATGTACAGTAAAACAAACAAGTGGCACATGAATTAGACAATGCTGGGAAAAGTAAATGTTAGTCTGTATAAAATTGCTCAATCCAGTAGAAACATATTTTCCTTTATTCTTCAGTTATCTACTCAATTTGTTTGGAGTTTGAAAAATAGGAAGATGGTTCCTGTTGCTCTTCAAAATTAGAAACAGCTGCACTTTAATTCCAGATATACACCCCCATAGCCATATAACCCTGATAATTTCAACTCTGATAATGGTCCTCTTTGACAATATTAGTTTAGATTGAGGGAAAAGACCCATATCAGCAAGGCTTATCTAGTAGAAGGATAATTCAAATATTAATGGAAAATGGAGTTCAAAATTAAGTTTAAACAGTTTGAAATCCATGTATATAAGATATCCTCAAGAAGTTCATGGAAAATGTACATTAAGGACAAATTAGGCCTTAATTTCAAAAACTTTTGTAACACAATTAAACTTTTCTTTTAATTCAATTTTCTTGTGAACTTTCTGAAGCATCCTATTATAGAAATATACTTGTCTGCTTTATAAAAATCTGCAAGTTTTTTTACCCAGAGCTTATGGTGGCTTTACTCTATCACTCTTCATTCTCAGAACCCAAAATTGTGGCTTCCACATTTTTAGGCAGCAAAGCAGAGGGAGATAAAATGAAGATGTTCACATAAATGATATTTTCCAGGACTCAGTCTGCGGGGTACAAGAAAGATAGCAGGGGAGTTTAGGAATATGATCCTTATCCTGGGGGCTATAAACTCAGTTAATTTTAGGGGTTACATAATAAAGCAACATAATTGTACGAGTTATCAACTCTGGAATTAGATTATCTGAATTCATAATCTGGGGTTTTATCTTACTTGCTATTTGATCTTGGGTAAAATTAAAAAATTCTCACTGCTTCATTTCCTCAAATGTAATATGAGATGATGTTAGCACAAAAAAGTGTATGTTCTGTCTAAGTAAGTGCCACTAAGAATACATCTTTGTACTACATTTTAAGATTCTTTGTATTCATTAACTTGAAATTATCCACTAATTATTGCATTAAACACAACAAAGATTTTTTCTTTTGTATTAAACAACCAAATATGTATAAAAATATGTTGCTGATTGTAGTTTTCTAAACATTGGATCCACATTGACTCATGGATTGACTTTTAGGTGCCACCAAAACATTTCAATGGACCCTGATGTGGTCTGCTGATACACTGATCCCCTCACCAACTCTGTGTGTGTGTGTGTGTGTGTCTTCTGGAAAATGTACACATTTAATCTTTTTGCTTTGTATAATATAACTCCATGTTCTCCTGCCTTTGTTCTTCAAGACTCACACCAGCAGCCCACAAATTCTCAGTCCTTCAATCTCAGATTGAAGTCTTACCCCTGGCTTCTCTGGTTCTTGGATTTTTAGACTTGGACTGAGCTGATACTGACTTTCCTAGTGATGCCTTACAACAGCACCTCTCAGCTTCCATAATTGCTGGGCCATTTATTATAAGAAGTTCTCTCTTTATGTATCATCTATCTATCTATCTATCTATCTATCTATCTATTATCTATCTCTATCTCTCTATCTCTACCATCTGTCTGCTATCACTCATCTATCTAATCTAGCATCTGTTTATCATCTATCATCTATTTCTCTCGCTGAATCTATCTCTGGACCACTATGACTAATGCAGCCAGTTTGTAACTTACAATGATTCAATTTACAATTTTAAATTTACACGGATGGAAAAGTTATATGTATTCTTAGAATTTTAATCTTTTCTCAGAGAAGTAATAGATAGTTCAACATGAGTTACAGAGGGCTAGGGCAGTGGATGATGGCTAGAAGAACCTAGAGAATATCTCTTCCAATCTTTTTATTTTATAGATGAAAGTCTACTCAAACATCAGCTATGAATGACTGCTCTGTACTTACTTTCATTTAATCTGCCTAGTGTCCTGAATAGTAGCTCCCATGGAACATTAAAAAAAAAATACTGAAGAAGCAAAGGGCTAGAGTGGCTGCTTAATTCATGTTTAATTAATAGTTCCTCCTGTGAAATGTAAATACTGTATCAATCAAAATCATATGCAGAAATAATGTACTGACAGTGCTTGTAATATAAGAAAGCTTCAATTTAAAGGAAGTGAACAAAAATACATTTTATTTGCCATCTTAACTGATAAGACACACTAGAAAAGAGATCACTGATCCTGCCTTTTATATCAATATTATTTAATAATTGCTTTAAATATTAAAGTTTTATTTTTCAACTTCTTTGTGTTTAAATGTTTCTACAAGAAAACATGGAAGAAGTAATTTTGCCTTGCATTATTCCATGGGATGCTTCATTAACATTTTCATTTTTGTCTTCATTTTCTGTTTTCATAGTTGATTGCATACTAGTTGCTCTTGGCACTGATGCACCGAAACTATTTCATGGTGGTACTCAGTGGTTGGTTGCTAGGCAACTTTACCTGTAACAGCCACTTACCTTTGAGAGCCTTGTTTGGGGAGAATCAAAGGCAAAAACTATTTCTAACTCTTGTTTGTAGGCTTTACAAAACACAGAGACTTGGAATGAATAACTAAGTTACTTTAAAAGAGCAATCATAAAGGAGAAAAATCAGAATATCAGTGATTTAATCTCAGGCTTTAAAAATATCTTAAAATAGTATTTTGATTTTTAAAATATCAGACCAATTCTTTTGAAATATTAAAATATAAAGTGAGAAAATAACATATTGGTTTCTTTTTGTTTTATGTTCTTTTGACTGACTTTCTATTTATTTAAACTATAGCATCATAATTATTTGCAGAAGTGTTATACACCTAAATAACATAATGATCATGATTATATTCCTTGTAGTAAGGCATTCTTATTAGGTCTTCCTTTTGGAGAAATAGACAAATAATGAATATTAAGAAATGTTACAAAGCTGTTATAGTATCAGATGATTGATTTTTTGGCTATGTCTACTAGATAATTATTGATTATGATCTAGTCACAAAGAAGGGAAGAAGGTTGGAACTTGGCTCTAGATTTGACTAATAGAAGTAGTAAATGTAGTACCTAATAACAAATGAACTGTCTTCCTCAAACCATTGAATATGAGATCGATCATTCCTTTGGGGATAGGAGAACACGATGTCTACCATTGTATATTTCCTACTTCTCTGACATCATCTCAACACAAAACAAATGTTCTGGGGGCAACTAGAGCACAACTCCCTGTCATTGTGTATTTCCTACTCCTCTGATGCCACTTCAGACAGTGCCAGATTGGAGGGCTGATTGGTTCACAAATATAAAGCAGTTTGTCAATTTGGCCAGCACTGTTGGAGCTATTCTGTTTGTTAGTTTGCTTTTTCTTGGAACTCAAAGAGCTGGTGAGTAAGCATACATGACAGTAAGAGAAAAGGATCAGCAATATACAAACAATATTCTTCTGGAGCTTTTCACAGAAGAATTTTGAAACATAACAAATACATGTTTGCCCACTTATATTACTTAATTTTTTATTGTGCTCACACTAATTTTCTTTCTCAATTTAACTTTCTTCCATTTCATTTTTATTGGAAATTATTCATGAGTAAATTAAAAATCCAGGGCATTTCCTTATAATAAAAAATAATATGCAACAACACATCAGAAAGATCATCCACCCAGACCAAGTGGGATTTATCCCTGGTGTGCAGGGGTGGTTCAATGTTCGCAAAACAATCAATGTGTTACACCACATTAACAGATTGTAGAAGAAGAACCATATGATTATCTCAATAGACGCAGAGTTAGAAATGTGCCAGGGGATTCCAATACAATCCCATCAAGGTGGCATGTACCAATGCCATCTCACTAGTCCAAGTGATCAATTTCAGTTCACAATTGATCACACTGATAGGTCTAAGAATCAAAGGAATCACACAAACAAGACTAGTGTCTTCGAATACTAACTGACAGAATAAAAAAAGGAGAGAATGATCCAACATGGGAAGTGGGATACACAGCAGACTCATAGAATGGCAGATGTCCTAAACAGCACTCTGGCCTCAGAATCAGCCCTTAAGGCATTCAGATCTGGCTGAAGAGCCCATGAGAGTATTTTAGGCATGGAAAGCCAAGACACTCTGGCAAAAAAACAAACAAACAAAAACTAAATGTAAGATCTCTGCCAGTGAGATCCCAGTGGGAAGAACGGGGCCATCAAAGAAGGAGGTTCCTTTCTCTGAAGGGAGGAGAAAACTTCCACTTTGACTATGACCTTGTCTGAATAAGATTGAAGTCAGTGAACTCAAAAAGGCTTCCATAGCCTTGGCAACTCATGACTAGAGCCTAGGGAGATTTCTGATGCCATAAACAAGAGTGTCTAATTGTTAAGTCAACAACAGGAGTCACTGTGCACTTACTCCTCATGTAGGATCTCTGTCCTTAATGCGTTGTCCAATGTGAAGTAATGCTATAAGTAGTACTGAAACAGTATTTTACACTTTATGTTCTGTGTGGGTGCAAACTGATGAAATCTTTGCTTAATATATACTAAATTGATCTTCTGTATATAAAAAGAATTGAAAATGAATCTTGATGTGAATGGAATGGGAGAGGGAGCGGGAGATGGGAGGGTTGCAGGTGGGAGGGAAGTTATGTGGGGGAAGCCATTGTAATCCATAAACTGTACTTTGGAAATTTATATTTACTAAATAAAAGTTAAAAAAAAAAAGAAAAAAAATAATATGGTGACTAAGTAGGAAAATATGTGTTGGGAAAATACAAAACCTTATGTAACTAGGAAATTTTATCTAAATTGCCTTTTAAAGTTAAATTTTTGTCATTGAACAGAAGTGATGTCTAATGACAGCAAACTGTCATTAGAATAAATTGGAATAAATACATTGGAATAAATGGACTACCCAAAGGACATCAGCTTTTCTTTCTGACTGTATCATCCATCATCTTCTTGAGTACATTCTCTGAAAACCAGTCAATGATAAATATGGTAATGATTATTTCTTTAAATGTAATAAATTACACCTGAAACTGCAACAGGGAATTTCTGTCTCCTTGGACCCATTTTATTTTTATTCACATTAAGCAGGTAGCTTCCTTGGGCTTAATATGTTATTTCAAAGAATTCTGTGAATATAAAATTGAAATTAATTAAAATTAATAAAGCATAAGTTTCTTTTGAAATTATTGTGAAACACAATATACAATGCATTTATATACACATGCAGTAAGCTAAGCCTCTGCTTGTGGTGTAGGCATCCCTTATGGGCACTGATTCATGTCTTGGCTGCTCCTCTTCTGATCCAACTCTCTACTTATGGCCTGGAAAAGCAGTGAAACATGGCCCAACTACTTGGGCCCCTGCACTCATATGGGAGACCCAGGAGAATCTCCCAGCTCCTGGCTTCAGATTAGGCCAGCTCTGGCCATTTTGGCCACTTGGGAGATGCACCAGCAGATGAAAGACCTTTCTCTCAGTCTCTCCCATTCTCTGTAACTTTACTTCTCAAATAAATAAAAAAATCTAAGAACATATATCTTAGTATTAAATGAACATAATGACATTCTTATTATAAGCCTTGGAATACATATTGTGAGGAAACAGAGCTAGACCATAGCAAAGCGTTAGTTCTTACAGGCTTGAAACTGCTGCTGTTGATCTATTATGAGGTAATAAATTACCCTAAGGGCTTGAATTTTTTTTCTCTCCTAAGAATTAAGAAAGGAACTAAATACACAATGGGAGAAGGTTGTATTACATAACAAAACGCAACAGAAATTGTGTTAGAAACCTCTGGTTCTATATTTTTGCACTTATCATTTAGTTATATTTTTATATGCCTTAATTATAATAGCCAAAAAGGCCCATCTTTCTGTTTCACCAGAGTGATCCAAACAAATGCCAGCTGTTCATGGTACTTTGTTTTCTCAGCAAAGTTTTCCCTAAATCTGTTAATATTTCTGTCTTTTAAATTGCAAGGAAGATGATGTAACATTTTATAGCTCAGAAGTTCAAATCTAGTTTTGCATGTTCAGCACTTTGTAGCTTTCTTTTGCTCTGAGTAGTCATTCAAACCCTGGAAGCTGAGCCCACATTGCCCTATCACTTTGACGCGATGGATATAAGCAGGAAATGCAACAACACTTCAGGGGAAATATACCCTGGAGTAAGAGTGCTGGGTTAGGTACAGAGACAAATACAAGTGTCTGTGATACACTTTAGTGTGGAAAATCTTCAAGAGTTAATGATGTGTTAGAGACAGGATCAGAAATAAAGGTTAATTTTTGGTCTCTAGGTTATGCCTCTTTAACTTTTTAAACAGGAATTTTTAGTGAAGACATAAAAGGAGGCTTTCAAAAGTTTCCAAAAACTAGAAGAACTAGAAGTAAAGCATAATGCACATTTTCTGTGAAGAATTTTCAATACATGATGTGAGTCTTGTTTTCTCAATTTGTGCTTCTCGATGATTGATTTTTTTGACCTTTTCTTTTATTCTTTACTATTCCTAGAATATTCATGGTTGCTACTGTGTTTTTGAATTTCTATTCCCTTAGAATTTTCCATTTATTGATGATCAACTTTATATTTTAAACAAACACATTAAAAATAACTTTCAAAGTGGACATTTAGAGTACTGGTAAAGATGTCCACATCCAGTAGCAGTATACTTGGACTGGCACTTGACTCCAGCTCCTGATTCTAGCTTCCTACCAATGCAAGCCCTGGAAGGCAGGGGTGATGGCTCAGGCAAATGGGTGCCTGCCTTCCACATGGGAGAACTGGATTGAATTCCTGGCTCTTTGCTTCATACTTGGCCTAGATGGCCATAGCAAGAATTTGAGGAGGGAATCAGCAGATGTGAGAGCTCTATCACTCTCTCACTCTCTTCCTGCTTCTCAAATAAATAATAAAAAGATATAGTTTAGGGACTGGTGTCATGGCACAGTGGGTTAAGCTGCTGTCTATGATGTCAGAATTGCATCTCAGAGTTGAAGTTCAAGTCCCAGCTGTTCTACTTTCAATCTTGCTCTCTAATATGTGCCTAGGAATGCACAGAAAGGTGGTGGAGTACTGAGCTATTGCCATCCACATGGGAGACAGACCAGGATGGAGTTCCTGACTACTGGCTTCAGCCATGTGGCAGCCATCTGAACCAGTGGATGGGCAATTTCTCTCTGTCCCTCTATCACTCTACCTTTTAAATAAATAAATATTTAATCAAAAATTATTTAAAACAGAAATAGTCTTTCTTCTGTCACTTCCATTTAGCACACTTTACCAACTGACATTCCAAAACAAGTTATAAGGGTCTAGCTTTTATTCAAGATTTAAATTTGAAAAAGGAACTTTCAAAATCTTTTTTTTTTTTTTTTTTTTTTTGCTCTTGTTTATTTGACAGAGTTAGACAGTGAGAGACAGAGAGAGAGAAAGATCTTCCTTCCCTTGGTTCACTCCCAAATGGCCGCCACTGCCGGTGCTATGCCGATCCGAAGCCAGGAGCCAGGTGCTTTCTCTTGGTCTCCCTTGCGGGTGCAGGGCCCAAGGACTTGGGCCATCTTCCACTGCACTCCTGGGCCACAGCAGAGAGCTGGACTGGAAGAGGAGCAACCGGGACTAGAACCAGGCGCCCATATTGGATGCCGGCACCACAGGCAGAGGATTAACCAAGTGAGCCGTGGCGCCAGCCCCTCAAAATCTTTTCTTGAATATCCATTCAACCATTTTGATGAGGTAAATTAGAACTATTTTAGCCTAAGGTATTATCCCCATTTGACATTCTTCTTTTACACATATCAAGTTGTACAGGTACTCCTTTTTTTTTTTTTGCTGTGAATGTTGCTTTCTTGAAGGAAGGCACCCTATTATGATTTGCTCAACTAGAAAAATTCTTTGAATCATCGTGTCTTAAATTTTCTTCCCAGAAATGTCAAGATTATACAGGACAGATCTTTGTCATGTCACAATAGTATTTAATGTGACAAACTAAATCATTGGTCCATTATTAAGTATTTGAAACGTGGCTCAATATAGTTATGAAAAAGAGGAATTTTTTGTGTTTTTATAAATTGAAACATTAATGTGATGTTCCCGATATTTTAGACCCATCTATATATGCTTTTTCTTTATATATATATATTTGTCAACTTAGATATATATATATATATATAAAATGACAGATTGTTTAATTTAGATTTGGAATTGCCTGGTTTTGAAATATAGATTTTCCTTTGAACTTTTTTTTTTGACAGACAGATTTAGACACACACACACAGAGAGAGAGAGAGAGAGAGAGAGAGAGAGAAAGAGAGAGAAATGTCTTCCTTTTCCGTTGGTTCACCTCCCAAATGGCCGCTGTGGCTGCCACGCTGTGCTAATCCGAAGCCAGGAGCCAAGTGCTTCCTCCTGGTCTCCCATGTGGGTGCAGGCGCCCAAGCACTTGGGCCATCCTCCACTGCCTTCCTGGACACAGCAGAGAGCTGGACTGGAAGAGGAGCAACCGGGACAGAATCTGGTGCCCTGACCGGGACTAGAACCCTAGGTGCCAGCGCCGCAGGTGGAAGATTGGCAAAGTGAGCTGTGGTGCCGGACCCTTTGATCCTCTTTTAATCATAATTGTTGAATCAGAATATATATAAGAATATTTCTTTTTAAAGAAGTGTGACTATAATGTGAGAAGCATATTAATTCAAAAATTTATGACTCTCCCAGGGTAAGGAAAATTATCTCCTAATAAGTTTCCTGGTACCAGTTTCAAATAGATTCTGGTGCTTTTTCAGGGACTATATAATCAAAATATCTGAGGAATAGACAAGGAACATACACATACATGAATGAACTAGCAAACATTCATGAAAATGGAATCAGAAGATAAATTTTGGTGAAAAACATTTTGAAATGCAATTAAACTCAGCAATATCATGGTAAAAGTACCTAGTTTGAAAATAGCACTGGGATTGATGGCATTCTCCTAGATCTACCCTTGAAAAAGTTAATTTTGAAAAGCAATACAGATTTTCACAGGCTCAGTTTTTATTTAGTCAATTTGAATTAAAAAAAAAAAACATGGAAACAAATTGCAAATTTCTCTATGTTGTAACAGAATTTTTTAAATATTATGCCTGATTTTGTTCTTCTTTAACTTTATGAATGTGTTGATAGTATTTTTAAATGAAGCACACTTTTTGGAACATTTCTTGTTATATAACAAGACTTTATAGAGTTTTGGTTTTCAACATCCAATTTTTATAAACATTTCTATTAAGAAGCTGTGCATTTCCCAAAAAATTTCTTTTATGCTGTGTTCTATGCATATGCCTGATCAGCTGTCCAAACATCAGTAAGTTACACTTACTGACAAACTTTGAGTTTGTTTTTGACTTCTAAAGAAGTATTTGCTATTAGAGGATGTTTTTGCTGAAACTGACTGCTATGGTCTGAGAATATCCTTCCAAAATCCATAGTTTGAAACTGAAGCCCCATATGATGGTATTAAGAAGTAGGGCTTTGGAAAGTGAATACATCATGGGGTTTGAGTCCTTGTTAATGGGATCAGTGTACTTATCAAAGAGGCCTGAGGAAATTTTTTCAGACCTTCTGCCATGAGAGGACACACACAGAGGGCACCAAGTAGGAGAAGCAACCGTTGGGAGCTGAACCAGTGGCATAGCGGGTAAAGCCGCCGTCTGCAGTGCCAGCATCCCATATGGCACTGGTTCGAATCCTGGCTGCTCCTCTTCCCATCCAGCTCTCTGCTATGGCCTGGGAAAGCAGTTGAAGATGGCCCAAGTCTTTGGGCCCCTGTAGCCATCTGGGAGACCAGGAAGAAGCTCCTGACTCCTGGTTTCAAATCAGCTCAGCTCTGGCCATTGTGTCCATTTGGGGAGTGAACCAGAGGTTGGAAGACCTTTCTTTCTGCCTCTGCCTCTTTCTTTCTGTAACTCATGTAGTAAATTTGTGTTTTTATTACTTGTTCAGTCTGATATATTCTGTTGTAGCAGCCTCAGTGGACTAAGACAGTGATCCTAAGCATCAATTAACTTTTGTATTTCATTGTATTATATCAACCATTGAAAAAAGCGTATTTTAATTACCCAGGAAATGTCAGGAATTAAAATGCCACCACAATCCTTCAGAATTTAGTAGAAAATTATCTGATGAAAATAAAACCAAGTGTGAAGTAGATGAATAGCTCAAATGCCATGTAAAACTAGAACATATGTGTTTTGTTTAGTACTTTACGCAGTTCCTAGGCTGGAATTTCTCTTTTGTTTTGTTGTTTTTGTTTTTGTTTTTTTTGTTTTTTTTTTTTGTTTTTTTTTTTTTAATGACTGTTGAATGATAAATAAATTGCAAAGGTAGTTCTGGAACTTAAATTCTGCCTCAGTATATTGTATACTGTGTGTGTGTGTGTGTGTGTGTGTGTGTATATATATATATATATATATATAGACTTCTTGTTTACCATAGGGATTTTTAGATGTAACTGATTTAAATAAGGAATGCAAATATGGATTTAAAAAATGCAGCAAAGCTATCTGAAATCCATGCAATTATCTTGGAACTTAGACTTATTACAAAAAAAAAGGCATATATTGATGTTCTCTTAAAGTCAATCTGATGGGCCCATGCTGTGGCACAGCAGGTTAAAGCCCCAGCCTGCGGCACCAGCATCTCATAGGGTTCATAACTTGGCTGCTCCACTTCCAATCCAGCCCTCTGCTATGGCCTGGGAAGGCAGTAGAAGATGGCTGAAGTCCTTGGGCCCCTGAACTGGCATGGGAGACCCACAAGAAGCTCCTGGCTTCGGTTGGGCACAGCTCCAGCCATTGCGGCCATTTGGGGAGTGAATCAGTGGATGGAAAATCTCTTTTTTCCTCTGGCTCTACTTCTCTTTGTAACTCTGTCTTTTAAATAAATAATATAAATCTTTAAAAAAGTCAATTAAGTTCACATTACTGAATTGGAATAAAAAATCAGATAATAGCTAAATGTAAGAATCTACCAATGCTTCAATAATATTTCCTTCATGAAATTTAATAGTTTCTAAAATGGGGGTGTATTTGAACAATCTTCTAGGAAGCATGATGAGATATTCTACTGATATTATTTTTGCTAAAATAATAAATCAAATATTCCTACTAGGTAATTTTTAGGTAGACACTGGCACCTTAATATATTTATGTTGTCTTCAGGTTGACTTACTGTTGTCAATTTGCTCCCCACATACGCAATACACTTACTCATAGTCCCTTTCTGCTAGGTTTCATCAAATAATCTGCATTGTGATCCCAGGCTTAACTTTAACTAAGGTATATTGCTTCTGCAAAGGACTTTATTATGGCTTTTCTTCTCTCTCTCACAGAAATACTGCTGTAATATGTCTTTCCTCTTTTCTACTTTCTCTCTTGAATTTATCTTAGTATGTTCAAATGCAATTTTGATTTTATGCCATAATATAGGTCATGGAGAATATGGGTACAATGATTGATCTGGAAGTGGAGAAGTCCCTCCCCTATTTTGCCAAGACATTAGTCTTCAAAACTGAAATTTCATAAGGATGTATATATAACCATTCTGAAATATGACCAAATATTCAAAATTAGATGAAACAATTTGTCTAAAAGAAGTACTAGAGAATACAGAAATATTTATATAAGTTTGATGTGCTTGCAATAAATGCTTAGTAACGAGTAAAATAGAAATATATGTCAAGTTACCTTACTTTGAAATATTATTGGAGAATATTGGACTAAATAATTCATTCTGCTCTCAATACATTTATATTACTTAAAATATCATTTTCAGTCATAAAACCTCAATTTAAAGAAGTATATAAGATTGATCAGTGGTAATACTTAAAGAGCAATAAAGCTCACAAAATGTTACCCCCTCCCCCCCCCATTTCTCCTCTTTTTTTGAGACCCTAGTGCAAGAACAAATCTCAGCCTTCCCCAGACTCCTTGCAAAGCAGCTGGCAAAACAGATAAGCCGTCCAGGGCAGCTTGTAAAACAGATAAGATGACAGTTTCCAGTGACTTCTGAAAGCCCCTTACTCCCTTCTTCCCACCAGCTGCAAGCCCCCGACCTCCCATATGTGTGCCCTGTGTGCAATCTTTTCTGAGACTGTCACCACCTCTTTGCTTCAATAAAGTAATGTGTCTCTGTTGGCTCGGTCTCTTTTCTGGAAGTTACAAAAGGCCAGAACCCCGAACTATCCCAAACCTAACAATACTGGTATCTCCTTTTAAATTATAGTTATATGGAGAGAGTTGTAAGATTCCACATCTGTACACATCCTTTTGAGAACAAGGGTATTAGGTTTACTAAGCACTTTCTATATGTTTTAATCTTTTTAAAAAATATTTGGTTTCTATATAAGATATAGTACCAATTGTTGCATCTTGAAATAATATATTCCTTTCATTGATTTGCAGTAGAGTGTCACTCAGATTTTAATATTACCATCAATAGGTTATTTGCATACTTAGTACATTCAATGCACGTGAAAAAATATCTCATTATGACTTTCCTTGCTCACATTCACTTGTTATGGTTATGACTGAATATTTTTAAAGATACAGAAACATTTTTACAAAGATAGGCACTTAAAAACAAAACCTTCATGAAACATGAATTGAGCCCTATTAATTTTTCTTAGAATGAGCTGATATTGAGTTTTTGGCCTATTTTAGTAAAAATGCTTTCAGCATTTTAAAAATTTCTATATTATTTCTGAATTTTTCACATTTTACTTAAAAACAAAACCTTCATGAAACATGAATTGAGCCCTATTAATTTTTATTAGAATGAGCTGATATTGAGATTTTGGCCTATTTTAGTAAAAATGCTTTCAGCATTTTAAAAATTTCTATATTATTTCTGAATTTTTCACATTTTACGATTCAAAAATGGAAACACATGTTGAAGAAACACCACTCCCACTCATAGTCCAGAATCTGCTGAATTCCACACGCCAGTCACTGAAATTGGAGCATGATATTCCTAAAGTTGTGTACTTGTGCTCTGCCATAACAGCACTGTCTTCCAAGAACAAAGTGTTATGAACAAGATGATTGATGACTTGTCTTTGCTGGAGAGACTTTAACCATTGTTATGCCAATCACTTTGGAGCTGACACACAGCGTTGCTGAATGAGAAGAAACTAGACTTAAAATTAATCCCTGTAAATCTAAACATTAATTATTGTGATAATCACTTACTATTCATATTTGGAGCCTCTTTTTTATGACTTATTATACTATGTCAGTTCTCCCCTGTTGAATGATCTCATTGGCCTTATTTGTCTCTCTTTCAGGGATGCTGAGACTGACAGTGGCCCATTCCTTTGACTTTTGCCTAAGGTCCTAGAATTTCCCACACATATTTATTAATGTGAATGATAATTCCTCTCAAAACTCCTTGGATGCCTCCCTAAAGATGCAGAAAGAGTTTCTGATATCTCATTTCCTCTATATCCCAATGTAGATCCCATGAAGTTTCCAGTAGTTATTGTCACATGATAGTATAATGAACAAATGGAAATATTTATCCGTTATTTGATTTGATTTATATACAAAAGGATTTTTAGAAAAAATCATATACTGATTTATTGGGGGAACACAGAGGATTTTCTAAAAAATCAATACTCCTTACTCAAAGGAAATAGATCCAAAAATACAACCTTAGTTTTCTTTATTTTAAGCTTTATTTATTTTTTTGAAAGATGGATTTAGAGAGAGAGAGAGAGAGATCTTCTATCTGCTTTTTCAGTCACCAAATGACCGCAGCAGTCAGGGCTGGACCAGATCAAAACCAGTAGCCAGCAGCTTCTCTCCAGGTCTCTCAAGTGGGTGGCAGGGCCCAAGCACTTGGGCCATCACAAGTGGAGCAGCTGGTACTCGAATTGGTGTTTATATGGGATGTCAGCATTGTAGATGGTGGCTTTACCTTTTATGCCACAGTGCTGACCCCAAGCTTAGTTTTCTTATAAATTTGAAGTCTTAAGATGCCAGTTGTTTGGGAAATCAATATTTCATAACAATGCCCCAAATTCTGAACATTTCTGAATGCTCTAATTGTTGCCATGATTTTTTCACTATTGACACTCTAATTTGGAATCATTAAGAAATTTTTATTACATTCACTGGCTTTGTCTTCTCAATTACTTTCTCACTCTAATTCACTTGTGTTCCAAATACTTGTCTTTGTATGAAATCCTCCTCTCTTGGCTGTTCATCTCTCTTTCAGTCGTACATCTATTTTTCCCTAGAATGATCCGCATATTTACACCTTGGACTAAGAAAAAGTATAGTAAACTGATTATATGGAATATGAGTTTTAAACATTATAGGCTTTACATGTGGCCTGCATTTTAAACTAAGGTTCTGTATTAGATTTTTGATACTATATCATGATACCTCAGGCGGGGCACTTTATAAAGATAATGAGTTCTGTTTTATTCGCAGTGCTAGAGGCTCAAAGCATAAACAATATGAAGCAGGCTTTGGTGAGGGTCTTCTTATATGAATCACATCAGCACAGGTACCTCCGTGTCTGTCCATATATCAGTGACCTAGCATGCTTTCCTTATAAAGCCAGCAAACCACGGAGGCTCCACCCCATGAGCTAATGTAACTAACCTAATCACTTTCCAAGAGACCCACCTCCAAATGCTATAGCTGAATAAGTTTTCATCCTCTTACTACCATTAATTTAATACTTCTGGAACTAAACTTACATATATGAGTTTATTAAGATAAATTGTACTCAAACCATAGCAACCTCGATAGAGATCCCCACCTCCAGATAAGCATGTAATTGGAAGTACATTTAGATACGTGGAAAGTGATACTAGTTCATAAAGGTCTTAACTCACCAAGTGACTATGGCAGAGGAGGAAGGGTGAAAATCTTTTCTCAGGTGTGGTCCTTTATCTTCATTGAATCTGAAAATACAAAGCATGATTGATAAGCATAAGGGAATAATTCTAAGAAATATACAGGAGGTAATTTGTTCATTTTGAATAAATCTATCATTTAAAGGGCCTTTGTAAAATGTTTTTAAATGACTTGTGTATGATTTGCATATGTACTTCCTGTTAAATGAAATAAAAATTATTTGAAAGAAATAAATTCTAAGGGTGCTATATACATCCCAGAAGTTTTATGTTCTCAGGTCATTCTATTTATTTATATATTTACATAGGGTTACTATGGTACAGTCATGAGGCACTGCACTATTTACATTTAAATCTCAGTTCCACTAATTCTTTATGTGTCTCTAGCAGATTATTCAAGTTCTTTTATTCCTGTGTCTGTAAAATGGGATAATAATCGCACATTTCTTAGGAATTTTTTGAGAATAAAGTATCTAATTTAATGTAAAATCCTGAGAAATGTCCCTGGTCAATCGGTTTACAGAATGGGGCACCATTCATTGAATTTCTTGTGCTCCATCTGGTGGAACCCAACATAGTATATGACTGGTTTTTGCTATTTTGCTACACAACAGTTTTGTATGACATAACGTAAATAAGCTGTTATTATTTTGACTGATGCTGGAGTGACATCACTTCTTGGTCTACTCAAGACACTTGGTTTAGTTCTGTCTTCCAGGTAAAATCAGTAGTAATAGTTTCATTCTCAGAATCCATTTATTCAAGTGTATTTAGAAAAAAGAATTACTAGTTATCTACTTTGAACTTCAATAAAAATTATATTTTAATTAATATCAAATGATAGCAGTTATATGTAAGAGCTTTTCTGTGACTAAAATGTTTTATTATTTGAGATGAGAGAGAGAGAGAGAGAGAGAGAGAGAGAGAGATGGACAGACAGAACTCCCAATCTTTTGTGTCATTCCCCAAATGCTCACAATGCCTGGCCAAAGCTGGAGGCTGGGAATTCAATTCATGTCTATTACATGTATTGCAGGAACACAATTTTAGCCATCATCAGCTGCCTGCTAAGGTTTGCGTTAGCAGGAAACTAGAATTGGGAGCAGAACTGAGCCTTGAACTCTGATACTCCAATATGGAGTATAGGCGTCTTATTGGGCAGCTTTACTATTTTAACTGCCAGGCCAAATGCTTCCTGCTTATTTTTATCTTCTCTAGTTGCAGCATTGCACTGCATTGCATACACTATTGCTAGTTTCCAAAATATCTTAAGATTTCTTTTAAGTATTCATTTACTGCTTTGAAGTATGTTATGGCATATTTCTATAAACAGGCATTTCATTTCAAATTTTTCTTTTCAGGAATTCTATCCAGTATTATTAATTTATACAGAGATTAATATCTGTAAATTCACAGGTATGCAGTGGGAGTTTTTAAATCTGATAATAATCTGGATTTGCATTATCTTTATGTCACCTGACATGTTATTGCTTTATGTTGTAATAGTTTGTTTCAGTACTAAATGTTTCATTTCTTTGCTAAGTTGGTGTGAAAGATAACATTGAAAATTGCATATAGTATGGGAAATAAACAATTTTGCAAATGTGAAACATTTTAGATTTAGCTGTGGATTGCAGCACTTTTTACACATCATCCTGAGCTTGATCTGAAAATTTCATAACTGACCACACAGCAGCCGTGTTTCTTTATTTGTGCTTCCACAAAATACTAAATTGAGTTCAGTTTTTTTTTTTTTTTTTGGTCAGGTGCTGATATACTGTTTATCATGAATGCTTCATTTCATAGCTTTATCCTGTAGATAATTCCACAAGTTAAGAAAGAGAAAAATACTGAGGATTATTAATTAGATCTAGGTGATCATATATTATAGCCATTATTTTTCTGAGCAGTATTAAAATAGTTTAGATTAGTTTTAATTTAATTCAATGATTTTATTTATTTTAATTACATACATCTTTTGATGAAACATCTAAAGTTTTTGAAATAGTAGTTTAAAGGACTGCAAACAACTCTTTTTATTTAAGATTTATTTTATTTATTGAAAGACAGAGTTACAGAGAGAGGTAGAGACAGAGAGAGAGGTCCTCCATCTGCTGGTTCACATCCCAGATGGATGCAACAGCCAGAGCTGCAGCCAGGAACTTCTTCCAGGTGTCCCACATGGGTGCAGGGTCCCAAGGACTTGGGCCATTTTCCACTGCTTTCCCAGGCCGTAGCAGAGAGCTGGATCAGAAGAAGAGCATTTGGGACTAGAACCGGCACCCATATGGGATGCCGGTGCTCTAGGCCATGGCTTTAACCCGCTGCACCACAATACTAGCCCCTCAAACAACTCTTATGATATATGATTAAGTGGAATCATTTTCTATTATTTCTTATGATAAATAAACAGTAATATGTAGTTTGGGAAAATAGTAATTCACAATTTTGTCATGAGTTAAGAATTTGAAAATTAATACCAAAAACCAAAAATCATTCAGTAACAACATATATCATTATACTCCATATATAAATATATGGAGTATATTTATATATATATAAATATATAATACTAGTATCACTTACTACTACTACTATTAATAAAAATACAAATATCACTTTAAATATTTAAAAAGATATGAAAAATTAGAATGAATTTAACTGAAAAAAGCACTAATTTCTTTACATATACAAGAAAGATAAATAACTTCACTCTCTAAATCACGTTTAAAGCAATAATCATACTCTCTAATGCTTGGAGGAAAGATCAAGATGGGGTTCTGTGAGACTACAGAAGAAAATTTTTAGCTGCTGATGTCAAGCAATTAATCTTCAGTGCTCAGATTCAAATTACTCAATGCAGTATTTTAAAGAAGGAATCTTTTTATAACAGATTTGGTTTTTTTTTATTTGAATGGTAGAGTTATAGAGACAGAGGAGAGAAAGAGACAAAATGGTTTGGGGAGAGAGAGAGAGGTATATCATTCATCCACTGGTTGAATGACCCAAAATACCTACAATGGCCAGGGCTGGTTGTCAAAGCCAGGAACCAGGAGCTTCCTCCAGGTCTCCCACATGGGTGCAGGGGCCCAAGACTTGGACCATCCTCCACTGCTTTCCCAACTGCATTAGCTGGATCAGAAGTGGAGCAGCCACAACTCAAACTAGTGCCCTTACAGCATGTCAGTGTTGCAGGCAGTAGCTTAACTCTTTACACTGCAATGCCAGCCCCCAGAAGGAATATTTTAATTATTGAACAAGTACTATTAGTATTGTAACATAATTTTGATGCATTGTACAAAATGATTTAGAATGATTTGTCACTATCAATTTAAACAAACATTGACATACCAGACATTGACATACCATGATACACTGTGCCCATTGTGGCTCACCTTAAGGTCATATCTTACCCACTTTGGAAACTTTCTCTTACTTATCACTTAACTTAGATAAGAAGTAGCTTTAAAGAGAAAACTGATGAATCTCTTCAAGGGATATTGTAAACCTTGCATATACATGGATATCCTCAGTGAATTGTACCAGAGTCTGAGCATGATTTTCAGAAAGAAATATTTGTTGGAATTGGACATTCATCATACTAAATAGGAAGTTAACCCAAACATATGGAATAATTTGAACTGCAATTGTATCATTATCAAAAACATTTGTTTATCTTGCTTTGATGTTAACAAAATGTGATACAAATTGAGCATCTATGAGCTGCAGAAAATTCTTCCAAGGTAGTTGATTATTTTATATAAAAAGAAATGATCTTAGAGTAATTAAAATAATTTTACTAATATTATAATAAATTATCAATTACAACAATGTTACTAACATCATAAGATCAGAAATCTTAATGTTTCTGAATTATTCATAACTGAAATCTCATGAAGCATAATTTCAAGTTTGCAAAATGCAGCTTGACTCATAAAGCACATTCCCAATAAGTAAGTAAGTAAGCCAAAATAACACCAACTATGCATTATAGTCTGAAAAAGGAGTATGATATTCACTTCAGTGACAGACATTTAGATTTAGTTTGAACAACACTTTAAAAAAAGATTTATTTATTTAAAAGGCAGAGTTACAGAGAGAGAGAAATATCTTCCGTCTGCTTCTGCTGGTTCATGAATTTGTCTTTATTTTTAAAGATTTATTTTATTGATTTGAAAGACAGAGCTGGAGAGAGGGGTAGAGACAGAGAGAGAAGTCTTCTGTCCACTGGTTCACTTCCCAGATGGCCACACCGCCTGGAGCTGTGCCGATCTCAAGCCAA